>NC_143014.1:246890316-247597816 GCF_055824585.1 Amblyomma mixtum
GATCGCGACCGCAAAATATAATTCCTCTAAAGTGCCTTTTTTAACTATTTTTAAACTGCACACCAAGAAGAACCTGAGGATAAAAACTTTTGGACAATCTTGGTCAATTTCTCGCATAGGCTTTATGTCTCAACCGAGCTAACGCAGAGTGCTATGGGTGTAAAAATTTAAGTAATGATTTGAGTACTACGTTCTATTTATTTCAGCCCTTCAATCTGAAAAATGCAGAAATGAGCCACACTTTTACAAGCCATTATTTACTAAGCTTGACCCTCCGCTATAGGCGACAATGGGGCAAAGTGGGACACTTTGTTACTTTTCGCCTCGGAGCCTTTAACCGTGCATTAAAATTACATTGATATTTTACTTGCGTGACCCACCACGCGTCCACAAAAACTCAACAGATGGCTGACAAAATTGGTCGTTTCCGAGCTCAAAAAAGGACTGCGAAGTGAACCTTGGCAAACGGGACCACAGCCGAAAAGGAGCGATTTTCTGCAGGTCTCCCTGGTTCAGTACTGCGTAGGGCAACCGAAAAATCGCCCTGGATTACTTAAGCATTTGTTTATTACAATAAGTTATTCGTCTTAACGTTTGAAGCATTTAGGAGGGTTTGCTCCTCGTGTTCTTCAAGTGAAATTCTCTTAGCAGCAGGCTTCAAGGGGGGAAGGAGGGGAGGCGGGGGAGTTATGTCATGGTTTTATGAGGGGCCTAAATTAAAGATATTTAATTTGTGGCTCGCTAAAAAACACTAACCTCGTTTTATCGATCTCTAGGATTGTCTGAACGTACAAAAAAAAAAAACATTGACTAGTTATTGGCGCAAAGAAGACAAGAAGGAAGCTCAAGAAGTGCCGGCGCAACCAAACCTTTTAGGGCCCGTAAAGAGGCCCGCCACAAAATAGTAAATAAAATGACAGAGCGGAAAAAGAGGAACTGCACAATGGTTCTTTGAAAACTAAGCAGTAGACTCTTTCCTGTTAGTAATAATGGTTTTTTGCCCAAATACATTCTGACAATGCAGCAAGCTCTGTTGATTTCGACCTGCAGTCACGTCGAAAAGCTTCCCTTCAGGTTCTGCGATCGAATCAAATCGCTCGTCTATTCGACAGAGACGAAGGGTGAGAGCCGCAGCTGCGACAGTGAAACAGAAAAAAGTTGTCAGGAAGGCAGGGAATTATAAACGATTGCATAGACAGCCAATACGCAAACCCTGGCTGTTGAACTGCCTGTAGACTGTAGCGGGTCATGGAGCAAAGCAGTGCCGGTTTCTGCCAGGCTACAGTGTTTATGATGAAGATTTGGGTGGTAAATATTGTATATACATTAGGAAAGTATGTTTTAGGGAATTCTTTGCAATGTTGAGTAAAATAATCTTTGAGTAGCGTGTCTCATTCTGCCCCGGATGTTGGGGGAAGATGAAGATGACAGATGGCCGACAATAGAACATTTAAAATTTTTTAATATACAATTTTACTGCGTCCTGCCTCAGCTGTCCTGCCTATATTTACTGATAGCGATGGTGGGCGGCAGTGAATGATTCTGTAATATTTGTTTGTCGCTGTTTGCGACTGAGAAAAAGAAAGCGATGATTTGGAAATGTAGTCCGCGTTTTGCCCCACCCTCCCCCTCTATGTGAGGTATGAATGCGCTCCTCGCTAAATATTATTTAATCTCCCGCTTGACTGCGGTGTTCAGACGAACATAGGATGACAGAGGTGCACTGATTGCTGCTATTGGTAAAAGCGTGCATTCACCGAAAATAAAAGCACTCGGGGAAGTGAGGCTCGAATGGCCAGATGGCGAAATCGTTCGCAGGTCTCGAACTGTTTCAGAATGTTTGTTCGCAGCACGAAGCCCTTTCACTGGTGATAAGCACGGTGTCAGTAACCTCACCACCCTTCCTTGATTGCCCTCGCAGCAAGCCAATCAGCGCCAAAATTTGGTTTCGTATCCTCGAAAACTATGGCCACCACAAAACCTCGTGAGCATCAGAATAGTTCAAGAACCGTGCATTTCTACCTGTCAATTGAGCATAAGCTTGATCAAGGCAAGCGCCCAACCGGAAAGAGATTACCAATGATCAGATGTAATTTTAAGCTGCCTGGCGATTGTCTCTAGCGCAGTGACCGCTTCTGGTAGCGCCTGTCGCTGAGGTTCAATACCACGGTCTTTCAACCTCAGCGAGCAATATTTTTATCTGTGCACGCACAGCGACCCCCGGGGGCGGTGTCCCGTATTGCAGTTTGTTTGGCTAACGTCGGGATGGCACAAGAAGTATGTGAGAACTTGATGGGGAAGAAGGTTGTGATTGAGATTGCGACACCCACCTTTAGTAACAACGTTTCTTGTGGGTCGGCAAATGTATCGGTATTAAATTCGCAGAAGACTGTGAGCGCAGCACGCTGACAGCTCCTAAATAGAGACTGCCGCCGGTCGACAGCAACTTTTTGCAGCTCGAACATGGAAAGACAAAATGTAGGTCTGGTCGGGTCGAGGGGAGAGAAGGTGACGGACACAGCGTTCCCTGATAACTTATGACCCTGATGATGATGTTAACCAAATAGAACACAACAAGGATGAAGGCAGAAGCGATGGGACTTTCTTAAATGCAAAAGCACCACTTCACTAGCAATTCTGAAGAAGCCGATGGGTCTCTGAAGCCTCGACCTTTGACTTTTTGACCTTCGAGTTGAAATGACCTTGGCTTAAATTGACTGCCGGTGACCTTGGGTGTGCCTGGGTAGAAGACAGGTGGGACTTAGTCTTGAAATGGAATTGGGCCGCCTCCAAAAATGGGGTTGCCCACCCCTGAAATATGGGGCGCCCACCAGCAATCTGAAAATCGAATTTACCCACTTTCGGAACGAGCTGAGGCACCCTCGAAATGGGCTGGCCCACTCCGCAATTTGGGTGGCCCACCGGAAATCTGAGCATCGATTCCACCCACATTGGGAACCGGGCTAAGGACACCCATAAAACGGCTTGGCCCACCTCTGCAATTTGGGTGGCCAAGCAGAAATTTGAAATTGAGTTGATCCACGTTCGGTAGCGAGCTTAGGGATCCCTAAAATGGGCTTCGTCCGCCCCTGAAATTTGGGTGGCTCACCGAAAATGTGAAAATTGGATTTACCCACGTTCGGTGTACCTACGACCCTAAAATACCTGAAAATGCCATTTTCAGTTACATTTGACCAGTTACTAGAAACACAAGAGAAAAGGCGATTTCTGTCCCCCGGGGTTTTTCTATAGAAAGGTGCAAACGTACGGAACTATAGAACGGATACATGTATACGAAGTAGATTTCCTTTTTGTATATGAATTTTATTCTACCTGAAGAGCAAGAAAATTATGGCGTCTGAAAAAAACCGGTGGAACTGAATATTTGCTACGAAGCCATAATTCTAGTTCAGTAAATATACGCCAAAGTTAGGAATAAAACACGCGAAAACCCGATTACGCTATGTTGCTGAGAAAACGGATCCCAAGTATATCGAAGAATGCATGGCAAGTTTAGGTCTACCCTGCGCCCTTTAGCAATACCAGGCGGACGCATATAATACGGAACCTTCAGGTGCGGGGCTCATTAGCCCAAGTGTAGGTTTGCGGCATGTGATTCCTTTAATTATCATTAAGCTGAGCTTTACTCCCGTATGTATTCAGGTGGCCGAGATATGAAGACAAAGGCAAACAATTTTTCTATCTACAGATGTAGCACAGCGTGCTGCATCTGTAGTGCCGGGCAGCACTAATAAGCATTTGACGATTAAACAGAAAATCGCCTTCACGATACGACAGCGCCATCTGAGCTGAGAAGCACGCGCTCAAAGGTGGAAAATCCCCGGGCTGTTCTCGCAGACATGGCGACAGCGTGCTGCGCGGTCGTAGTCACGGCCAGTACACGTGTGCATCGCTCTCTGGAAGAGATCGGTTTCTGTCGTCCGGTCTGTCACCAGAAGCTTTCCGTTGTGCGTCTTGGCGCACGTTCGCCGCCGACCGTCCCGGTAGAAAACCGAGCCAGGCGCTGCGTGCAGTTCGACATCCGGTCCCACGCTGGCCGACTCACGCCACCGGCGCTGCCCCATTGTCGATGTTCGGTCTTCTTGAACTCTCAGTTCAATAATCATTACCGAAAGTGCGTGGAAAGCCACCGCTGGCACGGTCTACGAGTGGAGCCTACCAAGTGAAGCGATGGGTGCAGCAGTTGAAATGGGATTTCAAGTGGGATCGGGCGACGACAAACCAGGAAACCGATGCCTATCAAGGCTACCAAACATCAATGACAGACGTCCGGCCGCAGTACCAATAGAAGAGTGCAGCCGGATGATTTTACCATGTGCGAATTGAATTGTTATCGTCAGCAATACAAGTACTGATAATCGCTGCAACAGGCTATATGCCACAGAAAGAACGCCTGGAAGCCTCGTATCTAATGCAAAGGCCATCGTTTAAAGATGGCGCAAAAGACAACTTGACCAATCATTTTCAATAAGCCAGGTGATTTTTTTAGTATTAAACAGAGAATCTGAATGTTTATCTTAATTAAATGGTATGAAATGATATCATTTGCTGCTTCATAGCTTTGCAGTATATTTACTTCACCTCCCGCTTGTGAGTCGCGCTGAATTTTCCTTCTCCACACCTACAAACTCCTAATTCGTTGAGAACTACGTGTGTGCCTCAGCTTGTCGCCTATTATAATACAAATGAATGAAGCCAACGAGCCAGACAATTGGTTTCCTTCATATGCATGTCATTAACGAGCCACTAATTATTTTATTAAAACATCCGAGCATAGATCGGCTGTAATAGGAAAGAAAGCCGAAGCGTGATGGCGGTATAGGACAAGCTGCCGGTGGAAACAAAAATTAAACCAAGGGCAAGCAAATTGACAGTTGCGGTTAATACCTTGTGCTTCTCTTGCCCTGATTTGTTTTGCTGCAATGCAAAGAATCCGAAATCAACTTCACTTCAGAAAAGACTCTGTCTAATGCTAACTGGCGCATGTCTGGTTCAAAATGAGACTCCCATTTAACAAATTTAGATCCAGCTTGCTTCCCACGCCTTCTTCAAACGGCGGCCTTCATACTGCTAGTGTGAATTCACGGGCGTTTTTTCCTTCCATGGTCGGAATGATGCAGCACTCATGAGCATGCGAATCGTTTCCGAAATGAATAAATTCCTGACCCGCACTAATTGTGCGGGTTTTGTATGCACTCGCCTGTTTGTGTATTTTCTCCGCGTTCTAAACATTGATTGTACCACCCCCCCCCCCTCCCCCTCTATGGAATCCCCACACGGGCCTTTAGGGTAACTGAATAAAATAAATTTGCCGGTTGTCATGTTTTCGTTTAATACACTTGTCGCCAGCTATTTCGACTTGATGCCGTGTAATAATCCGTGTTTTACACCTCTTTTGCTACCCCGTCTCAACTGAGTTCCCACGTGTAAATTAATGGTTCAAATTGGCAATCTGTTGCAAATGGTGCCAGTGGGCCCCGGCTGCGCAGATTTGGCTTCATTTGCAGAATGCGCGTGTTGGGCCCTTTCTGCAGTTTAAGCGGATAGAATAAATTCTTGTTGTCGGGTTGGGAGGATCTTCTCAAATGAGAGTGTTATCAAATAAGCCAGTACTGAAAGGCAGCAATCCACCAAACAGGCGACTAGAGACGCAATCGCGAAAAAGAAATCAATCTCATAATCGCGGTCAAAAACGTCCGTGTACGTGCTGCACTTTTATGTCACTTAAGGCAAAACTAACTGCTCAAACCTGCAAAGGACTCCACGGGCTGCCAGGATTGAGGCGTTTGTGTTTCTGTGCAAGTTGTGGTGCCATTTTACACCCCCCCCCCCCCCCCCCAACTATAAATGAAGTGTCGTTGATAACGCATTTAGTATCAGTCATATTCTGAACATTAAACATTAGCAGTATAAAAATATCTTAGAAGCCGCAGGAGGCCCGTGAGCGAACATTCCACAAAGTACATTCTTTTATCGCTACAATAGCAGATCGCTACAGGCGACCAAAACACGAAAGTTATATGCATGTGCAGGTAGCGCCAGTGCAGAAGGGGACAGATTAACCGCATCAAACCAATGATTATTCCATAAGTACCAAAGAAAAGCACACTCCTTTCTTTGCTCTAAATAGCTCTCCTCTGCGCGGATAATAACCAAGAAACCATTTAGACGTCAGAGGAGAAGTTATTGGAGATGCCTGCACGTCCTCATGTTGTGTATTTTTTGGCACGGAATCGCAACCGCTGGTCTACGTACAAATGGTACAAGGCCACCCACAGATCTTAGCTCTATGAAACAACTTTAGGAGCTTACCTTGATGCCCCTGAATGTGGTGTCGGCGCCTTGTCTCCCGGTTTGTGCACTGCTCTTCCCTCTGGCTGCAATCCGCCTGGTGCGTCAGTATGGGCCACGTCATGTTCACGTGGTCCTGAGAGCAAAAAATATGCCGAGCAGCAGAGGCAGCAGTCAGTGAAAGAAGACGCGCCGTCGCCGATTCTTTTTTCTACCTCTGTGCTGGGCGGCTGAGGCGTCTGCAATTCGACGGGGTGATGCGGAACGAAGGGTGTCAGGTGACGCTGTCTAACAACACAAAATCATCCGCCCTAGAGAAGCAGCAGAATCGCAGGCCAGGCCTGTATAACGCTCTTGCCATGGCAGGGCCGTTCGTACTTGTGATCAACGCAAATATGGAGCCCAACTCGTGTCAGCATATGCCTTATTCATAATCTGGAGCAGGGTGCTTATCTGACGCTAAGACTGTTACTGACAATGAAAGGCTCCAGGTCAAATTGAGACATTTCAGGCTTCGAAAACGACTAATAAACTTGATTTTAGTTGCACCGTGCATCCTATGTAAAAGCAGCCAGTTAAGGATAAGACATGTATCACACTATTAAATAATAAAGTAAGAAGGGAATTAAAGGTTGCAACAGCAAAAGCGCACAATCGACGCCAGAAGGGTCCTGTTTCTCCAAGAGCCACCAAGCGATTGCATTTTTTTGGGCAAGGTCAGGTGTTGGTAATGTGGCGAATTGGAGACTTTATTTGCCTCAGTTCCGATTGTGTGTGGATCAGTGAACGCAGGCTCATCCAGTACAAGGGCCAAATAAAGGTATTAAAAGATGCGCAGGGTACCTACAAGCTTTCGATAACCTAGGCTTCCGCGAGTTCGAACAAAAATTTGGTAAACCTATTAGCAGTTAACGCGAAAACACTATTCATAATAAGGGAGTAATTACACAATAGCATTCTCTAGAGCGCGGTTACACTGCAACAAAGGAAATCTGTTCAGCTTCTTCAGAAACCTCGTAGCTGAAAAAAAAAGAAACTCCGCTACTACTCCCTTATTTCTTTGTTACTTATCTACACCCCCCTGGGGAATTCCCTTAAACATAGGAGCTAGGAGACTGCATGTCAGCGCTGCATAGCATGAGGGGCATTATGAGACGAAAAGCTGGTAGGTTGTGTACATAGGCATACGCCTGAATTCACTATTTCGGAAACCTCGTCACTCAAGTAGTAGGGCTTCCTGTAATCCACGGATTTTATCCGTCATTTACTAACATGTACTCAAGATATTCTCATAGGTATTTTTATCTGTAAGGGGAAAAAGCGTAATGTAGAGCAAGCGACAGAATTCGTCGGAGGTGGAAATTTCTTCCGAGTGCTTGAAAGTAAAGCCGAGAAGACAACAGAGATGCGCAGATATTTCTGTAGATATACAGGACAGCGACGGAGGAGACATCATATTAGAGAAAGAAACTGACACCCTGTGTACGAATAATGTATGATCTCAAGCGCGCCGAAACCAGAGAAGTGTGATAAAACCATAGTATTTCATTAGAAGGGTGGCACTTAGAGAATAAAAAAATAGCATTGACCGCTTAGATTATTGTACCTTCCTCACAAGATATGCGCGAAGGTAAAAGCTGAAATGATCAGAGGAGCCTTAGTCTTCAATCAACCACAACAGCTGGATTTTTAAAAAAGCGCCTTTTTTAAAAATCCAGCTGTTGTGGTTGATTGAAGTCTA
The DNA here is from genome assembly GCF_055824585.1 of Amblyomma mixtum. NCBI lineage: Eukaryota > Metazoa > Arthropoda > Arachnida > Ixodida > Ixodidae > Amblyomma > Amblyomma mixtum. The sequence goes on from NC_143014.1 coordinate 246,898,370, forward strand.
ATCGATCATTCTCGCGCCATCGATCAATTGATCAGAAATTATCAGAATATAAATCGTCCTCTAACATAGCTTTCATAGATTGCATAAATCACTGTAGCCTCCCTCCTCGTTATATGTAAACGTGAAATGGACTGGAGTAGATCCGTAGGCTCCTAGGTGATGGCAACTGCCCACGAGCATTGGCCACGAACTTGGATTGTAGAACAAGACCTGGCTGCTTTCACGACTCCACGGGCTTACGCACCTTTTCTTAGCTGGACAGTATGCTCGGTTTCCTTCGCCGCTTTGGAGCTTAACGTGCAGCTGCGTGGAGGCAATCGTTTTTCTTTTTAGTTTTTGGGAACGCTGTACCCCATGTCTCGCTGCTTTCGCTGTTTGACTCACTGTCGAAAATATTCGGTTCTCAGAACAAACGCTTGAAAGTGGAAAAAGGGCAAGATTAAGAATAAATAGCCAGCTGGAATTATTTAGAACACTCAGCGACAGTGACTGCGGAGATGACCAAGTGGTCAAATGTGGCAGCAAAACAAAGCTTCCTTTCTCTTGCCGCCGTTGATTCGAGGGTGTACTAAAGAATAAAGTACGATAAAGTCCACACCGAAAGCGGTTACACGGAGCCCTTCCCCGGAGGATAAGGAGCTTCGCCTTACCTGACCAGATGTAAGTGGTCCTAAGACCGAAATGAGGTCACAGGTCATCACGTTACCAGCGCCAGGAAGATGCCTGTTGAGATCAATGTGTTGGTTAAGTTACCACAAAGTCTATAGGTTTTAGCGATTAGCGAAATACAGGAAGCAGCACGGCGAGAGCAAAGCCATGCCCAACAATACTGGACAAAATCATTTTTGAACGAGAAAGAGTTTTGTGCGCAATTTTTTTATACATCGCAAGAGTTCACTATAACAATCAATATATCCGCAGGTCTCCCATCGGCAAGATTGTATTTGTTTACTACTATTTTCTTTGGTATGGTAAGAAGCGTTCCCCTTTGGTTTTCTATGGCAGTCCTAACTGCTGTATGCGAGCGAATTTAAAACTTTAAGAGAAGGATTTTCCTACACATCGGAAGAAAAGACCATGACCCTCAATATTTGTATAACACTACCTTACAATTTTCCAATATTCACAATTTTTGCGCAAGAATTTTGGACAAGGAGAGGTCTCAGTGAGTTGAGCACGTTTTGCAGACGATCGTAAACACATGGAAAATTTCTTTCTGGTGTATAGCATACTCAAGGAAAGCTTCAGAATGTTTCTAGGAAGTTCTTCATGTCTTGCTTGAGATTCGCCGTGACTTCGGGCGATGTCTCCCGTAGGTTTATTTTTAAGAATGGGAGCTGAACATAAAACATTTGATGCATCACAGCATTAGATTCGATAGGAGCATTGGTAATCACGCGAGCATTGTGCTTTCATGGTGTAGAAGAGACGCGTAATGGGGCCAGCAAATATACGCGCTGTAATGAAGTTACTGGTGTGTCCCTAGGTATATAAAGGACTGCACAGAATGGTCGTAGTTCTGCACAGGAAAAGTTATTAAATACAAGTCAGGAAGGGTGACGCATTCTCGCCACTACACTTAATCTCGTGCTTTCAAGTGGTATTCAGATCTGTCGGAGTGAGAAAATTTGGGGCGCAAGTGACGGGCGAAAACCTGAATAACATATGAGTCAGTGATGCCATTGTGCTCCTTAGAAAGTTAGGGAAAGAATTACAGGCCATCAAGAATTGCAACTTCATGTGCAATCGATGATGCAGATAAATTTTGACGCAGATCTTCGCATTTAAGGATGCGAAGACACTTCTGTGCGTAGTATCAGCCCGATGTTGCAGAAATCGCTTTCTGTAAGTTTCCTCAGGATGTCGTCATCCTGTTTTTTTCTGCGCTAATTTTGCAGTCATTTTATGCGCTTCTTCAAAAGATCACCAGTCGTTGTTCCAGTTACCGCCAGTGAGGGCACCACGATTTCCAAGCCCCGCCGCGCTTCCGGGAAGTGATACTCGGCTTCGTGGATGAAAAACTGCCATTGAATTTCTCAAGTTCTTACCTGCCGTTATGCATGGCATGTATCGATATCCACCCTGAAAGGCAATCCATAGTTTGCCTCTTTAAAGACAGCCATGAAGGAGAATTGTCACTGCGGACTGATCAACGCCACCGCAATGATTACGCTGCGAACATGCGTTCTCTTTTCGAACATTGCATGGTTGTCCTTCTTGACATTTTAGGAAAAGTGAAGGGTGAAGGGAAGTGAAGGGAAGGAAAATAGATAGCAGATATGGCTCTTGGTTCAGGTTGATTACGAGAGAGACAGAGCGAAAACAAAATTATATTAAATAAGTTCAGAGGAATCCCTCTAAAAATACTCACCGGCAAAGCCGTCGCTAGATAAACTAAATACAGCAGCTCTCCAGCTATGTTGATGCAGGGACAAGTGATGTAGGAAGGTAGCTGGCGTTCATATTTTGTTTGTCTTACTTCTTTCACTGCTGCCCCTAAACCACCTATAATTCTCTGCTTATTTCCAGAGCCTGCAACAGCCAATTGTCGAATTAAAAAAATTCCCTGATTCATACAGTATTTACGGCTGCTGTCTCACTCAATCTGAGACAATAAATGCCTTCGAAAGTAAATGCTTTACAACGGGGCTTGATTGTTTCACCTATAAATTTCAGATATGCATTGAATATGACACTGAGAAAGGATAGCTACGCGCGGGTGGTGTTTCCGATTTCGAGCCGTTTTAGGAATTCAATTGAAATTTTCAGCAGATCTTTGAATGAGGGAGGCTAAACAATTCAAGGTTTATCATCGGTCTGGTGAACAATATTTTCGGATTAACAAATTCGCTTCATAGAGTTGTGTGGTTCCCTCGTAGACGGCAGTCTTTTCTCTCATTTTTGTCATGTCCTAGATTGCGCGCTCTATGCAGATTATCTAGAGCTGGTCACGTTGCATTAACCTGCGCCGTAAAACCTCTAATTTTTTCTGAAAAAAAAAATGCGATGTGTTCTACCACAACCTGGGCTTAACCGTTTTGGAGTGGATTGAATTGCATTGGATTGGATTGGTTTGGATTGGATTAGATTAGATTGTATAACCGATGCATCACCACAAGTCTAACCACAAGCACCACCACCAGCTACACTACCAGCTGTACCATGGCGTAGGTACGGATATTGCTTTCGCAATTACCGGGCTTAACCAAGCTAAGCCACAGCGAATTTTTTTTCGCGAGAAAATCTCTTCATGTGGGTCGGGCTTTAGAGGAAAGGAGAGAGAGACCGGTTTCCAACTTATCCTTCGAATCGTTCCAGTTCGAGTTTGGTTCCAAGATGGCGAAAAACAAAAGGATCGGTTCAGTATTGGTTGCGTGAGAAAATACGCGTTTAGTTCCGGTTTCGGGATCTAGTTCGGAGCCCGGTTCGACACCCTGTTCGCATACAATGCAGCTTTCTTGAGCTGGATTTAAATTATTACTTTTTAACCCTTGGTGCTTGATTGTCGAATCCTCTTCACCTGGAGCCTTGAGCAGGCCGGCCACAAAGCTGTGACCTATCGCGGCAAGGCCACAGGAGAGACACATATTTGTCACGGTGCCCTCCACCTCACGAAAGGCACGCGAAGCAGATGTGGACCTTCCTTTAGAGAGGACGTATAAGAAATTTCGCTTGCTGAAGCCGAACGCCCAATCCGCGAAAGAAAGCGCCATGGAAAGGTGCATGGTTGAGTATTAGCCAGGCTAGTCTGATGGTCTGGGGTGGCTGTAAAGGCACTGTTCGCGAGTGGTTTCGAATAAAAGAAAAAAAAAATGCTGCATGCAGCATTTCTTGAACAATGTGTCGCTCAGGCCTGATTGTTAAAAAATGTCGACCTTTAAAAAAATTGCCCATTCAAAATTGGAAATGCCAGCGGGAAAAAAAGATACGGAATTCCACCAGACCGAGAGGCGCGTTCTTCTGATTATGGGGCAAGGGGACAAAAAGGAAGGTTTAGTATTGAGATCGCTTCAAGCTGGTGACGAATAACCGACATGTAGAGAGGGGTTGAATGCTTCGCAATCAGTCTCGCGTCCCTTCCCAACAGGCATCAAGCGTTGTTGAAGCGTTGTTTCGATACAGTATACGACGGATGGCTTCTTGCTATGCCTAGGCATCTTTTTATTTGCACTGCGAGCCTCTGATTGGCGCGTCTTCTCGGGCAGCAACATGCCGAGGCTATTCGGCAGCCCATAAGGTTGGCGGCTGCAATCCTCCATAGCGAGACCGGACGACTACGAATCATGTCCGCGCGGCGTACTTATGCTTCGGTTTGCTCTAATCAAGCGGTGAAAAATATGCTACTATGCTACAGCAAGTTTAACCAGCGCAGGTTTCTTGGTTACTTAAAAAGGGCTGAGGGTGCGAAGTAACGTCGAATGGCCGCTTTCGCCTTTTAATTGTTGTTAAAGAATACTTAGTTCCATATTTTTTTCTTCATGCACTTTCTGTTCGCACAAACAAAAAGTGACAACAGACAAAGAGAGCAGCGTTTTTGCGCAGCCATTTTCTGTGAAATATTACAAGAATACCCAATGTGCACGCAGTCTCTCTTGTATTACTTTCATTCAGCTTAATTTGACTGAAATTTCTCTTTGGAGATGAATAACTAGTGACAAGCGAAATTCTTATGCAGTTCTTCTGTGACAATAAAAAAATATAGGCCTGGCATTTCCGATTAATCCTAAAGCTCGACCCGTCGTTCCCGTTGTTCTCCGGCAAGGTTAGCTCTGTGCTGTCACGAGTAAGGGCGTTGAGCGGTGGTCCTTCTGTGTGGCGTAGTGGTACTGTGATCTTAATTGCGACGAAATGCTTTCTAAAAGATATTTTTTTCTAACTCTAGAAACGCGCCTCGACAGCCTGACGACGCCATCTCTTGAGAGAAGCAGCGCTCAGCGACGGAAAAACCCCCAGAAGGGCGGTTGTCGCCGCCTTAGCGGCTGCGCGCTTGTCGACAGCGACTGCCGACTACATGAATCGATTGTTTTCTGCGACAGGTCACCTTCTACCATCCGGCCTGTCATATGACCACTTCCTTCACGCGCTGAGCGCGTACATGTGCCGCACGTCATCCGAGAGCGAACCGAGCCATAGGTACGCCGCGCGGACGTCATCCGTAGTCATCCGGTCTCTCGATGGAGGATTCCAGCCGCTCTCCTATTGGCTGCCGATCAGCCACGGCATGTTGCTGCCCGAGAATATGCGCCAATCAGAAGCTTGCGCCTCAAGAAGAGAGATGCGCAAGCGTAGCAAGAAGCCGCGCGTGGTATACTCTATCGCACCAACGCCCCGACAACGCTTGGTGCCCGTTGGGAAGGGACGCGAAACAGATTAAAAGCATTCAAATGCTCGCTACATATCAGTTAGTCGCCATGAGCTTGGAGCGATGGCAATACTAAACCTTCCTGTTTGCCCACATGCCCCATCATCAGATGAAGGTGCCTCTCGGTCTGATGGAATTACCCTATCTTTTTTCACGCTGTCATTTCCAATTTTTAAAGGGGAAATTTTTTAAAGGTCGAGAATTTTTGACAATCCGTTGGCCCTGAAACATTTTCCAAGAAACGCTATATTGTTTTTACTTTTACATTTTTTTAAACATTTTTTTTTTACTTTTATCCGAAATCGCTCGCCAGACAATCAGTCTCGCGAGGCTACAACACCACCGTGCACCCCTACAAGGCACTTTCTTTCGCGGATTGGGCGTTGGACTTTCGTCAGCCAAATTTCTTATACGTCCTCTCTAAAGGAAGGTCCACATCTACTTCGCGTCCAGCTCTGGAAAGCTGCATTGTATGCGAACAAGGTGTCGAATCGGTACCAAACTTCAGCCCGAAACCAGAACTAAATGCACATTTTTGCCGGCAACTAATACTAAAGCAAACCATTTGTTTTTCTGCATTTTGGAATCAAACCCGAACTAGAACGATTCGAAGGATCCGCTCCAAACCGATTCAGGACACGGTTCAGCCCAAGTTTTGGTACAACACATCGCATTTTTTTTCAGTAAAAATAATAGGTTATACATGGACTGAAAAGTGAATATTGGCTGCAAAGCCATATATCTAGTGCAGGAAAAATAAGCCAAAATGAAGAATGAAATATGCCGAAATCCGTATGACCTACATTGCTGAGAACACGGGCCAAAATTTACCGAAGAATGGATGGGAAGTATAGGCATAATTTGCGTATTTAAAGAAACCCTGGTGGGCGAATACAATGCGGAACGCCGAAGTACGGGGCTCATTAGCCCAAGCGCTGATTTCCGGTATCATACTGCAGTAATAATCATTTAGCTGAGCTTTACTCCCGTGAGTGCTCAGGTGGCCGAGATATGAAGGCAAAGGCGAATACTTTTAATATCCCTGCCACCTGTTGCGCTTCCTGGTGTATCTCGAGCGCCGAGCAGACCATAAGCATGCGATCAATTAATGGGAAAATCGCCTTCACGATACGACAGCGCCATCTTTGCTGACAAGAACTGCGCTCAAAGGTGGAAAATCTCCAGGTACTGTTCTCGCAGACGTGGCGACCGTGTGCTGCGGAGTCGTAGTCACGGACAGTGCACGTGTGCATCGCTCTGTGGTAGAGATCGGTTTCTGCCATCCGGTCTGTCACCAGAAGCTTTCCTTTGTGCGTCTTGAGCGCACGTTCGCCGCCGACCGTATTGGTAGAAAACCGGGCCAGGCGCTGCGTGCAGTTCGACATCCGGTCTCTCGCTGGCCGACTCACGCCACCGGCGCTGCTCTGGGCTGCCATTGGCTGCCGAGCTGCCTCGGCGTGTTGCTGCCCCTGCCGGGGAACCAATGAGCTGGTCGTACACGAGAAGAAACAAAGAACTCGTGTACGCTGGCGATGAAATGAAACTCTTGTTCCTTTTCGATGGTCAGCTCGAATATTTTAGGGCTGCTGAACTATCAATTTTTTTTTTTCAAATCTGCGTTATGCAGAACATACACGGCCTTTGCGGAGCTAGGATTACTCGAGTGCATAGGGACATGCGGATGCTGGTGAACCTTTGTGGAAGTAAGATCCCACTATGAGCGAGCTACTAAAGAACTGGACGTAGTTCACGCCAGCAGCAAGTTTTTTTTAATACTATAGCGTACTTGGTTTATAATAATAATAATAAATTATCTATTTGAAAAATTACATAGTACAAATACGAGCCTGCCCAAGCTAACAATGGGCTTGTGGGGCAGTGCTCGGCAGAATGGAGCAAGTCAGAGAACGGCACAGTTAATCAATAATGCACAAATTTAGAATGAAACTAAGGAAAGGCAGTGAGAAAGGACGGGGGAAAATAAAAGGAAAAAAAAAAGAAAAGAAACAAAATTAGACATACAAATCAAAGATCACAGATTTCACTTCTTTCCGAGTGCTGAAACATAAAACATGATCTGGCAGGTCGTTCAACACATCAGGTACATAAAAGGCACGGACACGTGTACCATATCTTGTGCGTACTCTGGGCAAGGTAAAGCGGTCGCGCGGACGTAATGCTCTGGCGGGGACATGCGGGAGGCAGAACTCATTGTTCCATATATACATAAGGATCACAGTTTCTTTGAATAATAGCCTGAACGAAGGCATGTGCGAGCATTAAAAAGATTGGAATCATTAGTAATGTGCACACCATACATCACGGCCCGAATTATAGATTTTAGGAAAGAATTCACTTTGTTGCGCCAAAACACTGAACAAAAATAAAAAGAACAAATTCCATATCACAGCACACTGTACGCCAATGCATGTGCTATTGTTTTTCTTATGTAAATTGGGCATAGTGCTTTAATAGAATATAGCAGGCAGGCTATTTTGCGCAGCCTTTCACAAACTTTAGCCAAATGTGTGTTCCAGGAAATGTTAGAATCGAAATGGACACCCAGATAATTCACACTTGAGAGGTATGGAATAGGAGAGCAAGAGCAATTGTTACACAGAGGACAATGAAGAAACACTGGAGTGATGACAGAAACAGATTTCAGCGGATCGTGAAAACAGACTAATTTAGTTTTATTTTGGTTAATAGAAATTATGTTGTTACGGTACCAACTGATAACATTTACAGTGTCAGTTTGTAATTCAGCTACGGCTTGATGGTAATTATTATGACGCGATACTAAAAACGTGTCATCTGCGTATTGAAACACCCGACAGTGAAAAATTGCTTGACTGAGATCATTAACGTACAGGTTGAATAAAAGGGGAGCTAAAATCGACCCCTGGGGAACTCCAGCGGTCAACTGTCTAAGTTTGCTTTTAATATTTCCGAAAACTACTACTTGGATTCGACCGTGCAAATAATTCTCAAGGAAAGTTAGGAAGGGCCCTCGGAAGCCATAGCTATGAAGTTTACGAAGTAATATTTCATGATTTACGGAGTCAAAAGCTTTTGATACATCTAGAAATAAAGCACAAGCGAATGCACTACTTTCGAGAGTACTATTAAGGAAATCGGTTAATTCATCTAATGCTACCTAGTGCCACGCCCGCAAGTAAATCCGTATTGATTAGGCGACAGTATGTTGTGCGCATCAATGAAGCTCTGCATTACGTTAAAAATATGTTTTTCAAGTATCAGAGCAATGCACGAAAGTATCGAAATGGGTCTGTAGTTTGTGACAACATTAACCTGTCCGCTTTTGAAAAGAGGAACTACAAGCGCTTCCTTGAGGTCAGGTGGTATTACTTGTGTGGCTATAATGTTATTTATAATTGCTAAAAGAACATTCTTCAGGGCCTAGAAATTTCTGCGAAGGACGTCCACAGACACACCATCTAATCCAACCGACTTGCGCTGTTTGAAGTTGAATAAGATATGACGAATGTCATCTTCAGTACACTCAGGCAGGAAGGCAGACTCAACCACCGATTGTGGCATACAATAACTAGCCGTATTACCGGACCAGCTTGTTGCAGTAGACGAGAAAAAGGAATTAAATTGGTCTGCTAACGTTATAGATGGTGGTCCGAAATTCTTAGCAATAGTTTGGTATGCGCCTTTCCGGGGACGACCCCTTAATTCGTTAAGCACAGACCAAGCCTTGGACGGGTTATTTCTAAATTCAGAAAATTTACCTTGGAAGTGCTTTCGCCTGGCACCTCTAAGCACAGCAGTGACTTTATTGCGAGCCATGTTATAAGCTTCACGAAGATGCTGATTATTAGGGGAGCGACGACAACGCGCCCAGAACAGTTCTTTTTCAGCTATCGCGGTTAGAACATTTCCATTTATCCACGGGCATCCCGGCTTTCGTTGCTTTAAGACGACTATGTTTTTGCAAGAGTGCACTGTCTGCGTATAAACGGTAATAAAAAATTCATACAGGTGACTGGCAGGAACTTTCGCAAGGAAGGATTTCCAATCATAGCGTTGCAACAACAAGTCCAGCTTTCTTTTATCAACAACCTCTATCTGTGATACCGGGTTGTTAGCCGCAGCATACTGAGATGATAGAAAGCTACACCCAACAAAGAAGTGATCGGATAGCTTTTGCTCAATAATAAACGGAAATACCTGGTCTTTCTCAGTGCGAACGTTGACGTGATCTATGCATGAAGACACAAGTGATGCACCCAAAATTTCGACACGTGTGGGAAGGTTGATAATGGATTCTATTCCAACGTCAGCAAGCGTGTTCAAGTAATCAGCTACAATGTGCCGCTCTTTCTTCAGCACGTCAATGTTAACATCACCTATCATGCACACGTGACCAGATGAAAAAGCAAGTAGACGCAATTCACCTACAAACTTTCTGACACTTTGATTTGGCGGCCTATAAATAGCAAGCAATGTGATGGAAAAAGATTTTGTGTGAATACGAAGGGCTAGCGATTCAGCACTTGTGAAGATTATGTTCAGAGGACTTGAAATCCAACCATTTTTAATAAAAATGGCATTTCCACCACCACGGCCGTCTTTGCGCGTCAAAAAATGATTGTGATAACCTTGGAGTTGAAACAGACCAGTATGTTCTTGCCCAATATTAATTTCAGTTAAGACGAAAACATCAGCTAAATCACGTACTGCACCAGCGTGGACACAAAATTCATTCCAGTGCTTCCGAATACTGCGCACGTTTACATGAAAAACAGTGAAAGTGCCTTCGCCTGGTTCTAAAAAAACAGAGAGAGAAGGAAAGTCTCGAAATTGTTCGCACAAAGCCATGAATCAAGGAAAAAGATTACAGCAGACAAAGCGGAGAATAGAAGAGGTCATACTAGACGAGACAAGTCACAAGGGCTCATTATGCGCACAACTGGGTCACGCTCCTTCTTTCGGGCATAAAGTTTGCCATGTTTCACCCATACGAACTTAAAATCGGCCTCCTTGGCCTTAGTCTTTGTCTCCCAGAACAATTCTCTGTTGTATTTCGTCAAGTTTTCGACAAAGAAAACCGAGGGCTCATTAACAACAAATAACAACACCCACCTGCCAAGGACTCCACGGGCTGCCAGGATTGAGGTGTTTGAGTTTCTGTGCAAGTTGCGCTGCCATTTTACACCCCCCAACTACAAATGAAGTGTCGTTGATAACGAATTTAACATCAGTCAGGTTCTCAACATTAAAATGTGTCAGTATAAAAAAATTTTTGAAGCCGGATGAGGTCCGTCAGTGAACATTCCACAAAGTAAATTTTTTATCGCTACCATAGTAAATCGCAACAGGCGACCAAAGCACGAAGTTTGAGGCAAGTGCAGGTAGCGCAAATGTGGAAGGAAACAGATTATCCGCATCAAACTAATGATTATTCCATAAGTACCAGTGAAAAGCACACTTCTTTCTTTGTTCTAAATAGCTCTCCTCTGCGCAATAATAACCAAGAAACAGTTTAGACTTCAGCGAAGAAGTTATTGGAACTACCTACACGTCCTCATGTTGTGCATCTTTTGGCACGGAATCGCAACCACCGGCATACGTGCAAATGCTACAAGGCCACCCCTCAAATTCAACTGTATAGGCTGCAACTTTAAGAGCTTACCTTTATGCCACTTGATGTGGTGTCGACACTTTGTCGCTCGGTTAGTGCACTGCTCGTTCCTCTGGCTGCAATGCGCCTTGTGCGTCGGCATACGCCACGTCATGTTCACGCTGCCCTGAGAACAAAAGATATGCCGAGCAGCAGAGGCAGCAGTCAGTGAAAAAAGACGCGCCGTCGCCGATTCTCTTTTCTACCTCAGTGCTGAGCGGCTGAGGTGTCTGCAAGGCGACTGGGTGACGCGGAACGATGGGTGTCAGGTGACGCTGTCTAACAACACAAAATCATCCGCCCTAGAGAATCAGCAGAATCGCAGGCCAGGCCTGTATCCCACTGCTGCTATGGCAGGGACGTTCCTGCTTGTGATCAACGGAAACACCCAGCCCAACTCGTGTCAGCATATGCCTTATTCATAACCTGGAGCAGTGTGCTTATCCGACGCTAAGCCTATTACTGACAATGAAAGGCTCCAGGTCAGATTGATACATTTAAGGCATAGAAAACGACTAATAAACTTGAATTTAGTTGCACCGTGCATCTTATGCGAAAGCAGCCAGGTCAGGATAACACATGTATCGCACTATTAAATAATAAAGTAAGAAGGGAATTAAAGGTTGGAACAGCAAAACCGCACAATCCACGCCAGAAGGGTCCTGCTTCTCCAAGAGCCACCAATGGATCGGATTTTTTTGGGCAAGGTGAGGTGCTGGTACCATGGGGAATTAACGACTATATTTGGCTCAGTTCCCATTGTGTGTGAATTAGCATACACAGGCTTATCCCGCAAAATGGCCAAATAAAGGTATTAAAAAGATGTGGAGTATACCTACATGCTTTCGATAATCTAAGCTTCCACGAGTTCGAACAAAAATGTGCTAAACCTATTAGCAGTTAACGAGAAAACACTATTTATAATAACGGAGTAATTACACAATAGCATCCTCTCAACCGCGGTTACACTGCCACAAAGGAAATCTGTACAGCTTCCTCAGAAACTTCGCAGTTGAAGAAAAAGAAACTCCCCTACTACTCCCTTATTTCTTTATTACTAATCTACACCACCCTGGAGATTTACCTTAGATATTGGAGCTAGGAGACTGCACGTGAGCGCTGCATCTCATGAGGGGTAATAAGAGACGAAAGGCTGTTGGGTTGTGTGTGTAGGCCTACATCTGAATTCACTATTTCTGAAACTTCGTCGCTCAAGTAGTAGGCCTTCCACTAATCCCCAGATTTTATTCACGTCGTTTAATAACATGTACTGAAGATAGCCTCATAGGTATATTGATCTAAAGGGGAAACAGCGTAATGTAGAACAAGGGTCAGAATTCGACAGAAGTGGAAATTTCTTGCCAGTGCTTGAAATTAAAGCAGCTAAGACAGCAGAGATGTGGAGGTATTTCTGCAGATACTACAGAACAGGGATTGAGGAGACATCGTATTAGAGAAAGAAAGTGCATGACCTCAAGCATGACGAAACCAGAGCAGTGTGATAAAACCATACTATTTCATTAGAAGGGTGGGACTTAAAGGGAAAAAATATTGACCAATTAGGTTATTGTGCATTCCTAACAAGATATGCGCGAAGGTAAGCGCTGAAAGAATCAAAGGAGCCTTAGACTTCAATGAACCAGGACAGCTGGATTTTTAAAAAAGGCGCTTCATAATAGATCATTTTCGCGCTATCAATCAATTGAAAAGAAATAATGGAAATATAAACTGCCCTCTAACTCAGCTTTCATAACTTTCATAAATCATTCTAGGCTATCTCGTCATTACACGTAAACGTGAAATGGAATGGAGGAGATTGGTAGGCTCCTAGGTGGTGGCAGCTGCCCACCGACATTGGCCAGGCACTTGGACTGTAGAACATGACCTAGCTGCCTCAGCGACTCCGCGACGTTCCGCATCTTTTCTTAGCTGGACAGTATGCTCGGCATCTTTCACTGCTCCGGGCCTTTACGCGCAGATGCGTGGAGGCAATCGTTTTTCTTTTTAGTTCTTGGCAGCGCTGTCCCCATCTCTCGCTGCTGTCGCTGTTTGACTGACTGTAGAAAGTATTCGGTTCTCAGAAAAAAAAAAACCGGTTGAAAGTTCAAAAACGCTAAGATTTCGAGTACATACAGCGAGCTGTAATTATTTAGAACACTCATCCCGAGTGGCTGCGGAGATGACTGAGTGGTAAAACGTCGCGGCACAACAAAGCTTCCTTTCTTGCGCCGCCGTTGGTTCGAGGGCCTACTCAAGATTAATGTATGATAAATTTTACACAGAAAGCGCTTGTAGCGAGTCTTTCCCCGGAGGATTAGCAGCTTTTACGTGGCCAGTTGCAAGTGGCCCCGTGCCCGGAATGAGGTCACGGGTACTCACGTGACCAGCGCCAGCAAGTTGCCTGGTGCGATCGTTGTGCTGGCTAAGTTACCACAAAGTATATAGGTTATAGCGATAAGGAAAATACTGGAAGCAATACAGCTACAGCACAGCCATATCCAAAAATAATGAACAAAATGATTTTTGAACGAGGAAAACTTTTGTGAGCATTTTTTTTTTATATCGTAAGAATACAGAATAACAGTCAATATTGTCACAGAAGCAGGTAGGCAGGTTTGTATTTGCCACAACGTCCAAGCGCCAGCGGAAACGGCCCGGCCGGCTAACCGACTAGCGAGCGAGCTCACGGGCGAAGAAGAGCGCGCGCCAGCCTCCTGAGCGCGACTACTAGGCGGCGCCAGTAATGCGTGGCGGCATTGCCCCTCCCGGTGGAAAAAGCATCGTCCCGATGCTGCGTGGCGAGGTCAAGCAGAACCGTAGGCTTGACCTAGCGGGCGTGGAAGGGCTTCATCCTGGCAACGTGTACGACTTCCGATTGTGTTTGTCGTCGGGACATACGAACAGTACCTTGCGGAATCACTTCGTAGGTGACGTCGCTGAGTTTGCGCAGCACTTCGTACGGGCCGAAGTAGCGGCGCAGAAGCTTCTCAGAGCGACCCCGCTGGCGAACAGGAACCCACACCCAGACTTTATCGCCAGGGTTGTAAATTACCTCCCGGTGACGAAGGTTATAGCGTTGAGCGTCTTTAACCTGCTGCGTCCGGAGTCTCGTTCGAGCAAGCTGACGGGCGGCCTCAGCGTGCTGGACGAATTGGTCAGCGCCGGCAACTGATGGAAGGGCGACATCGGGCAGTAACATTGCATCCAGCATGGTAACGGCTTCGCGACCGTACACCAAACGAAACGGGGTGAAGCGGGTCGTTTCCTGGACTGCGGTATTATACGCAAATGTTGCATACGGTAGTACCTGGTCCCAGTTCTTATGGTCTTCGTCGACGTACATTGAAAGCATATCGGCGATGGTCTTATTCAGTCGCTCAGTAAGGCCATTCGTCTGTGGATGGTAAGCTGTTGTTCTGCGATGACAAGTGCCACTGAGCCGCATAACTTCCTGGGTGAGAGCTGTAGTAAATGCAGTGCCTCTGTCAGTTAAAACGACCGCAGGGGCACCATGACGGAGGACTAGGTTAAAGATGAAAAAGTTCGCAATATCAGTAGAAGTGCCGCTGGGAAGAGCTTTGGTTTCACAATAACGGGTGAGGTAATCAGTGGCGACTATAATGTAGCGGTTGCCCAAAGATGACGTAGGAAACGGCCCGAGCAAGTCCATACCGACTTGGTGAAAGGGTACTCGAGGAGGACCAATAGGCTGCAGCAGACCGGCCGGCTTGACAGGCGGCGTCTTCCGACGTTGGCAATCACGGCACGTCTTAACATAGCGCTGGACAATAGCAGCAAGCTTGGGCCAGTAGTATTTTTGTCGTACGCGAGCCAAGGTCCGTGAGAAACCGAGATGGCCGGCAGAAAGCTCGTCGTGGCATGCCTGCAAAACGTCGGGACGCAGCGGCGTTGGGACCACCAGCAGGTACTGAGTGTCTGTGGAAGCGTAGTTTTTCTTGTAAAGGACGCCGTCCCGCAAGCAGAACGACGACAGGCCACGCGTAAAAAGGCGAGGTGGCGATGAGGCGGCTCCCTCGACGTAATCGATGAGGGGCCGCAGTTCGGTGTCATCTCGCTGTTGTTGAGCGAGATCAGGCGTCGTGAGAGCGCCGAGAAAAACGGAGTCATCTGTTTCAGGTGAAGAACACGGGATAGGGGCTCGGGATAGACAGTCAGCGTCACTGTGTTTCTTGCCGGACTTGTACACAATAGTGACGTCGAACTCCTGCAAGCGGAGACTCCAGCGGGCTAAGCGGCCAGAAGGATCTTTAAGGTTGGCTAGCCAGCAGAGAGAGTGGTGATCACTGACCACTCTAAACGGCCGACCATACAAATACGGCCGAAATTTTGTCACCGCCCAGACAATTGCAAGGCACTCCTTTTCGGTAGTAGAATAATTCGCTTCGGCACGAGAGAGGGTGCGACTGGCGTAAGCAATGACCCGTTCAGCGCCATCTTGCCACTGAACGAGAACTGCTCCGAGGCCAACGTTACTGGCGTCGGTATGCAATGCTGTATCCGCCTCCTCGTCGAAGTGGCCAAGTATGGGCGTTGTTTGGAGGCGTGTGCGAAGCTCCTCGAAAGCCCTTTGCTGCTCGACGGCCCAGATGAAAGGTTGGTCGTCCTTTGTTAGACGAGTCAGTGGTTCGGCTATCCGGGAGAAGTCATGGACAAAGCGTCTGTAATAGGCACAGAGGCCCAAAAACCGTCGAACGGAACTTTTATCAGTAGGAGTCGGGAAAGCAGCTACGGCAGCCGTCTTCTCTGGATCAGGGCTAATACCCTCAGCGCTGACGACATGGCCCAGAAACTTCAGCTGTTGGAATGCAAAGTGGCATTTTTCCGGTTTTAGTGAGAGGCCGGCCGCGCGGATGGCATTTAGGACGGCCGTCAAGCGCTTGAGATGCTCGTCGTAAGTCGCAGAGAAAATGACGACGTCGTCAAGGTAGACGAGGCACGTCTGCCATTTGAGGCCGGCTAGGACAGTGTCCATCATTCTTTGGAAGGTCGCGGGGGCGGAGCACAGACCAAAGGGCAGCACCTTAAATTCGTAGAGGCCGTCAGGAGTAATGAACGCCGTCTTTTCACGATCACGTTCATCGACTTCGATCTGCCAATAGCCACTGCGTAGGTCGAGCGATGAAAAGTATCGGGCATGGCGGAGTCGGTCGAACGAGTCGTCGATTCGAGGCAGTGGGTAGACGTCTTTTTTTGTAATTTTGTTGAGCCGCCTGTAGTCGACGCAGAATCTGAGTGTTCCATCCTTTTTAGCGACCAGCACAACAGGTGAGGCCCATGGGCTTGTGGACGGTTGGATCACATCATCGCGAAGCATTTCATCAACTTGCGCCCGAATAGCCTCGCGTTCCTTAGTCGACACTCGGTAGGGGTGTTGGCGAATAGGGCGTTCGGTGGGGTCAACTATAATGCGATGCTTTGCTACTGACGTCTGTCCCACCTTGGTCGTGACAGCAAAGCAGTCATGGTAAGAGTCAAGAATTGCTTGAAGGCGGCGTTTCCGGTCAAAAGGCAAAGCAGGATTCACGTCAGTTCGAACTGTATGGGCAGTGCTCTCGGGAGGGTTCTTGTTGAGCAACGATAGGGCGCAGTGGGCTGAGGGCTCGCCGACTTCATCAAAGTAGGCGATGGCTGCCCCTTGCGGTAAATGGCGGTATTCGGCGCTAAAGTTCGTTAAAAGCAGTTCAGTTCGGTTATTACTCAAGGAAAGGACCCCACGAGCGACGCAGACTTGTAGGCTCAACAATAAATTCACATTAATTTCCGCGAGGCCTTGAAGGGCGGGAGGGTTGTCGCAGTGCACTGTAACAAACATGCTGGTGCGTGGAGGTAGTGTGACATGGTCATCGCATACCCGGAAAACTGGTCTGTCTGCTGTGTAGTCGTCGGAAACTGCGCGCTGGGTCGAAAAAGTCACCATGAGGTCACGGAGGCCGATGATTGCGCCGTTTTCTCGAAGAAAATCAAGACCGAGGATCAGGTCCTTGGAGCACTCCGCCAGCACAGCAAAGCAACAAGAGAAAGTTACGTGGCGAATCTCGACTCGGGCAGAGCACACTCCTAGCGGCGTCAGCACATGCCCTCCGGCTGTCCTTATCGGCGCGCCGTGCCAAGGAGTCAGGACTTTGCGTAGGATTGTAGCAAGGCCACGACTCATAACGCAAAAATCAGCGCCCGTATCTACAAGGGCAGTCGTATGGTGGTTGTCAACGGCGATCGGTATCTCAGCGGAAAGAAGCTCACCGTCGACGAAGTGCGCCGTATCACGGATCGTCGGACTGACGGGTCGTTCAGTGCGTCGAAGTGCGGCGCCGAAGGTAAGCTTCTGTGATCGTCGGGAGGTCGTCGGACTCGTTGGTCGTTCGGTGCGTCGATTGGGGGCGTCGGAGGAAAACTGCGGCGATCGTCGGAAAGTGGTCGGACTGCTGGTCGGTGTGGGGGGTCGGAGGTCGGAATGTTTGATCGAATCGGCGAATGGAGGATCTTGGTCGTAGCGCTCATCGACGGCGGCTCTACCTCCGAGAGTCGCCGACCTCAGTTTTCCCGGCGCGGACTTGGGGACTGCCTGAAGGAAGTACGCCGGTTGGGGGAAAACTGTCGCGGCGATGGCGACCTGGACTGGCGTCGCGGTGGGGACGCAGGTGGGACGTTGGCGCTGAGGTACTGGTCGATGTCCCGAGGTCGTTCACCATAGCGCGGCCGAGGGGCATCCGGTGAGAATCCGCGCAAGCCCATCTGACGGTATGGACAGTGGCGCAGTACGTGTCCGGCTTCGCCGCAGTGGAAGCACAGCGGTAGATTGTTCGGCGTACGCCACACGTGTGCTTTGCGAACGGGCGGTCGAGTGTCGGGCGCATCAGCCGGAGCTGGACGTCGGGGTGCAGGACGGACGAGAGGAGCGGGCCTGTAGGGTGCCGGCGGTGCTGGCGCAGGGGTACGCAACGCGTCGCTGTAGGACATGACGTGCGGCGCAGGCGGCTGGGGGGATGGCATTGATGGCACTGCTTGCCGGAGCTCTTCACGTATAACATCCGAGATGCCGCCAACACGCGGGTGTTGCTCGAGAAAGGGCATCTTTTGCAGTTCTTCACGTACGATGACAAGCTCGCGACAAGCTCGCGAAGGGCGCCACTCTCGTTGCCGTTCATCAGCAAGCGGAAGTCCACAGCAGTGATGTTCGCAGAACGATCAAATTGCACAAATCGCTGTTGTAGGGCACGCTCCATACTTGTCGCCTCCTTCTTAAAATCAGCCACAGTACATGGAGGGTCACGTACAAGGCCGACAAAGATCTGTTCTTTAACGCCACGCATAAGATGGCGCACCTTCTTTGTCTCCGACATGGACGGATCCGCGCGGTTGAAAAGCCGAGTCATTTCTTCTACAAACATGGCGACGCTCTCATTGGGCCGCTGCGCTCGGGACTGTAGAGCCAGTTCAGCCATCTCTTTTCTTGCGTCGTTGCCGAATGTGCTGAGCAGCTTTTGCCGGCAATCTTGCCAGGTGGTGATGGTAGCCTCGTGGTTTTCGAACCACATCTTGGCGGCGTCTTCAAGTGAAAAATAAATGTTCCGCAACTTTCGCTCCTCGTCCCACGCATTAAACGCAGCGACCCGGTCGTAGTTGGTCAACCAGTCCTCAACATCCTCAAATTTGTCGCCATGGAACGGCGTGGGCATACGCGGAGCATGGAAGAACAGCGGCTGGGCACTTACTGGAAGGTGAACGGGCTGGCTTGCCTCTGTAGTCGTCATGGTTCGCGGTAAGGAAAGAAGGGGACCACACTCGGGTGCTAAGCCTCTCAAGCGGCGGCTGGCCTTGTGCACAGGTGTGTCCACGGTGTGTAGCTGGGCTTCGGAGGCACCCAAAAGCTCTTCGGACATGGGATGTACCCAGCACCTCCACCAAAATGTCACAGAAGCAGGTAGGCAGGTTTGTATTTGCCACAACGTCCAAGCGCCAGCGGAAACGGCCCGGCCGGCTAACCGACTAGCGAGCGAGCTCACGGGCGAAGAAGAGCGCGCGCCAGCCTCCTGAGCGCGACTACTAGGCGGCGCCAGTAATGCGTTGCGGCAATATATCCGCAGGTCTCCAATCGGCAAGCTTGCATTTGTTTGCTACTAACGTCTTTGGTATCGTCACAAGCGTTCCCCAATGGTTTTCGATGGCAGTCTTAACAGCTGGATGCGAGCGATTTTAGAACTTTAAGAGAAGGATTTTGCGACACAACGGAAGAATGGACCATTACCTTCAATATTTCTGTAACACTACCTCACAATTTTCCAATATTCAAAATTTTTGTGCAAGAATGTTGGACACGGAGAGGGCTTAATGAGTTTAGTTCGTTGTGCAGCAGAGTGCAAGCAATTGGAAAATTTCTATCTGGTGTATAGCATACTAAAGGAAAACTTCAGAATGTTTCTAGTAAGTTCTTCATATCTTGCTTGAGGTTCGCCGTGACCCCGGGGCGATGTCCGCCTTAGTTTTATTTTTATGAATGGGAGCTGAACTTAAAGCATTTCATGCTTCACAGCATTTGATTCGATAGGAACATCGGTAATCCCGCGAGCGTTGCGCATTCAGGGTGTAGAAGAGACACGTAATGGGGCTAGCAAATATCTGCGTTATAATAAAGTTACTGCGGTCTCTGTACGTATCTAAATGACTGCGCAGAACGATCGTAGTTCTCCACAGGCAAAGTTATTAAATACAAGTCAGGAAGGGTGACGCATTCCAGCCACTGCTATTAATCGCGTGCTTCCAAGTGGTATTCAGATCTGTTGGAGTGAGAAA
Source organism: Amblyomma mixtum (assembly GCF_055824585.1). NCBI lineage: Eukaryota > Metazoa > Arthropoda > Arachnida > Ixodida > Ixodidae > Amblyomma > Amblyomma mixtum. Next base: position 246,918,193 of record NC_143014.1, read on the forward strand.
ATTTGGGGACGGAAGTAACGGGCGAAAACCTGAGTAACATATGAGTTAGTGATGTCATTGTGCTCCTTAGAAAGTTAGGGAAAGAATTACAGGCCATCAAGTATTGAAACTTGATGTGCTATCGATGATGCAGATAAATTTTGACGAAGATCTTCGCATTTAAGGATGCGAAGACACTTCTGCGCGTAGTTTCAGCCCGATGTTGCAGAAATCGCCTTCTGTGAGTTTCGTCAGGATATCGTCATCCTGTTTTTTTCTGCGCTAATTTTGCAGTCATTTTATGAGCTTCTTCAAAAGATCACCAGTCGTTGTTCCAGTTACCGCCAGTGAGGGCACCACGATTTCCAAGCCCCGCCGCGCTTCTGGGAAGTGATGCCCGGCTTCGTGGATGAAAAACTGCCATTGAATTTCTCAAGTTCTTACCTGCCGTTATGCATTACTTCTATCGACATCCACCCTGACAGGCAATCCATAGTTTGCCTCTTTAAAGACAGCCCTGAAGGAGAATTGCCACTGCGGACTCAACGCCACCGCACTGATTACGCCGCGAACATGCGTTCTCTTTTCGAACATTCCATGGCTGTCCTTCTTGACACATTAGGAAAAGTGAAGGGAGATCAACGAGCCATTTGGGGCGCAATGTATTTGAAAATAAAGATGGCAGATATGGCTCTTGGGTCAGGTTGATTACGAGAGAAACAGAGCGAAAACAAAATTATATTAAATAAGTTCAGAGGAAGCACTCTAAAAGTACTGAGCGGCAAAGTCGTCGCTAGGTAAACTAAATACAGCAGCTCTTCAGCTATGTTGATGTATAGAGACAAGCGATGTGGGAAGATAGCTGGCATTCATAATTTGTTTGACTTCTTTGACTACTGCCCCTAGACCACCTATAATTATGTGCTTATTTCCAGCGCCTGCAGAAAACAATTATCGAATTAAAAAAAATCGCTGATTTACAAAGTCTTTACGGCTGGTGTCTCACTCAATGTGAGACAATAAATGCCTTCGAAAGTAAATGCTTTACTACGGGGCTTGATTGTTTTACCTATAAATTTCAGATATGCATTGAATATGACACTGAGAAAGGAGAGCTACTCGCCGGTGGTGTTTCTGATTTCGAGTTGTTTTAGGAATTCAACTGAAATTTTCAGCAGATCTTTGAATGAGGCAGGCTAAACAACTCAAGGTTTGTCATCGGTCTGGTGAAAAGTATTTTCGGATTAACAAATCCGCATTATAGAGTTGTGTGGCTGGCCTCGCAGACGGCACCCGTTTCTCTCATTCTTGTCATTTCCTAGATTGCGCGCTCTCTGTAGATTACATAGTGCTGGTCACGTTGCATTAACCTGCGCCGTAAACCTCTCATTTTTTCTGAAAAAAAAAATGCGCTGTGTTCTACCAAAACCTGGGCTGAACCGTTTCCTCAACCGGTTTGTAACTTATCCTTCGAAACGTAGTTCGAGTTTGGTTCCAAGATGGCGAAAAACAAAAGGATCGGTTCAGTATTGGTTGCATGAGAAAATACGCGTTTAGTTCCGGTTTTTGGCTCAATTTTGGTACCGGTTCGGCACCCTGTTCGCATACAATGCAGCTTTCTAGAGCTGGATTTAAATTATTACTTTTTAACCCTTGGTGCTTGATTGTCGAATCTTCTTCACCTGGAGCCTTCAGCGGGCCGGCCACAAAGCTGTGACCTATTGCGGTAAGGCCACAGGAGAGACACCCATTTGAAAGGGTGCCCTCCACCTCACGAAAGGCGCGCGAAGCAGATGTGGACGTTCCTTTAGAGACGACGTATAAAAAATTTAGCTTGCTGAAGCCGAAAGCCCAATCCCCGAAAGAAAGCGCCTTGGAGGGGTGCATGGTTGAGTATTAACCAGGCTAGTCTGGTGGTCTGGGATGGCTCTAAAGGGGCGGTTCGCGAGTGGTTTCGAATAAAAGAAAAAAAAATGCTGCGTCCAGCATTTCTGGGACAATGTTTCGGGGCCGCCCGATTGTTAAAAAATGTGGACCTTTAAAAAATTGCCCATTCAAAATTGGAAATGCCAGCGGGAAAAAAAGATCCTGAATTCCACCAGACCGAGAGGCGTCTTGTTCTGATGATGGGGCAAGGGGGCAAAAAGGAAGGTTTAGTATTGACATTGCTTCACGCTGGGCTGGTGACGAATAACCGACATGTAGCGAGGGGTTGAATGCTTCGCAATCAGTCCCGCGTCTCTTCCCAACAGGCATCAAGCGTTGTTGGGGCGTTGCTTCGATAGAGTATACGACGCATGGCTTCTTGCTACGCCTACGCATCATATTATTTGCACTGCGAGCCTCTGATTGGCGCGTCTTCTCCGGCAGCAACATGCCGAGGCTGATCGGCAGCCAATAGGATAGCGGCTGGAATCTTCCATCGAGAGACTGGACGACTATGAATCATGTCCGCGCGGCGTACCTATGCCTCGGTTTGCTCTAGTCAAGCGGTAAAAAATACGCGACTATGCTACAATAAGTTTGACAAGCGCCGGTTGCTCGGTTACTTAAAAAGGGCTGAGGGTGCATAATAACGTCGAATGGCCGTTTTCGCCGATGTTGTGCCTTTTAATTGTTGGTATAGAATACTTAGTTATATATTTTTTATTCACGCACTTTCTGTTCGCGCAAACAAGAACTGACAACAGACAAACAGAGCAGCGTTCTTACGCAGCCATATTTTGTCAAATATTACAAGAATACCCGATGTGCACGAAGGCTCTCTTCTATTACTTTCTGTCAGCTTAATTTGACTGAAATTTCTCTTTGCAGATGAATAACCAGTGTCAAGCGGAATTCTTATGCAGTTTTTCTGTGACAATAAAAAAATTTAGGCCTGGCATTTTCGATTAATCCTAAAGCTCGACCCGTCCTTCCCGTTGTTCTCCGGCAAGGTTAACTCTGTGCTACCACGAGTAAGGGCGTTGAGCGGTGCGCCTTCTGTGTGGCGTAGTGGTACTGTGATCTTAAGAGCGACGAAATGCTTTCTAAAAGATATTTTTTTCTAACTCTAGAAACGAGCCTCGACAGCCCGACAACGCCATCTCTTGAGAGAAGCAGCGCTCAGCGACGGAAAATCCCCCAGAAGGGTGGTTGTCGCAGCCTTAGCGACTGCGCGCTTGTCGACAGCGACTGCCGACTACATGAATCGATTGTTCTCTGCGACAGGTCACCTACCATCCGGCCTGTCATATGACCACTTCCTTCACGCGTCGAGCGCGTACATGTGCCGCACGTCATCCGAGACCTAACCGAGCCATAGGTACGCCGCGCGGACGTCATCCGTAGTCATCCGGTCTCTCGATGGAGGATTCCAGCCGCTCTCCTATTGGCTGCCGAACAGCCACGGCATGTTGCTGCCCGAGAAGACGCGCCAATCAGAGGCTTGCAGCACAAGGAGAGAGATCCGCAGGCGTAGCATGAAGCCACGCGTGGTATGCTCTATCGCACCAACGCCCCGACAACGCTTGGTGCCCGTTGGGAAGGGACGCGAAACAGATTGGAAGCATTCAAATGCTCGCTACACATCGGCTCTTCGCCACCAGCTTGAAGCGATCTCAATACAAAACTTTCCTTTTTGCCCCCATGCCCCATCATCAGATGAAGCTGCCTCTCGGTCTGATGGCATTACCCTATGATTTTTCACGTTGGCATTTCCAATTTTTAAAGGTGAAATTTTTTAAAAGTCGAGAATTGTTAACAATCCGGTGGCACCGGAACATTATCCAAGAAACGCTATATACAGCATTTTTTTTTATTTTATCCAAAATCTCTCGCCAGACAATCAGTCTCGCCAGGCTACAACACCACCGTGCACCCCTCCAAGGCACTTTCTTTCACGGATGGGGCGTTGGGCTTTCGCCAGCCAAATTTATTATACGTTCTCTCTAAAGGAAGGTCCACATCTACTTCGCGTCCAGCTCTGGAAAGCTGCATTGTATGCGAACAAGGTGTGGAACCGCTACCAAACTTGAGCCCGAAACCGGGACTAAACGCGCATTTTTGCCGGCAACTAATACTAAAGCAAACTATATGTTTTTCTCCATTTTGGAACCAAACCCGAACTAGAACGATTCGAAGGATCCGCTCCAAACCGGTTCAGGACACCGTTCAGGCCAAGTTTTGGTACAACACATCGCATTTTTTTTTTCAGAAAAAATAACAGGTTATGCATGGGCTGAATGGTGAATATTGGCTGCAAAGCCTATATCTAGTGCAGCAAAAATAAGCCAAAATGAGGAATGAAATATGCCGAAATCTGAATGAACTATTTTGCTGCGAACACGGGCCAAAATTTACCGAAGAATGGATGGGAAGTATAGGCCTAATTTGCGTACTTAAGGAAAACCTGGTGGGCAAATATAATGCCGAACGCCGAAGTACGGGGCGCATTAGCCCAAGTGGCTATTTGCGGTATCAAACTGCAGTAATTATCATTTAACTGAACTTTACTCCCGTGAGTACTCACGTGGCCGAGATATGAAGACAAAGGCGAATACTTTTTATATCTCTGTCGCCTGATGCGCATCATGGTGTATCTGAAGCGCCGGGCAGCCCATAAGCATGTGATCAATGAATGAGAAAATCGCCTTCACGATACGAAAGCGCCATCTGTGCTGATAAGAACCGCGCTCAGAGGTGGAAAATCTCTAGGTACTGTTCTCGCAGACGTGGCGACAGCGTGCTGCGCAGTCGTAGTCACGGACAGTGAACGTGTGCATCGCTGCCTGGAAGACATCGGTTTCAGCCATATGGTCCGTCACCAGAAGCTTTCCGTCGCGCGTTCTTGAGCGCACGTTCGCCGCCGACCGTCCTGGTAGAAAACCGGGCCAGGCGCTGCGTGCAGTTCGTCATCCGGTCCCACGGTGGCCGACTCACGCCACCGGCGCTGCTCTGGGTTCCCATTGGCTGCCGAGGTGCCTCGACGTGTTGCTGCCCCAGCCAGGGAACCAATGAGCGGGTCGTACACAAGAACAAATAAAGAATTGGCGTATGCTGGCGATGAAATGAAACTCTTGTTCCTTTTCGATGATCAGCTTGAATATTTTAGGGATGCTGAGCTATCATTTTTTTTTTCCAAATCTGCGTTATGCAGAACATACACGGCCTTTGCGGAGCTGGGATTATTCGAGTGCTTAGAGATATGCGGGTGCTGGTGGACCTTTGTGGAAGTAAGATCCCACTATGAACGCGTTACTAAACAACTGGACATAGTTCACGCCAGCAGCAAGTTTTTTTGAATACTATAGCGTACTTGGTTTATGGCATTGGTTATATCGTAGTCGCGTCCTGCGTGGTACAAGAAGTTAGACAGAACGTGTTCTACGTTGTACATTGACTGAACCCGGACGCCCGTACCTCGGCGTATGTCTAAGTGGCGTCTCTAAACCCGCTGCCTGCTCTGCGTAGGTATCCAAGTTCTGCTCGCTAAGCTGGCAGGTATGCTGCCGCTGTTGGTGTACGTCTTCGAGCGCCACTGATGTTGAGGAGAGCAGCGCTCGGAGACGGAATATCTTCATAAGGGCAATTTTTGTGGCCATAGCAGCAGCGCGTACTGGGGCAGACTCATAGGTACCGTGCGAGGCGATTGGTTTCTTGGCGCGTTCGCATTCTGCCATCCGGGCTGGCACCCGATGCTTTAAGTCGCGCGTCTTTCGCACATGCATTCGTTGCCGACCGCGTTGTAAAAAAACCGAGTTACGCGAGGAGCCCAGGCCGCCATCCTCGGTGAGTGTTGTCAACGTGTGCCACCTTTTTTCCACTGCGTCCGATTGGCTGCCGCGTAATGTCGACGTGTTGCTGTCCGAGTCGAAGCACCAATCAGAGGCTCGCGACTCGAAGGGGTTGAAGTGCAGAGGTAGGGAGAAGATATTAGAGAGTCTCCGGAAGGTGTATACCGGAAAACGTCCTCACCTGGCCACTGCGAATGGGCAGCAGGCATCCGGTTGGTATGCTATACGTTCACGCGAGTATGTCGCCGCTGCGTACGCGTAGGCTAGAACTGTCCAATTCCAGGGTACTGCTTATGGGTAGGAAAACTCCGTGAGTAAAAAAAAAAGAAAGATTCGATGAAATAATCTCTTTCAACTTCGTGAACACTGAGCTTCAGCTATGCTAGGTTACATTAAATGTTTAACCGCATTCTTCCCCGGCCAACAATTTTGTTATTAAATTAATAGCTGCGGTGATTCAATTTCGAGACACTGAAAACAAGCAGAAGTACACTTGTGGCGAGAGTGGGGTCTTACCGAAGCCTGTGCGCAGTGCGCAGCGGAACCCCAAAATTGACGACGGGGAAGCTTAGAGTAGAACTTGAATGACTTGTTAGCTGTATTACAGTTGGTCTCAAAGCTAGAGAGTGCGAAAGTGCCTGATAGAATCTGGAGGGCGTAGCCCAACAACGTGTTGTAACCTGTTTTGACTACTCGGAAGTCATTAGCCTCGTCGGCTTCCAGCGTTCAAGAGCGGGACGACACGGAATTCACCCTTGGGCCGAGCGCAGCGCACATACGTATGTTTGGCTTTTGGAGGCGCACAGTAAGAGCGCGGACACAGCGAGTATGTGATCAGACGCCAAACTAAATAATTCATCTTTAGTCAGGATGATGGACTAATGAAATGCGTGCGAACCTGCCATTTAGCAGGTCCGCCTTTTCACGTAACTGCTGGAAGATGACGTGGTGGAAGATCTTGGCTGGGGCGTTCAGAGAGAGAGCGCGTGAGTGTTCAGTTTGAATTTTTCTCTTTGGCAACTCGCATCGCTGAACTATTTGCAGATGCGGTCGTAGTAGGCAGTTAACATTTGGAACGTTTAAAGGTAGCTGGGGCCTCTGGATGTCATGGATAGGATTAGATTCAGAATGGCAACAACACGGGCCGATATGATACCGTCTACGCCGATGACAGCTGCGACGTGCTGGCATAAATTTTACGCTCGCTGTCGCACTCCCCCTGTCGTCATGACCGCGCATCAGCCGCCGACATTGGCGAGATATCCGAGTCTGGGCGGAGACGCGTCATCGTCCTCCCTCACACCCGGCCACGCTTTTCGACTCACCGTCGCGGCCTTTCTTTCGTTCCCGGGAAAGTCTGAACATTTCGCGGAGGAAACCGATGCACCAGGGGGATCCTAACCAGAGGGACGCTCAGCGCGCAAACCGGCCGACAAGGCGCCGACATCATGTATCCGATGTCCTAAAGGAAAGCACTGTGGGGGACGTTTTTTCACTAAAATGAACATATCGATGAGCGACCCTTCTTGGGGAGACTTGCTATTTTAAATCCTCGGCCAAGGTTCGACGCTTATATACATAGTACCCCCTCACCACAGTCGCACGGCACTGTTCCGACGTGTGTGCTCGTCGTTATCCCCGTCGGAAGCCTAACTGTGACTACTTCAGCTAGTTATTCTTTCGTGGGAATTTGTGCAACCGGACGACCAAAATGCCAATAACGACCTACTTCGACAACATTCACCTCATACTGCGTCAAGTATTCATAGCCGCATTATTGAATGAGATATCAACGCCTGCTCAGGCTCAATCGTTCTCTCTACGGACGAGAACATTGGGTGCTGATGTGAGAACCACTGTCTGCAGTCACAGACCATCCGTCTTTGACCAGGTGTCCTGCTCTGAGGTCATGCGACTTCCTGTCTAAAATTGGTTGATGTGTTAGATGAAAGCCCCCACAGCCTTACTGTGTGTCTTGTCTCTTTCTTGGTCTGTGTGTGTTTGCGCTGTTGAAGCACCAGTATGAATCTAGACCAACTAGCCCAATCTGCAGTTCTTCTACAGTTTACTACTCACAGCTGGCATTGTGATTCGAACCGATGCCCTTCGAGTCAATCGCCTGTTACGACGTGTCACTGAGAGGTCCGTGCTCTGTTATAACGTAAGCATGCCGCCCCTCTTGTCTCGCAATCGGTTTAAGCTCAGTGGGTCCCACGCGACCCTTTCGGTCCACATACGGAGGAAGATTTAGCGGCTCGGCATTCAGCGAGTCGTGATCCTGAATGATGCTGCTATTCCTTCTCATAAGAAAGTAACACCCTCCGAGCCACACACGTGCACTTGTTCCTCCATAACAAACATAGCAGCAGCCAAATTGCAGTAACCCAGCTACATTAATTCAATAATTTTCTACCTAAATTGTGGTGTTACGTATCCTGCCCAATAATTTAATAAGAGAACGAATCAGTTTGGAGGAGTAAATTCCACCAAAAGGTATTTCTTCTTAAATTGCTTTTATTTAAATGAACAACGCTCTTTATGTGGGAAAACTATGCTATCTTTTTGATATTTGCTTAAGTTGTATATTACTGTATTAGTTCGTTTTGCAAGGAATGTATAGTATTTCATAAATTAAAAAAAATCTAGCAGCAGCGTACGAGCCACGTCATGAAATGTGTAGAGGCATCATGGAGTCAAATCAAACCTGGACGGTGCCGAGGACCAGAGACTGTGCTTGTGAAATTTGTTGAATTAAATTTGATCAAAGTGAATTCAATGTATCGCTCATTGCTGAAGGCTTGAAGACGTTAAAGATGTGGGTGGTAGTTACAAAGGAAAAAACTAAATTTCAGAAAAATGCGGTTTTATGCGGTGATCAGAGAAGAGGCAATTTCTTTTTAAACATGTTTCGGTCGATTATTTCCCAAAGTGACCGCGGTTTTATATTTGCTTATTAGTGATCTTTGGATTGAATACATAAAAGACTGTAGAGCGGCAGTCAGAGAGAGCTATGATTAGTGCATGAAGGTGCCGGTTTAAAAAGCAGTTTCTTCAAAGGTTACCAGCGACGGTTTCTATTATATGTCAGGTGTATGCTCCATGATTTCTTATGAAAAAAAATTTACGTCTTTTTGTTTCATTCTGCAACGCTCCAGGGCAACCGGGAGTAGTTACGAAATTGAAATTATTGCGAAATGAGTATATTTAAAAACAAAAATTTCTGTTTATTAGATGTTTTCGACTTCACTTGTCCACTTAGGCTTCATCACCTTAAATTTTCTCGACTACATCACGCCTTATGGATCGTCTAGATTCAACAGTTATAATTATGGAATATTTTTTTATTGAATGAGCCAAATTGCGAAAACCGAAACAAAGTCCAGTTATGTTGTAATTGCAAGTAAATCCATAATCCTTTTCTGTAAAAACCATTGGAACGAAATGGGCCCCCAAGAACTAACGTGTGCGCAAATCCAACGTCAAATAAAACATGAGCCAGATCCTGCTGAGGTTTTTGATCAAAATGAGCAAAATAACTCGTGAGAGCCTTTTTTGTTGGCTTGAGGCTAAAAGCTTGGACTGTTGTGAGCGTGTTTTCATTTATCCCGTCTTCAGCGCTACTTTCTGATCGACTGAGAAGGACATGAAGACATTGGCGCCAGATCTGAACCCTGCAGACGACGATAACGACGGGCTAACGATTAGCCTCGTCGCCGAGGAAGAAAGGATGCGTGTCTGCTACACGGAACGTTAAAGCATATGGTTGTAGTAGTTGGCACTGGCTTTCTAAATACTCTACTACCGAAAGGGCAGAGTCAGACAGGAAACGAGAGGAGCAGCGGTTGTCTGGTCGTTTCATGTTCTGTTTGACTGTACCATTTCGCTCACTAATCATGAATTTAGGGTTCTGCAGCGAAGTGGAATATATTTTTGGCCTCATACACCCTCACATTTCTATTTTTTCGCTGCCGAAGTGTGAACAGAAGAATAGAAAGCTGTCATTTCAGAGCTCGAGACAGCTAACCGGCTATTCTCGTTCCCTTGCTTGTGTTGGGGGAGCACAGCAGTGCCCTTGATTGCACACAGTGAATTGTTCTGACTGGCTATTCTGCTGAATTCACAGGATAATCATTTTAAGCATTATTTCCGTAAACAGAGCTTGAATTACTTCTTTAGAAATAAGGTATTCTGAACAAAACTGGGTTAAATCGAGCGAGACACATCGAAAAGATCCAAATCCAAAGTTTACATTTTGATATCGACAGAATTGTTTGTATAATTTTTCATTCGGTGGCGGCGGAGAGTTCTTGGAACATACAAAGAATATCAAATAACAGCTTAGATAGCGCTACGGTTTGTACGGAAAAGAAACACTCGTGTTTTTCTAAGTTCCGGTTTGGGTATGAATTTGACTCGCTTAAATAAAAACGCCTAAAATATTATGAGAAGAAGAGAAGGTAGCCAATGCTGACAAGCAAATGGATGCGGCAAGGTCTATACAACAGATGTCTGGGGAGGGGGGGGGATTTCTAAAATGCGAAACTCATTTCGGACGGCAATATCCTGTGTTTATGTGCTCGGTGGAAAGGAATGCTGTGCTAACACCAGGACAGATGCGGAACCAGGCGAATTTTTGCAATGTATTCTGGAAACTTGCAACAAAGGAGAGACAAACACACACGACAGAACACTTGCGAGGCACCAGAGCGAGTGTTTATTGATATGTTTTATCCTGTTCCTGCATTGATTTCGTTGTTCAGCACTATCCTTCCTTTTTTGTCAGCGACGTTTCCTCTCTTAAAGGCTAAGCCTAACCTTTTTCATGAATATTAACCTCTATTGAAAGCCTTTCGCGGCGGCAGCCAGAGATGTCTCACGGGGAGGGTTGCAGTCGACAGGTCCGGCCGCTGCTGGAGTCTCCCTGTACTCAACTGATTGAAATCCGAGCAGCGCACCCACTTTTTTTTCGAACACTCTTGTTAACAGTCACTGGAGAGGCTCCTGTGCTTGGACGCGGAATCGCAATAAGGATAGCGCTGAATACGTCAAGTGATAAACGTTGCAGTGTTTGTGCCATTTCGGCGCACGAGACGCTATACGACCTGGCCATCAGACGGGTGGTTTACAATGCGGTCATACGTGTTTTTAGGCAAAATACTTGAGTTTTCTCGACGCTTCCTTGAAGGCTGTCGGTGTAGATAGATGCCGTAGAGCATGACTTCAGGCGCACGGCGAAAAGTGTCCTGCGAAGTAAGAAATCCAGTGGGACGGGCGCAATTGGAAGACAGTGGCGAAAGCATATATTCTTTGCTCCACACGCACGTCAAGAGGAAGCACGTCTGGGGACCAAGCAGAATGTCGTTTCTGTATCTAGACTGGCAGATCGCGACCACAAAATATAATTCCGCTAAAGTGCCCTTTTTAATTATTTTAAACTGCATGACAAGAAAAACCTGAGTACAAAAACTTTTGGACAATCTTGGTCAAATGCTCGCAGAGGCTTTGTGTCTCAGCCAAGCTAACGCAGAGTACTATGGGCGTAAAAATTTGAAGTAATGATTTAAGTACTCGGGTCTATTTATTTCATCCTTTCAATCTGAAAAATGCAGAAATAAGCCACACTTTTACAAGCCATTATTTACTAAACTTGACTCTCTGCTGTAGGCGAGAATGGGGCAAAGCGCGACATTTTGTTGCTTTGCGCCTCGAAACTTTTAAACATGCACTAAAATTACATTGATATTTCATTTTCACGACCCACGACACGTCCACAAACACTCAACTTAAGGCTGACAAAATTGATCGTTTCCGTGCTGAGAAAAGAGTTGCGAAGTGAGCCTTGGCAAACGAGACTGCAGCCGCAAAAGAAGCCATTTTCTGCAGGCTCCCCTTGTTCGGTACTGTGCAAGGCAACCGAAAAAATGACCCTGGACTACATAAGCGTTTGTTTATTACAATAAGTTATTCGTCTTAACATTTGAAACGTTTAGGAGGGTTTGCTCCTCGTGTTTTTAAAGTGAAATTTTCTTAGCAGCAGGCTTCAAGGGAGAGAAAAAGTGACGTCGTGGTTTTATGCGATGCCTAAATTGAAGATATTTGTTTTGTGCGTCGCTCAAAAACACTAACCTCTTTTCGTCAATCTCTATAGATTGTCCGAACGTAGAAAGCAAAAAAAAAAAACTGGTGATTGGCGCAAAGAAGACAAGAAAGAAGCTCTGGAGAGCATCAAGAAGTGCCGGCGCAACCAAGCCTTTTGGGGCCCTTAAAGACGCCCGGCACAAAACAGTAAAGAAAATGACGGTGTGTGAAAACCAGGAACTGCACAATTTTTCTTTGAAAACTAAGAGGTAGACTTTTTCCTGTTAGCAGTAATGGTTTTTTTTTCAAATACATTTTGACAATGCAGCAAGCTCTGTTCATTTCGACCTGCAATTACGTCGACAAGCTTCCCTTCCCTTTCTGCGATCGAATCAAATCGCACGTCCATTCGACGGAGACGAAGGGTGAGAGCCGCAGCTGCGACAGTGAAACAAAAAAAAAGTACCTAGGAAGGCAGGGAATTCAAAACGATTGCATAGACAGCCAATACGCAAACCCTGGCTTTTGAACTGCCTGTAGACTGTAGCGGGTCACGGAGCAAAGCAGTGCCGGTTTCTGCGAGGCTACAGTGTTTATCATGAGGATTTGGGGTCGAAAATATTGTTTATACACCCATGAAAGTATGTTTTGAGGAATACTTTGCAATATTGAGTAAAATAATCTTTAAGTAGCGCGTCTCATTCTTCCCCGCATGGTGGGGGAACATGAAGATGACAGATATCCTACAATACAGCATTTAAAATTTTCGAATATAAAATTTTACTGTGTCCTGCCTCAGCTGTCCTGCCCATATTTACTGATAGCGATGGCAGGGTGGCAGTGAACGCTTGTGGTATATTTGTTTGTCGCGGTTTGCGAAAGAGAAAAAGAAAGCGATGATTTAGAAATTTAGTCCGCGTTTTGACCCTCCCTCCCCTCTATGTGAGGTATGAATGCGCTCCTCACTAAATGTTATTCAATCTCCCGCCTGACTGCGGTGTTCAGACGAACATAGGATGACAAAAATGCACTGAATGCTGCTATTGGTAAAAGTGCGCATTCACCGAAAATAAAAGCACTTGTGGGAATGAGGTTCCAACGGCGAGATGGCGAAATCGTTCTGAGGTCTCGAACTGTTTCAGAATGTTTGTTCGCAGCACGAAGCCCTTTCACTTCGTGATAAGCACGGTTGCAGTAACCTCGCCACCATTTCTTGATTGCCCTCGCAGCAAGCCAATCAACGCCAAAATTTGGTTACGTATCCTCGAAAAATATGGCCACCACAAAACCTTGTGAGGATCAGAATAGTTCAAGAACCATGCATTTCTACCTGTCAATAGAGCGTAAGCTTGATGAAGGCAAGCGGCCCAACCAGAAACAGATGAGCGAGGACCAGTTGCAATTTCAAGCTGACTCGAGATTGTCTGTAGCGCAGTGACCGCTTTTGGTAACGCCTGTCGCTGAGGGCCAATACCACGGTCTTTCAACTCAGAGGGCACTTTTGTGCTCTGTGCACGCACAGCGACACGCGGGCGCTGTGTCCCCTACTGCATTTAGTAAAACGAGCTTCTGGGCAAGTTTGTTACTTTGCTTCCACATCACTGCAGCACAAAAAAAGACGAGCACAAATGAAGAAAACACCTACGACACGGACAAACACTATGAGTTGTGAGTGCAGCGTTTGTCCTTGTCGTAGGTGTTTTCTTCCTTTGTGCTCGTCTTTTTTATGCTCCAGTGATGTGGAAGTCCCCTATTGCAGCTTGTTTGGCTAACGTCGGGATGGCACAGGAAGTATGTCAGAACATGATGGGGAAGAAGGTTGTGATTGCGATTCCGACACCACCTTTAGTAACAAAATTTCCTGTGAGTATGCAAATGTAGCGCAGCACGGTGACAGCTCCTAAATAGAGACTTCCGCCGGCCGACAGCACCTTTTCCAGCTCGAACATGGAAAGACATAATGTAGGTCTGGTCGGGACGAGGGCAGAGAAGTTGACGGACAAAGCGTTGCCTGGTAACTTATCGCCCTGATGATGATGTTAACCAAATCGAACACCTCAAGGATGAAGGCAGCAGCGTTGGGACTTCCTTAAATGCGAAAGCACCACTTCACTAGCCATTCTGAAGAAGCCGATGGGTCCCTGAAGCCTCGACCTTAGACTTTTGACCTTCGAGTTCAAATGACTTTGGCTGAATTTGACTGTCGGTGACCTTGGGTGTGTCAGGGTAGGAGACAGGCGGGACCTAGTCTCAAAATGGAATTGGCCCGCCTCCAAAAATGGGGTTGCCCACCCCTGACATATGGGGCGCCCACCGGCAATCTGAAAATAGAGTTTACACACGTTCGGAACCGAGCTGAGGCACCCTCAAAATTCCCGGAAATTTCAAATTTGAGCTGACCGAATTTCAAAACCCTGCTGAGACAGCACAAAAATGGGGTTGCCCACATATGAAATTTGGGTGGCCCACCGGAAATCGGAGTACTGATTTGACCCACACTCGGAACCGGGCTGAGACATCCCTAAAATGTGCTTGGCCCGTCTCTGGAATTTGGGTGGCCCACCGGAAATGTGAAAATTGGGTTTAACCACGTTCGGTGTACCCACGATCTAAAATACCTCAAAATGCCATTTTGAGTTACATCTGAAAAGTTGCTAGAAAAAGAAGAGAAAAGGCAGATTTCTTTCCCCGGCTTTTTCTACAAAAAGGTGCAAACGTACGGAACTATAGAAAGGTACATGCCTACGAAGTGGGTTTTCTTTTTGTATATGAATTTTATTCTGTAACAAAAGCAAAAAAATTATGGCGTCAGAAAAAAATCGTCGAAACTGAGTATTTCCTACGAAGCCACAATTTTAGTGCAGTAAATATACGCCCAAGAGAGTGAAGGTTTGCGGCATGTGATTACTTTAATTATCATTAAGCTGATGTTTTTCTCCCGTGAGTTGTCAGGTGGCCGAGATACGAAGAGAAAGGCAAACAATTTTTCTATCTCTGCCCCCTGCATCTGTAGCGCCGGGCAGCAGATAATAAGCATTTAATGATTTAAACAGAAAATAGCCCTCTTGATACGACAGCGCCATCTGCGCTGACAAGAACCGCGCTCAAAGGTGAAAAATCCCGGAGGTTTTTCTCGCAGACATGGTGACATCGCGCTGCGCAGTCGTAGTCGCGGCAAGTACACGTGTGCATCGCTGTCGGGAATAGATCGGTTTCTGCCATCCGGTCTGTCACCAGAAGCTTTCCTTTGTGCGTCTTGCGCGCACGTTCGCCGCCGACCGTCCTGGTAGAAAACCGAGCCATGCGCTGAGCGCCGTTCGGCATCCGGTCTCACGCTGGCCGACTCACGCCACCGGCGCTGCTCCATTGTCGATGTTCGGTCTTGTTGAACTCTCAGTTCAATAATAATTGGCGAAAGTGGGTAGAAAGCTACAGCTGGCACTGCCTACGAGTGCAGCCTACCAAGTGCAGTCATGGCTGCAGCAGTTTCAATGGGACATCAAGTGGGATCGGGCGACTGCAAACCAAGAAACCGATGCATATCAAGGCTACGAAACGACAATGACAGACGCAGTACCAGCAGAAGAGTGCAGCCGGATGATTTTACCATGCGCGAATTGAACTGTTATCGTCACCAATACAAGTACTGATGGTCGCTGCAACACGATAAATGCCACAGAAACAACGCCTGGAAGCCTCGCATCTAATGCAAAGGCCATCGTTTAAAGATGGCGCAAAACTGAACTTCACCAATAATTTTCAAAAAGCCAGGTGATTTTATTAGTATTAAACAGAGAATCTTAATGTTTATCTTAATTAAGGGTATGAAAGGATATCACTTGCTGCTTAATAGCTTTGCAGTATATTTACTTCACCTCCCACTTGTCAGTCGCGCTGAATTTTGATTCTCCACACCTACGTCACTCTTAATTAGTTGAGAACTACATGTGTGCCTCAGCTTGCCGCCTATTGTAATGAAAATGAATGTAGCCAACGAGCCAGAATGTAGCCAACGAGCCGAAGCGGGGAGGCGGCAAGGACAAGCTGCCAGTGGAAACAAAAATTAAACGAAGGGCAAGCAATCGACATTTGTGGGTGTTACCTTGTGCCTGTCTTTCCCTGATTTCTTTACGACATTGCAAATGATTTGAAATCAACTTCACTTCATAAAAGACTATGTCTAATGCTAACAAACACGCGCATTTGTGGTTCAAAAGGGCACTCCAATTTCACAAATTTAAATCGAACTTACTTCCCACGCCCTCTTCAAACGACGGCGTTCATACTGCTAGGGTGAGTTTACGGGTGTTTTTTGCTTCCATGGCGGCATGGTTCAGAACTCATGAGCATGTGAATCGTTTCCAAAAAGAATAAATTCTTGACCCGCACTAATAAATTTGCTGGTTGCCAAGTTTTCGTCTAATACACTTGTCGGCTCTTATTTCTACTTTTTACCGTGTAATAATCCGTGTTTTATTCCTGCTTCGTTGCCTCGCCTAAACTGATTTCCCACTTGTAAATGAATGGTTCAAATTGGCAATCCGTTCCAAACGGTGCCAGTGGGCACCGGCTGCGCACATTTGGCTTCATTTGCACATGGCGCGTGCTGGGCCCTTTCTGCAGTTTAAGCGGATAGAATAAATTTTTGTTGTCGGGTTGGCAGGAACTTTTCAACTGAGAGTACAATCAAATAAGCCAGTACTGAAAGGTAGCAATCCACCAAAAAGCAGACTAGAGCGATGAGGCATTTGGGCGTCTGTGCAAGTTGCGATGCCATTTTACGCCCCCCCCCCCCCCCCCCAGCTGTAAATGAAGTGTCGTTGATAACGCATTTAACAACAGTCATGTTCTCAACCTTAAACAGTAGCAGTATAAAAATATATTTGAAGCCGCATGAGGCCCGCGAGCGAACTTTCCACAAAGCACATTTTTTTATCGCCAGAATAGTAAATCGCAACAGGCGACCAAAACACGAAAGTTAGATGCATGTCCAGGTAGCGCCAGTGTAGAAGGGGACAGATTATCCGCATCAGACCAATGATTATTCCATAAGTACCAAAGAAAAGTACACTCCTTTCTTTGCTCTAAATAGCTCTCCTCTGCGCGAATAATAACCAAGAAACCACTTAGACGTCCGAGGAGAAGTTATTGGAGATGCCTGCATGTCCTCATGTTGTGTATTTTTTGGCACGAAATCGCAACCGCTGGTCTGCGTACAAATGGTACAAGGCCACCCACAGATCTTAGCTCTATGAAACAACTTGAGGAGCTTACCTCGATGCCACTGAATGTGGTGTCGGCGCCTTGTCTCCCGGTTTGTGCACTGCTCATCCCTCTGGCTGCAATCCGCCTTGTGCGTCGGCATACGCCACGTCATGTTCACGCGGTCCTGAGAGCAAAAATATGCCGAGCAGCAGAGGCAGCAGTCAGCGCATATGGTGTGAAAGAAGACGCGCCGACGCCGATTCTCTTTTCTACCTCATTGCTGAGCGGCTCAGGTGTCTGCAAGGTCACTGGGTGACGCGCAACGATGGGTGTCAGGTGACGCTGTCTAACAACACAAAATCATCCGCCCTAGAGAAGCAGCAGAGTCGCAGGCCAGGCCTGTATAACGATCTTGCTATGGCAAGGACGTTCGGGCTTGTGATCAACGCAAATACGGAGCCCAACTCGTGTCACCATAAGCGTTATTCATAATCTGGAGCAGTATGCTTATCTGACGGTAAGCCTATTACTGACAATGAAAGGCTCCAGGTCAAATTGGTACATTTAACGCACAGAAAACGACTAATAAACTAGAATTTAGTTGCACCGTGCCTCCTATCTTCATTAAAAGAACACTTTTGAAAGCAGCCAGTTAAGGATCAGACATGTATCACACTATTAAATAATGAAGTAAGGAGGGAATTAAAGGTTGGAACCGCATAAGCGCACAATCCTCGCCAGAAGGGTCCTGCTTCTCGAAGAGCCACAAAGGGATTGCATTTTTTTGGGCAAGGTCAGGTGTTGGTAATGTGGCGAATTAGAGACTTTATTTGCCTCAGTTCCGGTTGTGTGTGGATCAGTGTACACAGGCTTATACAGTTCAAGGGCTAAATAGAGGTATTAAAAGATGCGGAGGGTACCTACAAGCTTTCAATAATCTAAGCTTCCGCGAGTTCGAACAAAAATTTGGTAAACCTATTAGCAGTTAACGCAAAAACACTATTCATAATAACGGAGTAATTACACAATAGCATCCTCTCAAGAGCGGTTACAATGCAACACAGGAAATCTGTACAGCTTCCTCAGAAACCTCGTAGTTGAAAAAAAAGAAACTCCGCTACTACTCCCTTATTTCTTTCTTACTAATCTACACTACCCTGGGAAATTCCCTTAAACATTGGAGCTAGGAGACTGCATGTTAGCGCTGTATAGCATAAGGGGCACTATAAGACGAAAAGCTGGTAGGTTGTGTATATAGGCCTGCACCTGAATTCACCATTTCGGAAACCTCATCACTCAAATAGTAGGGCTACCTCTAATCCGCGGATTTTATCCACGTCATTTACTAACATGTACTGAAGATATTTTCATAAGTATTTTAATCTGTAAGCGGAAACAGCGTAATGTAGAGCAAGGGACAGAATTCGTCAGAGGTGGAAATTTCTTCCGAGTGCTTGAAAGTAAAGTCGAGAAGACAACAGAGGTGCGCAGATATTTCTGTAGATATACAGGACAGCGACGGAGGAGACATCATATTAGAGAAAGAAACTGACACCCTGTGTACGAATACTGTATGATCTCAAGCGCGCCGAAACAAAAGAAGTGTGATAAAACCATACTATTTCATTAGAAGGGTGGCACTTAAAGAATAAAGAAATAGCATTGACCGCTTAGATTATTGCACCTTCCTAACAAGATATGCGTGAAGGTAAAAGCTGAAAGAATCAGAGGAGCCTTAGTCTTCAATCAACCAGAACAGCTGCAATTTTAAAAAAAGGCACTTCATAATCGATCATTTTCGTGCCATCGATGAATTGATCAGAAATTATCAGAATATAAACCGTCCTCTAACATAGCTTTCATAGATTGCATAAATCACTGTAGCCTGCCTGCTCGTTATATATAAACGTGAAATGGACTGGAGGAGATTCGTAGGCTGCTAGGTGATGGAGGCTGGCCACCAGCACTGGCCACGAACTTGAATTCTAGAACATCCCCTGGCTGCTTTAGCGACTCCACGAGCTTCCGCATCTTTTCTTAGCTGGACAGTATGCTCGGTTTCCTTCACCGCTTTGGAGCTTGACGTGCAGCTGCGTGGAGGCAATCGCTTTTCTTTTTAGTTTTTGGCAACGCTGTACCCCATGTCTCGCTGCTGTCGCTGTTTGACTCACTGTAGAAAATATGCGCTTCTGAGAACAAACGGTTGCAAGTTGAAAAAGGCCAAAATTTAGAATACATATAGCGAGCTGGAATTATTTAGAACACTCAGCGACAGTGACTGCGGAGATGACCAAGTGGTCAAATGTGGCGGCAGAACAAAGCTTCCTTTCTTGCACCGAACTTGATTCGAGGGCCTACTCAGGAATAAGGTACGATAAATTCTACCCTGAAAGCGGTTATACGGAGCCCTTCCCCGGAAAATAAGCAGCTTAACTTCAACTGACCAGATGCAAGTGGTCCTAAGACCGAAATGAGGTCACGGGTCATCGACCAGCGCCAGCAAGTTGCCTATTGAGATCAATGTGCCGGCTAAGTTACCACAAAGTCTAAAGGTTTTAGCGATTAGCGAAATACAGGCAGCAATACAGCGACGGCACTGCCATGCCCAACCATTCTGGACAAAATTATTTTTGAACGAGAAAGAGTTTTGTGATAAATTTTTTTTATACATCGAAAGAGTTCACTATAACACTCAATATATCCGCAGATCTCCCATCGGCAAGGTTGCATTTGTTTGCTACTATCGTCTTTGGTACCGGGAGAAGCGTTCCCCATTGGTTTTCTATGGCAGTCTTAACTGCCGGATGCGAGCGATTATAAAACTTCAAGAGAAGGATTTTGCGACACATCGGAAAAATGGACCATGACCTTGAATATTTCTATAACACTGCCTTACAATTTTGCAATATTCAAAATTTTTGCGCAAGAATGTTGGACACGGAGAGGTCTCAGTAAGTTTAGCACGTTTTACAGAAGATCGTAAACACTTGGAAAATTTCTTTCTGGTGTATAGCATACTGAAGGAAAGCTTGAGAACGTTTCTAGTAAGTTCTTCATGTCTTGCTTGAGGTTCGCCGTGACTTCGGGGCGATGTCCGCCTTAGGTTTATTTTTATGAATGGTAGCTGAACATGAAACATTTCCTGCTTCACAGCATTTGATTCAGTAGGAACATTGGTAATCACGCGCGCATTGTGCTTTCATGGTGTAGAAGAGACGCGTAATGGGGCCAGCAAATATATGCGCTGTAATGCAGTTACTGGTGTCTCCCTAGGTATCTAAATGACTGCACAGAACGATCGTAGTTCTGCACAGGAAAAGTTATTAAATACAAGTCAGGAAGGGTGACGCATTCTCGCCACTGCTATTAATCGCGTGCTTCCAAGTGGTATTCAGATCTGTTGGAGTGAGAAAATTTGGGGCGCAAGTGACGGGTGAAAACCTGAGTAACATATGAGTCAGTGATGCCATTGTGCTCCTTAGAAAGTTAGGGAGAGAATTAAAGGCCATCAAGAATTGCAACTTGACGTGCTATCGATGATGCAGATAAATTTTGACGCAGATCTTCGCATTTAAGGATGCGAAGACACTTCTGTGTGTAGTTTCAGCCCGACGTTGCAGAAATTGCCTCCTGTTAGTTTCGTCAGGATATCGTCATCCTGTTTTTTTCTGCGTTAATTTTGCAGTCATTTTATTTGCTTCTTCAAAAGATCACCAGTCGTTGTTCCTGTTACCGCCAGTGAGGGCACCACGATTTCCAAGCCCCGCCGCGCTTCCGGGAAGTGATACACGGCTTTGTGAATGAAAAACTGCCATTGAATTTCTCAAGTTCTTACCTGCCGTTATGCATGGCATGTATCGATATCCACCCTGAAAGGCAATCCATAGTTTGCCTCTTTAAAGACAGCCCTGAAGGAGAATTGTCACTGCGGACTAAACGCCACCGCACTGATTACGCCGCGAACATGCGTTCTCTTTTCGAGCATTCCATGGTTGCCCTTCTTGACACTTTAGGAAAAGTAAAGGGAGATCAACGAGTCATTTGGGGCGCAGCGGATTTGAAAATAAAGATTGCTGATATGGCTCTTGGTTCAGGTTGATTACGAGAGAGACAAAGCGTAAATAAAATTATATTAAATAAGTTCAGATGAAGCCCTCTAAACGTACTGACCGGCAAAGTCGTTGCTAGGTAAACTAAATACAGCAGCTCTCCAGCTGTGTTGATGCAGGGACAAATGATGTAGAAACATAGCTGGCGTTCATACTACTGCCCCTAAACCACCTATAATTCTGTGTTTAATTCCAGCGCCTGCAACAATCAATTGTTGAATTAAAAAAAATTCGATGATTCATACAGTCTTTACTTTACGGGTGCTGTCTCACTCAATGTGAGACAATAAATGCCTTCGAAAGTATATGCTTTACAGCGGGGCTTGATTGTTTCACCTAAAAAATTCAGATATGCATTGAATGTGACGCTGACAAAGGAGAGCTACGCGCGGGTGGTGTTTCTGATTTCGAGCCGTTTTAGGAATTCAACTAAAATTTTCAGGAGATCTTTGACTGAGGCAGGCTAAACAATTCAAAGTTTGTCATCGGTCTGGTGAAAAATAATTTCGGATTAACAAATTCGGTTCATAGAGTTGTGTGGTTCCCTCGTAGACGGCAGTCCTTTCTCTCATTTTTGTCATTTCCTAGATTGCGCGCTCTATGCAGATTATCTAGTGCTGGTCACGTTGCATTAACCTGCGCCGTAAAACCTCTCATTTTTTCTGAAAAAAAAAAATGCGATGTGTTCTACCACAACCTGGGCTTAACCGTTTCTTCAACCGGTTTGCAACTTATCCTTCGAAACATTCTAGTTCGAGTTTGGTTCCAAGATAGCGAAAAACAAAAGAATCTGTTCAGTATTGATTGCATGAGAAAATGCGCGTTTAGTTCCGGTTTCGGGCTCAAGTTTGGTCCCGGTTCGACACCCTGTTCGCATGCAATGCAGGTTTTTGGGCTGGATTTAAGTTATTACTTTTTAACCCTTGGTGCTAGATTGTCGAATCTTCTTCACCTGGAGCCTTGAGCGGGCCAGCCACAAAGCTGTGACCTATCGTGGCAAGGCCACAGGAGAGACACATATTTATCACGGTGCCCTCCGCCTCACGAAAAGCACGCGAAGCAGATGTGGACCTTCCTTTAGAGACGACGTATAAGAAATTTCGCTTGCTGAAGCCGAACACCCAATCCGCGAAAGAAAGCGCCTTGGTAAGGTGCATGGTTGAGTATTAGCCAGGCTAGTCTGATGGTCTGAGGTGGCTGTAAAGGCACGGTTAGCGAGTGGTTTCGAATGAAAGAAAAAAAATGCTGCATGAAGCATTTCTTAAACAATGTGTCGCTCCAGCCCGATTGTTAAAATATTGACCTTTGAAAAAATTGCCCGTTCAAAATTGGAAATGCCAGCGGGAAAAAAAGATCCGGAATTCCACCAGACCGAGAGGCGGCTTCTTCTGATGATGGGGCAAGGGGGCAAAAAGGAAGGTTTAGTATTGAGATCGCTTCACGCTGGGGACGAATAACCGACATGTAGCGAGGGGTTGAACGCTTCGCAATCAGTCTCGTGTCCCTTCCCAACAGGCATCAAGCGTTGTTGAAGCGTTGTTTCGATACAGTATACGACGGATGGCTTCTTGCTATGCCTACGCATCATTTTATATGCACTGCCAGCCTCTGATTGGCGCGTCTTCTCGGGCAGCAACATGCCGAGGCTGAGCGGCCGCCAATAGGATAGCGGCTGCAATCCTCCATCTAGAGACCGGACGACTACGAATCATGTCCGCGCGGCGTACCTATGCCTCGGTTTGCTCTAATCAAGCGGTAAACAATATGCTACTATGCTACAGCAAGTTTAACCAGCGCAGCTTTCTTGGTTACTAAAAAGGGCTGAGGGTGCGAAGTAACGTCGAATGGCCGCTTTCGCCGATGTTGTGCCTTTTAATTGTTGGTAAAGAATACTTAGTTCCATATTTTTTCTTCACACACTTTCTGTTCGCACAAACAAAAAGTGACAACAGACAAAGAGAGCAGCGTTTTTGCGCAGCCATTTTCTGTGAAATATTACAAAAATACCCGATGTGCACGCAGCCTCTCTCCTATTACTTTCATTCAGCTCAATTTGACTGAAATTTCTCTTTGCAGATGAATAACCAGTGATAAGCGAAATCCTTATTCAGTTCTTTCGTGACAATAAAAAAATATAGGCCTAGCATTTGCGATTAATGCTAAAGCTCGACCCGTCCTTCCCGTTGTTCTCCGGCAAGGTTAGCTCTGTGCTGTCACGAGTAAGGGCGATGAGCGGTGCTCCTTCTGTGTGGCGTATTGGTACTGTGATATTAAGAGCGACGAAATGCTTTCTAATAATATTTTTTTCTAACTGCAGAAACGCGCCTCGACAGCCTGACAACGCCATCTATTGAGAGAAGCAGCGCTCAGCAACGGAAAAACCCCCAGAAAGGCGGTTGTCGCAGCCTTAGCGACAGCGCGCTTGTCGACAGCGACTGCCGACTACATGAATAGATTGTTCTCTGCGACAGGTCACCTTCTACCATCCGGCCTGTCATATGACCACTTCCTTCACGCGCCGAGCGCGTACATGTGCCGCACGTCATCCGAGAGCGAACCGAGCCATAGGTACGCCGCGCGGACGTCATCCGTAGTCATCCGGTCTCTCGATGGAGGATTCCAGCCGTTCTCCTATTGGCTGCCGATCAGCGTCTGCATGTTGCTGCCCGAGAAGACACGCCACTCAGAGGCTTGCAACACAAGGAGAGTGAAGCGCAGGCGTAGCAAGAAGCCACGCGTGGTATGCTCTATCGCACCAACGCGACGACAACGCTTGGTGCCCGTTGGGAAGGGACGCGAAACACATGAGAAGCATTCAAATGCTCGCTACACGTCGGCTATTCGCCACCAGCGCGAAGGGATCTCAATACTAAACCTTCCTTTTTGCCCCTATGCCCCATCATCAGATGAAGGTGCCTCTCGGTCTGATGGAATTACCCTATCTTTTTTCACACTGGCTTTTCCAATATTTAAAGGGGAAATTTTTTAAAGGTCGAGAATTTTTTAACAATCCGGTGGCCCCGAAACATTATGCAAGAAACGCTGTATACAGCATTTTTTTCCTTTTATCCGAAATCGCTCGAGAGACAGTCAGTCTCGCCAGGCTACAGCACCGTGGACCCCTACAAGGCATTTTCTTTCACGGATTGGGCGTTGGGTTTTCGTCAGCCATATTTCTTATACGTCCTCTCTAAAGGAAGGTCCACATCTACTTCGCGTCCAGCTCTGGAAAGCTGCATTGTATGCGAACAAGGTGTCGAACCGGTACCAATCTTGAGCCCGAAACCGGAACTAAACGCGAATTTTTGCCGGCAACTAATACTAAAGTAAACTCTATGTTTTTCTCCATTTTGGAACCAAACCCGAACTAGAACAATTCGAAGGATCCGCTCCAAACCGGTTCAGGACACGGTTCTGCCCAAGTTTTGGTACAACACATCGCATTTTTTTTTTCAGAAGAAATAACAGACTGAAAAGTGAATATTTGCTGCAAAGCCATATATCTAGTGCAGCAAAAAAAAAGGCGAACTGAGGAATGAAATATGCCAAAATCCGTATGACCTACATTGCTGAGAACACGGGCCAAAATTTATCGAAAAATGGATGGGAAGTGTAGGCGTAATTTGCGTACTTAAGGAAAATCTGGTGGGCAAATATAATGCCGAACGCCGAAGTACGGGGCGCATCAGCCCAAGTGGCGATTTGCGGTATCAAACTCCAGTAATTATCATTTAGCTGAGCTTTACTCCCGTGAGTACTCAGGTGGCCGAGATATGAAGACAAAGGCGAATACTTTTTATATCTCTGTCGCCTGATGCGCATCATGGTGTATCTCGAGCGCCGGGCAGCACATAAGCATGTGATCAATGAATAAGAAAATCGCCTTCACGATACGAAAGCGCCATCTGTGCTGACAAGAACCGCGCTCAAATGTGGAAAATCTCTAGGTACTGTTCTCGCAGACGTGGCGACAGCGTGCTGCGCAGTCGCAGTCACGGACAGTGCACGTGTGCATCGCTGTCTGGAAGAGATCGGTTTCTGCCATCCGGTCTGTCACCAGAAGCTTTCCGTCGCGCGTTCTTGAGCGCACGTTCGCCGCCGACCGTCCTGGTAGAAAACCGGGCCAGGCGCTGCGTGCAGTTCGTCATCCCGTCCCACGGTGGCCGACTCACGCCACCGGCGCTGCTCTGGGCTCCCATTGGCTGCCGACCTGCCTCGACGTGTTGCTGCCCCAGCCGGGGAACCAATGAGCGGGTCGTACACAAGAACAAATAAAGAACTGGTGTATGCTGGCGATGAAATGAAACTCTTGTTCCTTTTCGATGATCAGCTTGAATATTTTAGGGATGCCGAGGTATCATTTTTTTCCAAATCTGCGTTAAGCAGAACTTACACGGCCTTTGCGGAGCAAGGATTATTCGAGTGCTTAGCGATATGCGGATGCTGGTGGACCTTTGTGGAAGTAAGATCCCACTATGAACGAGTTACTAAAGAACTGGACATAGTTCACGCCAGCAGAAAGTTTTTTTTTAATACTATAGCGTACTTGCTTGATGGCATTGGTTATATCGTAGTCGCGTCCTGCATGATGCATGAAGTAAGACAGAACGTGTTCTATGTTGTACATTGACTGAACCCGGACGCCCGTACCTCGGCGTATGTCTAAGTGGCGTCTCTAAACCCGTTGCCTGCAATGCGTAGGGATCCACGTTCTGCTCGCTAAGCTGCCAGGTATGCTGCCGCTGTTAGTGTACGTCTTCGAGCGCCACTGATGCTGAGGAGAGCAGCGCTCAAAGACGGAATATCCCCATAAGGGCAATTCTTGAGGCCATAGCAGCAGCGCGTACTGGGGCAGACTCATAGGTAGCGTGCGAGGCGATTGGTTTCTTGGAGCGTTCGCATTCTGCCATCCGGGCTGGCACCAGACGCTTTAAGTCGCGCGTCTTTCGCACATGCGTTCGTTGCCGACCGCGTTGGAAAAAACCGAGTTACGCGAGGAGCCCAGGCCGCCATCCGTTGTGAGTGTTGTCAACGTGTGCCACCTTTTTTCCACTGCGTCCCATTGGCTGCCGCGTAATGTCGACGTGTTGCTGTCCGAGGCGAAGCACCAATCCGAGGCTCGCGACTAGAAGGGATTGAAGTGCAGAGGTAGGGAGAAGATATTAGTGAGTCTCCGGAAGGTCTATACCGGACAACCTCCTCACTTGGCCACTGCGAATGGGCAGCAGGCATCCGGTTGGTATGCTATACGTTCACGCGAGTATGTCGCCGCTGCGTACGCGTAGGGTAGAACTCTACAATTCCAGAGTACTGCTTATGGGTAGGAAAACTCCGTGAGTAAAACAAAAAAGAACGATTCGTTGAAAGAATCTCTTTCAACTTCCCGTACACTGAGCTTCAGCTATGCTAGGTTACATTAAATGTTTAACCGGGTTCTTCCCCGGCCAACAATTATGTTATTAAATTAGGATCTGCGGTGATTTAATTTCGAGACACTGGAAACAAGCAGAAGTACACTTGTGCCGAGAGTGGGGTCTTACCGAAGCCGGTGCGCATGCAGTGCGCAGCGGAACCCCAAAATTGACGACGGGGAAGCTGAGAGTAGAACTTGAATGACTTGTTAGCTGTATTACAGTTGGTCTCAAAGCTAGAGAGCTCGAAAGTGCCTGATAGAATCTGGAGGGCGTAGCCCAACAACGTGTTGTAACCTGTTTTGACTACTCGGAAGTCATTAGCCTCGTCGGCTTCCAGCGTTCAAGAGCGGGACGACACGGAATTCACCCTTGGGCCGAGCGCAGCGCACAAACGCATGTTTGGCTTTTGGAGGCGCACAGTAAGAGCGCGGACACAGCGAGTATGTGATCGGACGCCAAACTAAATAATTCAACTTTAGTCAGGATGATGGACTAATGAAATGCGTGCTTTCCTGCCATTTAGTAGGTCCGCCTTTTCACGGTACTGCTGGAAGATGACGTTGTGGAAGGGTTTGGCTGGGGCGTTCAGAGAGAGAGCGCATGAGGGTTCAGTTTGAATTTTTGTCTTTGGCAACGCGCATTGCTGAACTATTTGCAGATGCGGTCGTAGTAGGCCCTTAACATTTGGAACGTTTAAAGGTAGCTGGGGCCTCTGGATGTCATGGATAGGATTATATTCAGAATGGCAACAACTCGGGCCGATATGATACCGTCCACGCCGATGACAGCTGCGACGTGCTGGCACAAAATTTTAATGTAGAGCCTCCCCGCTACAATACGATCATGTCATGCCTTTGGCGGGCGATTTTGCTCTGGTTGGGGCAGATTATGACGTCACATGCAACTGTGTCACGAGACGATCGCTGTCGCACTCCCCCTGTCGTCGTGCCCGCGCATCAGCCGCCGACATTGGCGAGATATCCGAGTCTCGGCGGAGACGCGTCATCGTCCTCCCCCACACCCGGCCACGCTTTCCGACTCACCGTCGCGGCCTTTCTTTCGTTCCCGGGAAAGTCTGAACACTGCGCGGAGCAAACCGACGCACCAGGGGGATCCCAACCAGAGGGACGCTCAGCGCGCAAACCGGCCGACAAGGCGCCGACATCACGTATCCGATGTCCTAAAGGAAAGCACTGTGGGGGACGTTTTTTCACGAAAATGAACATATCGATGACCGACCCTTCTTGCGGTGACTCTATTTTAAATGCTCGGCCAAATTTAGACGCTTATACGCATAGTACCCCCTCACCACAGTCGCACGGCACTGTTCCGACGTGTGTGCTCGTCGGTTATCCCCGTCGCAAGCCTAACTGTGGCTACTTCAGCTAGTTATTCTTTTGTGGGAATTTGTGCAACTGGACAACCAAAATGCCAAACACGACCTACTTCGAGAACATTCACCTCATACTGCGTCAAGTATTCATAGGTGCATTATTGAATGAGATATCAACGTCTGCTCAGGCTCAATCATTCTCTCTACGGACGACAACATTGGGTGCTGAAGTGAGAACCAATATCTGCTTTCACAGACCATCCGTCTTTGATCAGGCGTCCTGCTCTGAGGTCATGCGACTTCCTGTCTGAAATTGGTTGATGGGGTGGATGAAAGCCCCCGGAGCCTTACTATGTGTCTTGTCTCTTTCTTGTTCTGTGTCTGTTTGCGCTGTTGAAGCACCATTATGAATCTTTACAACCATTGTGAAGTTTACTACTCACAGCTGGCATCGTGATTCGAACCGATGCCCTTCGAGTCAATCGCCTGTTAGTACGAGTCACTGAGAGGTCAGTGCTGTGTTATATAACGCAAGCAGTGCCTCCCCTCTTGTCTCGCAATCGGTTTAAGCTCAGTGGATCCCACGCGACCTTTTCGGTCCACATACGGAGGAAGATTTAGCGGCTCGGCATTCAGCGAGTCCTGAACCTGAATGATGCTGCAATTCCTTCTCATAAGAAAGTAACACCCCCAAAGTGACACACGTGCACTTGTTCCTCCATAAACACGGCAGCAGCCAAATTGCAGTAACACAGTTACATTAATTCAGTAATTTTTCCCCTATATTGTATTCTTACGTATACTGCCCATTAATTTATTAAAGGAATGAATCAGTTTGGAGGAGTACATTCCACCAAAAGGCATTAATTCTTAAATATCTTTTATTGAAATCAACATCGGCCTTTATGTGATAAAACTATGCTATTTTTCTCTATCTGGTTAAGTTGTATCATACTAAAATAGTTCGTTTTGCAAGGAATGTATAGTAATTCATAAATAAAAATGCTCGCTGCAGCGTACGAGCCACGCCATAAAAAGGTGTAGAGGCATCATGGAGTCAAATCAAACCTGGACGGAGCCGAGGACCGGAATTTAAACAGAGCCCAAGGACTCTGCGCCTGAAATTTGTTGAATTTATTTTGATCAAAGTGAATTCAATGTATCGCAGATCATTGAAGGCTCGAAGGCGTTATGGATATGTGTGCTAGTTACAAATAAAAAAAACGCAATTTGGGAAAAATGCGATGCGAAAAAGTACGGCAGAATTGTGTATTATGCCGTGCTAAGAGAAGGTGCAATTACTTTTTTAAACATGTTTCGGTCGACTATTTCCCAAAGTGACCCCGGCATTGCATTTGCTTATTAGTGATCTTTGGACTGAATAAGTAAAAGACTGGAGAGCGGCAGTTAGAGACTGCTATGATTAGTAGTAGGCATATGCATCTTTTTAGAAAGGAGTTTCTTCAAAGGTTAGTAGCGATGGCTTCTATTATATGTCAGGTGTATGCTCCTTGGTTTGTTACGAAAATAAAATTTACGTTTCCATGTTTCATTCTGCAACACTCCTGGACAAGCGGGAGTAGTCACGGAAATGAAATTATTGAGAAATAAGTGTATTTAAAAATAAAAATTTCTGTTTATTAGATTTTCTCCACTTCTTCACTTCTCCAGTTAGGCTTCCTCACGTTAAGTTTTCTCCACTACATTATGCCTTATGAATCGTCTAGATTCAACAGTTACAATTATCGAATATTTTCTTCTTGAATGAGCCAAGTTGAGAAAACCGAAACAAAGTCCAGTTATGCTTTAATGGAAAGCACATCCATAGTCCTTTTGTGTAAAAACCATTGGAAAAATAAGGTATTTGTTTGGGCTAGCCGGTACATTGTTAAAACTGAAGGCACAGCGCGCGAAAGACAGGACTAAGGTAGGGACAAACACAGCGCTGACTTGCGACTAAAATGCTTTATTGCTCGCACGCAATAAATAGGCAATAAATAGGCACGCAATAAATTGCGTCAGCAAGCCTTCCGTCACGCTAACACAAAAAGAAATTGACTATCTTAGCAGTTAAGTACGATAGTGTAGGGTGCGTTTGTGTGCTTTTGTTTGTTGTGTTTCTTGACAATCATCACTGATGCTGTATCTGTTGATTGCGCTACTTTTTCGCCTATTTATTGCGTGCGAGCAATAAAGCATTTTAGTCGCAAGTCAGCGCTGTGTTTGTCCCTACCTTAGTCCTGTCTTTCGCGCGCTGTGCCTTCAGTTTTAACATTGGAACAAAATGGGCCCGCAAGAACTAACGTGTGCGCAAATCCTATGTCAAATAAAACATGAGCGAAATCCTGCTGATGTTTGGATCAAAATGATCAAAATTTACTCGTCAGAGCCTTTTTTGTTAGCTTTCGCCAAACAGCTTAGACTGTTTTGAGCGTGGTTTCATTTATTCCGTCTTCAGCGCTACTTTCTGATCGACTGCGAAGGACACGTAGACATTGGCGGGAGATCTGAGCCCTGCAGACGACGATAACGATGGGTGAACGATTAGCCTCTTCGCCGTAGGACGGATGAGTGTCTGCTACACGGAACGTTAAAGCATTTAGTTGTACTAGTTGGTACTGGCTTTCTAAATTCAGTACTAGCGAAATAGCAGTGTCAGACAGGAAACGAGAGGAGCAGCGGTTGTCTGGTCGTTTCGTGTTCTGTTTGACTGTACCATTTCACTCACTAATTATGAATTTAGGATTCTGCAGCGAAGTGGAATATATTTTTGGCCTCATACATCCTCACATTTCTATTTTTTCGCTGCCGAAGTGTGAACAGAAGGATAGAAAGCTGTCATGTCAGAGCTCGTGACAGCTGGCTGGCTGTTCTCGTTCACTTGCTTGTGTTGGTGGAGCACAGCAGTTGCCCTTGATTGCACACGATGAATTGTTATGACTTGCTATTCTGCTGAATTCACAGGATATTCATTTTAAGCATCATTTTCGTAAACAGAGCTTGAATTACTTCCGTAGAATTAAGGTATTCTGAACAAAACTGGGTTAAATCGAGCGAGACACATCGAAAAGATCCAAATCCAAAGTTTACGCGCTGATATGGAATAAATTGTTTGCATAATTTTTCATTCCGCGGCGGCGGAGAGTTCTTCGAACCTACAAAGCGTATCAAGTAACAGCCTGGATGGCGCCACGGTTTGTACGGAAAAGAAACTTTCGCATTTTTCTCAGTTCCTGTTTTGGTATGGATTTGATTTGCTTAAAAATAGCGCCTATAATATTATGAGAAGAAGAGAAGGTTGCAATTGCTGACGAGCAAGTGCTGTCGAGCAAATGCTGCAAATGCAAATGCTGACGAGCGGCAAGGCCTATACAACAAGGCCTATACAAGGTAGGGGAATTCAGAATGTCGCTGCAGAACAGATTTTCCGCTTTAACTTAAGAAGACAACCGTAGTGTTGAAACAATGAATGATAATCTCACAGGTATCGTCACAGAGTGCGCCGCAGAAGTAGGTGGTAGGATGGCTCGACAGGATACCACCAAGCTATCTCAGGAGACTAAAGATCTGATTAAGAAACGCCAAAGCATAAGGACGTGCAACTCCGCAGACAGGATAGAACTAGCAGAGCTATCGAAGTTAATAAATAAGCGCAAGGCAGCCGACATAAGGAAGTTTAACATGGAGAAAATCGAGCATGCTCTAAGGAACGGAGGCAGCCTAAAATCAGTGAGCAGAAAACTGGGGATAGGTAAAAACCAGATGTATGTGCTAAAAGACAAAGAGGGCAATGTCATTAGCACAATGGATAAGTTAAATTAGCCGAAGAGTTGTTCACGAATCTACACAGTAGCGAATGTAATCATCAAGTTACGAAGGGAGGCAGTCGAGCACAGCAATGGGATATCCCGCCAGTAACGAAGGAGGAAGTAAAGAAAGTCTTAGGAGCAATGCAAAGGGGGAAACCAGCAGGTGAGGATCAGGTAACAGCAGATTTGTTGACGGAGGAGAGATTGTGCTAGAAAAACTAGCCACCCTGTATACGCAATGCCTTGTGACCTCGAGAGTACGAGAAGCTTGGAAGAACGGTAACATTATCTTAATTCATACGAAAGGAGACGTCAATGACTTGAAGAATTACAGACCGATCAGCTCTTTGTCCGTTGCCTACAAGGTATTTACTAAGGTAATCGCTAATAGAGTCAAGACAACCTTGGACTTCAGTCAACCAAATGATCAGGCAGGCTTTCGTAAAGGGTACTCGACAATCAATCAGGTGATAGAGAAATGCGCAGAATATAACCAACCCCTATATACAGCCTTCATTGATTGCGAGAAAGCATTTCACTCAGTGGAAACCTCAGTTGTCATGAAGGCATTGCGGAATCAGGGTGTGGAAGAGTGTTATGTGAAAATATTGGAAGATATTTATAACGACTGCACAGCTACTATAGTTCGCCATAAAGTCAGCAATAAAATTCCAATAGGGAAATGTGTCAGGCAGGGAGGCACGATCTCACCAATGCTCTTCACTGCCTGCTTACAGGAGGTATTCTGGGGCCTGAAATGGGAAGAGTTGGGGATAAGAGTTAACCCTTTGTATCCCAGGTGCCACAAACGTGGCAGTTGTGTTTTAATTTTCTTAACAAACAAAATATGCTCTAAGAATCCCGTGTTCCCTGCTGCCACGTTTGTGGCAGCTGGTGCTTGCACTTGTTGTCAGTAGATGGCGCCACAGGTACCGCGGCACAGTTTTTTGAGCGTCGAAAACATGGATTCCACGTGCAGCCGGCGTAGACGGTCAGTGAACTTTGTTTTTGTTTTTTGGTTAACTCAACTCTGGCGCTTCAGTGCTGAAAAGATTTAGAGATGTTTTGAGAAAGCCTAGCGAATATACGTACTGAGTTTCATGTTTCTCCGACTACTCCTTGGAGAGCATATCACCTCGTTCAGCTTACATACACGTTTGTGGCAGCCAGGAATCTGGCATGCGTACTCCCAGAGAAATGTATAAAAGAGTATGACTTCATGGAGCGCTTATGTCTGAGTATTTGCGGCACCTAATTTCTTTCTATCTTTTGAACCTTGTTACGTGACGTCTAGCAGCGACTTTTGTTGACATCGTAATTTTCAAGAACGTTTTTTTTTTATATGCAGGCAGTGCCTGACTGTGAAAGAAATTCTTTTAGAATACCCTACCGGGAGCGAGGATGAAAACTTGGGCGGTTCAGATTGCGATGCAGAATACAAGAACAAGGCACAATAGCAGCGAAAGCTCCGCAGACAGTGACGGAGGAGTACAGTTGACCTAAACACAAAAAAGCAAACAAAGATTTGGCACTGGGTGAAAAAGGACATCAATATGAATAGGGGCGAGGAACAAAGTGTTTTGCAGCCAACATATGGTTTAGAAAGAGTGAAGAGCCCATTGAGCATGTTCCTGAAACTCGTCGACTCTGACCTAATAGAGCTCCTCACTTTCAAGACTAACAGATTCAGAACCCGAGAAATTCGCACCCGAATCCATCCAGTGTCAGTCCTCGAGATGCGCAAGTTTATTCCCATTGTCCTTTACATGTCGGTTAATTGCTAACCTTCCTTTTAGAAGGATGTACTGGTCAGTGAACACTCGTCAAGTGGATGTCAGCGTTTGGATGACAAGAAACAGGTTTGACGAAATTGAGGTACGATATGTGCTTACGAACCTAAAGAACACATTTCTCAAGCTGCCACACTTGAAACCTGCGTTGCTGTAGAAGAGATGATCATGCCCAACAAGGGCAGACATTCTCTGAAGGTTTATATGAAGAGTAAGCCTAAGAAATGGGGCTGCAAAGCTGCTCTCAGAAATTTCATGCCTCCTAAATTTTCGGGGAATTTCTATCCCCCAATCCTAGCTGCAACGTTTGTGGCACAATAAAATTTTGTACAAAATGAAAAGGGATCATTCTAACTTTTTCCACTGATCTTCCTATGAACCACATCTGTTGAAAAATATCAATTTCAGCAATGTTCACCTCGCGAGACACCTGTGGGATATAAAGGGTTAATGGAGAATACCTGAGTAATTTGCGTTTCGCTGATGACATTGCCTTGCTAAGCCACTCAGGAGAAGAACTGCAAAACATGATCAATCAGACAGGCAGAGGAGAACGCTGGGGCTAAAAATTAACATGCAGAAAAACAAAGTCATGTTCAACAGGATAGCAAGGGAACAGCAGTTCCCAATTTGTAGCTAGGTGCTGGAAGTAGTAAGAGAGTATGTCTACTTAGGGCAGGTAGAGACCGCAGATCCGGATCATGAGAGGGAAATAACTAGAAGAATAAGAATGGGGTGGAGCGCATATGGCAGGTGCTCTAAGATCATGAATGGTAGTTCACCACTATCCCTCAAGAGAAAAGTATACAACAGCTGTATCTTGCCGGTACGCAACTATGGGGCAGAAACGAGGATGCTAACAAAGAGGGTTGAGCTTAAGTTAAGAACAACGCAGCGATCTATGGAAAGGAAAATGATAGGTGTAATGTTAAGAGATCGGAAGAGGGCGGAGTGGGTGAGGGAACAAACGCTAGTTAATGACATCCTAGTTGAAATCAAGAGGAAGATATGGGCTTGGGCAGGGCATGTAACGCGAAGGCAAGATAACCGCTGGTCCTTAAGGGTAACGGAGTGGATTCCAAGAGAAGGCAAATGTAGGAGGGGACGGAAGAAAGTTAGGTGGGCGGATGAGATTAAGAAGTTTGCGGGGATACAGTGGCCGCAACTGGCAAATGACAGGGTTAATATGAGAGACATGGGAGAGCCCTTTGCCCTGCAGTGGGTGTAGTCAGACTGATGATGATGACGAGTTTTCTCGACGCTTCCTTTAAGGCTGTCGGTGTAGATAGATGCGACAGAGCGTCACTTCAGGCAGACGGCGAAAAGTGTCCTGCGAAGTAAGAAATCCGTGGGACGGGCACAATTGGAATACAGTGGCGAAAGCATATATTCTTTGTTCCACACGCACGCCAAGAGCAAGCACGTCTGGGGACCAAGCAGAATGTCATTACTGCATCTAGACTGGCCGATCGCGACCACAAAATACAATTACTCTAAAGTGCCCTTTTTATTTATTTCTAAACCGCATGACAGGAAGAACCTGAGTATAAAAACTTTTGGACAATCTTGGTCAATTGCTCGCAGAGGCTTTATATAGTCTCAACCAAGCTAACGCAGAGTACCATGGGCGTAAAAATTTGAAGTAATGATTTAAGTACTAGGTTCTATTTATTTCGGCCTTTCAATCTCATAAATGCAGAAATCAGTCACATTTTTATAAGCCATTATTTACTAAATTTGACATTCTGCTATAGGCGAGAATGGGGCAAAGCGGGACACTTTGTCACTTTGCGCCTCAAAACTTTTAACTCTGCAAAAAATTTACATTGATATTTTACTTTTGTGACCCGCCACGCGTCCACAAAAACTCAACTGAAGGCAGACAAATTTGATCGTTTCCGAGCTGAGAAAAGAATTGCGAAGTGAGTATTGGCAAACGAGACAGCAGCCGAAAAGGAGGCGATTTTCTGCAGGCCCCCCTTGTTCGGTACTGTGCAGGGAAACCAAGCAAATCGCCCTGGATTACGTAAGCATTTTTTTTATTACAATAAGTTATTCGTCTTAACGTTTGAAACGTTTAGGAGGGTTTCCTTCTCGTGTTCTTAAAGTGAAATTCTCTTAGCAGCAGGCTTCAAGGGCGGAAGTGAAGACGTGGTTTTATGCGGGGCCTAAATTAAAGGTATTTGTTTTGTGGCTCACTGCAAAACACTCACCTCGTTTTGTCGATTTCTAGAATTGTCCGAACGTACAAAGAGAAAAAAACATTGACTGGTTATTGGCGCAAAGAAGACAAGATGGAATCTCTGGAGAGCATCAAGAAGCGCCGGCGCAACCTAGACTTTTGGTGCCCCTAAAGACGCCCGCCACAAAACAGTTAAGAAAATGACAGAGCGGAAAAACAGGAACTGCACAATGGTTCTTTGAAAACTAAGCAGTAGACTTTTTCCTGTTAGTGATAATGGTTTTTTGCCCAAATACATTCTGACAATGCAGAAAGCTCTGTTGATTTCGACCTGCAATCACGTCGAAAAGCTTCCCTTCACCTCCTGCGATCGAATAAAATCGCACGTCTATTCGACAGAGACGAATGGTGAGAGCCGCAGCTGCGACGGTGAAACAGAAAAAAAAAGTTGCCAGGAAGGCAGGGAATTAGAAACGATTGCATAGACAGCCAATACGCAAACGCTGGCTGTTGAACTGCCTATAGACTGTAGCGGGTCATGGAGCAAAGCAGTGCCTTCTTCTGCCAGGCTACAGTGTTTATCATGAGGATTTGGGGTTGTAAATATTGTATATACATCATGAAAGTATGTTTTAGGAAATTCTTTGCATTATTGAGTAAAATAATCTTTGAGTAGCGCGTCTCATTCTGCCCCGCATGTTGGGGGAAGATGAAGATGACAGATGACCGACAATACAACATTCAAAATTTTTTAATATACAATTTTGCTGTGTCCTGCCGCAGCTGTCCTGCCTATATTTACTGATAGCGATGTTAGGGCGGCAGCGAATGATTCTGGTATATTTGTTTGTCGCTATTTGCGACTGACAAAAAGAAAGCGATGATTTGGAAATTTAGTCCGCGTTTTGCCCCACCCTCCCCTCTATGTGAGGTATGAATGCGCCCCTCGCTAAATGTTATTTAATCTCCCGCCTGACTGCGGTGTTCAGACGAACATAGGATGACAGAGGTGCACTGAATGCTGCTATTGGCAAAAGCGTGCATTCACCGAAAATAAAAGCACTTGGGGAAGTGAGGTTCGAATCGCCAGATGGCGAAATCGTTCAGAGGTCTCGGACTGCTTCAGAATGTTTGTTCGCAGCACGAAGCCCTTTCACTGCGTGATAAACACTGTTGCAGTAACCTCACCACCCTTCTTTGATTGCCTTCGCAGCAAGACAATCAGCGCCAAAATTTGGTTAAGTATCCTCGAAAAATACGGCCAACACAAAACCTTGTGAGGATCAGAATAGTTCAAGAACCGTGCATTTCTACCTGTCAATAGAGCGTAAGATTGATCAAGGCAAGCGGCCCAACCGCAAACAGATGACCGATGATCAATTATAGTTTTAAGCTACCTGGGAATTGTCTGTAGAGCAGTGACCGCTTTTGGTAACGCCTGTCGCTGAGGGCCAATACCACGGCCTTTAAACTCAGCGGGCACTGTTTTTCTCTGCGCACGCACAGCGACACCCGGGCGCGGTGTCCCGTATTGCAGTTTGATTCGCTAACGTCGGGATGGCACAAGAAGTATGTGAGAACTTTATGGGCAAGAAGGTTGTGATTGAGATTGCGACACTACCTTTAGTAACAAAATTTCTTCTGAGTAGGCAAATGTATCCGTATTAAATTCGCAGAAGACTGTGAGCGCAGCACGCTGACAGCTCCTAAATAGAGACTTCCGCCGGTCGACAGCAACATTTTCAGCTCGAACATGGAAAGACAAAATGTACGTCTGGTCGAGTCGAGGGGAGAGAAGTTGACGGACACAGCGTTGCCTGATAACTTATCGCCCTGATGATGATGTTAATCAAATAGAACACAACAAGGATGAAGGCAGAAGCGTTGGGACTTTCTTAAATGCAAAAGCAACACTTCACTAGCAATTCTGAAGAAGCCGATGGGTCTCTGAAGCCTCGACCTTTGACTTTTAACCTTTGAGTTGAAATGACCTTTGCTGAAATTGACTGCCGGTGGCCTTGGGTGTGCCTGGGTAGAAGACAGGCGGGACCTAGTCTCGAAATGGAATTGGCCCGCTTCCAAAGATGGGGTTGCCCACCCCTGAAATATGGGGCGCCCACCAGCAATGTGAAAATTGAGTTCACCCACGTTCGGAACCGAGCTGAGGCACCCTCGAAATGGGCTGGCCCACTCCGAAATTTGGGTGGCCCATTCCCGAAAATTTTTAAATTGAGTTGACGGAATTTCGAAACCCTGGTGAGACACCAGAAAAATGGGGTTGCCCACCCATGAAATTTGGGTGGCCCACCGGAAATCTGAGTATTGATTCGACCCACGTTGGGAACCGGGCTAAGACCTCCATAAAACGGGCTTGGCCCACTTCTGCAATTTGGGTGGCCCATCAGAAATTAGAAAATTGAATTGACGCATGTTCGGAGGCGAGCTGAGGCATCCCTAAAATGTGCTTGGCCCGTCTCTGGAATTTCGGTGGCCCACCGGAAATGTGAATATCGGGTTTACCCACGTCCGGTGTACCCACGATCTAAAATACCTCAAAATGCCATTTTCAGTTACATCTGACCAGTTACTAAAAAAACAAGAGAAAAGGCGGGTTTCTGTCCCTGGCTTTTTCTACAAAAAGGTGCAAATGTTAGGACCTATAAAACGGTACATCTCTACGATGTGGGTTTTCTTTTTGCATATGAATTTTATTCTATAAGAAGAGCAAAAAAATAATGGCGTCAGAAAAAAACCGGCGAAACTAAATATTTTCCACGCAGCCATAATTCTAGTGCAGTAATTATACGCCAAAGAGAGTGTTGGTTTGCGGCATGTGATTCCTTTAATTATCATTAAGCTGAGCTTTACTCCCGTATGTATTCAGGTGGCCGAGATATGAAGACAAAGGCAAACAATTTTTCTATCTATGGCGCCTGATGCACAGCGTGCTGAATCTGAAGGGCCGGGCAGCACTAATCAGCATTTGATGATTTAAACAGAAAATCGCCCTCCTGATATGACAGCGCCATGTGCGCTGAGTAGAACGCGCTCAAAGGTGGAAAATCCCCGGGGTCTTCTCCCAGACATGGCGACCGCGTGCTGCGCTGTCGTAGTCACGGACAGTACACGTGTGCATTGCTCTCTGGAAGAGATCGGCTTCTGTCATCCGGTCTGTCACCAGAAGCTTTCCTTTGTGCGTCTTGAGCGCACGTTCGCCGCCGACCGTCGTGGTAGAAAACCGAGCCAGGCGCTGCGTGCAGTTCGTCATCCGGTCCTACGCTGGCCGACTCACGCCACCGGCGCTGCTCCATTGTCGATGTTCGGTCTTGTTGAACTCTCAATTTCATAATCATTGGCGAAAGTGGGTAGAAAGCTACAGCTGGCATGGTCTACGAGTGGAGCCTACCAAGTGCAGTGATGGGTGCAGCATTTGAAATGGGATTTCAAGTGGGATCGGGCGACGAAAAACCAAGAAACCGATGCCTATCAAGGCTACCAAATGACAATGACAGACGTCCGGCCGCAGTACCAGTAGAAGAGTGCAGCCGGATGATTTTACCATGCGCGAACTGAATTGTTATCGTCACCAATACAAGTACTGATAATCGCTGCAACACGCTAAATGCCACAGAAAAAACGCCTGGAAGATTCGGCTCTAATGCAGAGGCCATCGTTTAAAGAAGGCGCAAAAGGCAACTTCACCAATCATTTTCAATAAGCCAGGTGATTTTGTTAGTATGAAACAGAAAATCTGAATGTTTATCTTAATTAAACGGTATGAAAGGATACCATTTGCTGCTTATTAGCTTTGAAGTTTATTTACTTCACCTCCCACTTGTGAGTCGCGCTGAATTTTCATTCTCCAACCCTACGTCACTCCTAATTCGTTTACAATTACATGTGCGCCTCAGCTTGTGGCCTATTATAAAACAAATTAATGTAGCCAACGAGCCAGACAATTGGCTTCCTTCATACACATGTCATAAACGAGCCACTAAATACTTTATTAAAACATCCGAGCATAGATCGGTTATAATAGGTAAGAAAGCCGAAGCGTGGAGGCGGTAGAGGAGAAGCTGCCAGTGGAAACAAAAATTAAACGAAGGGCTAGCAATTGACAGTGTCGGGTAATACATTGTGCCTCTCTTGCCCTGACTTGTTTTGCTGCAATGCAAAGAATCGGAAATCAACTTACTTTATAAAAGACTGTGTCTAATGCTAACAAACGCGTGCATGTCTGGTTCAAAATGAGACTCCAATTTCATAAATTTAAATCGAGCTATCTTCCCACGCCTTCTTCAAACGGTGGCCTCCATACTGCTAGCGTGAATTTACGGGTGTTTTATACTTAAATGGTCGGAATGTTGCAGCACTCATGAGCATGTGAATCGTTTCCGAAAAGAATAAATTCCTGACCCGCACTGACTGTGCGGGTTTTGTATGCACTCGCCTGTTTGTGTATTTTCTCCCCGTTACAAACATTTGTCCCCCCCCCCCCCCCCTATGTAATGCCCACACGGGCCTTTAGGGTAACTGAATAAATAAATAAATTTGCCGGTTGTCATGTTTTCGTTTAGTACACTTGTCGCCTCTTATTTCAAGTTGATACCGTGTAATAATCCGTGTTTTATTCCTGTTTCATTACCTCGCCTCAACTGATCTCCCACTTGTAAATGAATGGTTCAAATTGGCAGTCTGTTCACATGGCGCGTGAGGGGCCCTTTCTGCAGTTTAAGCGGATAGAATAAATTTGTGTTGTCGGGTTGGGAGGATTAGGCTGAATTATGAGTGCGATAACCTAAGCCAGTACTGAAAGCTAGCAATCCACCAAACGGCCGACTGGAGACGCAGCTGCGAAAAATAAAACAATCTCCTAATCCCGTTCAAAAACGTACGTGTTTGTGCTGTACTTTTACGTCACTTACTGCAAAAATAACAGCACCCACCTGCCAAGGACTCCACGGGCTGCCAGGATTGAGGCGTTTGAGTTTCTGGGCAAGTTGCGCTGCCATCTTACACCCCCCAACTATAAATGAAGTGTCGTTGATAACGAATGTAACATCAGTCAGGTTCTGAACATTAAACAGTTGCAGTATAAAAAAATATTTGACGCCGCATGAAGTCCGTGAGCGAACATTCCACAAAGTAAATTTTTTATCTCTACCATAGTAAATCGCAACAGGCGGCCAAAGCACAAAGTTTGAGGCAAGTGCAGGTAGCGCAAGTGTGGAAGGGAACAGTTAATCCGCATCAAACTTATGATTATTCCATAAGTACCAGTGAAAAACACACTTCTTTCTTTGTTATAAATAGCTCTCCTCTGAGCGATAATAACCAAGAAACATTTTAGACTTCACTGAAGAAGTTATTGGAGCTACCTACACGTCCTCATGTTGTGCATCTTTTGGCACGGAATCGCAACCGCCGGCATACGTGCCAATGCTACAAGGCCACCCTCCAAATTCAACTGTATAGGCTGCAACTTTAAGAGCTTACCTTGATGCCACTGGATGTGGTGTCGACGCTTTGTCGCTCGGTTAGTGCACTGCTCGTTCCTCTGGCTTCAATCCACCTTGTGCGTCGGCATACGCCACGTCATGTCCACGCGGTCCTGAGAACAAAAGATATGCCGAGCAGCGTCAGTGAAAGAAGACGCGCCGTCGCCGATTCTCTTTTTTAGTCTGTGCTGGGCGGCTGAGGCGTCCGCAATTCGACGGGGTGACGCGTAACGGTGGGTGTCAGGTGACGCTGTCTAACAACGCAAAATCATCCGCCCTAGAGAAGCAGAAGAATCGCAGGCCAGGCCTGTATAACGCTCTTGCTATGGCAGGGACGTTCCTGCTTGTGATCAACGGAAACACCCAGCCCAACTCGTGTCAGCATAAGCCTTATTCATAAGCTGGAGCAGTGTGCTTATCTGACGCTAAGCCTATTGTTGAAAATGAAAGGCTCCAGGTCAAACTGAGACATTTCAGGCTTCGAAAACAAATAATAAACATGAATTTAGTTGCACCGTGCATCCTATGCGAAAGCAGCCAGGTAAGGATCGCACTATTCAATAATAAAGTAAGAAGGGAAGTAAAGGTTGGAACAGCAAAAACGCACAGTTCACGCCAGAAGGGTCCTGCTTCTCCAAGAGCCACCAAGGGATTGCATTTTTTTTTGGGCAAGGTCAGGTGTTGGTGCTGTGGCGAATTAGCGACTTTATTTGCCTCAGTTCCCATTGTGTGTGGATCAGCACACACAGGCATATCCAGCAAAACTGCCAAATAAAGGTATTAAAAAGATGTCGAGTATACCTACAAGCTCTCGATAATCTAAGCTTCCGCGAATTCCAACAAAGATTTGGTAAACCTATTAGCAGTTAACGCGAAAAGACTATTTATAATAAGGGAGTAATTACACAATAGCATACTCTCAAGCGCTGTTATACTGCAAAAAAAAGAACATCTATACAGCTTCCACAGAAACTTCATAGTCGAAGAGAAAAAAATTCTCTTACTACTGCCTTATTTCTTTATTACTAATCTACAGCACCCTGGGGATTTCCCTTAAACACTGGAGCTAGGAGACTGCATGTGAGCACTGCATCTCATGAGGGGTAATAAGAGACGAAAGGCTTGTTGGTTGTGTGTGTAGGCCTACAGCTGAATTCACTATTTCTAAAACTTCGTTACTCAAGTAGTGGGCCGTTCACTAATCCCCAGATTTGATTCACATCGTTTAATAAAGTGTACTGAACATAGGCTCATAGATATATTAATCTAAAGGGGAAACAGCGTAATGTAGAACAAGGGACAGAATTCGACAGAGGTGGAAATTTCTTGCGAGTGCTTGAAAGTAAAGCAGAAAAGTACAACAGAGATGTGGAGATATTTCAGCAGATACTACAGAACAGGGATTGAGGAGACATCGTATTAGAGAAAGAAACTGCATGACCTCTAGCATGCCGAAACCAGAGCAGTGTGATAAAACCATACTATTTCTTTGGAAGGGTGGGACTTTATTTATTTATTTATTTATTTATTTATTTATTTATTTATTGGATGAGCAATACATGGTACTGCCCGCGTGGCAGGACATAAGGAGTTACTTCTTAACGAACCAGCGCAAAAAACACTACGGACAAGAAAAAGGCGGAACATGACGGACAGGGTACGCCCCCCTGACATGGCTGTATATGTACGTTGCATCTGTACTTCCGAAATAAAGTTTAAAGTTCAGCGCTCCTGTCCGTCGTGTTCCGCCTTTTTCTTGTCCGTTGTGTTTTTTGCGCTGGTTCGTTAAGAAGCATGTCCTACCAACTAGCCCAACAACAAGTGTTGCTCAAATAAGGAGTTAATTAGTCTCCTGACGAGGCCCTGGCCCCACTGGGCGCAACAGCAGTGGTTACAAAATACAATTACGGTTACAAAATACATGGAGACAGTACACATACAATTAGCTATAGTAATCATCACCGTACAAAAATGCACATGGAGCAAGTTCAAAAAGAAAAACACATATTGCTAACACTTTGTACACAAATATAGAAACCAGAACACAATAAGTTTGGAATTAGAAATCATTATTCGTACGTGTTTGGCCAGCTATTTGGAGTGATAAGAAGTTGTATTCCGCGTTTGAAAGTTCTCACTTCTACATGATTTTGCGATCTCGAGAATGTCTGGGTAATTATTACATAGTTTCATAATTTGAT
The DNA here is from genome assembly GCF_055824585.1 of Amblyomma mixtum. NCBI lineage: Eukaryota > Metazoa > Arthropoda > Arachnida > Ixodida > Ixodidae > Amblyomma > Amblyomma mixtum. The sequence goes on from NC_143014.1 coordinate 246,961,565, forward strand.
GATCAATTGTCTGTTTAGCACAATTTGTCCTTGGTTTTTTTATGACAATGAAAGTCCTACGCGAATTGTGGCCAGTATCTCTATTTAGATAATGACTAACAAATCAACTGTAATTGCTTGATACTTCAGAGAATATGTAGGCAGATAATTTCTGTGTGTATATTTCGTGAAAAGGTCGGATTAAGGTTACAGGGTGTACATTTTCTCTATATAATGTTCTAATGGCCCTTCGCTGCAGTGCAGATAGTCTATCGTTATCGGTATGAATGCCGGTTCCCCATATTAAAGCACAGTAATTAAAGTGTGAGTGCGCAAGTGCGCAAAGCTGCTTTTTGAGCCTTGCAGGGACGAGATTTCGAAGGTGGCATAACATTCCAATAGATCTGGCTACTTTCATTTTTATATTTTCTACATCTTAGGACCATGTTAAGTTCGACTGGAAAGTAACAGCTAGAAAGGAATGACAATCTTCGCGCTCAAGCAATGCATCATTAAAGTTCAGGTTTAGATTGAAGACATTGGGCTTCATTTTTGAAGAAAATATCATATATTTTGTTTTCTTTGTATTTATATGAAGCTTGTTTGTTGATACCCATAAACTGAGCTCATGCAGCCATGCGTTTGACGTGGCCTCAAGTTCCTCAAGGCTCTCTCCGGGAAAAAAATACACTTGTGTCATCAGCATACAGCAACACTTCTCCCGCTGACGAAATGTTAGCGATGTCATTTATATACAGGACAAATAACAGCGGCCCGAGTATAGAGCCCTGAGAAACGCCGTATTTAATGTTACCTTTCCCCGATGCAATGCCGTATATGGATGTGAACTGGGACCTCTCATGAAGATAACTGCGTATAAGACTGTGTGATGCCTCTAAAGCCATATGCTTCAAGCTTGTTGAACAAGATATGGTGCTGTACAGAATCGAATGCCTACCGAAAATATAAGTAAATTCCAACTGTAAATAACTTAGCTTGAATATTCCGAATGATTTTGTCTTTAATGCGCAGCAGCGCCGTTTCTGTTGATTTTCGTTTTTGAAATCCATACTGCTGTTCGACAATAACTTTCTTTGACAATAAAAATGTACTAAATCGTTTATATAGGATACGCTCTGCAACATTGGAGAACAGTGATAAGACTGAGATTGGTCTGTTATTGTTTAACTCATTGTATTTACCACCTTTGTGTATTAAAGTAACACGAGCAATTTTTAATCTTTGTAGGAAAACACCCATGGATAACATTTGATAGTAAATACGGGTTAGGGGTTTTGCGATAATACTAGCAACTGCTTTAATCGGTAGGGCTTTAATATCATCTTCTCCAGCTGCGGATTTGTTGTCAAGGGAACTTAACAGAGAAATAACTTCATCTTCACAAGTAGGAGCAAGAGATACACTGTCATTTATGACATCGGTCATATAATATAAAGGGCTGCACTCCGGTTGGTTATCGGGTACGGTCATTGGAGCTCCGAAATTTATGAAATAATCATTAAACAGACTGGCTAACGATTCGCGAGAATATATTTTTTCATTTATTTGTAATTCAGATGGTAAGTCTGCTGTCGGGGCGTTGGTCAACTCACGAAAAACTTTCCACGCTCGGCAGCTATTTCGCGCTAAAACGCGAATTTGGCTTTTTTTAAATCTGAATTTAACCTGCTCCTGAAGCGTTTAAATTCATGCAGTGTTTCAAAGTCACGTGTTTTTAGAAACAGACTAAACATTTTTTCCTTTTGCTTGATGCGCTTATAAAGATCCTTAGTTATCCATGATTTCCGGGCTTTTTTGTACTGAAGCACAGTTGATAAAGGGAAGGCAGCATTATAGCAGTGTTGTAGTGTGGAAATCAACGCATCGTACGACTGAGAGGGATCACTTTCAGACTACACATTTGCCCATTGTGAGCTAGCAAATAAAGACGTGAAAAAACTGACACTCTGGTGGTTAATATGTCTTCTAGTGTATTTTATACTTTGAAAATTTTCATCTATTGGAAGGGCTGAAAATATGGATAGATGTTCGCTAATATCAGAACAAAGGACACCGGACAAAGTTATATCCTTTGGAATGTTTGTAAAACGCAGGTCAATCAACGTGTTTGAATGAATGTGCAGTTACTCTAGTGGCCTCGGTAATTAGGTTTTCACAATTATTTGCAAGCATAACTTCTAGAAGTTGGCATTTCGGTTGTTCACCTGAAAACAGGTCAACATTAACATCGCCGACAACAACTACGTGCCATTTTTGGCATTTGCAAGAACCAGCAGTCTTTCAACAAAACTGAGAAATTTATCAAGGATGCCAAGGGGAGGGCGGTAAACTGCAAGAACGAGTACATTACGACAGAGAATTACAACTGTTTCAAAATCATTGTTCACGCATGTGAAATCTTTCAGACAATCAAACAGATGATGCTCCCGAACGCCCCCACCGCGTCTTTCCGAGCGATAAACAGAAACGTGTCTATAATCACCAAAACTGAGTACCTCTGAGCTATCAGAATACCAAGTTTCTGTAAAAACCAAGAAGTCAAAAGCACACGCAATAAGAGAAAGATATGTTTCGATTTCCACATGTTTATTCCGGAGGCTTCTCGCGTTCATATGAAAGACAGAAACGTGCTTCCTGCGCAACCAGTTTTCACTTTTATACAGTCTGTTAAAGGATTCAGTCCTGTAAGTGGCCATGATTTGATTTGGATGCCCCACTGGGTATGAACTGGACGCTAGACAATTTGTTCGAGGTCATCCTCGTTTGAGATCCTGTCAGCAGTTGCACCAGTGCATTTGCGCACGAAGACTCGCCCTTCTGAAATCCAAACGTAATGATACCCATTTTCTTTCGCTTTAAGTTTTCCGAGCCAGCGCAGACGCTTGTTGTTTGCCGTCAGGTTGTCAAAGAATATAACTCCAGGTTTCTTAGTCTGCAATTGCTTCCTTCTTTTAAACCATTTTAATCTGAGAGCTCGCGACGCAAATCTGACAATTACCACATCTGGCCTGCCGGGTTTAGAGAGCAGTCTGCGCAATTCTTCAATGTCATCTTTAGACAGTTCTGCGATCTCAAGGTGCTGAGCTATTATATTTACTTCTTCCTAGAGGTCCTCATCTTCTTGTGGCTTAAGACCGTGGATTTCAATGTTTTGCCTTTGACTATATTGCTCTAGATCATTTATCTGTTGTTTTAGTCCGGGCACAGCTTCCAGTTCTGGGGAACTTTCCATAGCCTCTACCAGTCGACGCAAGTCGCTAATTTCCTGGTCATGCCTGTTTTGTGTGGTTCTTATGTTGTCATAAGTATCCGACAAATGCTGGACGGATTTCTCGATACTTTCTACAGTTTCCTGCAAGTTCATCAATTTATCCAATTTAGCTTCGAGTGCCGGAATTAGGGACAGCTTTCTGTTGATTTACGCCAGCTCTGCCTGTATATTTTCAGACGGATTTTGTGTTTGATGTTCGCTTCCAGAAGGCTTGCAAGGTGAGCATTTTTGTTTTTTTTTCTAGTTGATTCTTTAATTTGTTGAAAGGACCGTTCTGATATGCCACTGCACTTGCCAAGATGGAACTGCAAGTCACATTGAGAACATGTCATTATCAAGTCGTCTTTATCAAAGACTTCATTGCAGGACGAGCACTTATCAGGCATAACGCACTTTTAGCAAGCGATGGCCTAAAAACCGAACCCGAAACGGAGTGTCTAGCGTTCCGTCCAGACGGAACATTTGCTGCTGCTGCAGTTCCGTCCAGACGGAATATTTACTGCAGCTAGAGTTCCGTCCATACAATAGACAGTTTTATTTTCACGTAGGTAGAAGCTTCACGTAAGTAGAGCGCTTACGGGTCACCAGTGTGCATATGCGCAGAACGTGAAGTGTCTGCGTCGGTCGCACGGACGTACGTGAGATTCGGATCTTTGCGTTGCGGCCTTCACGTTGCTTGCTTGCGTACATGGCGTTGCCAAGATGGCGGCGCCCTGCCCGCCCGCTTCACAACGATAACAGCTTCGTCGCTAATCCCTCGACGTGGTATCGGGCTGTAAACTGCTGTATTTGCCTTCAGTTGGTCTATTCTTGTTCTCGCATGAAGTTTTAGGTGAGAACTAGCTTTTGTTTTCCAGATAGAAATCCGTTTCAGCAGCTCCTAAGCCTGACGGAGAAGCGTTTGTGGTCGTCATAGCAACGAGTGTGCCGACGGTCTCGCGAGACCTCGCGAAGCTCAAAACCTCGCGGGATATCGCGAGACCCTCGGAACAGTCAGCGGGAAAAGCAAAACAGTGCACCTTATGGCTCCATATGCACACGTCGTCAACATGAGTGGGACACCAGCGCTCCTTCGCTTCTCGAAAAAGCGATGATTTAAATATGCTGCGGGACGTGAAGGAATGCAATCCCTTTGAAGATAACATCCAACATACAGTTCGGTAGACTGAAATTGCTCAACGTTTCTCAGAAGAAAGGGGGAAAGTATTTACCGCCCGCACTGCGGCTTGGCCTGGCTCCGCTCCAAGCAGCTCGACAAAACAAAATTAGTTTTCTTTGTCTGTACTAGATGGCGCAGCACAACATACTAGCGCATTTTTTAGGTTCTATGGCAGATATACACAACTTGCGTCCCGTACGTGTAGCTAAAACTGTACGAAGCGACACGAGCGTACGCTACGTAGACTGCTCACGTTTACGTGCGTCAAGGTTCTACGTACGTAAAACTAAAACTGTCTAATGTCCGTACTGTCCATGCTATACAAAATGGGTGATTTCTACCCACATAAAGCATTTCTTTGCCTCTTGAATAACCAGTTGACAAAGCTGCATCCAGATGTTCTCTCTATGCATTTATACGGCACCAAAATATCTGTCCGCGTATTGCGTTTAGTTACATCCTGGAAGGTATAACTTCCGTGCATGCATGCAGGATCGGGAAAATGATACTTTAGAAGCAGAGTGCAGAAACTCTTCGCAAAGTGATGTCAAGCCCTGTCGCTGTTAGCGCTGCACGATGACGGAGCGCGAAAAAACTTAGACGTACACAAACGGTCAACAAGCATTATGCAAACGCACCAACAAACCCAAGCCAAAGCTCGTTCTATTGCCATTTCTCACTGACTGCTTGGAAAACAAAATGATGCAGCAGAATATCCTGTCACACATTAGGCGGAATAGGATTGCCACTTTTTTAAATGGACATGCAAAAGTCTGCAAGCAAACTGGTTTCCCAATCCCCAACGCCAGCTTTAATTCCGTCTTGACATAACTCTTGTGGCAGATAATGCTGGACGGAACTCTATGGTGTCAGATGCAGTTCCGTCTGGACGGAACCCCATCGCTACATGCAGTTCCGTCTGGACGGAACTTTAGCGCAAATTGTAGTTCCGTTTAGACGGAACTCTAGCGCAAAGTGTAGTTCCGTCTGGACGGAACTCTAGCCACAGCCAACAAGAAAAGACGGCAAGCGCAGCAGCAGCAGCAGTAGCTTATTTGGACTAATAGCAAATGAAATGAGGCGAAGTTTTTTTCACAAACCTGCAATAAATTGCGGGATGCGTTTAGGCACAGGAACGTTGGACCATGCTTCCGCTGCTACCCAAGGAATAAAAAAGGAATGAAAAAGAAGGAATAAAGAGAAGGAATAAAAAAAAATGACGATTAGGTTATTGTACCTTCCTAACAAGATATGCGCGAAGGTAAGCGCTGAATCAGAGGAGCCTTAGACTTCAATCAACCAGGACAGCTTTATTTTTAATAAAGGCACTTCATAATAGATCATTTTCGCGCTATCAATCAATTCATCAGAAATTATCGAAATATAAACTGTCCTCTAACTCAGCTTTCATAAATTTCATAAATTATTCTAGCCTATCTCCTCATTACATGTAAACGTGAAATGGACTGGAGGAGATTCGTAGGCTCCTAGGTAATGGAAGCTGCCCACCGGCAATGGCCATGTACTTGGAATGTAGAATATGACCTGGCTGCTTTCACGACTCCACGGACTTACGGATCTTTTCTTAGCTGGACAGTATGCTCGGTTTCCTTCGCGGCTTTTGGGGCTTTGCGTGCAGGTGTGTGGAGGCAATCGTTTTTAGTTCTTGACAACGCTGTCCCCATCTCTGACTGCAGTCGCTGTCAGTGTAGAAAATATTCGGTTCTCAGAACAAATGGTTGAAAGTTGAAAAAGGCGAAGATTTCGAATACCTACAGTGAGCTGGAATTATGTTGAACACTCAGCGCGAATGGCTGCGGAGATGACAGAGTGGTGAGATGTGGCGGAAAAACAAACTTCCTTTCTTGCGCTTCCTTTGATTCGAGGGCCTACTCAAGAATAAAGTACGATCAACTCTACACCGAAAGCGGTTTTGCGGAGCCCTTCCCCGGAGGATTAGCAGCTTCACGTCACGTTACGAGATGTAAGCGGCCTCATGACCGGAATGAGGTCATGGGTCATCATGTGACCAGCGCCGGGAAGTTTCCTGTTGAGATCGTTGTGCTGGCTCAGTTACGACAAAGTCTATAGGTTTTAGCGATTAGCGAAATACAGGCATCAATACAGGAACAGCACAGCCATACCCGACAATTGTGGAAAAAATCATTTTTGAACGAAAAAGAGCTTTGTGCGCAATTTTTTTATACATCGCAAGATTTCGCTATAACAATCAATATATCCGCAGATATCTCATCGGTAGGCTTGCATTCGTTTGCTACTATCGTCTTTGGTGTCGCAAGAAGCGCTCCCCATTGGTTTTCTATGCCAGTCCTAACTGCTGTATGCGAGCGATTTTAAAACTTTGAGAAGGATTTTGCGACAGATCGGAAAAATGAACCATGACCTTCAATATTTCTACAACACTAAATTACAATTTTCCAATATTCAAAATTTTTTAGCAAGAATGTTGGGCATGGAGAGGTCTCAGTGAGTTTAGCACGTTTCGCAGCAGAGCGTAAACACTTGGAAAATTTTTCTCGTGTATAGCATACTCATGGAAAGCTTCAGAATGTTTCTAGAAAGCTCCTTATGTCTTGCTTGAGGTTCGCCGTGAATCCGGTGCGATGTCCACATTAGATTTATTTTTATAAATGGGAACTGAACTTCAAGAACTTAAAGCATTTCATGCTTCACAGGAGATTATTCGATAGGATAATCGGTAATCCCGCGAGCGTTGCGCATACAGGGTGTAGAAGAGACACGTAATGGGCCTAGCAAAAACCTGCTCTGTAATAAAGTTACCGCTGTCTCTGTACGTACCTAATGACTGCGCAGAGCGATCGTAGTTATGCTCAGGAAAAGTTATAAAATACAAATCAGCAGGGGTGATAAATTCTGGCCACTGCTATTAATCACGTGCTTCCAAGTGGTGTTCAGATCTGTTGGAGCGAGAAAATTTGGAGACCCAAGTAACGGACGAAAAGTGGAGTAACATATGATTTAGTGATGCCATTGTCCTCCTTAGAAAGTTAGGTAAAAAATTACACTGCGTCAGGACTTGCAACTTGACGTGCTATTGATGATCCAGATAAATTTTGACGCAGAACTTCGCATTTAAGGATGTGAAAACACCTCTATGCGTAGTTGCAGCCCGATGTTGGAGAGATAGCCTTTTGTGAGTTCCGTCAGGATATCGTAATCCCGTTTTTAGCTTACGCAAATTTTGCAGTCATTGTCTTAGCTTCTTCAAAGATCAGCAGTCGCTGTTCCATTTACCGCCAGTGAGGGCACCACGCTTTCTAAGCCCCACCGCACTTCCGGGAAGTGATGCCCGGCTTCGTGGATGAAAAACTGCTACTGAATTTCTCAAGTTCTTACCTGCCGTTATGCAGGACATGGATCGATATCCACCCTGAAAGGCAATCCATAGTTTGCCTCTTTAAAGACAGCCCTGAAGGAGAATTGTCACTGCGGACTAAACGCCCCCGCACTGATTACGCCGCGAACATGCGTTCTCTTTTCGAGCATTCCATGGTTGCCCTTCTTGACACTTTAGGAAAATTGAAGAGAGATCAACGGGTCATTTGGGGCGCAGTGGATTTGAAAATAAAGATGGTAGATATGGCTCCTGGTTCAGGTTCATTACGAGACACACAGCGAAAACTAAATGATATAAAATATGTTCAGAGGAAGCCCACTAAAAGTACTGACCGGCAAAGTCGTTGCTAGGTAAACTAAAGACAGCAGCTCTGCAGCTATGTTGATGCAGGGACAAGTGACGTGGGAAGATAGCTGGCGTTTATATTTTGTTTGCTTACTTATTTCAGTACTGCCCCTACACAGCCTATATATATAATTCTCAGCTTATTTCGAGGGCCTGCAACAAACAGTTATAGAATTAAAAAAAATCTGTCTGTGACAATAAATGCCTTCGAAAGTAAATGTTTCTCAACGGGGATTGGTTGTTTCACCTATAAATTTCATGCATAGATTGTAGATGACACTGAGAAAGGAGAGCTACTCGCGCGTGGTGTTTCTGATTTCGAGCCGTTTTAAGAATTCAGTTGAAATTTTCCCCAGGTCTGTGAAAGAGGGAGGCTAAATAACTCAAGTTTTCTCATCAGTGTGGCGAAAAATATTTTCGAATTAGCAAATCTGCATTATAGAGTTGTGTGGCTTGCCACGCTGACGGCACTCCTATCTCTCCCTTTAGTCATTTCGTAGATTGCGCGCTCTGTGCAGATTATCTAGTGCAGCTCTCGTTGGATTAACCTGTGCCGTAAAACCTTTTATTCTTTCTGAAAAAAAAAGAATTGCGATGTGTTGTACCAAAACCTGGGCTGAATCGTGTGCTGAACCGGCTTGGCACGGATCCTTCGAATCGTTCTCGTGCTTCGGTTTGGTTCCAAGATGGCGAAAAACAAAAGTTTCGTTTCAGTATTGGTTGCATGCAAAAATACTCGTTTAGTTCTGGTTTCCGGCTCAAGTTTGGTCGCGGTTAGACATCCTGTTCGCATACATCAGCTTTCCAGAGCTGTATTTAAATTATCACATTTTAACTTCTTGGTGCTTGATTGTCGAATCTACTTCACCTGAAGCCTTGAGCGGGCCGGCCACAAAGCTGTGACCATCGCCGCAGGGCCCCAGGAGAGACACCCATTTGTCCGCGGCCTCACGGAGGGCACGCGAATAAGATGTGGACCTTCGTTTATAGAAGACGTATAAGAAATTTCGCTTCGTGTAGCCCAACGCCCAATCCATGAAAGAAAGTGCCTTGAAGAGGTGCATTAAGAGTAGTAGCCTGGTGAGACTGGTTGTCTCTGGTTGCTGTAAAGGCGCGGTTCGCGAGTCATTTCGGATAGAAGAAAAGAAATGCCGCATAGAGCGTTTATTGGATAATGTGTCGGATCCGCCCGATTGTTAAAAAATGTCGACCTTTAAAAGTTTGTCCTTTAAAAATTGGAAATGCCAGCGTGAAAAAAGATCGGGTAATTCCACCAGACCGAGGGGCACCTTCTTCTGGTGGTGGCGCAGGGGGCCCAAATCGAAGGTTTAGTATTCAGATCGCTGCACGCTGGTGGCGAATAACCCACATGCAGCGAGGGGTTGAATGCTTCGCAATCTGTCTCGCGTCCATTCCCAACAGGCACCAAGCGTTGTTGGGGCGTTGGTGCGATAGAGTATACCACGCATGGCTTCTTGCTACGCCTACCCATCACTTTCTTTGCATTGCGAGCCTCTGATTGGCGCGTCTTCTCGGGCAGCAACATGCCGAGGCTAATCGGCCACTAGTAGGATAGCGGCTGGAATCCACCATCGAGAGACCGGATGACTACGGATGACGTCTGCGCGGCATACCTATGCCTCGGTTTGCTCTCGGATGACGTGCGGGACATGTACGCGCTCGGCGCGTGAAGTAAATGGTCATATGACAGGTCGGATGGTAGAAGGTGACATGTCGCAGAAAACAATCGATTCATATAGTAGGCAGTCGCTGTCGACCAGCGCGCAGTTGCTAAGGCTACAACAGCATTTCTGGGGGGTTTTTCGTCGCTGAGAGCTGCTTCCCTCAAGAGATGGCGATGTCAGGCTGTCGAGGCCAGTTCTACGATGAGAAAAAAAGAGGTTTAGGACGCATATCATCGCTCTTGAAAATTACAGTGCTGCTATATGACACAAAAAAGGAGCACCGCTCTACGCCCTCATTCGTGACCAACGAGAGTTTACCTTCCCGGAAAACAACAGCAAAGAGGTGGCGAGATTTGAGATTAATCGGACATGTGTTACTGTCACAAGAGAACTGCATGTGCATTTTGTTATTTTGTTTATCACTGATTTTTTGTATGGGAACAGAAATTTTAGCCAAGTTAAGAGACAACAATAAAAGAGAGGCAGCGTGCCGATCTAGTATTCAACAATTCTGTACAGAAAATGGCATCGCAAAAACGTTATTCTCTTTGAGTGTCGCTTTTTGCTTTTGTGAACAGAAAGTGTGCGAAGAAAAGCATATGAAACTAAGTGTTCTGTCACAAGAATTAAAATGCGCAAGGTTGACGAAAGGCGCAATATGACGTTACTTTGCACCCTCAGCCGTATTTTACCAACCAAGAAATCTGCGCCAGTTAAACTTGCTATATCATAATCACATATTCTTTACAGCTTGATTAGAGTAGTTTAAGTCCTTTTATGTCAGCTAAAAGATGCTTTTACAGAGCTCTAGCTCTTTGGGGTACTCAAGATTTGTGTCGTGCTAAGAAACCCCGGACTTTATGATGTCTGCATTACTTGACGTGTGTGTCGGGCTGCGAGGTTTGTGAGCGTACCGTTTTTCAATCGCTCCTTTCCGTGGTTCAGAAGAAAGAAGAAAATCGCGAAAGTCGCTACGACTGCTTGAAGGGTCAGGGTTCGGGCTAGTGGGTAGTCAACATGAGGATCCATAGCGCACAAAATTGAAGGGACTCAACACAAGCGCTAAAGTTCCACTAAACGATCTAAATTTGGCGCGGACAACCTTGTAAAGATCACGTACGGTACAGGTATAGATGACTAAATATGATTATCTTGTCATGTTAATGATGTGTCAAGGAATGAGAAAAACACAATGCAAGCCACCAATCAGTGAGCACGTTTCACACTGTCGCCCGCTGCCTTTAATCTAAGAAAGCTAAGTCTTTCCTTGATAATGACACCGAAGGATCACTAACGCAACTCAGGTTGTCCGCGCCAAATAAAGATCGTTTAGTGGAAGTTTAGCGCTTGTGTTGTGTCCCTTCAATTTTGTGCGCTATGGATCCTCATGTAGACTGCCTGAAAATCCCATGTTTCGCGCCCGTTAAGGGGATCGAAGGCTTCGGAGGGGGCGGACTCTCCCGTGCGCGCTCGCGATTCGAAGAAGAGACAAGGGCGAGATCTGGGAGTTCGCATCTATGAAGCGCAGGTCACCGAATGCCGGAGACTGGCGAAAGATGCCGGTGAAACACTGGCGTTTGAGAGGCAGTTCAGCGCCCACCAATCGGGTTCTGCGTGTTTGTTTAATGGCAGAATCTCAAAGATACGCCGAATTTCACGGGTAAAGGTGTAGGCATATCGGCTTCATTCATCAGTAACATCACAGTGAGGAGAAGTTAAGCGACTAGCTAGTGCTCAAATAGCCATAATTTTTGATGGCCGCCAGGTAAACTTTATTTTTGGTAATTCGGATCTTTCGCTTTTTCACTATAGATGAAGCGAAATCAATGGTTGTAGTGCTCTCCGTGAATAAGTGCTCTCGTAGGAATACCTTTATGATGTGAACAAAGTGGCGTATTCCACTCTGGGCCCACTCCCCAGCCCACTAATGCGTATACATAGTGCATGTATGACGAGGATACTCCTGTTCCGCTTCCAACCCTCATCCGTACGCTCCAGTGCTGTCTGGTGCCGTTGTTCCGTTGCCAGATGCCGTTGGTCTGAAATGCTTATCCTCATAGATCTCCTCTAAAAGATCGTCGGCCGTGTGTCCAGTGTTTACACTACAGTGGTACGCTAACAAATACACTACAGCCCTACACTGACTACTCTTCTTTACTTCCTGTAACAACCCGTAAATATACCTATTGGCCGGACATGTGCAAGCATAGGAAAAAAATACGCACGACGTTCTCGAGACAGTTAACAGAGACAGAAGAGAACAAGAACTTATATTCGGCTGCGTGCAAAGACAAGGAAGTATCACTGATACAGTCAACTCGTTTTTTTATTTGCTTGACTTGCCTCTAAGGCTAGTCACGTGTTTTCATTTTTGCTTCTGCTGAGAATCGAAGTCTCATCAAACCGTGGTGCACAACTGCAGCAATCATTAACGTAGGACACAGGACGTTTCTCCTTTGACATCACTAATCCATACTCTAGGTGCATGTTTCCCAAGTCGCTTGTTTATGCGGCGTCCTGTATGTCCGATAATAGTTTTTCCACGTTAAAGTTGGAGAGCGTACACCCTGAATGATGGAACATAGAATGTAGGAGATCTCGGGCCTGATTCGGCAGCCAAGTCTGCTGTCACCGCAGATGCTGGAGCACAGCTTAGCCAGTTTATTTGGCGCAGAAAACGCCAGAAGGGCGCATGCCAACCTGAAACTCTATTGAGGCGACCAGAAACCTTGTGAAAGTTTCAGCTGCCGCGGGGGCTGAGTGGCTATATCGTTCGGCTGCGCACCCCAAAGACGCAGATTCGATCCGGGCCGCGTGGGTGACCTTTCGATACAGGAAAAATGCTAGAAGCCCGTGTACTGTGCGATGTCAGTGCATGGTAAAGAATCTTAGATTATGGAAATTATCAGTGGCCTTCACTACGGCGTCCCTGATATCCTGAGTCGTTTTGGGGCGTTAAAACTCCTTACCCAAACCCAACCGTTTCACGTACGGCTGCCGCCCTCCTACTCTACGACCTGCCTTTCTTTCTGGGTCGTGTCCCTCGACAACAGCTGTCAAGACCTACACGAGGAAACTTCCTGCCACAACCCGACGCACCTGGTAGTCAAAGCAAATCTTCATTTTATGCACACCCGATCTATTGAGAGCCCATTCCCTGCATAGGGACGGTATACGTCTTTTTTTTTTAACTTGAAATTTGTGACTTAAAAGAGAAGAGTTCCTTTTTTGCACGTGGCTGGTAAGCCCAGCAAACATGTCGTTCACGTACTTACAGCTTAAGGTCCAGAAACTGCAAAGCCCCTTTGTGGGGAAGCTGGCTTGTGAAAAACTTATAGTCGGTTTGCGTAGTTAGGCCAAATGCGAATTAGGTGTTCTAGTAGTTCGGTTTTCACTACGTTTCCGATGTTCGGATCCACGCATGGAAGTTGTTCGGATAGCGATAATGGGTTAATGACCACATATGCGCAATCGCTCCTTCTCTACCTTACATTAATAAATGCCTCGGAATCCTGATATCACTCCTGGCGAAGTGGCGAAGCAGTTTAGCGACGCGCCATTGTATTGCGATGGCAGGTGCTGCCATGGGTAGGTTTTGTAAGAATCAGGTTGCTCACCCCGAGCAACCTCTCTCGGCCATCTTAAATTGAACTACCACCTGCCACGTATGGGCAGTTTGCGGACAATCTGGTGGGCAGCCTGCCATAGAGCAGGCTTCAGGCAAACATACAACGGCTGAATGCAGGCAATCGGTAGTATAAGTTCTACCGCACTACAACCTGCCCTTCACCATGTTGCCTAAAATCATTTAAAACTTCATCTACTCTATCCCGCTAGGAAGAGACACGCGTTAAAACCTCTGAAAAATTATGGGTGGACCTAAAAAACATTTTTTTTCTTCCAGGTGCCTGATCTACAGCCTTGTCTACGCAGCCTAAAGCCTAAAAAAACACCGAGAGAACTCGAGAAACACATGGCCCAGTACAAGTGCCTTTCCTCTGTAAATACGACTGGTCATTGAAAATGTTAAAAGTGACATAAAGGTAGTACTCAAAAAGAGTTGATAAGTTCCTCACTAATAGCCCCACAACATACTGGAACAGAATCTCACCGTTTTCTTCAACGCATGCCTTCACAGGAATGAAAAGGCCGCATTGTTGCTCCGCATAGAATAAATCTTTTATATTTGTAGTAAAAAGCCAAACCTAGTCTCGCCAGCCTTAATGTGAGCTGCAGAGACATGCAGAGATTAATGGTAATGCAAGCTAAATTCAATTTTTTGACAGCACGTTTGAAAATTAAGTTACTTTAGGTGCCAAAATGTTGAGTTTGCCCCAGTATCCCTCATTTTCCCTGTAGAGAAGCAAAGAGAAGTGATGTCAGAAGTAGATACGCCTTAGGGTTGGTATACTAAATATTTGTCCTACTTCATTTTCAGGTCCCATGCACACTTAAAAAATGTCTCCATTCTAGACGTTGAGTGTTATTGAAGTCTCAATTCAATAATCATTGCCGAAAGTGTGTAGAAAGTTACAGCTGACACGATCTACGAGTGGAGCCTACCAAGTGCAGCGACGACTGCAGCAGTTGCAATGGGACATTAAGTGCGATCGGACGACGACAAAGCAAGAAACCGATGTATACCGAGGCTACCAAACTGCGACAGACATCCAGCCGCCGTACGAGTAGAACAGTGCAACCAGCTGATTTTACGATGCGAGAATTGAATTGTTATCTTCACCAATACGGGTACTGATAATTGCTGAAACACGCTAAACGCCACAGAAACAAGGCCTGGAAGCTTCCCATCTAATACAAAGGTCATCTTTTAAAGATGACGCTAAAGGCTACTTCACCAACCATTTCCATTAAGCCATGTGCATTTTATTAGTACTAAGCAGAGAATGTCAATGTTTTACCTCATTTAAATGGTGTGAATATATGGTTACGAATAAATGGTGTGGATAATTGGTTTGAATATTGGTGTGAATTAATGGTGTGAATAATGGTGTGATTGAATTCACACGATTAAATGGTGTGAATGTTGTGCTTAATAGCTCTGTAGTATATCTGCTTCACCCCTTACTTGCTAGTCACGCTGAATTTTCATTTTCCACACGTACGTGGCTGATAATTCATTAAGAACTGCGTGTGAGCCTCAGGTTGTCGCCTATTATTATACAAATGAATGAAGCCAACGAGCCAGACAGTTGACTTCAGTCAGATGCCTATCATAAACGAACCACTCAATATTTTTTAAAGCATATATGAGCATAGAAAAGTTGTAATAGATAAGGAAGCCGAAGCATGGATAGAGTATAGGAGAAGTTGCCAGTGGAAACAAGAACTAGACAAAGGGGCAAGGAATTCACAGTTGCGGGTAATACGTTCTGGCTCTCTTACCCTGATTTGTTTTTCAGCGCTGCAAAGGATCCGAAATCAACTTCACTTCACTAAAAGACTGTTTCTAATGTTAACAAACACGCGCATGCCTGGTTGAAAATGGCACATTGATTTCAAAATTTCAATCGAAGTAGCTTCTCGCGCCTTCTTCAAACAGTGGCCTTCATACTGCCAGCGTTAGTTTACGGATGGTTTTTTCCTTCTATGGTTGCAATGTTTCAGCACTCATGAGCATGCGAATCCCTTCCGAAAAGAATGAATTCTTGACCGGTAGGAATAAATGCCCGGAGTCTCAAGTTTTCGTCCTAGACCGTGGTCGCCTCTTATTTCTTCTCGGTGCCATGTAATAATCCGTGTTTTATTTCTGTTTCGTTACGTTACCTCGTCTCAACTGATTTCAGACTCGTAAATGATTGGTCCAAATTTTCAAACCGTTACAAATGACGCCAGTGGGCCCCAGCTGCACTCATTTCGCTTCATTTGCACATGGCGCGTGCTGGGAACTTTCTACACTTTCAACAAATATAATGAATTTTTGTTGTCGGGTTGGGAGGATCAGTCTCAAATGTGAGTGCTATAAAATAAGTCACTATTGAAACGTACCTACCAAGAGCCGACTAGGGACGGAATCGCGAAAAAAAAAAACTCATAATCGCGGTGAAAAACGTACGTGTTCATGATGCCTTTTCCCCTCACTTAGCTTGCCGTTGCTAGGCGGGATCGTGCTTCTAATCAACAATAAGTAAAGTCTAGCTCTTGTATATATCAGCGATGTTATCTAGAGAATTCGAGTTGATATTGCGCCATGCTGTCTTTGAAAATTTTAAACTTGAAATTGATTCATAGGTTACAAAAAAAACCATATACAGAAGGTCCCAGAGCCAAAGGGTACATAGGGGCCTCGTGTTACTTGTAAATAAGCATCAAGCAACACCGAATTACATTCGTATATAAGGGAAGACGAAAAATGTAAACGGAATGCAGCGTCCAAGAAAGGCCCGTGGCCAATTTTGGGACTTTAAAACTTCGAAAACTAGGCATAATCTTTGCGAAGTAATACAGCTATCCGGGCCGTGAAAGAAGGTAAAAGATAAAATGCTCGCGCTCAGTTTTAAGGCGGAAGCCTTTAATGCCTCATCGTTGTAAGCAGGAGTTGTCGACAGAAATGTCACGCTATTCAATTGGTCGAAACGGTCGTGACGTCACTGTGCGCGAATTTCAAACGGGGCCAATTGTACTTTGGTTAGTAACCACGCAACCAGTAGTGATGCTCCAAGTAAGTGGGAATGAGTTTTAAGGCGGAAGCCTTTAATCCCTCATCGTTGTAAGCAGGAGTTGTCGGCAAAAATGTCACGCTTTAAATTGGTCGAAACGGTCGTGACGTCACAATGCGCGAATTTCAAGCGGGACCAATTATACGTTTGCTAGTAACCATACAACCAATTAAAGGGATCGTATAGTGATGCTCCAAGTAAGTGGGAACAAGCTTAATTAATTGCTTAATAACCCAATTAGCCTAATTATCCTTTCTAATCAGGCCAGAGAAATAAATAAAACAGAGTAGGAAATTGGTCGAGTTCGGGAATCGAACCCCGGTCTCCGGAGTGCGAGACGAGCACGCTAACACTCCGCCATGCCAGCTCGATGGTTTGGAATGAACAAAGGCGCGTCTAGTGAATACGGTGTCTTCGTTCACTCCCATCTTCCTCCCTTCCCGTTACGGCGAGGTTCAGGTGTCCACCGAGGTATGCGAGACAGATACATTTCCTTTCCTCAAAAATCAGTTTACCGACGAGCAAGGCGTGGAACCGAACGAGCAATGGGGTTCTGTGGACTCCCTGGCAGCGTTGCAAGACGCTGTTGCGTTTCAATAAATCAATCAATTTTATTTCCTTAAAGACCCCTTTTCAGGGGCATTACATAAGGGGTGGGTACAACGTTCGGTGAGACAAAGTAATCATGCGTTATGATGACAAAAAGATGTTAGCTCTGCGTGCGAAGTTCGCGGAACAGGTTATTGTTGCAATGTCAGCGGGAAGGCCATTCCAGTCCGCGGCGATGCGTGAAAAAAATGAAGCTGCGAAGGTGACTGTGCGTGCACGTGGACGGCTGATCTGGAGTTGATGGAGAGTGCGGTGAGATATGCGTGCCGGAGGGACCATGTAGGGTGCAGTTCGTAGATGGCTGTAAAATAACTTGTGAAATAATAAAAGACTGGCTGTGCGGCGGCGCAGCTCGAGTGGCTGTATGCCTGAAAGCGATTTCAGATACGTAACACTCGTGCTGTAATGATATGAAGAATGAATAAATCTGACTGCGCGGTTTTGCAAAACTTCTAATGCGTTGGTTAGATAAGCTTGATATGGATGCCAAATGGGTGATGCGTATTCTAATTTCGATTTCACAAGTGCTTCGTAAGCTAATAACCTAACATGCATGGGCGCATCGTAGAGATGACGTTTTAGAAAACCAAGGGATTTGTTAGCTGAAGAAATGATGTTAGTTATATGCGTTTTCCAGGAGAGGTCAGCGCACAAGGTTACGCCTAAATATTTGTATGATTCTACTGGCAGCACGGGAACGGAGTCTATGTGATAGAAGGGCAGGACCGGGTTACAGCGGCGATGAAAAGAGAGTACGTTGCATTCGTGAGGGTTAAGCTCCATTAGCCAAATTTTACACCAATCCCGAATCTTGTTAAGGTTGTTTTGGAGAGATAATTGATCAGAATTGTTATTAACTGCTTCATAAATAACACAATCGTCAGCAAACATGCGAATTTTACAGGACACATGCGAGGGCAAATCATTTATGTATATTAAAAACAAAAGGGGACCTAGTACGGAACCTTTAGGGACGCCAGATGTTACAGGAAGGAAGCTGGAAGTATGTTCATTTACAAAGACGGACTGAGTGCGGTTAGTTAGGAATTCTTTAATCCATGCAACAACATTAGGATGGATATTAAGGTTAGATAACTTGTACAACAGGCGTTTGTGGGGAACTTTATCGAAAGCTTTTTTAAAATCAAGAAATATAGCGTCAGTTTGCAGGTTAAGATCTAGGTTGGCATGCAAGTCATGAATAAAAAGGGCTAGTTGAGTGTCGCAAGAAAAGCCTTTCCGGAACCCGTGCTGCGCAGGATGAAAAAAATTGTTCGAATCCAAGAAGGCAATGACATGGGAGAATATGACGTGTTCCATTAGCTTGCAAGGCACGCTTGTTAAAGAAATGGGGCGATAATTTAATGGAGAATTTGTGTTACGGGATTTGAAGACTGGAATGACCTTCCCATTTTTCCAGTCACGAGGAAGTTGGCCAGAAGAGAGTGACTGCTGGAATAGCAAACATAAGTAACTGGCACTGATGAGTTTCGTATTCTTAAGGAATTTGGCGTTGACATTATCGAAACCGGCCGAAGATGAAAGTTTCATTTTATCGATTAGTGACAGAATTCCCGACGCGTTAAATTCAACAGGTGACATAACATTATAAATAAAAGTGTTTGGCACAGAAAAGGGGGCATCGTATTCATTAGTGAACACTGATTGAAATGCAACATTGAACATGTGAGCACACTCTGCATGACTAAGCACGTCTCCCGCTTCATTTGTGACACTGATATCGCCTTTGTGTTTTGGATTGATGGTGTCCCAGAATTTTCGGGGATTAGTGTGTAGTATTCTGGGCAAGTCTTTGTTAAAAAAGGAACGTTTGGCGTTCTGAGCAGATGAATTATATGCCTTTTCAGCTGCGTAATACTTGTCCCAGGCCGCCTGGTTAGTTTTTTCTTTGGCTGCGCGAAAAAGACGCTTCTTTCTATTCTCCAAACGTTTTAGCGTTTTAGTGAACCATGGTTTCTGTGAATTCTCTCGGAAGGTGAACTTAGGAATGAACTGATCAGTTAGTTCAGTAATTTTCTTCTTAAATATAGTCCAATTTTCTTCGATAGACCGAATATGAAAATTAGTTCGGAAAGATTGAAAGAAAGCGTCCAGTTCACGATTAATCTCTGCGTAGTCACCCTTATCGTACAAACGGATCGTCTTTTTAAAAGTTTGGTTCCGAAGCGGAGTTAAGGCGATATCGGTATGAATTACTTCGTGATCGCTTATTCCAGGAAGAATCGTGACTGATTTAACACTTTCGGGATGACTGACGAGTAGTAGGTCTAAGATGTTAGCGCTCGTTTGTGTTATTCTTGTTGGTGCCGAGATAACTTGTGTAAGGCCAAAGTTCAGGCACACTTCTATGAAATTTTTGGCTTCCACCGTGCCTGATGCTGAAGCAGTGTCAGTACTCCAGTCAATATCCGGGAAATTAAAATCACCAAAGTGAAGTATATGCGAGTTCTGATATTTAGCAGTAAGTTCACACAGCAAGTTATTAAGTTTCTCTGAAAAGTCCGGAGTACAATGCAGGGGCCTGTAACAAACACCGAGAAGAACCGACTGAGGAGGACAACGGCAGAAAAGCCACATTATTTCTAGATCAGACGAAATGGAAATGATTGAAAATGGTAAATTATTAGAAAAACCAATGAGCACTCCTCCGCCACGAGACCCCTGGCGGTCCTTACGAAAAAGCTTAAAGTTAGATAAGTCTGCCAGGACCTCATTGTCGTTAATTTCGCTAGTCAGCCACGTTTCAGTTAGTACGAAGATGTTGCTATTGTACGAACGAACAAGACTCGAGATTTCTTCCCGCTTAGAAATGAAACTGCGGACATTAGTGAAAAGTACGGAAAAAGAAAGAGTAGACTGAGGTGATTGCCGGGACGCGGGCGTGGGGTGAGGCTGTGGGGTGCTTTTTCTAGATGGCTGCTATGATATTTCCTTAACAGTTTCCGAGGATTCGTCATAAACGTACCGTGCGCGACCGATAAACAAGGTTTTGTAGCTCAGTTTATAAGCTGCAGATTTGGTTTTTGCAAAGGTGATAAGCTGTTTTCGGGCCTTCCTAACGGCAGGCGAGAAGTCTTCACCGGCGCTATATACAGTATCTTTGAATTTTTTTCCATTGGACAGAATTTCCAGCTTAGTTTTGTGGGAGTGAAATTTTACGATTATGGGTCTGGTTTTGCCAGCTGTGTGACGGCCGAGGCGATAGGCGCGCTCGATATCGTTTGAAGCAACTGTTATATCTAAGGTAGCGGAAGAAAGATGGATTACAGCTTCCTCAGATTGTGTGTAAGTTTCTGTGGGGTCATTATCAGGGATACCATAAAATATTACATTGTTTCGACGTGACCGGTTCTCAGCGTCGTCAACACGAGCCTCAAGGTTTTTTATATGAGCACACATTTCTGTTGTCGCTGTCTCCATCGAGTCTAGTCGCGACTGCAGCTCAGTAATAAGTTGGTTTTGTGCCTCAAGGATACACATGCATGCTGTTAAGTCTGCGATTGACGTGTCAGTAGCCGTAAGTTGTTTTTTCATGTCTTGTATCTCTGAGAGAAGTGTAGATTGCCCGGAAGACAGTTTCTTTAGCTCAGCAAGCACGGTTTCAAAATCAGGTCCCGGGTTTGTTTCAATATCCCCAGCCAAAAGTAACAAGGATCGAACAACCTGAACGCATTCAACACCAATACAGACGCTGTTGCAAGACGCTGTTGCGTGTCACTCTTAGAATCGAAGCTTTACACATCAGTGACACAAGCAGCAACACCGCGCTTGAGGCTTTCGCCTCAACGCACTTAGGGTCAACAAAGTGCCCCTCTGAATTTTCTGCCCCTCTACAGCTCCAACCCTTTATCCGACGATCTCTTCCCCGATGGTAGGAAAATGCGAGAAAAATCCTAATCGGCCCCCAATGCGTTTAATTTGTACGTTATCCTTTTCGTTTTTTAGGAGAGGCCCAGGTCATGGCTGGGTACTGCTCCCGGCTGCTTTCGGGCTCTTTTGCCAAGGATTTCGATTTCCAACGTGCAAAGGCAATTGTTTCGGACACGCATTTTCACTTTTTTGTAAAACCTGTATATTGATACGTTGTTCACCGGGGCCAACTGTGCAAAAGGTCAAGACTGCGATTGGTCACTGCTTCCAACCTCTTTCACGCCCCTTTGCAACTAGCATCAAGGTACGTAGGGGCGCTGGTCCAATACAGAACGCCACGCGCGCTTTCTTGCTGTGCCTTCGCGTTACTCCCTTCAGGCTGCGAGGCCCTGATTGGTGCTTTGTGCCGGCAGAAATACGTCGAGTCTGCTCGAGAGCCAATAGGACAGTGGCTGGGATCCAGCAGCCTGAGACCGGATGGCGTCTGCGCATCGCCCCTATGGCTCAGTTTTCTCTGGGATGGCGCGCCGCGCATGCGCGTGCTAGACACGTGACGGAAATGTTTGTGTAACAGACCGGATGCCGGAACGTGATCGGTCCCAGAGAACCACAGCCTCTCGTACTGTAGCCCGTGCCTGTCGGCCAGCGCGCTGTCGCTAGGGTTGCGACAACCGCCCTTCTGGGTGTTTTTCCGTTCCTAAGCGCGGTGTCTCTCAAGAGATGGCGCTCTCAGGCTGTTGAGGCGCGTTTCTAGAGTTGGAAAAAAAGCCTTTTAGAAGGCATTTCGTCGCTCTTAAAAGATCATAGAGCCGCTACGACACACAGAAGGCGCACCACTCAACGACCTGACTCGTCTTCCGGAGTTAAGCTTTCCGGAGAACAACGGCTAGGAAGCGGTCAAGATTTAAGATTAATCGGACATATCGGGGCTATATTTTTTTATTGTCACAAAAGAACTGCGTATGAATTTTGATTATCACTGGTTTTTCATCTGGAAAGGGAGATTTCAGTCAAGATAAGCAAAAAGACAATAATGAGATAGAGGCTGCTTTGCACATCTGGTATTCTTTACTTTTGCAGGGAAAATGGCTGCGCAAAAAGGCTACTCTCTTTTAGTGTCACTTTTTGTTTCTGTCAGAAGAAAGTGCGTGCAGAAAAATGTATGGAAATAAGTATTCTTTCAGAACATTTAAAAGGCACCAAATACGCGAAAGTCGCGATTTGACATTACTTTGCACCCTCAGTTCTATTTAAGCAACACACAAACCTGCACCGGTTAAACTTGCTATAGCGCAGGCGCATATATTTTTTGCGGTATGACTAGAGTTGTTTTTATCTTTTTATGTGAACTAAAATTTCTTTGTACAGCGCTATAGCTCTTCGGGGTACTTGTGAAGTATTTGCGTCGTGCTAAGAAGCCGTGGGCTTAATGAAGTCAGCAACACCTCACTTGTTTGTCGGGCTGCGAGGGTCGTGAGCCGACCATTTTTCAGTCTCTCCCTTCTGTGGTCCAGAAGATGGGGAACCGATGGAGGAGCAGAAAGAAGAAGCTCGCAAATATCGCTACGATCACGTGAAGATGCGAAGTTTCGAGCCCGTGAAGAGGAGCGAAAGCTTCAGACGGGAAGGGACCCTCCCGTGCACGCTCGTTATGCTGAGAAGGCGAGAAAATGGAGACAGGATCAGGGAGTTCGCGTCCACGAAGCGCAGGGCACCGGATGCCTAAAACTAGCGAACGAAGGTGGGGC
Source organism: Amblyomma mixtum (assembly GCF_055824585.1). Lineage (NCBI taxonomy): Eukaryota > Metazoa > Arthropoda > Arachnida > Ixodida > Ixodidae > Amblyomma > Amblyomma mixtum. The sequence goes on from NC_143014.1 coordinate 246,984,329, forward strand.
CACACTGGCGATTGAGGGGCAGTTCTAAGTCAGCCCGTCCGGCTAGGTGTGTTTGTATAACGGCAGAATCTCAAAGTTCATGAGAACTTCTGAGGTAAAGCTGTACGCTTATCGGCCTTATTAATCAGCAACATCAATGCGAGGCAGGGTTAAGCCAGTAGCATTATCTGAAATTCGCATCAATTATGATGGCCACCAGATATAGATATTTTTTTTTGGTAATTAGCGCCTTTCTCTTTTTTTCTTTGGACGAAGCCAAAGCAATGGTTGTAGTGCTGTCTGTGAATGCATGCGTTCGCAGGAAATCCTCGATGATCTGAACAAAGTGGCGTATTCCTAACTGGACCCACTCTCCAGCTGACAAAGGGGTATATATATATAGTGCGTGTATAACGGGGAACCCTTCTTCCGCCTACATACCCTCAAGCGAACGCTCGAGCGCTGTCTGCTGCGGATGTCTTGTCGCCAGAGGCCGATTTTGTCCAAAGCTTGCCCTTATATCTCCTCCTCTAGAAGTTCGTCGGTCATGCGTCCTTTGTTTACCCCAAAATGTCTAGCCTTAGACCTTTCAGGACGAGCAGCTCAGCCAGTCTTTACTTTGCCACCAGCCTATTCATGTGTTCAGGATCATGCAGCAGTCGCTCGAGTGCTACACTTCAAAGGGGTAGCGAGGACGCTCGTGTAAATGAGTCCCCCGGACAGTTTTTTCAACTCTATGAGCACCCCACTACAAAACTGTTGTTTTCTGGTAAGGTTGAGAGCTTACGTGAGGCAAGAGCTCCGACTGACCGCTATTATAATTTGCCGCACACCTTGAACTCCGGAAGTGCAAGCACACATGCGGTCGGCCGTCCCCAAAAGCGTTTCACAATGCAGATATTAGTTTCGCAGCTGATAAACCCTTTGTATGAATGAATAGATAATTGAAATATCTCCTATAAAATTAAGCTCTTTACGAACTGTCTAAGCAACGGAAGCGGTACTGTATTAGCGGGAGGATATATAATAATCGTAAACACACTAACTCTCAATGTAAAAAAAGCCAAGGAAAAGTACCAGTTGCAGATATTTGCAGCTTGTTGCCAAAATAAAAGGAAAGAAAGTTTGGGGTTTGGTTAATGTAATGGTATCAGTGAGGTGGAGCGGATATGGGAGGTCCTCTCAGATCATGAATAGTAGTTTACCAATATGCCTCAAGAGAAAAGTAAACAACAGCTGTATCTTACCGGTACCCACCTACAGGGCAGAAACATGGAGGCTAACCAAAAGGGTTCAGCTTGAGTAAAGGACCACGCAGCGAGCGACGAAGATAAAAATGATAGGTGTAACGTTAGGAGACTGGAACTTGGCAGAGTGGGTGAGGGAACAAACGCGGGTTATTGACATCCTAGTTTAAATCAAGAGGAAGAAATGGGCTCGGGCAAATCATGTATTGCGAAGGCAAGATAACAGCTGATTCGTAAGGGGAACGGAGTATTTTCCAAGCGAAGACAGGCATAGCAGGGGCGGCAGAATGTTAATTGGGCGGATCAGTTTAAGGGCACAGGGTAAGGTAAAATTAGAAAAAAAAATAGTTTTTTTTCTTTTGCAATTTGAGAAGTTCCAATCTTTCTACATATGTTCCATGATCGAACTTTCCTCAGAAAGCCATATTTCGGGCTGAAAAACGCTTTTTCCGAAACCAAGTAGCAAGCGGCCACGCCCCCTTTCCGGATACCTTTCGCGTTTATCGCCAATTTTTTCAACCAAAAAGTCCACCACCTGATTTGAAAGCTTGTCTGAAATCAGCTACATATAAAAAATTGTTCGCCAACTATTGTTCAGCTGTATTTTTTAGCCCAGATAATCCTGAGACGCTGCGCACGTTTTTTCCACGTTTCTGCAACTTTCATGCAGCTGCGTACGAGTGCTTTCCCTTCCGATGAGTATTGTACTTTGTGCTCATGTTGGCTGTTGTTGATAAGATGAGATGGCTAGGGCACAGAAGGCCTTCGGCAGGCGCGAATTTCACGGCAACTGTTACACTCATCGTGAAAAACCAAAAGGATGTCCACGCCCTAATGAGACGCCGAACGCCAAACGCGCCAGCTCCTCGACATAGAAGCTTTCAAGATTTTCTGTGTGCTTCCAGGAACAGGATGTGCTACAGAGCAGCAGCGAATATGTCTTAATGGACATGGACGGCATTTGTGCCGCAATTACACAGAGTTGTGTATGTAGACAGTGCGGTGGAAGGGTTGAGCTCACCGAAATTCTGACAAAGCGAGTGTTTGTTAGGCTTCAGACCCTAAGGATGGCAGCACTAGACGCTGTTATTTCATTTAATGATGGTAGCATCGCACGGGCCAACGTTTTGAAGGCGTGTGGATTGAACCCAGGGCGCAGCACCATCGAGTGGCTGAGGGAAGCTGACCACAAGCGCATGTACTTTGCGGACCGAGCAACACAACAGCTGACAAAAGAGGCCCGGCAAGCAAAATTACAAGCCCAAACGCTAAAAATTGACTGCGGCAGTGACCACGAAGTAGGGGGCTATTAAACCAATGGCTATGAATGTGCTTGTTCGAATAAAAAATTGTTTTTCAGATCTTTTTTTACTTTAGGCTCAATTATCTCAAAACAGTGTTTTTTCTTACAAAGGTATCATTATTTCCAATGTCTTTCAAGACAGACAGCTCATTTTCTTTTGCAAACATCTACATGAGTGTTGGCAACTACTGAACTAGAATTAAGCAATTTCACTCAGTAGTTTTTCCGTTATGAATTTTCAAATGTGAAAAGAAAGCCGAAATTTATGTACTACAGTTAGAAATTTTATTAAAAATAAACTTTTCAACACATTTAAATTATTCTAGTTCAGTGAAAAGAGCACAAAATTTGGAACAAAATGATATATATATTACCAGGGTAAACCTATTAGTTGACGAGAAACATGTACCTCAACATGGCCTAAAATGCATGGGAAGTATAGGGCTTACCCTGTGCCCTTAAGACATTTGCAGGGATACGGGGGCTGCACCTATCAAATGACAGGGTTAATTGGAGAGACATTAGGTAGGCCTTTGCCCTGCAGAGGACGTAGTCAAGTGCCAGAAAAACATTTAGGCATTTTGATGCAAGAAGCTATTCCGTAATACTCTCATCTTACTCTCGCCAATGATTTTAAGAAGCACATATTTTGAAGAGTCAGTGACAAACCAGCAAAATAAAATCAATAAAAATAACTTACAGTATATTCACTCTGAAACAAAATGGTCAATAAAACTTCGGTTGCGGCAATTTGGTGCATGGTATTCTTGAGGTAAAAAGGTTAGCCCATGGAAAAGAAGACCCGCAAAGGAGAGACAAGTAGAATCGCTACACTAACAACTGCTTCAATCTTCCTGTAACAGCGTATAAATATAGCCATTGGTCTGACGGGTGGAAGCATAGTAAAAGAATGCAGATGTCGTTCCTGAGGAAGTTACCACAACCGCCTGCACAAGAACTTATATTCGGCTATGCATAAAGAGAAGTAAATATCGCCGATACAGTCATCTCCTTTTTAAGCATGAAATGCTTTTAGCCCCGTTGTCGGCAGTGTGGTGACGTCACGCCGAGACCGAGAGCCATCATCCGGGCACTGAAATCCAGTCATCCGGGCACTGAATTCCAGTCGTCCGGGTACTGAAATCCACTCATCCGGGCACTGAATTCCAGTCATCCGGGCTCTGAAACGAGAACATCCGGGCACCGTACGAGACTTAACGAGATTTAACCAGACTCTCTAAGCCCTCCTACGCGACCGGCATGCAAGCGCCGGTTGGTCTCCAAAGGAGTCACAAAAAATAACTGCTGCCAATGCTTCTCAATGTTTATCAAGATATCAGTCGCTGTGCGTTTAATAATGCACGGAATTATAATTTCTGATTTCTAATAACGCGTGCAAAAAGCACATAAATGCCACGATACACTTCGTTGTCATACGTGATCTCTTAGGGGCTTCGCGCATCGAAGCAAAGCCGCGCAGGCGCACAGGGGCCCGGGGGAGAAGCGCTGCGTTCAAAGGGCAAGGCATCGCGCCGAACGGGTGGTGGCGTTCCTCCCTTCAATTACGGTGCAATTCGGGTGTCCACCGAGATGGCAGAGAATTACTGCGCCATTTCCTTTCCTCAAAAAGCTTGCGTTCAAATGGCAAGGCATCGCGCTGAACGGGTGGTGGCGTTCCTCCCTTCCTGTACGGTGCGGTTCGGGTGTCCACCGAGATGACATTAGGCCCGTAAACATTTCATGCTTACTCTACTCTCGGTTACGGGAGAGGCAGAGATTTTTTTTCTCTTGGGGATAAGCCTATGAAACCACCCGTGCGTTTTCTTTTTACTTCTGCCGAGAATCGAAGTCTGATCAAGCCATGGTACACAGCTGCGGCACTGATTAATGTGAGACACAAGATGTTTCTCCTTTGACAACACTTTTCTTTTCTTTTCCCGGATGTTCCCAGAGTGTCTCGTTTAATGAGCGCCCTGTATGTTTGATGTTCGTTTTTCCACGTGAAAGTTGGAGGGCGTACACCCTCACCGACGGAACATGGGATATAGGATATAGGATATTTCGGGCTCGAATTGGCAGCCACGTCTGCAGTCACCGCACATGCGGGAGCACAACTTAGCCAGTTTATTTGGCGCAGAAAGCACCAGAGGGGCTCAATGGCTGCCTAAAACTCTCGTGAGGCGATGGGAAACCTTGTGAGAGTTTCATGTCAATCCGGCGCAGTGGCTTAGTGGTTATGGCGCTCGGCTCCTCTTCCTAAAGACGCGGTTTCCATTCCGGCTGCAGCGGTCGCATTTCGACATAGGCGAAATGCTAGAACCCCGTGTACTGTGCGATGTCGGTGCACGGTAAAGTGCGTAAAGTACCCCGGATCGTGGAACTTTCCAGAGGCTTCCACTACGGCGTCCCTCATAGCCTGAGTCGCTTTGAGACCCCCTTAAAAACCAAAACCAAACCGTTTCACGTACCGCTGCCACACTATGTCTCTGCGTTCTGCCTTTCTTTCTGAGTCAGGCCCTCGGCGACAGCTGTCAACAGCTAATCCCCCCCCCCCCCCCCACACACACACGCTAGTCGCGCTGAGTTATCATTCTCCACACCCACGTCGCTCCTAATTCATTGAGAACTACATCTGGGCCTCAGCTTGTCGCGTATTAGTATAGAAATGAATGACTCCAACAAGCCAGACAGTTGGCGTCCTTCGTATGCATGTCATAAACGAGACACTAAATATTTTATTAAATGATATAACATTGTACACAAGTTGTAATAGGCAAGAATGCCGAACTTTGGATGCAATATAGGAGAAGCTGCCAAGGGAAACAAAAATTAAACGAGGGGCAAGCAATTGACAGTTGCGGGTAGTACCTTCCACCTCTCATTACGTGATTTGATCACTGCATTGCAAAGAATCCGAAATCAACTTCACTTCATAAAAGACTGTGTCTAATGTTAACAAACACGCGCATTTCTGGTTCAAAACGGCACTCTATTTTCACAAATTTAAATCGAACTTGCTTCTGGCGCCATCTTCAAACGGTGGCCTTCATAGAGCTAGCGTGAGTTTACGGGTGGTTTTTCCTTCCATGGTCGCAATGCTTCAGCACTCATGAGCATCCGAATCGCTTCAGAAAAGAATACGTTCTTGACCCGTGCGAATAAATGCGCCAGTTCTCAAGTCTTCGTCCAACACCAAGGCAGCCTCTTATTTCCGCTTGGTACCCTGTAATATTCCTTGTTTTATTTCTGTTTCAGTTGCTCGTGTCAGCTGATTTCCCATCCAAATTGGCAATCCGTTGCAAATGTTGGCAGTGGGCCCCGGCTGCGCTCCAAATGCTCCAGCTGCACTCATCTGGCTGCATTCGTATAGGGCGCGTGCTGGGTCCTTTCTACAATTTCAACGGGTGTGATAAATTTTTGTTGTCTGGCTGGGAGGATCTGTCTCAATTGAGAGTGCAATCAAATAAGCCAGTATCGAAAGGTAACAACCTACCAAAGAGGCGACTAGAGACGGAATCGCGAAAAAGAAAACAGTCTCATAATCCCGGTGCAAAACGTCCTTGTTCGTGTTGCACTTTTATGTCACTTAAGTCAAAACTAACTGCTCCCACCTGCGCAGCACTCCACGGGCTGTTCGGGATTCAGGCGTATGAGCTTCTGAGCTAGTTGCGCTGCCATTTTACGCCCCCGAATTATAAATGCGTTGTTGTTGATAACGCCTTTAACATCAGTCAATTTCTCAATATTAAAGAGGAGCAGTATGAAAATATATTTGAAGCTGCATGAGGCCCGTGACTGAACATTCCACAGAGTAACTTTTCTATCGCTATAACTGTAAATCGCAACAGGCGACCAAGGCACGCATGTTAGATGCATGTGCAGGTAGCGCCTGTGCCGAAGAGAACAGATTATGGCAAAATAATGTTTATTCCATAAGTACCAATGAAAAGCACACTCCTTTCCTTGTTCTAAATAGCTCTCATCAGCGCTGATAATAACCACGAAACCTTTTAGACTTCAGTGAAGAAGTTATCAGAGATGCCTACACGTCCTCAAGTTGTGTATTTTATGCGAAGCATACTACTTTAGCTACCACTTCAGCCCTTCACCGTGGTTATGCGCCTCTAAATCACGTGATACATGACGTCACACCACGTGACACGGTGACGTCACGACAGTAGAAAAACGGGGGCCCATCTCGCGCCGTCGCTGTGGTTGTGCGCCTCCAAATCACGTGATACATGAAGTCACACCACGTGACACGATGACGTCACGACAGTGGAGAAACGGGGGCCCACCTCGCGCCGTCGCTGTGGTTGTGCGCCTCCAAATCACGTGATACATGACGTTACACCACGTGACACGATGACGTCACGACAGTGGAGAAACGGGGGCCCACCTCGCGCCGTCGCTGTGGTTGTGCGCCTCCAAATTACGCGACACGATGATGCTTCGCATTCTGCAGGCTTAACCAAGTTAAGCCTCAGCCATTTTTTTGGCACGGAATCGCAACCGCCGGTTTACGTGCAAGTGGTACAGGGCCGCCCATCGATTTTAGCTCTATACGCGACAACTTTAGGAGCTTATCTTGATGCCATTGAATGTGATGTCGGTGTCTTGTCGCCCGGTTTGTTCACTGCTCTTCCCTCTGGCTGCAATCCGCCATGTGCGTCGGTATACGCCACGTGATGTTCACGCGGTTCTGAGAAAAAAGGAGATGCCGAGCAGCAGAGACAGCAGTGAGAGGATATGGTGTGAGAGAAGACACGCCGTCGCCGATTCTCTTTTCTACATCAGTGCTGGGCGGCTGAGGCGTCTGCAAGGTGACTGGGCCACGCGCAACGTAGGGTGACAAGTGACGCTGTCTAACAACACAAGATCATCCACTATAGAGAAACAACAGAATCTCAGGCCAGGCCGGTATCACGCTGTTGCTATGGCAGGGAGGTTCGTGCTTGTGATCAACGCAAATACGGAGCCCAGCTCGCGCGTCAGTATAAGCATCAGAATCTGGAGGATTTGTGCTTATCCTACGCTAGCCTATTACTGACAATGAAAGGCTCCAGGTGAAATTAAGACAGTTCAGACTTGAAAACGAATGATAAACTTGAATTTAGTTGCGTCGTGCATCCTATTTTCATGAAAAAAAAAACGCCTTTCGAAAGCCGCCAGGTCAGGATAAGACATGTATTCCACTCTTAAATAATAAAGTAAGAAGGGAATTAAAGGTTGGAACAGCAAAACCGCACGATCCACACCAGAAGGGTCCTCCTTCTCCAAGCGGACAGCAAGGGACAGCATTTTTTTTTACTTAAGGTAAGGTGTTGGTTACGGGGCGAATTTGCGACTTTATTTGCCTCAGTTCCGATTGTGTGTGGACCAGCATAAATAGGCTTATCGAGAAAAAGGGCCAAATAAGGGTATTGAAAAGATGTGGAGTACACCTCGAAGCTTTCGATAATCTAAGGTTCCGCTAGTCCGAACAAAAATTAGCGGTACCTAGGAGCAGTTAACGAAAAACACTAGAGCAAGGGAGTATTTACACAATACCGTCCACTCTAGCGGCGTTATAGTGCAACAAAGGAAATCTATACAGCTTCCTTAGCACTTCGTAGCTATAGAAAAAGAAAGTCCCCTATTACTCCCTTATTCCTTCACTACTAGTCTACACCACCCTAGGGAATTCCCTTAAACACGGGAGCTAGGATTTTATGTGCCAGCGCTGCATCTGATGAGGGGCAATATGAGACGAAAAGCTGGTGGGTTGTCTGTGTAGGACTGCACCTGAATTCACTATGTCAGAAAAGTGGTCGCTCAAGTAGCAGGCCTTCCACTAATCCGCGGATTTTATTCATGTCATTTAATAACATGTACTGAAGATAGGCTCATAGGTGTATTATTCTGTAAGGGAAACAGCGTAATGTAGAACAAGGGAGAGAATTCGACAGAGGTGAAAATTTCTCCACAGTGCTTGAAAGTACAGCAGCTAAGACAACAGAGATGAGCAGATTTTTCAGCCGGTACTACAGGAGAGGGACGAAGGAGACAACGTATTAGAGAAAGAAACTGCCACTCTGCGAATGAATGCCGCATGACCTCAAGTGTGCCGAAACCAGCGAAGTGTGATAAAATCATATTTCATTAGAAGGGTGGGGCTTAAAGAATTAAAAAATAGAATTGATCGATTAGATTACTGTACCTTCCTAACAAGATTTCCGCGAAAGTAAACGCTGCAAGAATCAGAGGAGCCTGAGACTTCAATCAACCAGAACAGCGAGATTTTTAAAAAAGGCACTTCATAATAGATGATTTTCGCACCAGCAATCAAAAATTACCAAAATATAAACTGTCCTCTAAAATAGATTTCACAGATTGCATAAATCATTGTAGCCTACCTCCTCGTTATATGTAAACGTGAAATGAACTGGAGCAGATTCGTAGGCTCCTATGTCATGGCAGCTGTCCACCGACAGTGGCCAGGTACTTGAACTGTGGAACATGACCTGGCTACTTGAGCGACTCCCCGACCTTCCGCATGTGTTCTTAGTTGGACCGTCTGCTCGGCTTCTTTGACTGCTTTGGGCCTTTACGCGCAGATGCGTGGAGGCAATCTTTTTTCTTTTTAGTTCATGGCAGCGCTGTCCCCATCTCTCGCTGCTGTCGCTCTTTGACTGATTGTAGAAAGTATTCGGTTCTCAGAACAAACGGTTGAAAGTTGAAAAAGGTGAAGATTTTCAATACATTTAGCGAGCTGGAACTATTTAGAACACTCAGCGACATGGACTGCGGAGATGACCAAAGCTTCCTTTCTTGAGCCTCCGCTGATAAGTACAATAACTTCTGCCCCGAAAGCGGTTACACGGAGCCCTTCCCCGGATGATTACAAGCTTCACGTCACGTGGCTAGATGTAAGTGGCCCCGTGACCGGAATGATGTCACGGGTTATCACGTGACCAGCGCCAGGAAGTTGCATGTTGAGATCGTTTTTGAATAAGTTACCGCAAAGTCGATTTAGCGATTAGCGAAACACAGGCAGCAATACAGCGACAGCATAGCTATAGCTAACAATTATGGACAAAATGATTTTTGAACGAGAAATTTTTTGTGCGCAATTTCTTTATACAGCGTAAGAATACAGAATAACAGTCGATATATCCGCAGATCTTCCATCGGCAAGCTTGCATTTGTTTGCTACTAACGGCTCTGGTATCGTCAGAAGCGTTCCCCATTGCTTTTCGATGGCAGTCTTAACTGCTGGATGCGTGCGATTTTAAAACTTTACGACAAGGATTTTGCGACACAACGGAAGAATGGACCATTACCTCCAATGTTTCTATAACACTCCCTTGCAAGTTTCCAATATTAATAATTTTTGTGCAGGAATGTTGGACACGGAGAGGTCCCAGTGAGTTTAGTACGTTGTGCACTTGGAAAATTTCTTTCTGGTAGCTTTACAGAAGGAAAGCTTCACAATGTTTCTAGTAGGTTCTTTATAACCTGCTTCTCGTCGCCGTGACTTCGGGGCGATGTTCGCCTTAGCTTTAGTTTTATGAATGGGAGCTGACCTTAAAGCATTTCATGTTCACAGCATTTGAGTCGATAGGAACATCGGAAATCACGCGAGCGTTGTGCATTCGGGGTGTAGAAGAGACACGTAATGTGGTAGCAAATATCTGCGTTGTAATAAAGTTACTGCTGTCTCTGTACGTATCTAAATAACTGCGCAGGACGATCGTAGTTCAGCACAGGAAAAGTTATTAAATACAAGTCAGAAAGGGCGACGCATTCTTGCCACTGCTATTAATCGCATGCTTCCAAGTGGCATTCAGATCTGTTGGTGGGAGAAAATTTGAGGACGCAAGTAACAGGCTAAAACCTGAGTAGCATATGAGTTAGTTATGCCATTGTCCTGAGAAAGTTAGGGAAAGAATTACAGCGCGTCAAGAATTGCAACTTGACGTGCTATCGATGTTCCAGAAAACTTTTGACGGAGAACTACGCATTTAAGGACGCGTAGACACTTCTGTGTGTAGTGTCAGCCCGATGTTGCAGAAATCGCCTTCTATGAGTTTCGTCAGGATATCGTCATCCCGTTTTTTTTTTTGCGGTAATTTTGCAGCAGTTGTATGAGCTTCTTCAAAAATTCAACAGTTGTTGTTCCAGTTACCGCCAGTGAGCACACAACGCTTTCTAAGCACCGCAGCGCTTCCAGGAAGTGATGGGCTGCTTCGTGGATGTAAAACTGCCACTGAATTTCTCAAGTTCTTACCTGCCATTATGCATGAGTTGTATCGACATCCACCCTGAAAGGCAATCTACAGTTTTCCTCTTGAAAGACAGCCGTCAACGAGAATTGTCACTGTGGGCTGAACATCACCGCACAGATTACGAAGCGAACATGCGTTCTCTTTTCGAACATTGCATGGTTGTCCTTTGCACTTTAGGAAAAGTCAAGTGAGATCAACGGGTCATTTGGGGCGCAGCGGATTCGAAAATAAAGACGGTAGATATGGCTCTTGGTTCTGGTTGATTACGAGACACACAGAGCGAAAACTAAATGATAGAAAATAAGTTAAGATGAAGCCCACTAAAAGTACTGACCAGAATAGTCGTCGCTAGGTAAACTAAATACAGCAGCCCTCCAGCTACGTTAATGAAGGGACAAGTGACGTGTTAAGAGGGCTGGCGTTCATATTTTGTTTGACTTACTTCTTTGGCTACTGCCCTAGACCACCTATAATGTGCTTATTTCCAGCGCCTGTAACAAACAATTATCGAATGAAAAAAAATTCCCGGATTCACAAAGTTCTTACTTTACGGTTGCTGTCATAGACAATAAATGCTTTCAAAAGTAATTGTTTCACAACGGGGCTTGAGTGTTTCTCCTATAAATTTCTGATATGGATTGTATATGATACTGAGAAAGGAGAGCTACTCCCTCGTGGTGTTTCTGATTACGAGCCGTTTAAAGAATGAAGTTGAAATTTTCAGCAGTTTTTTGAATGAGGAGGGCTAAACAACTCCAGGTTTCTCATCGGTCTCGTGAAAAATATTTTCGGATGAGCAAATTCGCATTATAGAGTTGTGTGGCTTGCCTCGCAGACGGCAATCTTTCCTCTAATTTTAGTCATTTCGTAGATTGCGCGCTCTCTGCAGGTTATCTAGTGCAGCTCTCTTTGCATTAACCTCTGCCGTAAAACCTCTCAATTTTTCTGAAAAAAAAATTGCGATGTTTTCTACCAAAACCTGCTTTCAACCGTGTCCTGAACCAGTTTGGAACTTATCCTTCGAATTATTCTAGTTCGGGTTTGGTTCCAACATGGCGGAAAACAAAAGGGTCGGTTCAGTATTGGTTGAGGGCAAAAATGTGGGTTTAGTTCCGGTTTGGGGCTCAAATTTGGTCGCAGTTCGACACCCTGCTCGCATACAATGCAGCTTTCCAGAGCTGGATTTAATTTATTACATTTTAACTCTTGGTGCTTGATTGTCGAATCTACATCACTTGAAGCCTTGAGCCGGCCGGCCACAAAGTATTGGCCTATCGGGGCCAGGCCCCAGGAGAGACACCCATTTGTCACGGCGCCCTCGACCTTGCGAAGGGCACGCGAAGTAAATGTGGACCTTCCCTAAGACAGGACATATAAGAAATTTACCTTGCTGAAGTCCAACGCCCAATCCGCGAAGAGAGAGAAAGAGAAAACTTTTATTTAAAATGAGGAAGGTTGCTCGAGCAACTTGGGTGGCACCTCTAGTCCAAGGCGCCACTGGCTTTAGCTGACTGACGGACTTGCTGAACAAACTTAAGTTGCTGATTCAAGGTCTCGCTGGTCAGGGCCACCTCCCACTGCTCATATGTCGGGTTGGATACAGTTAAGTGTTTTGGTTTCGTTGTGCATTCCCACGATATGTGGTAGAGCGTAGGGCAAGCTCCACACCAAGGGCATGTATTCTGATGTTAAGGCGGAAGCCTTTAATGTCTCATCGTTGTAAGCAGCAGTTGTCGACAGAAAATGTCACGCTTTTCAATTGGTGGAAACGGTCGTGACGTCACAGTGCGCGATTTTCAAACGGGGCCAATTGTACTTTGGCTAGTAACCATGCAACCAATTGAAGGGATCGTATAGTGATGCTCCAAGTAAGTGGGACTGAGCTTAGTTAATTGCTTAATTACCCAATTAGCCTAATTAGCTTTACTAGTCAGGCCATATAAATAAATAAAACCGATTAAGAAATTGGTCGAGCTCAGGAATCGAACCCCGGTCTTCGGCGTGAGAGACGAGCATGCTATCCACTCCGCCATGCCAGCTCGATGGTTTGGAATGAACAAAGGCGCGTCTAGTGAATACGGTGTCTTCACTCACTCTCATCCTCCTCCATTCCCTTTCGGCGAGGTTTAGGTGTCCACCGGCAAATGAGAGACAGATACATTTCCTTTCCTCAAAAACCAATTTACCGACTAGCGAGGCGTAGAACCGAATGGGCGATGGCGTTCTATGGACTCCTTGGCAGCGTTGCAAGACGCTGTTGCGTTCCACTCTTAGGGGCGAAGCTTAACATCTTAACCACACATCAGTGACCACACTTTAGGTCAAAAAGTGCCCCCCTGAATTTGGCGACACAGTTACTGCGTAATTTCCTTTCCTCAAATACAATTTTCATTTTCTTCATTACGGCTCTTCTTTATCTATCTTCTTTCACTCCCACTTCCTCCCTTCCTCTACGGTGCGGCTCAGGTGTCCACAGAGATGACAGAGAATTACTGCGCCATTTCCTTTCCTCAAAACGCGTTGCGTTCAAAGGGCAAGGCATCGCGCCGAACGGGTGGTGGCGTTCCGTGGTCTCCCTGGCAGCGCTACAACGCGCTGTCGCGTTCCACTCCTAAAGGCGAAGCTTAAGCGCCATTAATTAGCATTTAATTAGTATTCAGGCATTACTCAGTAATTAACCATTAATTAGTGATTTGTCATCACTTAGTAATTAGTACTCAATTACATGTGACGCCACCAGTGACACAGAAACAGCGAAGGTGGTGCGGAAAACGCTTCCGCCTCTACCCACTTTAGACAGTCAAAGTGCCCCCTGAAGTTTTTGAGTGGGGCTAATCTTGTGTAGGATGAACAAGTTAGGGAAAGTGTTGGTCTGAATTTTGCTCCAGTTTATGGCTGCGGAGGAGTCTAGTTTTATGTGAGGGGGTGGGAATTTTCTGCGCTCCAGCCGAATATGTTCTAATCTGTCACCATAGGTGCTAGGCATGGGCGTGGGGTAGGGATGAGGATCCGCCCGGTGGGTTAAATCTCGGGCTAGATCGTTGGCTACCTCATTTCCAGCTAGTCCTTCGTGACCAGGTGTCCATGTTAGTCTGTGTGTTTGGCTGAGATTGCCAAGTAGCTGTGTTGCTCTTGAGGGAAGCCTGCCGTTAAGAAAGTCTCGGCAGGCTTGTTGGGAGTCTGTTATAACGTGGGAGGACTCTCTTCTTTGGCCTTTATGTTTGATGGCGATAGCTATTGCCAGAGCCTCTGCAGAGGAGGGGTTTTCTGCATATATAGAGGCTTGGAGAGCCGGTTTTAGTTGGTGGTCAATCGCAGCGACTGAGAACTTTCCGAAAGAAAGTGCCTTGGAGGGGTGCACGGTAGAGGAGTAGCCTGGCGAGACTGAATTCTGGGGTGGCTGCTAAAGGAGCGGTTCGCGAGCCATTTCGGAAAAAAGAAAGAAAAATGCTGCATAGAGCGTTTCTGGGATAATGTGTCGGAGCCGCCCGATTGTTCAAAAATGTTGGCCTTTAAAAGTTCGCCTTTAAAAATTGGAAATTTCAGCGTGAATAAAGATCGGGTAGTTTCGTCAGACCGAGATTCACCTCGTTCTGATGATGGGGCAAGGAGGCAAAAAGGAAGGTTTAGTATTAAGATCGCTTCACGCTGGTGGGGACTGAGCGATATGTAGCGAGGGGTTGAATGCTTCGCAATCTGTTTCGCGTCCCTTCCGAACAGACACCAAGCGTTGTTGGGGCGTTGGTGTGATAGAGTATACCACGCGTAGCTTCTTGCTACGCCTACCCGTCACTTTCTTTGCATTGCGAGCCTCTGATTGGCGCGTCTTCTCGGGCAGCAACATGCCGAGGCTGATCGGCCACTAGTAGGATAGCGGCTGGAATCCACCATCGAGTGACCGGATGTCTACGGATGACGTCTGCGCGGCATACCTATGCCTCGGTTTGCTCTCGGATGACGTGCGGGACATGTACGCGCTCGGCGCATGAAGGAAATGGTCATATGACAGGCCGGATGGTAGAAGGTGACCTGTAGCAGAAAACAATGGATTCATGTAGCAGGCAGTCGCTGTCGGCGAGCGCGCAGTTGCTAAGGCTCCGACAAGCGCTCTTCTGGGGGTTCTTCCGTCGCTGAGCGCGGTTTTTCTCAAGAGATGGCGACGTGAGGCTGTCGAGGCCGGTTCTACGATGAGAAAAAAAGAGTTTTAGAAAGCATGACATCGCTCTGAAAGATCACAGTCCGGCTATATGACACAAAAAAATAGCACCGCTCTACGCCCTTATTCGTGACCGACCAGAGTTATTCTTCCCGGCGAACAACAGCGAGGAGGGGTCGAGATTTGAGATTAATCGGACATGTCGGGTTTATATTGTGACGGACTAGAAGACGACGAAGCGGGCAGTGGCATGGGCAGGAGCGCTCATGCTAGGCTCGCAGCCATTAAATCATATCGTCGCCATCGGTCATGCAGTCCTTTCCTCATCGCTTGCCGTCACGTAACATTTGGTGTAAGGTGCTGGGTACCTTCTTCGTCCCGGTCCCGGAGCTTAGGAGCCTGCTGTACACCGAGGTCTTCTGTGGAGAGCTCACGGCTTCGCATCTCCCGGCGCTTCCCCAGCCTGCCAGGTATGCGCCGACGCCGCCGCTCTTCACCGCCCCACCCCAAGCCCCGACCAGAAGACACGGCGACACAACGACCGCCGCAACTGCCCTGTGACCCCACTCACCGCCCACATGAGAACCCACATGAGACCCTAGAACACCCAACGACCTACGACCCCACTGAACCGAGACCGCCGCCACTGACCAGAGAACCCATTGACCACTGACACTGACACGAGACAAGTACCCCAGCCCCTGCCGTTGGGTGTGTCCACGGGCCTCGACGTTGACTTCCAGAAACCGGTGGCTCCTCAGTCTTCGTGGACCTGGCTTCACCCGCTCATCTCTTTCATCGTGACGGCAAGCCCTTCATCTTCTCTTCTCTGTTCATATGTTCTGCCACGCCAATCGTCACGTCCTGCTTGTCATCGTCTGTGGCATTCTTCTAGTTCGCGCGATCGGGACGATCGCTTCGTGGCCCCGAGTCATGTGACGGACTAGAAGACGACGAAGCGGGCAGTGGCATGGGCAGGAGCGCTCATGCTAGGCTCGCAGCCATTAAATCATATCATCGCCATCGGTCATGCATTCCTTTGTCCATCGCTTGCCGTCACGTAACAATATTTTTTTTACTGTCGCAGAAGGACTGCATATGAATTTGCTTTGTCACATGATTTTTCATATGGAACGAGAAATTTTAGCCAAGTTAAGCGAAAAGACAACAATAAAAGAGGCAGCGTGCTCATATAATATTCTACAATTTTGCACAGAAAATGGCATCGCTGAAACGCTACTGTCTTAAACAGTCGCTTTTTGTTTGTGTGAACAGAAAGTGGGCGAAGAAAAACATATGAAACTAAGTATTCTTTCACAAGAATTGAAATGCGCAACGTTGGCGAAATGCGCAATTTGACGTTACTGTGCACCCTCAGCCCTTTTTAAGCATCCAAGAAACCTGCGCCAGTTTAACTTGTTGTAGCATAATCGCATATTTTTTACCGCTTGTTTAGAGTTGTTTAGATCCTTTTGTGTCAACTAAAAGCTCTTTTTACAGCGCTATAGCTCTTCGGGGTACTTCTGAAGTTTTGTGTCGTGCTAAGGAACCCCCGGCTTAATGATTTCCGCATCACTTCACTTGTGTGTCGAGCTGCGAGGTTCGTGAGCGTACCGTTTTCTCAGTCGCTCCCTTCTGTGGATCAGAATATGGGGAACCGAAGGAGGAGTCGAAAGAAGAACCTCGCGAAAACCGCTACGACTGCTTGAAGATCCCATGTTTCGCGCCCGTTAAGGGGACCGAAGGCTTCGGAGGGGGGCGGACCCTCCCGTGCTCGCTCGCGATTTCAGGAAGAAGAGACAAGGGCGAGACGATCAGGCAGTTCACGTCTACGAAGCGCAGGCCACCGGATGCCGGAGACTGGCGAAAGACGCCGGTGAAACATTGGCGTTTGAGAGGTAGATCAGCGCCAACCAATCGGGTTCTTCGTGTTTTTTTTTAACCGCAGAATATCAAAGATGCGGAGAATTTCACAGGTATAGATGAACGCGTGTCGGCTTTATTCATCAGTATCATCACACTGAGGCGAAGTTAAGCGACCAACTACTGCTCAAACTGGTATCATTCTTGATGGCCGCCAGGTAAACTTTTTTTTTTTGGCAATTCGCAGCTTTCGCTTTTTCACTGTAGGTGAAGCAAAAACAATAGCTGTAGCGCTCTCTGTGAATAAGTGCTCTCGTAGGAACACCTGGATGACATGTGAACGAAGTGGCATATTCCTAACTGGACTCACTCCCCAGCCCACTAAGGTGCATACATAGTGCATGTATGACGAGGCTACTCCTGTTCTGCGTGTCACCCTCATACAAACGCTCGAGTGCTGTCTGGTGCGGTTGTTTCGTTGCCAGATGCCGTTCTTCTCAAATGCTTATCCTCATAGATCTTCTCTAAAAGATCGTCGGCCGTGGGTCCACTGTTTACACTACAGCGCTATAGTGACTACTCTCTTTGCTTCCTGTAACAACACATAAATATACTCATTGGCCGGACATATGTAAGCATAATAAAAAGATACACAAGTCGTTCCCGAGGCATTTAACACACACAGACGCGAGCACAAAAACTTATATACGGCTGCGTACAAAAACAAGGAAGTATCACTGATGCATTCATCTCGTTTTTATATTTGCGTGATTAGCCTCTAAGGCCAGTCGCGTGTTTTCGTTTTGGCTTCTGCTGAGAATCGATGTGGGATCAAACCGTGGTGCACAACTGCGGCAGTGATTAACGTAGGACAGAAGGTATTTCTCTTTTGAAATCACTGTTCTTTACTTTATGCGCATGTTTCCTGAGTCACTCGTTTGTGCAGCGCCCTGCATGTCCGATAATAGTTTTTTCACGTTGAAGCGAGAGGGCGTACACCCTTACCGATGGAACATGAAACGTAGGATATCTCGAGCCTGATTTGACAGCCAAGTCTGCTGTCACCGCACATGCTAAAGCACAGCTTAGACTGTTTATTTGGCGCAGAAAGCGCCAGAGGGGCGCATTCCAACCTGAAACTATCTTGAGGCGACTAGAAACCTTGTGAAAATTCACTTCAACCTGCCGTGGGGACTGAGTGGTTATATCGCTCGGTTGCGCACCCCAAAGCCGCGGATTTGATACGGGTTGCGGCGGTCGCCTTTCGATATAGGCGAACTGTTAGAAACGCGTTTACTATGCGATGTCAGTGCACGGTAAAGAACCCCAGATTGTGGAAATTTTCAGGGCCCCTCTCTAGGGCGTCCGTCATATTGTAACGTGGCGGCCAGCCGAAGAATGAGGTGTGGTGAACAATGGAGAAGAAATGATTTAATGGCCGCTGGCCTAGCGCGAGCGCTCCGTCCCGCGCCACTGCCAGCTTCGTCTTCGTCACACTACCCGGGGCCTCCGAGCGATCGTCCCGATCGGTGACGAACAGACGGCGAAATGGCGATGGTCTTGAGTGGGGGGTTGAACAGTATGTAGAAGATGGTGCAGTGCTGGCCGCCACGGTGAGAAAGATGATCGAAGGATGAGTCCCGGTCCAGGAAGCATCCGGGCCGGAGGGTGCCAGGAGCTGACGGCCGAGGCCCTTGGACGCACCGAACGGCAGGGGCAGGGGGACGGTGTCTTAACGTGTGGGTCTTGGGTCGGTCGGGTCTCTGGTCGGTCGGGTCTCTGGTCGGTCGGGTCTTGGGTCGTCGTGTCTTGTGGTCCGGGCGGGGGACGGGGCTGGGGTGAGCGGCGAGGTCGGTTCAGGTCGGGCGGGCTGGGGCACGGCCGGGCGGCACGGACCAGGCACTCAGGGCCGACGTCCACGGCAGGCGCAGGACACCGAAGCTCCGGGACCAGGAAGGCGATGAAGGGACCCCAGCACCTCACACCAAATGTAACGTGGCGGCCAGCCGAAGAATGAGGTGTGGTGAACAATGGAGAAGAAATGATTTAAAGGCCGCTGGCCTAGCGCGAGCGCTCCGTCCCGCGCCACTGCCAGCTTCGTCTTCGTCACAATATCCTGAGTGTCTTGGGAACATCAAAACCCTTAACCTAAACCAAACTAAACCAAGCAGTTTCACGTACGGCTGCCGCCATCCTATTTGACGACCTGCCTTTCTTTCTGGGTCAGGCCCTGGGCGACAGCTCGCAAGACCTATACATGAGGAAAGCCGCAGCCACAAACTGGCGCACCACCTGATACTCAAAGCTAATCTTCATTTCATGCACACACGGTAAATTGAGAGCCAATTCGCTACGCAGGGACGCTATACGTCTTTTTTGTTTAATTTGGAGTTAGCGGACTTAAAAGACAACGAGTGTTCCTTTTTTGCACGTGGTTGGTAAGCCCAACAAACATGTCGTTCCCGTACTTACAGCTTAAGGTCCAGAAACTGCGAAGCCCCTTATTGGGGTAGCTGGTGTGTAAAACATTTCACAGTAGGTTTACGTAGTTAGGCCAAATTCGAAATAGTGCGCTATCTCCTCGATTTTCTCTACGTTTCCGGTGTTCCCATCCACGTATGGAAGTTGTTCAGATGGCGATAATGAGTTATTGACCATATATGCGTATTCGGTCCTTCTCTGCTTTACATTCATAGATGCTTAGGGATCCTGATATCACTCCGCGCGAAGTGGTGAAGCGGTCAAGCGACGAGCCATTGTATTGCTATGGCAGGTGCTGCCATCGGTGGGTCGTGTGAGAATCGGGTTCCTCATCCCGAGCAACCCTTCTCGACCAATCTTAAATTGAACTACCACCTTCCAGGGTGGGCAGTTTGCTGTCCTTCCGGTGGGTAGCCTACCAGAAAGCACGCTTCCCACAAACATACAACGGCTGAATGCAGAGAATCGGCAGTATAAGTGGTACCGCAGTAAAGCCAGCCCTTGCCCGTTATGCCTAAAATAATTCAAAGCCTCATTCACTCTATCCCGCTAGGAACAGTCACGCGTCAAAATCTCTAAAAAATCATCGACGTACCTAAAACAAAATTTTTTTGTGTTTTCAATTACGTGATCCACAGCCTGGTCTACGCAGCCTAAAAACACAGACAGAACTGGAGCCACACACGACCCAGTACAAACGCCATTCCACTATAAATACGACTGGTCATTGAAAACGATAAAAGTGACATTAACGTAATATTCAAAAAGATTTCGGGAATCCCTCAGTAACAGTCCGAAACATACTGGAACAGAATCTCACCGTTTTCCTCAACGCATCACTTCACAGAAAGGAAAAGTTCGCATTGTTGCTGTGCATATAATAAATCTTCTATATTCACAATAAAAAGCTCGTCCCGTCAGCCTTAATGTGAGCCACCGAGACATGCAGATATTAATGCAAGCTATTATTCAATTTTTTTTTATTCGACGTTTGAAAATTCGCTTACTTTAATACCAAAACGTTGAGTTTCGCCCCCGATCTCTAATTTCGCTTGTAGAGAAGCAAAGAGAAGTGATGTCATGCGTGGGTACGTTTTAGGGGTGGTAGACGAAATATTTTTTCTACTTCTTTTTTCGCCCAACGCACCCCTTCAAAATTTCTGCCTTGAAGCCGTTCGGTCTTGTTGAACTCTCAGTTCAGTAATCTTCGCTGGAAGTGTGTAGAAAGGCACAGCTGGCCTGGTCTACGAGTGGAACCGACCAAGTGCAGCGATGACTGCAGCATTTGCAATGGGATATCAAGTGCGATCGGACGATGAGAACGCAAGAAACCGATGTATACCAAGGCTACCAAACTACGACAGACGTCCAGCCGCAGTGCCTGTAGAACAGTGCAACCAGCTGATTTTACCTTGCGCGAAGTGAATTTTTATCTTCACCAATACGAGTACTGATAATCGCTGAAACACGCTAAATGACACTGAAACAAGACCTAGAAGCATCGCATGCATTTCCAAGGCCATCGTTTAAAGATGGCGCAAAGGACAACTTTTTCAATCAGCCACGTATTTTATTAGTATTAATCAGAGAATCTTAATGTTTTATCTTATTTAAGCTGCGTGAAATGATGTCATTTGCTCCTTAATAGCTTTGCAGTATATCTTCTCCCCCCCCCCCCTTTCATTCTCCACACTTAAGTCGCTCCTATTTCGTTGAGAACTACATGTGGGCCTCAATTTGTCGCCTATTATAATACAAAGAAATGAAGTCAAATAGCCACATAGTTGGCTTCCTTTATATGCAGGGCATAAATGAGCCCCTCATTCATTTAATACGAAATATATGAGCATAGATCAGTTGCAATTGGAAAGAAAGCTGAAGCGTGTATGCGGTATATGAGAAGCTGCCAGTGGAAAGAACAAAAATTAAACGAAGGGTAAGTAGTTGGCAGTTGTG
Organism: Amblyomma mixtum; assembly: GCF_055824585.1. NCBI lineage: Eukaryota > Metazoa > Arthropoda > Arachnida > Ixodida > Ixodidae > Amblyomma > Amblyomma mixtum. Next base: position 247,005,581 of record NC_143014.1, read on the forward strand.
CGTAATACCTCTTGCCTCTCTTACCCTTATTTGTTTTGTTGCACTGCAGAGAATCCCAAATCAAGTTAACTTGATTAAAAGAATGCATCTAATGTTAACAAACATTTACATGTCTGGTTAACAATCATATTCTGTTTTCACAACTTTCAATCCAACTTGCTTCTCGCGCCTTCTTCGAACGGTGGCCTTCATACCTCTAGCGGGAGTTGGGCTGTTGTTTTTCCTCCAATGGTCGCAATGCTGCAGCACTCATGAGCATGCGAATCGATTCCCAAAAGAATAAATTCTCGACCCGCACTTATAAATGTGCCGGTTGTCAAGTTTTTGTCCAATACACTGGTCGCATCGTCATTCTACATGGTAGCTTGTAATATTCTTTTAATTTTGTCCTGCTTCGTTGACTCGTCTCAGCTGATTTCCCACATGTAAGTGCCTGGTCCAAATTGGCAATCCATTACAAATGATGCCAGTGGACGGCAGCTGCACTCATTTGGCTTCATTTCCACATGGTGCGTGTTGGGCCCTTTCTACTGTTTCAAAGGATATAATAAATTTTTGTTGTTGCGTTGTGAGGATCTGTCTCAAATGTGAGTGCTATAAAATAAGCCACCGCTGAAATGTAGCAATCTCCCAAGAGCCGACTAGGAACGCAATCGCGGAAAAAAACAAAACTCATAATCGCGGTGAAAGACGTACAGTGTTTGTCAAAAGTAACCAGGCTCCATGGTTTGCTTCTCATTCGTATAACAGAGCCCTCACGGCTTCCCTAAAGATCAAAAAGTTCTTTGAAGGTGAGATTAGGGGTTCGTCTTACTATACAGATTTAGGGCTTGAGGACTGGTATAATAGCTTTATTATACAACTGAGAAGAAAAACGTGCAGCCTGGTTACTTTTGACAAAGACTGTACGTGTTCGTGCTGCTTTTTCACCTCACTTAAGACAAAAATAACTACCACCACCTGCCACGCACCCCATGGGCTGCAAGGGTTGAGGCGTCTAAGCTTCTAGAAGTGCAAGTTGCGCTGCCATTTCACACCCCCGAACTATAAATGTGGTGTTGTTGATAATGCCTTTAACACCAGTCAAGTTCTCAACATTAAACGGTTGCAGTATAAAGATATATTTGCAGCCGCATGAGGCCCGTGACTGAACATTCCACCGAGTAAATTTTTCGTCGCTACAATTGTAAATACCAAAAGGCGACCAAGGCTCGAAAGTTCGATGCATTTGAAGTAGCGCCAGTGTAGGAGGGGCAGATTAGCCGCATTAAACCAATGATTATTCCATCGGTACCAATGAAAAGCACACTTCTTTTTTTCTTCTAATTTGCTCTCCTGTGTACGGGTAATAACCAAGAAACCATTTAGACTTCAGTGAGGAAGTTATTGGAGCTACCTACTCGTGCTCATGTTGAGTATTTTTTGGCACGGAATCGCAACCGCCGTTCTACGTTCAAGAGGTACAAGGCCACCCACCGATTTTAACTGTATGAAACAACTTTAGGAGCTTGCCTTGGTGCCATTGTATACATGATGTTGAAGCCTTGTCGCCCGGTTTGTGCACTGCTCGTCCCCCTGGCTGCAATCCGCCTTTTGCGTCGATACGCGCCACGTCATGTTCACATGCTCCTCAGAACACAAGAAATGCCGAGCAGCAGAGACAGCAGTCAGGGCATGGTGTGAACGAAAACGCGCCGTCGCCGATTCTCTTTTCTGCCTCGGTGCTGGGCGGCTGAGGCATCTGCAAGATGACTGGGTGACGCGCAACGAAGGGCGTCAAGTGACGTGGTCTAACAACTCAAAATCATCCGCCCTAGCCAAACAACAGAATCGTATGCCAGGCCGGTATCACGCTGTTACTATGGCAGGGACGTTCGTGCTTGTAATCAACGCAAATACGGAGCCCAGCTCGCGTCAGTATAAGCCCCATAACCTGGATAAGTGTGCACATGTGACGCTAACGCTCTCACTGTCAATGAAATGCTACAGGCTAAACTAGTCATTTCAGACTTCGGAAAGGAGTTATAAATTTCTCTTTATAGCCATCTGCCCAGTAACAGAAGGCAAAAAATTTGATGGAAAGCCCTCTACCGTTCTTCGTCCCCCCTCGACAGCACCAGTGCTTTTTTTCACGTTGTCTGTCCCTGATGGTGGGAAAGGCTGAACGGTTACGCAGCAGGACCCCACGCCTTAGAGCTCTTACATTACAGATTCCAAGATCAAAAATCTTAGGCAGACCTTTCATTTTGTCCATTATCCTATTCGAAGAGGGGCGCCTCTTGTGTAATCGCTGCTGCCTGCTGATTGAGCACTTTTTCTCCGATCCTTCGTTCTCCAATTTGAAAAAAAAAAAATTGTTTTATCGTCGCTTACCATTTCTTCTTCTGTGAGGCCTGCAAATAGTGAGGTTCGCTGACTTGCTTCGTTTGTACCTTTCTGTGCCTCAGCTTTCCCAGATTCAATGTCTTTTCTGGCTGTGCGCTATTTGGGAGTTTAGCGCCATATTAAAGCCACCCTCATGCACGGTGTTGAACCGGAATTTTTTCGGGTTCAGTACGGCTCACGCTTTTCGGTTTCAGCTCCGAGTTCGGCTCAGGAGCGCCACTCTGTTCTGGTTTGAACCAGCTTCAAACGGGTAAGAGATCCAAAACAGTTTTGAATGCGGACGAATTTTGCAACCATCATCATTTTATGACGTCCAGCTTGAATTTTTTTTCTGCTTGCACTAGCTATGTGTTGATTACCTGCCTTTTGTTCTCTCTGTTAATACTTTCAGATTTGCTTTTATTAAGAAACGCAGTTATCTTTCTATAGATCATTTCTGCACCAGGCTGGTCTTAGTTTGTGTTTAGCCTTGATGTGCTCGTTCTTTATATTGCCCCGGAATAAACAGTTTCCTTGACACTCCACCTGTTTATTGAATACTGCATGCTAAATGACGACTTGCTCCGAAAAGAAGATAAGCGCGCCAGATAGAATGAGCCTTTGTTGATTTATGAATCTATACCTGCCTTTAGAAAGGTACTGCAGGTAATAAACTCGGTTATCAAGGAGCAAATGCACATACCGAAGCTCCCAGATTGCTCCCTGTATGAATTTTCAAAGCTGAAGCTGGGATATAGCTTCAATGAATATTTCACTAATGTTGATCTTAGCATAGCTCTGCAAATACCTCAAATTAATCATTTTCGATTGCCTGCCAGTTCTCTGCGGTCCTATGGATTTTTAGATTGAACATCCACCGAAATAAGTTGTTTGGTGATGTGATTACCCACTGGTAAAGCTGCCGGTTTTGATGCTATAGCCACAAAGTTCCTAAAATCGAGTATGCACATACTTTTCCATTCCTAGAAAAGATATTTAACCCCGCCTATCACTCCGGCACGTCCCCTGATATTTTTGAAAAGGGAAGGGTGTCTCCTGTGTTCAAGTGTGCGAATCCAGATCTGCTGGAAAACTAACGACCTGTATCTGTCGTATCTACAATTAATACATTATTTGAGGAACTTATAACAAAACGAATGGTAAACGTTTTATTAAAATACAATCTGACTATCTAATCAGCACGGATTCCGACCAAACAAATCCAGAAGAAAAGCCGTTACAGCCATTGTAAATATATATATATATACATATACATATATATATATATATATATATATATATATATATATATATATATATATATATATATATATATATATATAATACCATACATAACATGGAAACAGTTATTGGCATATTGTGGGACTTAAAGAAAGACTAATACGGTTGATCATGACTTATTATTATTGAAATTAGCTTGCTATGGAATCCGCGACGTAGCGTCAAACTTTTTCGAAGCTATCTCACACAACGACAGCAAAGAGTACATATAGAAACAGACACCTCCGAATTTTTGCCAGTCTCACATGGGGTACCACAATGATCGGTATTAGGGCCAATGCTGTTTTCCTTGTACATATTTCCCCAACCGCCAAAAAGATGGTGAGGCCGTTATATACGCCGACGATACAGCTGTACTCGTTTGCGGTAAAGATATTAATCAACTAGAAGAAACTGCTAATAAAGAATTAAATAACATAGCTCTATGGTTTACCGCTAATAAATGAACTGTGAATTGCACATAAGCAGATTGCCTAATTTTCACATCTTCAGGCGGCAAAAACAAAAGTTTTATTAACGTAAGGATTGGTCAGAAAGGCATTACATAAGTCGAATCATGCCGATACCTAGGTGTCGCGCTGGACTCGTCATTGCATTTTGAGGAGCACACCAGTAACGATTAGAAGCAACTAAGCCATGCATGTTTTGTACTTTTTCAAGCGCGGCAAAACTTTACTCTAAAAACGCTCAGAGTAATATACTCCGCAATGTTTCACTCTCATCTCACATACTACGTTGAATCATGGGGCTATACCTATCCTTCATATCTATAACCGTTCATCATTCTGCAGAAACGTGCACTGCGCATTTTAACCTTTTCAGGTTACAGAGAACACACTGCAGCACTATTTCCCGAACTGCAGATTATGCCATTTCCAGTCGCAGGAGATTACAAAAAAGCTTGCGCAGTGTATAAAATTCTGTCGAGTAATAACACGTTTCCCTCCACCATCTTTATAGCCCCAAAAAGGCACTTCGAGGCGAAATTCTAGAGACCCGTGTGCTGCGCGATGTCAGTGCACGCAAAAGAACCCCAGGTGGTCAAAATTTCCGGAGCCCTTCACTACGGCGTCTCTCATATGCCTGAGTCGCTTTGGGACGTTAAACTAGTGATGCAAAACTATCTTAAAATTGACTATCGATAGACTATCGATAGTCTACTATCGATAGTATTACTATCGATTCTATTATCGATAGTATTCCATAGTGTTGCTATCGATAGTACTACTAGCGAAGGCACACACGAAGTGAGGACCATTATATTTTTTAACTTACCCGCCGTTTGCAACATATACAGCAGACGGTTATTAACATATATTGGTATAAAAATCTGGAACACTCTTCCAGCAATGGCTAAAAGAAGCCCAAATTTCTCTCGCTTGTAAAGGAAACCATCTATAAAAATAACTTTCAATCTCTTGCCGAAATGTAGTGTACTAAAAAGTATATAACTTTGTATAGAATGGTCTAATACTCCTGAATCTGTATTTATGTATTATTCAATGTTTGTAACAAACTTTCACTGTTGTCGTTTCCTTCATTTCATTGGTTGAATATGCTTGCTTTAGTTGATTATTAGTTTTGTGTTATATCTTCTATGCATATAAAATGTACACATTTTTTTTAATGTTGACGCCTGGGCACGCTATTTTGTGCACTGATTACATTGGCCCGAACTGGCAGCTTGCTATGGGCCCAGATGCATTTATCGCCCTCTTTTGTATAACCCTCATCCAAAGTGAATAAACTGAAACTGAATTATAGGTACACTTTCCTGCACAACTTACATTGTAATAATTTCAGTACGACGAAATTCGCACAAGGAAATAAACGAGACGTGGTCCACCGCCTGCCAGAGCCAAACGTGGGTAACGCGCAAGCAATTTGAAATTTGCGCCAGTGAAGCCGAAAAAAGAATTATGTGCCAGTTTCTTTCGCCAACCGCTGGGTGCGCTAAATTTAGTGATGAAAAACTATTGGGAAATAGACTATCGATAATATCGATAGCTTTTTAGCTACCGCTAGTGTAAATAAACCATCGATTCCAGCACTATCGAGACACTATCGATAGATTTATCGATAGTAGACTTGATAGTAGAATCAATAGTATTACTATCGATAGTATTACTACCGATAGTACTGCAGTCGATACTAAGACTGTTGATATTAACATTATCGATAGTAACACTGTTGTTATTATGCACCTGTTGGCTAGCGATACAGCCAAACATTTGCGATACTTGATTGGTTTCACGGTCTTTTGAGGCTTGACGTTCTAAAGAGACTCAAGCTATGAGGGATGCCGTAGTGGAGGTCTGCGGGTAAATTACGGCCAGCTGTGGTTCTTTAACATGCACTGGCATAGCATAGTACACACCTTTTGCCTTTCGCCTCCATTGAATTAAAGCCGCCGTGGCCAGGGACCGACCCCGCGTCTTTCTATTCAGCAGCCGAGTACCACAACCTCGGTGCCGTGTGGCTGCATTTGCAATAACTGACTACCAGAAATATTCAATGCATGTATTTATGAATGTCTTGTGGACGAATGAAATATTTAATTCCGCAGTAAAGGACCCGGAGTATGTTCATCGATACATTGATACTCAAAAGTAAATCCTTTCGCAAGTTTCGCGACTTTGAGCAGTCCGATCTTCTTTGTTTACTGAACTGCCACATTCTCTTTGCAACAAGGTAGTCTAGAACGTGCGCGGTCATATATACCTTGTGTTCAGTGCATGGAAATGAATTGCGATGTTTATCGAGCATTTCATCGATGATGAGTTTGTAAGTTTGGCAGTGCTGTATCGCTTGAAGAACGGAAGTATCTTCAGTACAATACTAGATGAGGAGAACATCTTGATACACCACCTCCCTCCCCTTCCTGACACACATCCCCTCTCACACCACTTTCCTTCCCCACCCCCGGGGCCTTCCTCCTCGGAGCGAAGACCCTATTTAATCCTTGCCAATGATGCACGCTTTGCCCAGACGAACAGAAGTCCCCTTGTCGAAACGTTGGCTCAAGCAACCTGAGGTTTTCCCCTCACTTGTTCATTTTGTGACAGCTACGTAAAAGCTAAATATGAGCAAAAAATCACAGATTACAGGAAGCAGTTCACCATAAATATATATATATTTATGTATCAAATCGTAACCAAGGCGTTCGATAGCATGATGGCAGGAAGAAGAACAACGAACGTTAATTGCTGTACATCTTATGATATATAGACCTGTGATAGCATGGAATATGCACTGCGCATGTCAGGTGGCTTTTTCTGTTATATGCCGACCTATATACAAGTTAACCTATTTCAAAAATGACTGGCAGGGCAGTGACAGCATACAAGAGGTAATATAAAATGATTAACACTTTAAACTGAGACGCAAAAGCGGGAAAGTTCAGTTTAAAAGGTGCCTGCAAAACACGTCCGATGAAAGAACCAACAGCACTACGAGTTGTGCTGGTTAACACGACACCATCTTGCACTGCACACGTCGTCTTCCTGACGTACCCGCTGCATAAATGCTTTTTGCACACATGCTTCGCAACTACGACATTGGCGGCACTAACGTATTATCCAGTAACTTTACATAGGGAACGTATGCAGAGCTCTGTGACGCGTAGGCTGCGAACACGGGCCAGTCCTTCTATCAGTTGCTCATACCATCAGCTCCCTACCAGTCACTCGGGAAACCAAGTTTATCATGCAGTGGATACGCGTGGTTGATTTTATAGACTGCATAGAACTATATACAGCGCATAGCATAAATACGGCTTTCGATAGTACTACCGAAAGTACTATAAATACTACTATCGATAGAACCATCGCTAGTACTACCGATACTAATATCGATAGAACCATCGATATCACTGTTGATACTAATACTAACTATAGATAGTAGTATCGAGAGCGCGCTATCGACAATACTATCGATACTATAGATAGTACATGTATATCGATAGTTTTGCATCACTAGCTAAAATACATTGGCCGCCGCGTAAACAATCTGAAATACGCTCCAGTGAAACCGACACAAGAAGTGTGGGCCAGCTGCTTCATCAACCGGTGGGTGTTTTAAAATAGGTTTGAGCGTCACGCAAGCAATCCGAAATTCGCGCTAGTGAAACCGAAACAGGAATTGTGGGCAAGTTGCTCACACTAACGGCTAGGTGGGCTAGAATCGACCGGGCCGCTGGGGTCTAAGGGAGTGTCCTCTCTTGTCATACTTTCAATATGGTAAATAACTATTTCGCTAACGTCGTCGCGCAAGCAGTAGGCCTTCCACTTACACGACGCGCCGTCGCCGACTCGGTTTTGTCGCCTGTATACTGGACGGCTGATGCGTCGCAGAAACGACAGGGTCACGTTCGACGCGGAGTGTCTAGTGACGCGGCCTAACAATGCAAAATCGTCCGCATTAGCCGAACAACAGAATCGCACTCCAGGGTTAAAGCTTGTAGTTAGTAGGCGGGATCGTGGTTCTAATCAATACTAAGTGATGTCTAGGTCTTGTCAATATCAGCGATGTTATCTAGTGAATTCGAGCTGAAATTACGCGAATACTGTCATTGAAAATTTGAAGCCTCAAACTGATTCGTAGGTTACCAAAAAGCTATATACAGAAGGTTCCAGATCCAAAGGCTGCATAGGGGCTTCCTCTTACTTGGAAATAAGCACGAAGCAAGACCGCGTTACATTCGTATGTAAGAGAACGGGAAAATAAAAAGCATTGGTGCACATCAAACCCTCGTGGCCAAGTGTCGGCATTTAATACTTCGAAAACAGGCTATAATCTTTACAAAATAATAGAGTTCTCCGGGCCACGAAAAAAGGTAAAAGCTAAAATGCGCGCGGTCGCTTCACTGCCCCTATTCAGCTTTAACACTTTCTCCGACAATCTCTTCCCCTGTTCGTGGGAAAGGGCGAGCGAATACCTATTCGGGACCCAATTCGTTAATTTGAACGGTATCCTTTTCGTTTTTAAGGAGAGGCGTGTGTCTTGTCAGGGTACTGCTTGCCCGGCTCCTTTCGGGCTCTTTTGCGAAGGAGTTCGTTTTCTACCGTGGAAAGCCAATTGTTTTGGACACGCTTTCAATTAATTTCACTTTTCTGTTAAATCAGTGTATTGAAACTTTGTTCATTGCGGCCTACTGTGCATAAGCTATGGCCAGCGATTGGTCAATGGTTACAACATCTTTCACGCCCCTTCGCAACACGCACCAAGGCATGTTGGGGTTCAATACACACGCGCCTTCTTGCTAGGCCTTCGCGTCACTCCCTTCAGGCTGCGAGGCCCTGATTGGTGCGTCGTGCCGGCAGCAACACGCCGAGTCTGCTCGACAGCCAATAGGACAGTGGCTGGAATCCAGCAGCCTGAGAAAGGATGACGTCTGCGCACCGCCCTTATGGCTCAGTTTCCTCTGGGATGGCGGGCAGCGCATGCGCGTGCTAGACACGTGACGGAAATGTTCGTGTAACAGACCGGATGACGGAATGTGATCGGTCCCAGAGAACAATAGCCTCCCGTTGTAGCCCCTGCATGTCAGCCAGCACGCTGTCGCTAGGGCTGCGACTACCGTCCTTCTGGGGTTTTTTCCGTCGCTGAGAGCGGCTTCTCTAAAGAGATGGCGCTATCAGGCTGTCGAGGCGCGTTTCTACAGCTAGAAGAAAAAAAAATCGTTTAGAAAGGATGTAGTCGCTCTTAAAGATCACAGTACCGGTACGACAAACAGAAGGAGTACCGCTCAACGCCCTTACTCATGATAGAACAGAGTTAACCATTCCGGAGAACAACGGTAAGGAGGGGTCGAGATTTAGGATAAATCGGACATGTCGAGCATATATTTTTTATTGTCACATACGGACTGCATAAGAATTTCCCTTACCTCTGGTTATTCATCTGCGATGAGAAATTTCATTCAAGTTAAGCGAAAAGTAAATAATAAAAGAGAGGCTGCGTGCACATTTGTTATTCTTCAATATTGCACAGAAAATGGCTGCGCAAAAACGCTACTCTCCCTGAGTGTAACTTTTTGTTTCCATGAACGAAAAGTGCGCGAAGAAAAATGTATGGAGCTCAGTATTTTTTCACAACAATTAAAGGGCGCAACGTCCGCGAAAGGCGTCATTTGATCTTACTTTGCGCCCTCAGTTCTATTGAAGCAACACTCAAATCTGCACCGGTTAAACTTGCTGTAGTATAGACGCATACTTTTTGCAGTATGATCAGAATTGTTTTTATGGTTTTTTGTCAAATCAAATCTCTTTTTAAAGTTCAAACTTGGTTCAGTCCTCTTGTACAGCGCCATAGCTCTTCGGGGTACTTGTGAAGTTTTTGTGTCGTGCTAAGAAGCTGCGGGCTTAATGAAGTCAGCATCACCTGACTTGCGGATCGGGCAGCGAGGCTCGTGAGCGCACTTTTTTTCAGTCGCTGACTTCACTGTTAGGGAAGATGGGCGACCGATGGAGGCCCGAAAGAAGAACCTCGCAAATACCGCTTTGATCGCGTGAAGCACCGGAGATTCACGCCCGTGAAGTGGAGCGAAAACTTCAGCGGCGAGCGGACGCTCCCGTGCGCGCTCGAGTTTCTAAGAGGACAAGACAAGGGCGAGAAGATCAGGAAGTTCGCGTTCACGAAGCGCAGGGCACCGGATGCCGGAGACAGGCGAATGACGGTGGTGCCACGCTGGCGATCGAGCGACAGTTCAACGCCAACAAACCGGGTTTTGATTGTTTGTTGAACAATAGAATATCAAAGACGATGCGGATTTGAGAGATACAGCTGTACGCTTATCGGTCCCATTAATCAGTAGCATCACAGTGAGGCAGGGTTAAGCCACCAGCTACTGCTGAAATTCGCAACATTTTTGATGGCCACCAGGTTTGTTTTTTTTCGGAAATTCGCGCGTTTCGCTTTTTCTCTAAGGATAAAGCGAAAACAATGTTTGGAGTGTTCACCGAGAATACATGCTCTCGCAGGGACACCTGGATGATGTGAACAAAGTGGCCTATTCCGAACTGGACGAACTCCACAGCAAGGCAAGGGCTATACATAGAGCGTGTATGACGAGGCTTTCCCTATTCCGCGTGCATACCCTCATGGGAACGCTCGAGCGAACTCTAAAACATCATCGATGCACCTAAAAACACCTTTTGTTTTTGTTTTCAAGCACGTGATCTACAGCTTGGTCGACACAGCTTAAAAATATACAGAGAGCACTGGATCCACGCATGACCCAGTACAAATGCCATTCCACTCTAAACACGACTGGTCATTGAAATCGATAAAAGTGGCATTAAGTAATGTTCAAAAAGATTTCGGAACTTCCTCATTAATAGTATGACAATCTGCTCGAAGAGAATCTCACCATTTTCTTCAATGCATTACTTCACAGAAATCAAAAGTTTAAATTCCGGCTCTGCATAGAATCAATATTCTATATACATAGTAAAAAGCAAAACCTCGCCTCGTTACTCTCATGGTGAGTTGCCCAGACATGCGGACAGGTATGCAAACTAAAAATTCAATTTTTCAATAGTACGTCTAAATTAGGTAACCTAATGTAACCAAAAGTCGAGTTTGCCCCACTATCCCTAATTTTGCCTGTAGAGAAGCAGAGAAGTGATGTCACGAGTGGGTACGTTTCAGGGATGGTACACTAAATATTTTTGCTACTTCTTTTTCAGGTCCCACGCACTCCTACAAAATGACTCCATTGTAGACGTTTTGGTCTTGTTGAAATCTCCGTTCAATAATCTTCGCATAAAGTGGGTCGAAAGCCACAAGTGACACGACCTACGAGTGGAGCCCACCTAGTGCAGCGATGACTGCAGCAGTTGCAATGGGACATCAAGTGCGATCGAACGACGACAAAGCAAGAAAGCGATGTAGGTCAAGGCTACCAAACGACAATGACAGACGTCCAGCCGCAGTACCACTAGAAGAGTGCAACTGGCTGATTTTATCATGTGCGAGTTGTATTGTTATCTTCACCAATGCAAGTACTGATAACCGCTGACACACGCTAAATGCCACAGAAACAAGACCTAGAAGCTTCGCATCTAATATAGGAGCCATCGTTTAAAGATGGCTCAAAAGACAACTTAACCAATCACTTTGAATGGGCCACATTATTTTATTAATATTAAGCAGGGAACCTCAATGTTTTATCTATTTTAAGTGGTGTGAAATAACAGCATTTGCTGCTCAATAGCTTTCAAGAATAATATCTTCTTCGCCCCCCACTTGCTAGTCGCGCTGAATTTTCATTCTCCACACCTATGTGGCTCCTAATTTGTTGAGAACGGCATGTGGGCCTCAGCTTATCGCCTATTTTAATAGAAATGAATGAAGCCAACGAACCAGACAGGTGGCTTCCTTCATATGCTTGTCATAATGGAGCCACTCAATATTTTATGAAATCATATATGAGCGTGGATAATTTGTATTAGATAGGAAAGCCGAAGCGTGGATCAGATATAGGAGAAGCTGCCAGTGGCAACAAGAATTAAACGAAGGGCAAGCAATTGACAGTTGCGGGTAATACCTTCTGCCTTTCTTATCTTGATTTGTTTAGTGACGTGCAGAGAATCCAAAATCAATTTCTTCAATAAAGGACTCTTTCTAATGTAAAGAAACACGGGCGTGTCTGAATGAGGTTAGGGTTGCTTTTCAATTCCATGTTGGCAATGTTGCTGCACTCATGAGCATGCGAATCGCTTCCGAAAAGAATAAATTCTTGACCCGCACGAATAAATGCGCCGGTTCTCACGTTTTCGTCCTACGCCGTGGAATCCTCTTATTTCCCTTTGGTACCATGTAATATTCCTTGTTCTATTGCTGTTTTGTTACCTCGTTTCAACTGATTTCCCACTTGTAGATGAATGGGTCAAATTGCCAATCCATTGCAAATCCTGCCAGGGGGCCTCAGCTACACTCCTCTGGCCATCCTACATATACAAGGTCACCCTATATAACTACATATGCAACAATTTAAGGAGCTTACCTTAATGCCATTCAATACGGTGTCGGTGCCTTGTCGCCCGGTTTTGGAATTGATCGCCCCTCTGGCTGCAATCCGCCTGCCTTGTGCGTCAGTAGGCGCCACGTCACGCTCACAGCGTCCTGAGAACAAAATATATGCCGAGCAGCAGAGGCAGCAATCGGGGCATATGGTGTGAAAGAAGACGCGCCGTCGGCGATTCTCTTTTCTCCTCAGTGCTGGGCGGCTGAGGTGTCTGCAAGGTGAGCGCGTGACGCTCAACGAAGGGCGTCCAGTGACGCTATCTAACAGCACAAAATCATCCGCACTGGAGAAACAGCAGAATCGCATGCCAGGCTCATGTCACGGCGTAGCTATGGCAGGGACATTCGTGCTTGAGATCAACGCCAATACGGAGCCCAGCTTGCGTCAGTATGATCCTTAATCATAATCTGGAGCAGTGTGCTTCTCTCACGGTAAGCCTATATCTGGCAATGGAAGGCACTAGGTACAATTAAAGCATTTCAGACTTCGAAAACGACTTATAAACTTCATCAAAGTTCCATCGTGCATCCTATATTAATAAAAAAAAACGCCTCTCGAAAGCAGCCAGATCAGGATAAGACATGTATCACACTATTAAATAATAAAGAAAGAAGGGAATTAAAGGTTGCAACAGCAAAACATCCCGATCCACGCCAGAAGGGTCGTGCTTCTACAGGCAGCTACCAAGGGACAACATTTTTTTGCGCAAGGAAAAGTGTTGGTAATGTAGCTAATTTTTTACTTTATTTGCCTCAGTTCCAATTGTGTGGGGATCAGCATAAATAGGCATATGCCCAAAAAGAGCCAAATGAGTGAATTGAAAAGATGGGGAGTAGACCTACAAGCTTTCAATAATATAAGCTTCTGCGAATTCGAACAAAAATTTGCGAAACCTATTAGCAGTTAACGCGAAAGCACGATTTATAACAAGTGAATAATTACACAATAACATCCACTCAAGCGCAGTTATACTGCAACAAAGAAAACGTACACAGGTTCCTCAGAAACTTCATTAGTTCAAGAAAAAAGTATTCCCTTACTAATACATTATTTCTTCAATACTAATCTACACCCCCTTAGGGAATTTCCTTAAACATTAGAGCTAAGGGAGTATACGCCAGCGCTGCTTCTCATAAGGGAATAATGAGACGACAAGCTGATGTGCTGTGCGTGTAGGCTTGCACCCGAACTCACTATTTCGGAAACCTCTTCGCTCATCCGCGGATCTTATTCACATCATTCAATACTGAGGATGGGCTCATTGCAATATTAATCTCGGAGGGGAAACAGCTTAACGTAGAACAAGGGACAGAATTCGACAGAGGTGGAAATTTCTTCCAAGCCCTTGAAAATAAAGCAGCTGAAAGCTGCTTTATTTGCAACGCCTTGCTCATGAAAGCTAAAAAAAAGAAGATCGATACCACTGAGCTTGGCCACGAAGGAACAGGTAGCACAGTCTACGTCAATGAACACCTGATTCGACGAAACAAACAGCTTCTTGGGGCAGCCGTGGCAAAGAAGAAAGCTGCAAAATGGAAGTTTGTGTGGGTGAACTCTGGAAGAATTTTTGCCAGGAAAGATGAAACATCGGACGTCATCAAAATCATGAGCACTGCAGACGTAGCGCTTATCTCTTAACTTAGGTAACCCAAGATTGCTGTATCAGAGCATAATCCACCTACTGAAGCAATGTCGACACATACGCATGCCATAGATAAGCATTCCTTGAAGTCCCACTTCGTAGCACTGCACCAAAATATCCGGAGCATAAGAAACAAACACGAAGAATTAGATTCTTACTTAAAGTCGTGTCAAATAAAATTTGACGCACTCTTATTCAGCGAAACCTGGCTCACGGCAAAAGACTTGTCTCCTCAGTTCCACAGCTATACGCCAATTCTCCTCGACCGGGCAGGCAGAGGCAGAGGTGGGGGTGTGGCTGTTTATCTCCAACGTCATTACTCTTTTCAAGTAGTTGATGCTGTCACTAGCAGCGATGCCTACATAGAATGCTTAGCTTTAGAAACAGACTCTTTTCTTCTTGCTGCAATTTATAGGCCCCCGACAGGACTTAAGCGACACTTCCTATCGCGTTTAGAACAATTGCTTGGGAATTTTAATGTCATAAAGAAACAATATTTTGTAATGAGGGACGTGAACATTGATCTGCTGAAGTGTGATTTACCCGCACGGGACCTGAAAAACCTCATCATGTCCTATGGCTCTGAGAATGCCATTTCCAGCCCTACCCGTATTACTTGGAACTATTCCACAAGTGTAGATGTCGCAATACAAACCTTAACGACTCGGGATATATAGAGCAGGGGAAGGGTTTTGACATGTGATCTTAGTGATCATCAGCCGATATATATCGCCACCCAATGTTTATTCAGAAAAGATAAGGATAGAACTCGTAATTTTCTGCACAGGATCATATGCAACAACTCGCTGACTAAGTTTAGAGTATTGATCGAGCAAGCAGATTGGACTGAAGTGTATTCAGAAGAAAATCCAGACAAAGCATACGACCTATTTCTGGACACCTTTCTATACTGCTACAATGATGCTTTTCCGTTACAAAGTGCAAAAGTGCCGAAACGTAAAATTAGGAAGCCTTGGATTAGTGCAGGGCTTTATAAAAGAATAAAACAAAAGAACACAATGTTTCATAAATTTCTTGCCAGTAAGGATTATGGCTTACTTCTTGAGTTTAGGCGCTTTCGGAACAAATTAAATAGCGACGTAAAGAAAGCAAAAAAAGACTACTATGAGTCACTATTCTCCCGAATAAGATCGGACCCAAGAAAAATATGGAAAGAAGTTAATTTCTTATCAGGGAAAAATCAAGCTAGCTATGCACTTCAATAAATGAAAATTAATAACATCGTTTTCGAAGGTCAACCCTTAGCGGACGTGATAAATGAATACTTTGTGCATGCAGCAATGCCCGCAACAGGCCAGGTTGAAAATGACTAACTATGATGAAACTAGTCAAATTAATTCTCTTGTGCTGTTTGATATGTTACTCCACCTGAGGTCACCAGATTTTTAAAGGAATTAAAAGCCACTGCTTCGAGTGGATATGACGAAATTAAGGTAGCGCCAATAAAGGAAGTCTCTTCTGTAATTAGTCCAATACTTGCGTTCCTAATAAACCTATCGTTTCTGACTGGAATCTTCCCACAGAAACTGAAGGTGGCGAAAGTAGTCCCCGTTCATAAGGGTGGTTCTACAAATGATATCTCAAATTACCGACCAATTTCAGTCCTGCCCGCATTTTCAAAAATTTATGAAAAGTGCATTCACAAGCGCCTTACAACATACCTTAACAAATACAATATACTTTCGCCATCCCAATATGGTTTTCAAAAAACAAGACGACAGAAGAAGCCCTCGTAAAAGTTAAAACTCATATTATTAACAATCTTGACAGGAGGCTGTATACCCTAGGTATCTTCCTCGATTTACGGAAAGCCTTTGATTCGGTGATTCACGATATCATGCTTAGTAAATTGAACAGATGTGGCATTAGAGGCATTACCTTAAATCTTTTCCAGAGTTTCTTGTCAATGAGGCAACAGTACGTTACCTTGAACAACGTATGTTCCCAGAAACTACTTATAAAAGCAGGTGTCCCACAAGGTTCGATACTGGGGCCAGTACTATTTCTGTTATACATTAATCATATCACTGAGCTAAAACACACACCTGAAATCACGTTGTTTGCTGATGACACAAGTGCGTCCGGAGGGGGGGGCAAGGGGGGGCGGTTGCACCCCCCTGGAAAATCACTCACTCGAACCGTGAGTGATGGCCGCACGCCGGGGGCGGTGGTGCGCTCAGTCAAAAGGGTAAAAGCAGCCCCGCATGGTCACATCTGCGAAATGCCGCGTCCGGGCGTGCGTCGTTCCGCCGTTTTCAAACCACGCCATCGTTAGCTCTACTGAAGGGCGACCTGTTCCAGACATACAGCGGCACCGGCGAGCATGTGTTTCGAGCCGCCTTGAGATGGGTGTCTGTTTCTTTGATCTCTAGAGAGATAGCGACACGGAGGCAGACAGTGCACGGGGCATCTTGTTTTCGCCTATCGTTACGCCGGTCACCGATGAATTCTTAAGGAGGGAAGGACAAATCAGCCGTGTCCACCCCCGCTTTGTCGGGCTGCTCAGGGGCAAGCGGGCGATGAGTTGGCGCCGCCGCCGCTCGCTGTCTCCTCCGATCCACGGGTAGCGCAGTTCGGTAGAAGCGCCGCTTTCAGAATCTCCGGCAAAGGGGATTAGCTGCTTTTGTTCACGGCGACGCACTCCCAAGGCGCCCCCACACCAGCGTTCTTTGCGTCTTCTGCGAAAACCAGCGCCTTTGGTCAACGCAGCCCGATGGCGCCTGCCTGGCTCGCCTGTCACCTCTGGCTGGGCCTCAAATCACAACAGCGCCCATGTACTGTGCGTGTCAGTGCATGGTAAAGAGACCCAGGTGGTCGACATTACCCGGAACTCTGTACTACTCCATCCCTCATAGCCTGAGTCGTTTTGGGGCTCTGAACCCCATAAAAACACAAAAACAAATTTTCCGACCGGAGTGGCGAGTGTCCCTTCCCCTCGGAAGTTGCGCGGCGTTCCTTTCACCCCCAAAGTGCGCATTCGGGGATACTGCGGCAAGTAAGCCCTCGCACGTGTGCGCGCCTCTGTGTTTGTGCTTGGGTGTTTTTAGTGGCCGGTTGTCAGCGAAGCTGAGAACAACCAAGACAGCGGACGAGAAAACGACGAGCGGCGAGCAGTGTGTGTGGGGTTGCTCGACTGTGCGGATGCGCAAGCAAGATGGAGCGAGGTGTATGAAGCTGCGAGCGTGCATTTATCTTGTAAATAAGTTTTCGTTGTATATATAGTCATCTTTTGTTTTCAACGTACGCGTTCAACAGTTTTTCCAATCAATGTGTATGATGAGTGTGCACCGAGAGCGTGTAATGAAGCACAGAAGTGAATTTATCACACGTGTAATTACGCAATTCGCCCAGAAAAATCCGAGGCGCCTACAGTTGCTGTTCAAGGAAGACTGACTGAGTGACTGTAGTTGCGTGTTTGCGAACATATTGTGCTGTGTGCTGGTCATCAATCCGGGTGAGTCGAGAACCTGTATGCAGGAAGACTAAGCACTCTTCTCCACGAAGTGATATAGCATCTTTTTGCATTTTTTATTAATTTTGGTTGTTTCTTCGTTGATAAACTCCAATGTACCTCTCCTAGCCGCGCTTTAATTTGCTGTTTGTAATTTTTCTTTCATGTGTGCATTTTGTTTAATTTTTATTTATATATAAATAAATAAATTTACTCCACAAATAGCGCCTTTTTGCTACGAACATACCCCCCCCCCCCCCCCCCCGGGGCACCAACGGGGCCCCCCCCTGAAAAAAATTCTGCGGACGCCCTTGGGCACAACCATCCAAAAAATAAGAAATGAAGCAATGATTATCTGCTAGAACTGTCGCGGTGGCTAGAAAAAAATAAGTTGCAGCTCAATGCGCAAAAAACTAAATACATAGTATTCAGACCCATCAATAAGAATGCATGTGATAATATCAATATTAAGTTTGAAGACCATTACTTGGAGAAAGTGCAGACGCAAAAGTTTCTTGGAATATGGTTTCACGAACATTTGTCATGGACTTATCATGTAGATCATTTAATTTCGGAACTCGCGCGTTCTGTAGGATGTTTAAGTAAAGTGGCCCATATCTTACCTCTTTGGCTGAAGAGATCAATGTACTACACTTTATTCTATTCCAAACTGCTCTATGGTATGCTAGTATGGGGTGCGACCACCAAAGGGAATTATGAGAGAATATAAGTTCTGCAGAAGCGCGTACTTCGGATATTAGAGAATTACAAAGGTCAAGTAAGAAACTTGCCTACGCAACCACTTTTCTTCAAACATAATATCCTTCCAGTTAAAAAAGTGTACAATATCCGGATAATGCAACTAATATACAAAAATCAGCTATATGCCGATAACATCCAGCATGCCTCCATGAGATATGCTATCAGGAATCGTAAGAGAAAGGTACAAAAATTAAGAACGAACTATGGCAAACAGGCTATGGACTATCAAATAGTTAGGCTGCTTAAATCCACGAATCTTATGTTGACTTCAGCCAACCATTCAGAGCCTTCAAACGAAATTATCGAGCATTCCTATTTTTCTCAAATATAATTTTAGAACCATAAACGCATTACAAATACAGTAAACATCTTCTACATGGTTATCATGCATTTGCAACTATTATTCTAATTTTGTTCTTTTGTTTCCCTTTCGTACTGCTCTTTGTTAGACTGTGATATACGCTAATACTCACTTCTGTTCAATTGTGTTATTAGAAACTTGCAGTTTGTACGCAACGTACGCAAGTTATGGCTTAGTTTCTTTTCATGGGTACATGGATGCCTATGTACCGTCATTCCTGCTCAAAACTTTTGAACTGCACTTTAGTTATATTGCTGCATTATACTGTGTATTTCTCGTACTCATTGTGTTGTAATTGAAAAGCGTGAACATGTTATCCTATTGCAACCGCGTACATGCTTAAATTCAGAAAATGTGTGTCTGCTGCTGCACGCTGTAACTGATGTGAGGGGGCTAAGGCCTCGTCAGGCTTCCAAGCCTTTAGCCTTACGCCACCCGCAGGGATTCATCTGTATTGTTTCCTGCAAATAAAAAGCCAATTCAATTCAATTCAATTCAGATGCGCAGATATTACTCCAGATACTACAGGTGAGGGACGGAGGCGACATCGTATTAGAGAAAGAAACTGCCACCCTGTGTATGAATGCGGTATGACCTCAAGCGTTCTGAAAGCAGAGAAGAGTGATAAAACCATACTATTTTAGTAGAAGGGTGGGACATAAAGAATTAAAAAAAGAATTGAAAACTTAGATTATTGCAACTTGCTAACAAGATATGCGCGAACGTAATCCCTGAAAGAATCAGAGAAACCTTAGACTTTAATCAACTAGAACAGCTGAATTTTATGAAAAGACACTCCAGAATGGATCATTTCTGCACCATCAATCAGTTGATCAGAAATGATCAAAATATAAGCGGACCTCTAACAGAGCTTTCATAGATGACATAAATTATTGCAGCCTATCTACTCGCAGAGAGTAGATGTAAACATGAAATGGACTGCAGGAAGAGCATAGCGCAACTAGGGCGGCTCGTAGGTGGTGGAAGCTGCCCGCCTGTACTGACCAGGTACTTGGACTGCTGAACATGACCTGGCTGGTTTCGCGCCTCTACGAGCTTCCGCATCTTTTCTTAGCTGGGGAGTACGTTCCGTTTCCGTCGCCGCTTTGGGTCTTTATGTGCAGGTGCGTGGAGGCAGTCGTTTTTCTTTTTTTTTTCTTGCAATGCTTTCATCGCTTCCCGCTGCTATCGCTGTTTGACTCACAGTAGAAAATATCCGCTTCTCAGAAATAACGGTTCGAAAGTTGAAAAAGACATAGATTTCGAAAACATAGAGTGAGCTGGAATTACTTAGAACACTCAGCGCGAGTGGCTGCGGAGATGACCGAGTGGTCAAATGTGCAGGTAAAACAACTCTTCCGTTTTTGTGCCGCCATTGATTCGAGGGCCTACTCGAGAATAAAGTATGATAAATTCTACACCGAAAGCGGTCATACGGAGCCCTTCCAAGTAGGATTAGCAGCTTCACGTCACGTGACCAGATGTAAGTGGCCCGTGACCGGAATGAGGTCACGAGTCATCACGTGAGCAACGCCGCCAAGTTCCCTGATGAGATCGTTGTGCTGGCTATGTTTCCACAAAGTCTATGTTTTAGCGATTAGCGAAATACAGGCAGCAATACAGCGACGGCACAGCCATACCCAACCATTCTGTACAAAATCATTTTTGAAAGAGAAAAATCTTGTGCCCAATATTTTTACATATCGTAAGATTTCACTATTGCAATGAATATATGCGCAGATCTGCCATGGGCAGGCTTGCATTTGTTTGCTACTATCGTGTTTGGAATCGTCAGAATGGTTCCCCATTGGTTTTCTATGGCAGTCTTAACTGCCGGATGCGAGCGATTTTGAAACTTTACGGCAAAGATTTTGCAACACATCGGAATATGGACCTTTACCTTGTATATTTATGTAACAGTTCCTCACAGTTTTTCAATAGTCAAATATTTTATGCAAGAATGTTGGAATGTTGTTTAGCATGTTACGAAGCAGGGCGTAAGCACTTGGAATGCTTCAGAATGTTTCAAGTAAATTCTCCATGTCCTGCTTCTGGAGGACATGGAGATCGACATGCTTTCTTTTGAAAGCATCCCAGCATTTGATTCGGTAGGAACATCGGTAATCACGAGAGCATAGTGCATTCAGGGACCTTATGGGGCTAGCAAATATCTGCGTTGTAATGAAGTTATTGGTGTCTCTGTAGGTATCTAAATGACTGTACAGAATGACCTTAGTTCCGCATAGGAAAAGTTATTAAATTCAAGACAGGAAGGGCTACGCATTCTAGCCACTTATATCAATCGCATTCTTTCAAGTCGAATTCAGGTCTCTTGGAATGAGAAAATTTGGGGACGCAAGTAACAGTGAAAAACTTTAGTAACATTTGATATATTGATGCTATTGACCTTCTCAGAAAGTTAGGGAAAGAATTAAAGCGTGTAAAGGACCACAGATCGACGTGCTATTGATGATCCAGATAAATTTCGATGCAGAACTTCACATTTAAGGATGTGAAGACACTTTTGCGCGTATTTTCAGCCCGATGTTAAAGAAATAGCCTTCTATGGGTTTCGTCTGGATGTCGTCATCCCGCTTTTTTGGCGCTAATTTTGCAGTCATTGTATAAGCTTCTCCAAGATGTCACCAGTCGTTGTCCCAGTTACCTCCAGTGAGGAGACCACCCTTTCTAAGCCCCGCCGCGCTTCCTGTAAGTGATGCCCGGCATCGTGGATGAAAAATTGCCACTGAATTTCTCAACTTTTCACCTGCCGTTGCGCAGGACGTATTTATCGACATCCACAATGTCAGGCAATCCATAGTTTGCTGCTTTAAAGATAGTCCTGAAGAAGAATTTTCACTGCGGGCTCAACGTCAACGCACTGATTCCGTCTCGAACATCCGTTCTCGTGTCGAACATTGATGGTTGTCCGTCTTGGCACTTTAGGAAAACTCAAGGAAGATCAAAGGGTCATTTGGGGCGCAGCGAATTTAAAAGAAACATGGTAGGTATGGCACCTGATTCAAGTGGATGACGAGACACACAGAGTGAAAACTAAGTGATAGAAAATAATTTCAGGGGAAGTACTGACCGGCAAAGTCGTCGCTAGGTAAACTAAATACAGCAGCCCTCCAGCTATTTTGATGTAGAGACAAGTGATGTGGGAAAAAAGCTGGCCTTCATATTTGTTTGTCTTACAGCATATATTACTTCCCCTAGACCACCTATAATTGTGTGCTTTTTTCCACCGCCTGCAACGAATATTTATCCAATTAAAAAAAATTTCCTGATTCCTACAGCCTTTACTTTACCGCTGCTGTCTGAGACAATAAATGCCTTCGAAAGTAAATCTTCCACAACGGGGCTTGATCGTTTCACCTATAAATTTCAGATATGGATTGTATATGACACTGAAAAAAGAGAGCACCTCGCGGGTGCTGTTTCTGATATCGAGCCGTTTTGCCAACTCAGTTGAAATTTTCAGCAGGTCTGTGAATGAGGGAGACTAAACAACTTCAGGTTTCTCATCGGCCTGGTGAAAAATATTTTCGGATTAGCAAATTCGCATTTTAGAGTTGTGTGGCTTGAATCGCAGACGGCACTCTTTTCTGTCATCTTAGCCATTTCGTAGATTGCGCGGTCTCTGCGGATTATCTGGCGCAGCTCTCGTTGCGTTAACCTGTGCCGTCAAACTGCTTACTTTTTCTGAAAAAAATTGCGATGCATTGCACCAAAACTTGGACTGAGCCGTGGCCTGAACCGGTTTGACACGAATCCTTCGAAACGTTCTACTTCGGGTTTGGTTCCAAAGTGACGAAAAGTAAAAGGTTTGGTTCAGTGTTGGTTGCGGACGAAAATACGTGTTTAGTTCCGGTTTCGGGCTCAAGTTTGGTCCCGGATCGACACACTCTTCGCATACAATGCAGCTTTCCAGACATGGATTTAAATTGATATCTTTTAACTCTCGGTGCTTGATTGTCGAATCCACTTCACGTGAAGCCTTGAGAGGGCCATCCACAAAGCTGTGACCTACCGTGGCAGGTCCCCAGGACAGAGAGCAATTTAGCACGGCGCCCTCGGCCTAACGAGGGGCACGCGAAGTATCTGTGGACGTTCCCTTAGAGCACACGTAAAAGAAATTTCGCATGCTGAAGCCCAACGTTCAATCCGCGAAAGAAAGTACCTTGAAGGGATGCACGGTAGGGTAGTAGCCTGGCGAGACTGATTGTCTGGGATGGCTGTAAAGGCGCGGCTCGCGAGTGATTTAGGATAAAAGAAAAAAACATTCTGCATACAGCTTTTCTTAGATAATCCTCCGGGGCCGCCCGCGTGTTAAAAAATGTCCTCCTTCAAAAAATTTGTCCTTGCAAATCTGGAAATGTCGGCGGGTAAAAATATTTGGTAATGCCACGAGAGCGAGAGCAACCTTCTTCTGATGATGGGGGAAGCGAGCAAAGAGCTAGGTTTAGTGTTGAGATCGCTTCACGCTGGTTGCGAATAACCGGTGTGTACCAAGCGGTTGAATGCTACGCAATCTGTTTCGCCTCTCCTTCCAACAGGTACCAAGCGGTTGAATACTTCGCAATCTGTTTCGCCTCTCCTTCCAACAGGTACCAAGCGGTTGAATACTTCGCAATCTGTTTCGCCTCTCCTTCCAACAGGTACCAAGCGGTTGAATACTTCGCAATCTGTTTCGCCTCTCCTTCCAACAGGTACCAAGCGGTTGAATACTTCGCAATCTGTTTCGCCTCTCCTTCCAACAGGTACCAAGCGGTTGAATACTTCGCAATCTGTTTCGCCTCTCCTTCCAACAGGTACCAAGCGGTTAAATACTTCGCAATCTATTTCGCCTCTGCTTCCAACAGGTACCAAGCGGTTGAATACTTCGCAATCTGTTTCGCCTCTCCTTCCAACAGGTACCAAGCGGTTGAATGCTTCGCAATCTGTTTTGCCTCTCCTTCCAACAGGTACCAAGCGGTTGAATACTTCGCAATCTGTTTTGCCTCTCCTTCCAACAGGTACCAAGCGGTTGAATACTTCGCAATCTGTTTCGCCTCTCCTTCTAACAGGTACCAAGCGGTTGAATACTTCGCAATCTCTTTCGCCTCTCCTTCCAACAGGTACCAAGCGGTGGAATACTTCGCAATCTGTTTCGCCTCTCCTTCCAACAGGTACCAAGCGGTTGAATACTTCGCAATCTGTTTCGCCTCTGCTTCCAACAGGTACCAAGCGGTTGAATACTTCGCAATCTGTTTCGCCTCTCCTTTCAACAGGTACCAAGCGGTTGAATGCTTCGCAATGTGTTTTACCTCTCCTTCCAACAGGTACCAAGCGGTTGAATACTTCGCAATCTGTTTTGCCTCTCCTTCCAACAGGTACCAAGCGGTTGAATCCTTCGCAATCTGTTTCGCCTCTCCTTCCAACCGGTACCAAGCGGTTGAATACTTCGCAATCTGTTTCGCCTCTCCTTCCAACAGGTACCAAGCGGTTGAATACTTCGCAATCTGTTTCGCCTCTGCTTCCAACAGGTACCAAGCGGTTGAGTACTTCGCAATCTGTTTCGCCTCTGCTTCCAACAGGTACCAAGCGGTTGAATGCTTCGCAATCTGTTTTGCCTCTCCTTCCAACAGGTACCAAGCGGTTGAATACTTCGCAATCTGTTTCGCCTCTCATTCCAACAGGTACCAAGCGGTGAATACTTCGCAATCTGTTTCGCCTCTGCTTCCAACAGGTACCAAGCGGTTGAATGCTTCGCAATCTGTTTCGCCTCTCCTTCCAACAGGTACCAAGCGGTTGAATACTTTGCAATCTGTTTCGCCTCTCCTTCCAACAGGTACCAAGCGATTGAATACTTCGCAATCTGTGTCGCCTTTCCTTCCAACAGGTACCAAGCGGTTGAATACTTCGCAGTCTGTTTCGCCTCTCTTTCCAACAGGTACCAAGCGTTGTTGGGGCGTTGGTGCAATAGAGTGTACCACGCGTGGCATTTTAGTATGCCTGTGCATCTCTCTCCTTGTGCTGCGAGCCTCTGACTGGCGCGTCTTCTCGGGCAGTAACATGCCGAGGCTGAGCGGCCTCTAGTAGGATACCGGCTGGAATCTTCCATCGAGAGACCGGATGACTACGGATGACGTCCGCTCGACATACCTATGGCTCGGTTTGCTATCGGATGACGTGAGGCATATGTACGCGCTCGACGTGTGAAGGAAATGGTCATATGAGAGGCCGGATGGTAGAAGGTGACCTGTCGCAGAAAACAATCGATTTTTGTCGTAGGCCGTCGCTGTCGACCAGCGCGCAGTCCCTAGTGCTGCGACAACTGCCCTTGTGTGGTTTTTTCTGTCGATGAGCGCGGCTTCTCTCAAGAGATGGCGATGTCAGGCTGTCTGTGTCGGTTCTACGATTAGAAAAAAAGTCTTTTAGAAAGCATAACGTCGCTCTTAAATGTCACAGAGCCGCTACGACTGACAGAAGGTGCACCGCTCGACACCCTTGCTCGTGACAGGACAGAGTTAGCCGTTCTGGAGAACAACGGCAAGGAGGGGTCGAGATTTAAGATTAATCAGACATGTCGGGATGGACTGGGGCCATGTAGGGTTGAACCCGTATACTGAATCTAACGTAAAAATTGTGGAAAAAGTAGAGAGGAGTGTTGTAGGTTTATTTTTAATAAATAAGCAAGGACTGACTCCCCAGCCACTTTAATGGAGATCAATAAAATTGAACTACTTGAACATCTTAGAAGAAAGCTTAGGTTAGAATTTATTTCTCGCTTATTACACAACAAACTTGGTTTGGATCTCTCATCATACTTAACGCTGACACCAACCAGAAAAAATCGTCTACAACACCCCGCTTCTCTAACCAATATATTCGCTAGAACACACACAAGTTTTCGCTCCTCCCACGCGCAATAAGAGATTGGAATCAGCTAGTTAAACCATTGTCCCATCAGTTTTAAGCAATTACTTTTATATTGCGTTGTTCTTTCTTGAAGTGCTTCGTTTTTTTGGGGCTTGATTCACTTGTTCGCCCTCCCTGCTTGGACTACGTGTCTGCAGTATTTTGTTAATAAATAAATAATAAAATAAAATTACATTGTTCATTGTCTCATAAGAGCTGCATATGCATTTTATTTACGACTGATTTTTCATCTGAAAAGAGAAATCTTAGTCAAAGTAAGCGAAAACAGAACAATAAGAGAGAGGCTGTGTGCTGTGATCATCTGGTATTCTATAATTTTTCACACAAAATGTTTTTATTTCTATCTTATTACACAACAAACATGGCTTGGATCCCTCATCATACATAACGCCCACACCAACCAGACAAACTCGTGTACACCAGCCCAGTTGTCTAA
This sequence comes from Amblyomma mixtum, assembly GCF_055824585.1. Classification (NCBI taxonomy): domain Eukaryota; kingdom Metazoa; phylum Arthropoda; class Arachnida; order Ixodida; family Ixodidae; genus Amblyomma; species Amblyomma mixtum. The sequence continues at coordinate 247,031,872 of NC_143014.1, forward strand.
TTAACATATTCATTAGAACAGACAGAATTTTTCGTTCTTCCCACGAACGAAAACTTAAATGGCTTAAATGGCAGAGATGCCTCTGCTACTTGGATGATGTTTTCATCTTCTCCCAGAATTTTCCGTCTCATCTTCTGCGCCTCGAGAGGGATCTTCGCTGTCCGAGTGAAGCTGGCCTGTAGCTGAACTTGAAAAAGTGTCGCTTTGGCGCCCGAAAGCTGACAATCCTAGGCCTCGTCGTGTCCAAGGATGGTGTACTCCCGAACCCTGCCAAGCTCCGCGCAGTTGCTCATTTCCCGAAGCCCACATCCCTGAAAGAAATCAGAAGCTTTCTTGGACTTTGCTCCTACTTTCGCCGGTTCGTCTAGAACTTAATTAGCTGCGATTATCGCCCCGCTGACACAACTTCTCGCTGGCATTCACGACTTGTCGGCTTGGTCCGCTGCATGCGACGAAGCTTTTGCAACGCTGCGCCAGCTCCTCACCTCTCCTCCGATCTTGCAGCATTTCGAACCTTCCGGGCGTACAGAACTCCACAAAGACGCCAGCGGCATTGGTCTCGATGCCGTTCTAGCTCAGCGGAAACCTGGTTTCAATGCGTACGTCGTTGCTTACGCCAGCCGTGCGCTCACGAAAGCGGAGACTAATTATTCCGTCATAGAAAAAGAATGTTTGGCGATTATTTGGGCGATCACAAAATTTCGTCCTTACTTATATGTGCCCGTTCGATGTCATTACGGATCACCATGCCCTTTGCTGGCTGTCGTCACTCAAAGATCCGTCTGGCCGCTTCGCTCATAGGGCTCTCCGTTACGACATTCGGGTCATTTATCGTACCGGTCGTAAACACTCCGATGCCGACGCTCTCTCGCGCTCTCCTGTGACCTCTGATCCTGACCCACCATCTATTTCAGGCCTCACACCTTCTTTTGACACTATTGATATTGCTTCTGAGGAGCGCAAGGTTCCTTGGATTACTTCTCTTCTGGATTTCTTAGCCAACCGCTAAGCGGGCCTCCCTTCTAGGGCGCTCCGTCGTCAAGCTTATCATTTCGTCTTTCGGGACCAGCTGCTGTACCATCGGAACTATCTCCCCGATGATCGCAAATGGCTGCTCCTGTTTCCAAGGCATGTTCGCTCCACCATTTGTGCCAGTTATCACGACGACCCGCAATGTGCTCATGCCGGTCTGCTGAAACCTTTTATCCGCCTGCGCCTTCGGTATTATTGGCGAGGTATGTAACGTTTTGTCCGCCAGTACATACGCTCCTGCCTGGAATATCACCGTCGCAAGAACCCACTAACGCACTCACCTGCTCCTCTGCAACCGTTGCCTTGTCCAGCCCGGATTCGACCGTGATGGAGTTGACCTTCATGTCCCTCTTCCCAGCACTGCCGCAGGACACCGCTGGATCAGCGTCGCTATTGATCATCTCACGCGCTATAAGGAAACTGCCCCGTTGCCAGCTGCGACGGCCTCTGACGTAGCCGGTTTCATACTTGAGAATATCATTCTCCTTCACGGTGCGCCTCAGGAATTGCTCAGCGATCGGGGTCGTGTCTTTTTGTCCGGCGTCGTGGAAGCCCTTCTTCGGGAGTGTCATATCGTTCATCGCACGCCGTCTTCGTACCATCCGCAGACGAACGGCATGACTGAGCGCTTTAACCGGACCCTCGGCAACATGATGATCCAGTACATTTCTGCCGATCACTCCGACTGGGAGCGCGTCGTGCCTTTCGTTACTTATGCTTACAACTCTGCAATGCAAGCCACTACTGGTTTTTCCCCGTATTTTCTTCTATACAACGCGAGCCTTCCTCCACAATGGACACCATATTCCCTTACCGCCCCGATTTATCCGAATTTACAACCGTCCCTCAGGCCGCTGAGCATGCCAAAGAACGCCGCCAACTCGCGCGTTTCTTTTTTTCTCACGACCAGCACCGTCAGAAAAGCGCCCGCCCCGCTTCTTCCCCTCTGCCGCCGTGCTATCTTCCTGAATATTTGGTTTGGCTTTGGGTGCCCTCCTCCAGCTAAGGACAGTCTACAAAACTGCTGAGCAAATACCAGGGCCCTTATCGCGTTGTTCAGCAGACATCTTAAGTTAATTATATAGTCCAGCCCATCACGCCTTCGCGTGATCATCGATGTCGCGGCCGTGAATTTGTGCACTTAGACCGCCTGAAGCCCTACTACGACCCAGCTATCGTCTCGTGTCGTTAGGCCGCCAGGATGGCGCCTTTTCACCCCGGGGGTATTGTAAGAAATAGAGTTGGGGTTTGATGCCCCAGCAGCTAGCGCCGACGAAGGCGAGAAAAAGACGGAAGGCGAAGCGGACGAAGTTCGGGTTTGCGCTTCCGAACGCCGGCCTGCTGAGCAGCACCGCTGGAACAAGGACAAGATAGTTCCGATGGTACAGCAGCTGGTCACGCAAGACAAAGTGATGAGCTTGACGACGGAGCGCCCTAGAAGGGAGGCGCGCTGAGCGGTTGGCTAAGAAATCCAGAAGAGAAGTAATCCAAGGATCCTTGCGCTGCTCAGAAGCCATATCAATAGTGTCAATAGAAGGTGTGAGGCCTGAAAGAGATGGTGGGTCAGGATCAGAGGTCACAGGTGAGCGCGAGAGAGCGTCGGCATAGGAGTGTTTACGACCGGTACGATAAATGACCCGTATGTCGTAATCTTGTAAACGGAGAGCCCAACGAGCGAGGCGGCCAGACGGATCTTTGAGTCACGACAGCTAGCAAAGGGAATGGTGATCTGTTATGACATCTAACGGGCGCCTATATAAGTAAGGACGAAATTTTGTGATCGCCCGAATAATTACCAAACTTTCTTTTCCTATGACGGAATAATTAGTCTCCACTTTCGTGAGCGCCGGCTGGCGTAAGCAACAGCGTACTCATTGAAACCAGGTTTTCGCTGAGCTAGAACGGCACCGAGACCAATGCTGCTGGCGTCTGTGTGGAGTTCTGTTGCCCCGGAAGGGTCGAAATGGCGCAAGATCGGAGGAGAGGTGAGGAGCTGGCTCGGCGTTGCAAAAGCTTCGTCGCATGCAGCGGACCAAGCCGACAAGTCGTGGATACGAGCGGGTAGTGTCATCGGGGCGATAATCGCAGCAAAATTCTTGACGAACCGGCGAAAGTAGAGCAAAGTCCAAGAAAGCTGCTGAGTTCTTTCAGGGATGTGGGCTTCAGGAAATGAGCAACAGCGCAGAGCTTGGCAGGGTTCGGGAGTACACCATCCTTCGACACGACGTGGCCTAGTATAGTCAGCTTTCGGGCGCCAAAGCGACACTTTTTCAAGTTCAGCTGCAGGTTAGCGTCACTGACACAGCGAAGAACACTCTCGAGGCGGGGAAGATGAGACGGAAAATTCCGAGAGAAGATGACATCATCCAAGTAGCAGAGGAATGTTTGCCATCTAAGCTATTAAAAGTTTTCGGTCGTCGGAAGAACGAATACTTGTGTTTGTTTTAGCGAATATATTGGTTAGAGAACTGGGCTGGTGTTGACGAGTTTGTCTCGTTGGTGTCGGCGTTAAGTATGATGAGGGATATAAACCAAGTGTGTAGTGTAATAAGCGAGAAATAAAAACATTTTGTGTGAAAAATTACAGAATACCAGATGATCCCAGCACACAGCCTCAATCTTATTGTTCTCATTTCGCTTACATTGACTAAAATTTCTCCTTTCAGATGAAAAATCAGTCATAAACAAAATGCATATGCAGCTCTTATGAGACCATAAAATATCTTTTATTTTATTATTTATTTATTTACAAAATACTGCGGACACGTAGTCCAAGCAGGTAGAGCGAACAAGTGAATGAAGCCCCAAAAAAAAACGCAACACTTCAAGAAAGAACAACGCAATATAAAAGTAATTGCTTAAAAATAATGGGACAATGGTTTAACTAGCTGATTCCAATGTGTTATTGTGAGTGGGAAGAACGAAAAGTTGTGTCTGTTCTAGCGAATATATTGGTTAGAGAACTGGGCTGGTGTTGACGATTTTGTCTGGTTGGTGTCGGCGTTAAGTATGATGAGGCATCCAAACCAAATTTGTTGTGTAATAAGTGAGAAATAAATTCCAACCTAAGCGTTCTTCTAAGATGTTCAAGTAGTTCACTTTTATTAATCTCCATTAAAGTGGTTGGGGAGTCAGTCGTTGCATATTTATTTAAAATAAACCTGATAGCTCTTCTCTGTATTTTTTCTAGATTTTTACGTTGGATTTAGTATGCGGGTCCAACCCTACATGGGCAAAGTCCATCGCGACATGTCTGATTAATCTTAAATCTCGACCCCTCCTTGCCGTTGTTCTCCAGAACGGCGAACTCTGTTCTGTTACGAGCAAGGGCGTTGAGCGGTGCATCTTCTGTCAGTCGTAGCGGCTCTGTGATATTTAAGAGCGATGATATGCTTTCTAAAAGTCTTTTTTTCTAATCGTAGAACCGGCACCGGCAGCCTGATATCGCCATCTCTTGAGAGAAGCCGCGCTCATCGACGGAAAAACCCCCAGAAGGGCAGTTGTCGCAGCACTAGCGACTGCGCGCCGGTCGACAGCGACTGCCTACTACATGAATCGATTGCTTTCTGCGACAGGTCACCTTCTACCATCCGGGCTCTCATATGACCATTTCCTTCACACGTCGAGTGCGTACATGTGCCTTACGTCATCCGATACCAAACCGAGCTATAGGTATGTCGAGCGGACGTCATCAGTAGTCAACCGGTCTCTCGATGGAAGACTCCATCCGCTATCCTACGAGTGGCCGCTGCCAGAGAAGACGCGCCAATCAGATGATCTCAGCACAAGGAGAGAGATGCGCACTCACACCAAAAATCCACGCTTGGTATGCTCTATCGCACCAACGCCCCAACAACGCTTGGTACCTGTTGGAAAGAGACGCGAAACAGATTGCGAAGTATTCAACCGCTTGGTACACATCGGTTATTCGCCACTAGCGTGGAGCGATCTCAGTACTAAACCTTACTCTTTGCCCGCTTCTCCCATCATCAGAAGAAGGTTGCTCTTGCTCTGGTGGAATTACCTGATCTTTTTTCCCGCTGGCATTTCCAGTTTTGAAAGAGCAAATTTTTTAAAGGTTGACATTTTTTAACACGCGGACGGTCCCGAAACATTATCTGAGAAAAGCTGTATGAAGAATTTTTTTTTGATCCGAAATCACTCGCGAACCGCGCCTTTAAAGCCATCCCAGGCAATCAGTCTCGCCAGGCTACTACCCTACCGTGCATCCCTTCAAGGCACTTTCTTTCGCGGACTGAACGTTGGGCTTCAGCATGCGAAATTTCTTGTACGTCCTCCCTAAGGGAACGTCCACAGATACTTCGCGTGCCCTCCATGAGGCCGAGGGCGCCGTGCTAAATTGCTGTCTGTCCTAGGGTCCTGCCACGGTAGGTCAGAGCTTTGTGGCCGGCCCGCTCAAGGCTTCAGGTGAAGTAGATTCGACAATCAAGTACCAGGAGTTAAAACATATCAATCTAAATCCATGTCTGGAAAGCTGCATTGTATGCGAAGAGGGTGTCGAACCGGGACCAAACTTGGGCCCGAAACCCGAACTAAACACGTATTTTCGTCCGCAACCAACACTGAACCAAACCTTTTACTTTTCGCCGTTTTGGATCCAAACCCGAAATAGAACGATTTATAAGGAGTCGTGCCAAACCGGTTCATGACACGGCTCAGCCCAAGTTTTGGTGGAACGCATTGCAATTTTTTTTTTCAGAAAAAATAAGTAGTTTGACGGCACAGGTTAACGCGACGAGATCTGCACCAGATAATCTGCGGAGAGCGCGCAATCTACGAAATGCCTAAGATGACAGAAAAGAGTACCGCCTGCGAGGCAAGCCACACAGCTCTATAATGCGAATTTGCTAATTCGAAAATATTTTTCACCACACCGATCAGAATACTTAAGTTGTTTAGTCTCCCTCATTCACAGACCTGCAGAAATTTTTAACTGAATTGTCAAAACGGCTCGATATCAGAAACCCCACCCGCGAGTAGCTCTCCTTTTTCAGTGTCATATACAATCCATATCTGAAATTTATCGCTGAAACGATCAAGGCCCGTTGTGTGACGTTTACTGTCGAAAGCATTTATTGTCTCAGACAGCAGCGGTAAAGTAAAGGCTGTAGGAATCAGGAAATTTTTTTATTGGATAATTGTTTGTTGCAGGCGGTGGAAAAAAGCACAGAATTATAGGTGGTCTAGGGGCAGTAGAAAATGCAGTAAGACAAACAAAATACGAACGCCAGCTTTTTTACCATATCACTTGTCCTTACATCAACATAGCTGGAGGGCTGCTGTATTTAATTCACCTAGCGACGACTTTGCCGGTCAATATTTCCCCTGAAATTATTTTCTATCATTTATTTTTCACTCTGTGAGTCTGGTCATCCACTTGAACCAGGTGCCACAGCTACCATCTGTATTTTTAAATCCGCTGCGCGCCAAATGACCCGTTGATCCTCCTGGACTTTTCCTAAAGTGCCAACACGGACAACCATCAATGTTCGACACGAGAACGGATGTTCGAGACGGAATCAGTGCGGTGACGTTGAGCCCGCAGTGAAAATTCTTCTTCAGGACTATCTTTAAAGCAGCAAACTATGGATTGCCTGACATTGTGGATGTCGATAAATACGTCCTGCGCAACGGCAGGTGAAAAGTTGAGAAATTCAGTGGCAATTTTTCATTTACGAAGCCGGGCATCACTTCCAGGAAGCGCGGCGGGGCTTAGAAAGCGTGGTCTCCTCTTTGGCGGAAACTAGAACAGCGACTGGTGACCTCTTGAAGAAGCTTATACAATGACTGCAAAAGTAGTGCAAAAAAAAAAACGGGATGACGATATCCAGACGGAACACATAAAAGGCTATTTCTTTTTACATCGGGCTGAAGCTACGCACAAAAATGTCTTGGCATACATAAATGTGAAGTTCAGCGTCAAAATTTATCTGGATCATCGATAGCACGTCGAGTTGTAATTCTTTACGCGCTGTAATTCTTTCCCTAACTTTCTGAGAAGGTCAATAGCATCCCTATATCAAATGTTACTAAGGGTTTTCACTGTTACTTGCGTACCCAAATTTTCTCATTCCAAGAGATCTGAATACCACTTGAAAGAATGCGATCGATATAAGTGGCGAGAATGCGTAGCCCTTCCTAACTTGAATTTAATAACTTTTACTAGGTAGAACTAAGATCATTCTGTGGAGTCATTTAGATAAGTACAGAGACAGCAATAAGTTTCTTAAAACGCACATATTTGCTAGCCCCATAAGGTCCCTGAATGCACAATGCTCTCGTGATTACCGATGTTCCTACCGAATCAAATGTTGTGAAGCATGAAATGCTTTATGTTCAGCTTCCTTTCTTCAAAAGAAAGCATGTCCATCTCCATGTCCTCCAGAAGCAGGTCATGGAGAATTTACTAGTTTCTGAAGCTTTTCAAGTGCTTACGCCCTGCGGCGTAACGTGCTAAGCAACATTCCAACATTCTTGCATAAAAGTTTTGAATATTGAAAAACTGTGAGGGACTTTTACAGAAATATTGAAGGTAATGGTCGATATTCCGATGTGTCGCAAAATCTTTGCCGTAAAGTTTCAAAATCGCTCGCATCGGGCAGTTAAGACAGCCGTAGAAAACGAATGGGGAACGCTTCTGACGATTCCAAACACGATAGTAGCAAACAAATGCAAGCCTGCCCATGGCAGATCTGCGCACATAGTCAGTAATAGAGAAATCTTACGATATGTAAAAATATTGCGCACAAGACTTTTTCTCTTTCAAAAATTATTTTGTACAGAATGGTTGGTTATGACTGTGCCGTCGCTGTATTGCTACCTGTATTTCGCTAATCGCTAAAACATAGACTTTGTGGTAACATAGCCAGCACAACGATCTCAACAGGGAACTTGGCGGCGATGGTCACGTGATGACCCGTGACCTCATTCCGGTCACGGGCCACTTATATCTGGTCACGTGACGTGAAGCTGCTAATTCTACTTGGAAGGGCTCCCTATGACCGCTTTCGGTGTAGAATTTATCATACTTTATTCTCGAGTAGGCCCTCGAATCAATGGCGGCACAAAAACGGAAGCGTTGTTTTACCTGCACATTCGACCACTCGGTCATCTCCGCAGCCACTCGCGCTGAGTGTTCTAAGTAATTGCAGCTCACTCTATGTTTTCGAAATCTATGCCTTTTTCAACTTTCGAACCGTTATTTCTGAGAAGCGGATATTTTCTACTGTGAGTCAAACAGCGATAGCAGCGGGAAGCGATGAGAGCATTGCAAGAAAAAAAAAAGAAAAACGACTGCCTCCACGCACCTGCACATAAAGACCCAAAGCGGCGACGGAAACGGAACGTACTCCCCAGCTAAGAAAAGATGCGGAAGCTCGTAGAGGCGCGAAACCAGCCAGGTCATGTTCAGCAGTCCAAGTACCTGGTCAGTACAGGCGGGCAGCTTCCACCACCTACGAGCCGCCCTAGTTGCGCTATGCTCTTCCTGCAGTCCATTTCATGTTTACATATACTCTCTACGAGGAGATAGGCTGCAATAATTTATGTCATCTATGAAAGCTCTGTTAGTGGTCCGCTTATATTTTGATCATTTCTGGATTGATGGCGCAGAAATGATCCATTGTGGAGTGTCTTTTCATAAAATTCAGATGTTCTAGTTGATTAAAGTCTAAGGTTTCTCTGATTCTTTCAGGGATTAACTTCGCGCATATCTTGTCTTTAAGTCCCACCCTTCTACTAAAATAGTATGGTTTTATCACTCTTCTCTGGTTTCGGAACGCTTGAGGTCATGCCACATTCATACACAGTGTGGCAGTTTCTTTCTCTAATACGATGTCGCGTCCGTCCCTCACCTCCAGTATCTGGAGTAATATCTGCGCATCTCTATTGCATAGCTGCTTTATTTGCAAGGGCTTGGAAGAAATTTCTACCTCTGTCGATATCTGTCCCTTGTTCTACGTTACGCTGTTTGCCCTTAGAGATCAATATTACAATGAGCCCATCTACAGCAAAAGTTATTGAATGATGTGAATAAAATCCGCCGATTAGTAGAAGGTCTGCTACATGAGCGAAAAGGTTTCCGAAATAGTGAGTTTGGGTGCAAGCCTACACGCAGAACGCATCAGCTTGTCGTCTGATGTTTCCCTTATGAGATACACCGTTCGGGTATACTCTATTAGCTGTAATGTTTAAGGAAATTCCCTAGGGGGTGTAGATTAGTAATGAAGACATAGTGGATTAGCAAGGGAATATTTTTCTCTTGAACTAATGAAGTTTCCGAGGAAGCTGTGTACGTATTCTTTGTTGCAGTATAATAGCGCTTGACTGGATGTCATTGTGTAATTACTCACTTGTTATAAATCGTGTTTCGCGTTAACTGCTAATAGGTTTCGCAAATTTTTGTTCGAATTCGCAGAAGCTTAGATTATTGAAAGCTTCTAGGTATACTCCACATCCAGCGTTGTCTATTTACTTCTCCTGCATGTCAACGCGTCCTCTTCGCTAGTGTGTGCTTACCATGCACCAACAGGCCCAAAAAGCTACGCTTCTTCAATACTATACTCCACATCTTTTCAACTGCCTCATTTGTTCTTCTTTAGGGATAAGCCCATTTATGCTGATCACCACACAATTGGAACTCGGGCAAATACAGTCGAAAATTCGCCACATTACCAACAGCTTTCCTTGCGCAAAAAAAATGTTGTTCTTTGTAGCTGGTTGTAGAAGCACCCCCCTTCTGGCGTGGAGCGTGCTGTTTTACTTTTGCAACCTTTAATTCCCTTCTTCCTTTATTATTTAATAGTGTGATACATGTCTTATCCTGATCTGGCTGCTTTCGAAAGGATTTTTTTTTGATGAAGTTAGGATGCACGATGGAATTTTGATGGAGTTTATAAGTCGTTTTCGAAGTCTGAAATGCCTTAATTTGACCTAGTACCTTCCATTGTCAGATATAGGCTTACCGTGAGATAAGCACACTGCTCCAGATTATGCGTAAGGATCATACTGACGCAAGCTGGGCTCCATATTCGCGTTGATCTCAAGCACGAATGTCCCTGTCATAGCTACACCGTGACATAAGCCTGGCATGCGATTCTGCTGTTTCTCCAGTGCGGATGATTTTGTGCTGTTAGACAGCGTCACTGGACGCCCTTCGTTGCGCGTCACTCACTCACCTTGCAGACACCTCAGCCGCCCAGCACTAAGGAGAAAAGAGAATCGCCGACGGCGCGTCTTCTTTCACACCATGCCCCGTTTGCTGCCTCTGCTGCTCGGCATATATTTTGTTCTCAGGACGCTGTGAACGTGACGTGGCGCCTACTGACGCACCAGGCAGGCGGATTGCAGCCCGAGGGACGATCAGTTCCCAAACCGGACGACAAGGCATCGACACCGCATTGAATGGCATTAAGGTAAGCTCCTTAATTTGTTGGATATATAGTTATATAGGGTGGCCTTGTATATGTAGGATGGCCAAATGAGTGTAGCTGGGGCCCACTGGCCCGATTTGCAATGGATTGCCAATTTGAACCATTCATTTACAAGTGGGGGATAAGTTGAGACGAGGTAACGAAACAGCAATAGAAAAAAGGAATATTACATGGTACCAAGGGGAAATAAGAAGATTCCACGGCGTAGGACGAAAACTTGAGAACCGGCGCATTCATTCGTGTGGGTAAAGAATTTATTCTTTTCGGAAGCGATTCGCATGCTCATGAGTGCAGCGACATTGCCAACATGGGAGGAAAAAACAACCGTAACCTAATCCAGGCATGAGCGTGTTTCTTAACATTAGAAACAGCCCTTTGGTGCAGAGAAGTTGATTTCGGATTCTCTGCACGAAAGTAAAAAAATCAAGATAAGAGAGGCAGAAGGTATTACCCGCAACTGTCAATTGCTTGCCCTTCGTTTAATTCTTGTTGCCACTGGCAGCTTCTCCTATATCTGATCCACGCTTCGGCTTTCCTATCTAATACAAATTATCCACGCTCATATATCGTTTAATAAAATATTGAGTGTCTCGTTTATGACAAGCATATGAAGGAAGCCACCTGTCTGGCTCGTTGGCTTCATTCATTTCTATTAAAGGGACACTGAGGAGAAATTGAAGTTGACTTGCATCGGCAGAATACCAGCTCCTGATTACAAAAACGCCATTCATACTGACAACAAAGCTCCTGTAACTTAGAAAAGAGCAAGAACCAAAATACAGGTATCGCCGCCACAGGCCAAACTCGCAAGTACAAGCTTCTTGGCGTCATAGCACAAAACAGTGTTGCTAGAACCAATAGTTCTAGCAACACTAGGACACGAGAAGCTACGAATCACTGAGGCGCAGCAAATGCATGCGCAAATCTCCTTGACGTCGCCAGATGGCGCAACGTACCCGATAGCTACGCGCGCTCCTGCAGCGCCGGGACCAATAAGCGCTTGCTCTCAGCGGTATGGGGGCTCCCGGTATTCCGCTAACGGTAACAAGGTACGCGTACGGTATGCTAAAGGCGTCTATTTGCGAGAACTTCGTTGACGACTTCGAGAACGGGATCCATTGTAACGCTGGCGAAACGCCGGTGCAAATGTAAACGAAGCGACGGCCGCAATAGCCGATAGATGCCTTCAACGTGCGGCCGGCGGTAACTTTCTTTTCGGCTGCTGCTGGGCCGCACTGCTGGCCGCCAGAAATCACGGAGTCTGCGTTACGTCATGTGAATGTCATGTTTCACGTCACTTAGTTCTGTGTCGTCATAGCAGAATCCCAAGTTTGAATCAGAGCGGCGGCAAAAACTATTTCAACTTCGAATCCAAATTTCTTAGAAATAAATGCATCTTTCGCTGCCGGCCAAATGGCAACAAAGCCATGAAATGCCGAACTATCGGATTTTGCTATAAAAAAAAATATTAATAGAGCTCTCCTCAGTGTCCCTTTAAAATAGGCGATAAGCTGAGGCCCACATGCAGTTCTCAACAAATTAGGAGCCACATAGGTGTGGAGAATGAAAATTCAGCGCACTAGCAAGTGGGGGGCGAAGAAGATATTATACTGGAAAGGTATTAAGCAGCAAATGATATTATTTCACACCGCTTCCCTGCTGAGAAAAAGTTCTAGGATGCAATAACCTCATAGATCATTCATCATAGAATATCATACAATCTGTATGACATCATACAATCTGTATGATATATCATACGAATTATATGATACATCATACAGATTGTATGATATGTCATTCAGATTGTATGATATTCTATGATGAATGATCTATGAGGTTATTGCATCATGAACTTTTTTTCAGTAGGGTTAAATTAGATAAAACATTGAGGTTTCCTGCTTAATACTAACCAAATCATGTGGCTCATTGAAAATGATTGGTTAAGTTGCCCTTTGCGCCATCTTCAAACGATGGCCTCTATATTAGATGCGAAGCTTCTAGGTCTTGTTTCTGTGGAATTTAGCGTGTGTCAGCGATTATCAGTACTTGCATTGGTGAAGATAACAATAAAACTCGCGCATGATAAAATTAGCCGCTTGCACTCTTCTACCGGTACTGTGGCTGGACGTCTGTCATTGTCGTTTGGTAGCCTTGACCTACATCGCTTTCTTGCTTTGTCTTCGTTCGATCCCACTTGAAGTCCCATTGCAACTGCTGCAGTCATCGCTGCACTTGGCAGGCTCCACTCTTAGATTATGTCACCTGTGCCTTTCTACCCACTTTCGGCGAAGATTATTGAACGGAGATTTCAACAAGGCCAAAACGTCTACAATGGAGACATTTTGTAGGAGTGCGTGGGACCTCAAAAAGAAGCAGGAAAAATATTTAGTATAGCATTCCTAAAGCATGCCCTCTCGTGACATCACTTCTCTGCTTCTCTACAGGCATAATTAGGGGTAGCGGGGCAAACTCGAGATTTTGTTACTTTAAGTAACATAACTTACACGTACGATTGAAAAACTGAATATTTACTTTGCATAAATGTCCGCATGACTGTGCAACTCACCATGATAGTGACGAGACGAGGCTTTGCTTTTTACTATGAATATAGAATATTGATTCTATGCAGAGCCGCACTTTGAACTTTTGATTTCTGTGAAGTAATGGATTGAAGCAGATGGTGAGATTCAGTTCGAGTAGATGGTCGGACTATTAATGAGGAAGTTCCGAAATCTTTTTGAACATTACTTAATACCACTTTTATCGATTTCAATGACCAGTCGTATTTAGAGTGGAATGGCATTTTGTACTGGGTCATGCGTGGACCCAGTGCTCTCTGTATATTTTTAAGCTGTGAAAAACAAGCTGTAGATCGCGTGCTTGAAAACAAAAACAACGGTGTGTTTAGGTGCATTGATGATTTTTTCGAGTTGAGTCGAGCTTTTCCTTGGCGGCATGCACGCGGAATAGGTGAAGCCTCGTCTTACACGCTGTATGTATAGCCCTTGCTTTGCTGTGGAGTACGTCCAGTTTAGAATAGGCCACTTCATCACATCATCCAGGTCTCCCTGCGAGAGAATGTATTCACGGAGAGCACTCCAAACATTGTTTTCGCTTTATCCTTAGAGAAAAGGCGAAGCACGGCCATTTAAAAAAAATTACCTGGTGGCCATGAAAAATGATGCGAATTTCAGGAGTAGCTGGTGGCTGAATCCTGCCTCACTGTGATGTTAATGATTAATTGGGCCGACAAGCGTACATCTGTGCCTCTCAAATCCGCAGCATCTTTGAGATTCCGCTGTTAAACAAACAAGCAAAACCTGGTTTGTTGGCGTTGAACTGCCGCTCGATCGCCAGCGTCGCAGCACCGTCATTCGCCTCTCTCCGGCATCCGGTGGCTTGCGCTTCGTGGACGCGAACTTCCTGATCTCGTCCTTGTGTCGTCTGCTTATAGTCTCGAGCGCGCACTGGAGGGTCCGCTCCCCGACGAAGTTTTCGCTCCGCTTCACGTGCGCGAAACTCCGGCGCTTCACCCGATCGTAGCGATATTGGCGAGGTTCTTCTTCCGGGTGCTCCATCGGTTGCTCATCTTCCCTACCGGTGAAGACAGCGAGTCAAAAAAAAAAGTGCGCTCACGAGCCTCGCAGCCCGATCCACAAATCAGGTGATGCTTACTTCATTAAGCCCGCAGCTTCTTAGCACGACACCAAAACATCACAAGTACCCCGAAGAGCTATGGCGCTGTACAAAACAACTGAACCAAGTTTCAACTGTAAAGAGAGTTTTCATTTGACATAAAACGACGAAAACGATTCTACTCATAGTGTAAAATACATACGCCTATGCTACAGCAAGTTTAACCGGTGTAGGTTTGTGTGTTGCTTAAATAGAACTGAGGGTGCTAAGTAAGATCAAATGGCGCCTTTAGCGGACGTTGTGCCCTTTAATTGTTGTCAAAGAATACTCAGTTCCATACATTTTCTTCACGCACTTTCTGTTGACAGGAACAAAAAGTGACACTCAAGGAGAGTAGCGTTTTTGTGGAGCCATTTTATGTGAAATATTAAAGAATCTCAAAGATTTGCACGCAGCTTCTCTTTTATTAATTTCGTTTCGCTTAACTTGAATGAAATTTCACTTCGCAGATGAATAACCAGAGGTAAGCGAAATTGTTATGGAGTTATATTGTGACAATAAAAAATATAGGCCCGACATGTCCGATTAATCCTTAATCTCGACCCCTCCTTGCCGTTGTTCTCCGGAACGGTTAACTCTTTTCTGTCATGAGTAAGGGCGTTGAGCGGTGCTCCTTCTGTTTGTCGTACCGGTACTGTGATCTTTAAGAGCGACGAAATGCTTTCTGAACGATTTTCTATTTCTAGCTGTAGAAACGCGCCTCGACAGCCTGATAGCGCCATCTCTTGAGAGAAGCCGCGCTCAGCGAAGGAAAAAACCCCTGAAGGACAATCGCCGTCGCCCTGGCGACAGCGTGCTGGCCGACAGGCAGGGGCTACTGCCGGAGGCTATTGTTCTCTGGGACTGATCACGTTCCGGCGTCCGGTCTGTTACACGAACATTTCCGTCACGTGTCTAGCATGCTGCCCGCCATCCCGGAGAAAACTGAACCATAGGGGCGGTGCGCAGACGTCATCTTGTCTCAGGCTGCTGGATCCCAGCCACTGTCTGATTGGCTGTCGAGCAGACTCGGCGTGTTGCTGCCGGCACGACGCACCAATCAGGGCCTCGCAGCCTGAAGGTAGTGACGCGAAGGCGTAGCAAGAAGGCGCGTGTGTATTGAACCCCAACATGCCTTGCTGCGTGTTGCGAAGGGGCGTGAATGATGTTGGAACCATAGACCAATCGCTGCCCATAGCTTTTGCAGAGTAGGTCGCAATTAACAACGTTTCAATACACAGATTTCACAGAAAAGTGAAAATGATTTCAAAGCGTGTCTAAAACAATTGGCTTGTCATGGTAGAAACCGAAATCCCCCGCAAAAGAGCCCGAAACCAGCCGGGAGCAGTACCCAGACAAGGCACGCGCCTCTCCTAAAAAGCGAAAAGTCTAACGTACAACTTAACGAATTGGGGGCCGAATAGGTATTTGCTGGCCGTTTCCCACGAACGTGGGAAGAGTTTGTCGGAGAAATGGTTAGAGCTGTAGAGGGGCACTGAAGCGATCGCGCTCATTTTATCTTTTACCTTCTTTCGCGGCCCGGAGAGCTCTATTATTTTGTAAAGATTATACCATGTTTTCGAGGTTTTAAATGCCTAAACTTGGCCACTAGGGTTTCATGTGCTGCAATGCCTTTTATTTTCCCGTTCTCTTGCACACGAATGTAACGCGGTCTTGCTTCGTGCTTATTTCCAAGTAAGAGGAGGCCCCTATGCAGCACTAGGCTCTAGGACCTTCTTTATATAGCTTTTTGGTAACCTACGAATCAGTTTCAAGCTTCAAATTTTCAATGACAGTATTGGCGTAGTTTCAGCTCAAATTCACCAGACAACATTGCTGATATTGAGAAGACCTAGACATTACTGAGTGTTGATTAGAACCTCGATACAGCCTACGAACGACCAGCTGTAACCCCGGCGTGCAGTTCTGTTGTTCGGCTAATGCGGACGATTTTGCATTGTTAGGCCGCGTCACTACATACGCCGCGTCGAGCTTGACCCTGTCATTTCTGCGACGCACCATGCGTCCAGTACAGGCGAGAAATCGTGTCGGCGATGGCATGTCGTCTTAGTGGAAGGCCGACTGCTTGCGCGACGACTTTAGCGAAATAGTCATTTAGCATATTGGATGTATGACAAGAGAGGACACTGCCTTAGACCCCAGCGGCCCGGTCGTTTCTAGCCCACCTAGAAGTTAGTGTGAACAACTCCTCCAAGCTTCGTCCAAAGTACCTCCCAGCGTCGAGCGATAAACCACTGCCACGCCTACAACCGCACCATCGATGAAATGCTCGATAAGCATCGCATTACATTTCCATGCACTGAACACAAGGTAGATATGACCGCGCACGGTCTAGACTCCCTTGTTCCAATGAGGATGCGTTTGGCTATATCGCTGGCCAACAAATGTATCATATCAAAAGGGTTAGTATCCATAATGTTACTAATGATTCTCACTATCGATATTCTTGCTATCGAAAGCGGTACTATCTGTAGTAATACTATCAATATTATCAATATCGATTGATTCTACTATCGACTGTACTTTCGATAAAGCTATCGATAGTATATCGATAGTACTACTATCGATAGTTTTTTTACACTACCGATAGCTACAAAAGCTATCGATATTATCGATGGTCTATTTCCCGATAGTTTTGCATAACTAATTTTCACGCACCCAGCGGTTAGCGAAACCAATTGGCTTACAATTCTTTTTTTCAGCTTCACTGGCGTAAATTCCTAATTGCTCGCGCGCGTTACCCACGGTTGGCTCTGGCAGGAGGTGGGCCAGGTCTCGTTGAATCCCTTCTGCGAATTTCGTCATACCGAAATTATTACAATGTAAGTAGTGGAGGAAAGTGTACGCATAATTCAGTTTCAGTTCATTCACTTTGGATGAGGGTTTTACAAAAGAGGGTGATAAAAGCATCTGGGCCCTTAGCAAGCTGCTAATTCGGGCCCATGCAGTCAGTGCACAAAATAGCGTACCAAGGCGTCAACATTAAAAAAAATGCATACATTTATATTTATTGAAGATATTAAACAAAACTAACAATCAACTAAAGCAATCATATTCAACCAATGAAATGAGAGAAACGACAACAGAGGACGTTCGTTCCAAACATTGAATAACACTTAAAAACTGATTCAAGAGTATTAGATCATTCTATCCAAAGTAATGCACTTTTTAGTACACTACATTTTGGCAAGAGATTGAAAATTATTTTTATAGATAATGTCCTTTACTGAGCGATAGAAATTTGGGCTTCTTATAACAATTACTGGAGAGCGTTCCAGATTTTTGTACTAGTATGTGGTAATAATCGCCTGCTATATATGATGTAAACGGCGGGTAACTTAAAAAATATAATGATCCTTACTTCCTCTGTGCCTTTTTGGTTTGGTTTGGTTTGGTTTATTGGGGTTTAACGTCCAAAAGCGACACAGGAAATGAGAGACGCCGTAGTGAAGGGCTCCGGAAATTTCAACCACCTGGGGTTCTTTTGCGTGCACTGACATCGAACAGCACACGGGCCTCTAGTATTTCACCTCGAAGTGCCTTTTTGGGGGTATAAAGATGGTGGAGGGAAACGGGTTATTATTTAGCCGAATTTTATGCACACGGCAAGCTGTCTGGTAATCACGTGCGACTGTGAATGGCATAATCTGCAGGTCGGGAAATATTTCTGCAGTGTGTTCTCTGTAACCTGAAAAGGTTAAAATGTGCACGGCACGTTTCTACAGAATGATGAATGGTTCTAGATATCAAGGATAGGTATAGCCCCATGATTCAACGCAGTGTGTGAGATGAGAGTTAAAACTGCGAAGTATATATTACTCTGAGCGTTTTTAGAGGAAAGTTTTGTCGTGCTTGAAAAAGTACAAAACATGCATGGCTTAGTTGCTTGCAGTCGTTACTGGTGTGCTCCTCAAAATGTAATGACGAGTCCAGCGTGACAACTAGGCATCGGCATGATTCGACTTGAGTAATGTCTTTCTGACCAATCCTCATATTAATAGAACCTTTGTGTTTGCTATGAAAATTACGAAATTTGTTCATATGAACTTCACCTTTAATTTATTAGCGGTAATCCATACAGCTATGTTATTTCATTTTTTATTAGCAGTTTCTTCTTGTCGATTAATATCTTTGCCGCAAACGAGTACAGCTGTATCGTCGGCGTATATAACGGCCTCACCATCTTTTTTTCCAGTTGCGGAAGTCATTTATGTATAAGAAAAACAGAATTCGCCCTAATACCGATCATTGTGGTACCCCATGTGAGACTGGCAAAAAGTCAGAAGTGTCTGTTTCTATATGCACTCTTTGTTGTCGTTGTGTGTGATAGCTTCGAAACAATTTTGACGCTACGTCGCTGAACCCATAGCAAGCTAATTTCATTAATAATAATTCATGATCAACCGTATCGAAATCTTTCTTGAAGTCCAAAAATATGCCAATAACTGTTTCTATATTATCTAAACTATTGGTTTATGGTTTAGTGAGGTTTAATGCCCCAAAGCAACTCAGGATAATTATATATATATATATATATATATATATATATATATATATATATATATATATGAAAGAAGCCAACAGCCACAGAAACCAAGGGGCACCGGGGATTTTTTTTACATTAATTTATTTATTTTGTGGTGTTGATCAATTTAGAATATTACTGAACATGCCATCGCTTAAAGCTAATTGATTAGAAAAGCAGAAGAAAAAACAACCACTGCCGCCGGTGGGATCCGAACCCACGACCTCCGAATTACGCGTCCGGTGCTCTACCTCTGAGCTACGGCGACGGCTGTCAAATCTTCTGCTTTCGGGGGTATTTATGTTTACAAGTAACCTAACCTTGAGAGTGTTCATCAGCGCCACCCACGTTCTTAAGCGGCGGACGTAGAACGTCCTGAGTAACCGCAGGTAGTGACGTAGAACGTCATCGAACGGAGAGTGTGGAAGCTGCGTGAGAACCCTCTTATGCTTCCTATGGAGTCAAGGCTGCCAGAACCGAGGCCCTCGCTAAGCAATTAAGCAAACAAGGGAAGGGGAATGAGGGGCTCGTTATAAATATGAAAGAAGCCAACAGCCACAGAAACCAAGGGGCACAGGGGATTTTTTTTACATTAATTTATTTATTTTGTGGTTCGATCTATTTAGAATATTACTGAACATGCCATCGCTTAAAGCTAATTGATTAGAAAAGCAGAAGAAATAAGAAATGATATATATATATATATATATATATATATCATTTACAATGGCTGTAACGGCTTTGCTCGTTGATTTGTTCGGTCGGAATCCGTGCCGATTAGATACAGTCAGACTGTATATTTATTCCGGGGTAATATGAAGAACGAGCACATAAAGGCTAAACACAAACCAAGACCAGCCTGGTACAGCAATGCTCGATATAAAGATAACTGGGTTCCTTAATAAAAGGTAATCTGAAAGTATTAACAGAAAGAACAAAAGGGACGTAGTCGACACATAGCTAGTGGATATGCAGAAAAAAATTGAAGCTGGACGTCATCAAATGATGATGCTTAAAAAATTTGTCCTCATTCAAAGGTTTGTTTCATCCCGAACATGTTTGAAGCTGGTTCAAACCGGAACAGAGTGGCGCTCCTGAGCAGAACTCGGAGCTGAACCCGAAAAGCGTGAGCCGTACCGGTTCCGAAAAAATTCCGGTTCAACACCGTGCATGAGGGTGTGTTTAAAATGGTTCTAAACTCGCACTTAGCGCACAGAGCTAGCAAAAACATTAAATCTGGGAAAGCTGCGGCACAGAAAAGATAAAGCGTAGCAAGTTAGGTATGGAGAAGAAAATTCTAGCCGCGCTAGACAACTAGATCAGAAAAAGGAGGAGAGAAACACACGGCGCTGAAGGCAGCCTCACAATGCGCACGCGTCACAGAAGAAGAGATGGAAGCGAGGCTAAAATAATTTTTTGAAAACTGGAAAACGAAGGATCGGAACATAAAGAGTTGAATGAGGAGGCAGCACCAGGCGCCCCTCTTGAAATCGGATAACGGACCAATGAAAGGCCTACCCTAGATTTTTTTATCTTGGAATCTATAATTCAAGAGCTGTAAGCCGTGGGGCCCTGCTGCATAACGGTAGAGCATTTCCCACCATCGTTGATAGACGACGTGAAAAAAGGCATTGGTGCTGCCGAGGGGGAGGGAGAACGGTAGCGCGCTTTCTATCAAACTATTTGCCTTCTTTTACTGGACGCATGACTATGAATAGAAGTTTATAAGTCGTTTTCGAAGTCTGAAATGTCTCATTTGGCCTGGAGCATTTCATTGTCAGTGAGAGAGTTAGCGTCACATAGGCACACTTCTCCAGGTTATGGGCCTTGTACTGACGCAGGCTGAGCTTCCTATTTGCGTTGATCAGAAGCCCGAAGGTCCCTGCCATAGCAACGGCGTGATAAAGACCTGGCATGCGATTCTGTTGTTTGTCTAGGGCGGATTACTTTGCGTTGTTAGACCACGTCACTTGACACCATTGTTTGCGCGTCAGTCCTTCGAATCGCGGACGCCCCAGTTGCCTAGGGCTCCCGAGAGAAGAGAAGTTTTTCGACGTGAAATTTAGAGAGGCGACCCCACACCGATGGAACATGTGAGGTAGGATACAAATATCTTGTGCCTTATTCGCCAGCCACGTGTGCACATGCGCACTTGCACATGCGGGAGCACTGCTTAACCAGTTTATTTGGCGCAGAAAACGCCAGAGAGGCGCCATGACCGCCTGAAACTCTTTTGAGGTGATGAGAAACTTTGCGAACATTTCACGTCAAGCCGACAGGGTGGCTTTGTGGTTATGGCGCTCGGCTGATGACTCGAAAGACGCAGATTCGACCCCGGCCGTGGTGGTCGCATTTCATTACACGCGAAATGCAAGAAGCCCGTGTACTGTGCGATGTCAGTGCACGGTTAAGAACCCAAGGTGGTGGATATTTCCGGAGCCCTTCCCTACAGCGTACCGCATAGCCTTAGTCGCTTTGGGGCGCTAAGACCGCCGCCGTGAGAGAACAGTTCATGACGAAACAGGATATGTCAAAACAGCGCACAAAATACAGCACAGCGAGAAAACAGTGCTACGGAAAAACGGCATAGGGACAAAAGACCACCGGGAAAAAACAGCATGGCGACAATACAGCGCAGCGAAAAAACAGCATGCGTCACAGCACTACGCTGGACCAAAGGGCACTCTGATAAACCATCAACGAGAAAGAACAGCACGACGACGATAGAGCGCAGGGGAAACACAGCACGTGGACATAACGACATAGGGGAGTACGGCGCAGCGCTTCGGGGGGGGGGGGGGGGGGGGGGGGGATTTATAAGCATAACCGCAAGCGGTAAATTACGACGTATACGGCAGCTACAGTGTTCATTTCGTTGATTCATTAAAAAACAGGTTTAGGCAATGTTCGGGACATGAAATGTCCCGTATTTTCTGGTGTGTAATGAAATGCCTAACGCTGAAGAAATTGTTCTGGAAGCATTAATTCTGCATGTTGACCACCATGGCGCTGAATTCTGACACACACGCCCGACGTATGGCTCAGGGTGTACCAGAAGTTCTTATTCTTCAAAACTCTTGCTGTCGGTAGTTGAACCTTCATCAAGTTTACTTGGAACGAGCAACAGGGTCTTCATACACTGAAAATATCCAGTATGCGATGCTTACTTTTAAAGACGGAAGGATAGCGTGAGTGGATATTTTCAGATTGTTTGGTGTTTAACCAAGACACTGCACAGCGGCTGTCTGACGCCGACCAGCGGTTACTTTACTTCGCGGAATGGGCTACACAGCTTGCCTGAAAATTCTAGCGTCGGTGCTCATTTGTTCAGTGTAATTTGATATTGAAGCTGTTTTTTTTTCACTTCAAAGAGAAATAATCGAAACATCAATCTTCAGAACGTTTGATAGAATTACTTGTTTCGCTTCAAGAACAATTTTATAAATAGATCAACTTTCGACAGATTGGACCTTTTTGCTCAGCAACGCCAAAAAACACCTATCAAACACACAGCTAATATAAGAAACGCAGGTTTGTCTCTCCTGACACCGACTGTGGAGTCTACGGAAGCTGAATTGTTTAATATGGCAGGGATTTTCGTTTCACCGGAAGTTTATTGCCCTATCGGGCTTGAAGACAGCGAGGGTCCAGGAAAAAAAAAGAACACGAATTGGTAATTTACTATGTTCTCCTTCAGTAAAGACAGCGAGAAAAGCTTGTCTTGATTATAGCGGTAGGATGGCTCTAGCCCTGGTATAATGGTAGTATAAGACATTTGTTTGACCAACAGTTACAGGCCGAGCATATTCCAGCAAAATACTCGTAAGAAGGGCCTACAAAGCCAGGTCTTCATTACAGGGTGCTTGAAAACTGCCATTAAAAGAAGAGCCGCACGAACTAAAATGCTGACGTGAAGCGTTACTGACTTGCCGTCAGTAAAAATATAAATATTCATATTCATATTAAAGTATAAATATTCATATTAATATTAAATTGAAAAACCTCGCCTCGTAAGTCTTAAGGTGAGCCGGAGAGACGTGCAGAGATTAATGCAAGCTAAATATTAATTTTTTTTTATTTTGAGCAACTTTATCTACAGCTTGGTTTACACAGCCTTAAAAAATACACAGTGTACTGCAGCCACACATGACCCAGAACAAATGCCATTCCACTCTAAATACGATTCTCCATTGAAAACGATAAAAATGACATTAAAGTAATACTAAAAAAGATCTCAGAAATTAATCACTAATAGTCCTGCAACATACCGGAACAGAATCTCACCATTTTCCAGAATGCATGACTTCACAGAAATCAAAAGTTCACATTCTGCCACTGCATATAATAAATCCTCTATATTTTATAGTAAAAAGAAAAACCTCGTCTCGTCAGTTTTAAGGGGAGCCGCAGAGACCTGCAGAGATTAATGCAAGCTAATCAATCATTTTTTTTTGTTTTTAAGCACATGATCTACAACTTGGTTTCCAAATCCTAAAAATACATAGTGGACTGCAGCCACACATGACCCAGTACAAATGCCATTCCACGCTAAATACGACTGGCCGTTGAAAAGGATAAAAGGGGCATCAAAGTAATACTCAAAATGATCTCAGAAATTGCTCACTCATAGTCCGAGAACATACTGGAAAAGGTTCTTACCATTTTCCTGCATGCGTGACTTCACAGAAATGGAAACATCAAATTCTTCCATTGCATTGAATAAATCTTATATTAATAGTAAAAAGCAAAACCTAATCGCGTCACTCTTAAGGTGAGCTGCAGAGACGTGCAGAGATTAATGCAAGCTAAATATTAAATCTTTTTTGTTTTCAGGCACATGATCAAGAACTTGGTTTCCACACGCAAAAAATACATAGTGCACTGCAGCCACACATGACCCAGTACAAATGCCATCCCCCTCTAAATACGAAAGACCATTGAAAATGATCAAAGTGGAATTAGAGTAAAATTCAAAAGATCTCAGAAATTCCTCACTAATAGTCCGACAACGTACCAGAATAGTATCTCACCGTTTTTCTGATTTCACGAATCCACTAAAATAAAAAGTTCACATTGTTTTATTGCATAGAATAAATCTTCTATATTCATAGTAAAAAGCACAACCTCGTCTGTCCTCACTTAAGGTGAGCTGCAGAGACGTGCAGAGAATAATGCAAGCTAAATATTCATTTTTTTTTGTTTTCAAGCACATCATCAACAACTTGGTTTACACGAGCTAAAAATACATAGGGCACTGCAACCACACATGACCCAGTACAAATGCCATTCCACTCTAAATACGACTGGCCATTGAAAACGAAAAATATATTGGAAATTTCTCACTAATAATCTGACAACACACTGGAACAGAATCTCACCGTTTTCCTGAACGCATGACTTCACAAAAATCAAAAGTTCACATTGTTTCATCGCATTGAATAAATATTCTATATTCATAATAAAAAGAAAAACCTCTTCTTGTCAGTCTTCAGGTGAGCCACAGAGACATAATTAATGCGAGCTAAATACTCAATTTTTTTTTGTTTTCACGCACATGATCTTCAGCTTGGTTTACAGAGCCTAAGAAATACACAGTGCATGCAGCCACAAATGACCCAATACAAATACCATTCCACTCTAAATACGACTGGCCGTTGAAAACAATAAAAGTGGCATTAAAGTAATACTCGAAATGTTTCTAGAAATTCCTCACTAATAGTCCGACAACAGACAGGAACAGCATCTCACCGTTTTCATTAACGCAGGACTTCACAAAAACCAAAAGTTTACATTGTTTTATCGTACTGTATAAATCTTCAGTATTCATAGTAAAAAGCAAGACCTCCTCTCGTCACTCTTAAGGTGAGCTGCAGAGACGTGGAGAGATTAATGCAAGCTAAATATTAAATTTTTTCTTCGAGCAGGTGATCAACAACTTGGTTTACACAGCCTAAAAATACATAGTGCACTGCAGCAACAGATGACCCAGTAGAAATGCCATTCTACTGTAAATACAATAGGCCGTAGAAAACGATAAAAGTGGCATTAAAGTAATATTCAAAAAGATTTCGGGAATTCCTCACTAATAGTCCGAAACATACTGGAACAGAATCTCACCGTTTTCCTCAACACATCACTTCACAGAAATGAAATGTTCACATTGGTGCTGTGCATTGAATAAATCTTCTATATTCACTGTAAAAAGCCTCGTCTCGTCAGCCTTAATGTCAGCTACATATAATGCCAGCTAATATTCAATTTTCTTATGCCGCGTTTGAAAATTAGCTTACTTTAAGTACCAAAATGTTGAGTTTACCCGCCGATCTCTAAGTCTGCTTGTAGAGAAGCGGAGCGAAGTGATGTCATGAGTAGGTACGGTTTAGGGGTGGTATACGAAATATTTTTCCTACTTCTTTTTTCGCCCCACGCACCCCTTCAAAATATTTGCATTGAAGACGTTCGGTCTTGCTGAACTCTCAGTTCAGTAATCTTGGCCGGAAGAGTGTAGAAAAGCACAACTGGCACGGCCTACGAGTGGAGAACACCAAGTACAGCGATGAATACAGCATTTGCAATCGGATATGAAGTGCAATCGAACGACAAGAAAGCAAGAAACCGATGTATACCAAGGCTACCAAACTACAACAGACGTCCAGCCGCAGTACCACTAGAACAGTGCAACCAGCTGATTTTACCTTGCACGAATTGAATTATTATCTTCACCAATACGAGCACTGATAATCGCTGAAACACGCTAAATGACACTGTAAGAAGACCTGGAAGCATCGCATGCATTTCCAAGGCCATCGTTTAAAAAATGGCGCACAGGGCAACTTTTTCCAATGAGTCACGTGATTTTACTAGTATTAATCAGAGAATATTAATGTTTTATCTTATTTAAGCTGCGTGAAATGATGTCATTTGCTCCTTAACAGCTTTGCAGTATATCTTCAGCCCCCCCCCCCCCCCCCTCTTTCATTCTCCACACTTATGTCACTCCTATTTCGTTGAGAACTACATGTGGGCCTGAATTCGTCGCCTATTATAATACAAACGAATGAAGTCAAAGAGCCACATAGTTGGCGTCCTTCATATGCATGGCATCAACGAGCCCCTCATTAAGTTAATACGAAATATACGAGCATAGATCAGTTGCAACAGGCAAGAAATCTGAAGCGTGTATGCGGTATAGGAGAAACTGCCAGTGGAAACAACATAAATTGAACGAAGGGCAAGCAGCTGGCAGTTGTGCGTAATACCTCTTCCTGAATACCTCTTCCGTAATACCTTACCCTGATTTGTTTTGTTGCACGGCAGAGAATCAGAAATCATCTTAACTTCATTAAAAGAATGTATATAATGTTAACAAAGATTCTCATGTCTGGTTATCAATGGCATTCTGTTTTCACAACTTTCAATCCTACTGGCTTCTCGTGCCTTCTTCAAACGGTGGCCTTCATACATCTAGCGTGAGTTTGCGGGTGGTTTTGCCTCCAATGGTCGCGATGCTGTAGCGCTTATGAGCATGCGAATCGCTTCCGAAAAGATTACGTTCTCGACCCGCACTGATAAATCTGCCGGTTGTGAAGTTTTAGTCCAATACACTGGTCGCATCTTCTTTCCACATGGTAGCTTGTAATATTCTTTTAATTTTGTCTTCCTTCGTTGACTCGTGTCAGGTGATTTCCCACATGTAAGTGCATGGTCAAAATTGGCAATACATTACAAATGATGCCAGTGGACCGTAGCTGCACTCATTTGGCTTCATTTGCACATGGCGAGTGGTGGGCCTTTTCTACAGTTTCAAGGATATAATAAATTTTTGTTGTTGCGTTCTGAGGATCTGTCTCAAGTATGAGTGCTATAAAATAAGCCACTCCTGAAATGTAACAACCTCCCAAGAGCCGACTAGGGACGCAATCGCGAGAAAAACGAAAAAAAAAAAACTCGTAATCGCGGAGAAAAACGTACCTGTTCGTGCTGCCTTCTCACCTCACTTAAGGCAAAAATAACTATTACCACCTGCCACGCACCCCACGGGCTGCCAGGGTTTAGACATCTAAGCTTCTAAATGTGCATGTTGCGCTGCCATTTCACACCCCCGAACTATACATGTGGTGTTGTTGATAACGCCTTTAAAACCAGTCAAGTCCTCAATATTAAACAGTTGCAGTATAAAGATATTTTTGGAGCCGCATGAGGCCCGTGACTGAACATTCCACCGAGTAAATATTTCGTCGCTACAACTGTAAATAGCAACAGGCAACCAAGGCCGGAAAGGTCGATGCATTTGAAGTAGCGCCAGTGTAGAAGGGGACAGATTATCCGAATCAAACCAATGATTATTCCATCAGTACAAATCAAAAGCACACTTCTTTTTTTCTTCTTATTTGCTCTCCTGTGTACGGATAATAACCAAGAAATCTTTTAGACTTGCGTGAAGAAGTTATTGGAGATGTCTACGCGTCCTGATATGGTGTATTTTGTGGAACGGAATCGCAACCGGCGTTTTATGTTCAAGAGTTACAAGCCAACGCTCCGATTTTAACTGTATCAAACAACTTTAAGAGCTTACCTTGGTGCCATTGGATACATGATGTCGGTGCTTTGTGCCCGGTTTGTGCACTGCTCGTCCCCCTGGCTGCAATCCACCTGCATGGTGCGTCGGTACGCGACACATGATGTCCAGACGCTCCAGGGAACGAAAGAAATGCCGAGCAGCAGGGAGAGCAGTCAGGGCATGGTGTGAACGAAGATGCGCCGTCGCCGATTCTCTTTTCTACCTCGGTGCTGGGCAGCTGAGGCGTCCACAATTCGACGGGGTGACGCACAACCAATGGTGTCAAGTGACGTGGTCTAACAACGCAAAATCATTCGCCCTTGCCAAACAACAGGATCGCATGCCAGGCCGGTATCACTCTGTTGCTATGGCAGGGACGTTCGTGCTTGTAATCAACGCAAATACGGAGCCCAGCTCGCGTCAGTACAAGCCCCATAACCAGGATAAGTGTGCACATGTGACGCTAACGCTCTCAGTGACAATGAAATGCTCTAGGCTAAACTAGCCATTTCAGACTTCGGAAAGGAGTTAAACATTTCTATTTATAGCCATCTGCCCAGTAAAAGAAGGCAAAAAATTTGATGGAAAGCGCTCTACCATTCTTCCTCCCCCCTCCACAGCACCAATGCCTTTTTTCACGTCGTCTGTTCCCGATGGTGGGAAAGGCTGAACCGTTACGCAGCAGGACCCTACGCCTTACAGCTCTTACATTATAGAGCCCAAGATCAATAACCTAGGGTAGGCCTTTCATATTGTCCATTATCCTATTCGAAGAGGGGTGCCTCTTGTGTAATCGCTGCTGCCTGCTTTCTGAGCACTCTTTTTCCGATCCTTCGTTCTCCAATTTGAAAAAAAAAAAAAAAATTTCGGCCTCGCTTTCCATTTCTTCTTCCGTGAGGCCCGCAAATAGTGGGGTTGCCTGACTTACTTCGTCTCTTCCTTTCTGTGCCGCAGCTTCCCCAAATTCAATGTCTTTGATGGCTCTTTGCGCTATTTGCGAGTTTAGCGCCATTTAACAACCCCCCCCCCCCCTCATGCACGGTGTTGTACCGGAATTTTTTCGGGTTTTATACGGCTCACGCTTTTCGAGTTCAGCTCCGAGTTCGGCTCAGGAGTGCCACTCTGTTTCGGTTTGAACCATCTTCAACGGGTTCGGGATCAAAAATGCGGACGAATTTTGGAAGCATCAGCATTTGATGACGTCCAACTTGAATTTTTTTCTGCATGCACTAGCTATGTGTTGACTACCTGTCTTTTGTTCTCTCTGTTAATACTTTCAGATTTGCTTTTATTCAGAAACGCAGTTATCTTGCTATCGACAATTTCTACACCATGCTGACCTTGGTTTGTGTTTAGCCTTTATGTGGTCATTCTTTGTATTACCCCGCAATAAACAGATTCCTTCACACTCCGCCTGTTTATTGAATAATCCATGCTGAATGACCACTTGCTCCGAGTAGAAGGGAAACGCGTCAGATAGAATGAGCCCTTGTTGATTTATGAATGGATACCTGCCTTCCGAAAGCCACGGCAGGTAATTAACTCGGTCATCAAGAAGCAAATGCGCATACCGAAACTCCCAGATTGCTCCCTGTACGAATTTTCAAAGCTGAAGCTGGCAATTAGCTTTAAGGAATATTTCACTAATGTTGATCTTAACATAGCTCTGCAAACCCCTCAAATTAATCATTTTCGATTGCCTGCGAGTTGTGTACAGTCCTATGTATTTTTCAATATAACACCCACGAAAATATGTTCTTTGGTGTTGTGATTATCCACTGGTAAAGCTGCTGGTTGTGATGCTAAAGCAACAAAGTTTCTAAAATCGAATATACACATACTTTCCCATTCCTAGAAAAGGTATTTAACACCGCCTACCACTCCGGCACGTACCCTGTTGTTCTTAAAAAGGAAGGGTGTCTGTTGTGTTCAGGTGTGGGAATCCAGATGTGGTAGAAAACTGCCGGCCTGTATCAGTCCTATCTACAATTAATACATTATTTGAGAAACTTATAACAAAACGTATGGTAAACGTTTTATTAAAATACAATCTGACTCTATCTAATCAGCACTTATTCTGACCGAACAAATCAACAAGCATAGTCATTACAGCCATTGTAAATGATATATATATATATATATATATATATATAATAGTTTACATAACACAGAAACAGTTATTGGCATATTTTTGGACTTAAAAAAAGATTGCGATACGGTTGATCAAGAATTATTATTAATGAAATTAACTTGCTATGGGTTGCGCGACGTAGCGTCACACTTTTTTGAAAACTATCACACACAACGACAGCAAACAGTACATAGAGAAATAGACACCTCCGACTTATTGCCAGTCTCACATGGGGTACCACAATGATCGCTATTGGGGTCAATTCTGTTTTCCTTATACAATAATGATCTCCCCAAGTGCAAAAAAAATGGTGATGCCTTTAAATAGCCCGATGATACAGGTGTTCTCGTTTGAGGTAAATGTATTGAAGACTAGAAGAAACTGCTTATAAAAAATTAAATAGCATAGCTGTATGGTTTACCGCTAATAATTTAACGGTGAACTGCACATAAGGAAATTGCGTAACTTTCACATCTATTAAATTAAAGATTGGTCAACAAGACATTACTCAAGCCGAATCATGCCGACACCTGGGTGTCATGCTGGACTCGTCATTGCATTTTGAGGAGGACACCAGTAACGACTGCAAGAAACTAAGCCATGCATTTTCTGTACTTTTTCAAGCACGACAAAACTTTCCTCTAAAAACGCTCAGACTAATATACTTCGCAATTTTTCACTCTCATCTCACATACTGCGTTGAATCATGGGGCTATACCTACCCTTCATATCTAGAACTATTCATAATTCTGCACAAACGTGCTCTGCGCATTTTAACCTTTTCAGGTTACAGAGAACACACTGCAGCACTATTTTCCAAACTGCAGATTATGCCATTCCTAGTCGCACGTGATTACAAAACCACTTGCGCTGTGCATAAAATTCTCTGAAGTAATAACCCGTTTCCCTCTACCAACTTTATACCCCCAAAAAGGCACTTGGAGGCGAAATTCTAGAATCCCGTGTGCTGTGCGATGTAAGTGCACGCAAAAGAACCCCAGGTGGTCGAAATTTCCGGAGCCCTTCACTACGGCGTCCCTCATAGCCTGAGTCGCTTTGGGACGTTAAACCCCAATAAACCAATCAAAACGGAACCAAAAAGGCACACAGGAAGTGAGGATCATTATATTTTTTAAGTACCCGCCGTTTACAACACATACAGCAGATGATTATTAACATATATTGGTGCAAAAATCTGGAACACTCCTTCAGTAATGGTTAAAAGAAGCCCTAATTTCTCTCGCTTAGTAAAGCCCATTATCTATAAAAATTACTTTCAATCTCATTCCGAAATGTAGTGTACAAAAAAGTGTATTACTTTCTTTGTATAGAATGGTCTAATACTCCTGAATCTGTATTTAGTATTATTCAATGTTATTAACGAACGTCCACTGTTGTCGTTTCCTTCATTTCATTGGTTGAATATGATTGCTTTAGTTGATTGTTAGTTTTTTGCAGTATCTTCTATGCATATAAAATGTACATAATTTTTTTTAATGTTGACGCCTGGGTACGCTATTTTGTGCACTGATTACATGGGCCCGAACTAACAGCTTGCTCAGGGCCCAGATGCTTTTATCACCCTCTTTTGTATAAACCTCATTCAAAACGAATAAACTGAAACTGAATTATAGGTACACTTTTCTGCACAACTTACATTGTAATAACTTCGGCAGGACGAAATTCGCAGAAGGGAATAAACGAGACGTGGTCAACCTCCTGCCAGAGCCAAACGTGGGTAACGCGCAAGCAATTTGAAATTTGCGCCAGTAAAGCCGAAAAAAGAATTGTGCGCCAGTTTCTTTCGCTAACCGATGGGTGCGCTAAATTTAGTGATGCTAAACTATTGGGAAATAGACTATCAATAATATCGATAGCTTTTTCAGCTATCGCTAGTGTAAAAAGCCATCGATACCAGTACTATCGATACACTATCGATAGCTTTACCGAGAGTACAATCGATAGTAGAATTAATAGTATTACTATCGATAGTATTACTACCGATAGTACCGCTATCGATAGCAAGACTTTCGATAGTGAGACTGTCGATAGTAACATTATCGATAGTAACACTGTTAATGATATGCATTTGTTGGCTAGCGATATAGCCAAACATTTGCGATACCTGATTGGTTTCGCGGTCTTATGAGGCTTAACGCTCGAAAGGGACTCAGGCTATGAGGGATGCCGTATTGGAGGTCTGCGGGTAAATTTCGGCCAGCTGTGGTTCTTTAACATGCACTGGCATCGCATAGTACACGGGCCTTTTGCCTTTTGCCTCCATCGAAAGAGATCCGGCGAGCCCAGGGATCGAACCCGCGTCTTTCTATTCAGCAGCCGAGTACTACAACCTCCGCGCCGCTCTGGCGGCATATGCGATAACTGACTACCAGGAATACTCAATTAATGCATTTATGTAATGTCTTGTCGACGAATGAAAAATTTAATTCCGCAGTAAAAGAACCGGAGTATGTTCATCGATACATTCATACTCAAAAGTAAAGCTTTTCGCACGTTTCGCGACATTTAGCTGTGCGATCTTCTTTGTTTACTGAACTGTCGCATCTTCAATGGAACAAGGAAGTCTAGAACTTGCGCAGTCATATGTACCTTGTGTTCAATGCATAGAAATGTAATGCGATGCTTACCAAGCACTTCATCGATGATGCGGTTGTAGGCGTACGTGGCAGTGGTTTATCGCTCGAAGCTTGGAAGTATTTTGAATTAAATACTAGATGAGAAGGACATCTTTATAGACCAGCTACATAAAAGCTAAATATAAGCAAAAAATCACAGATTACAGGAAGCAGTTCAAAATAAATATATCTATTTATGTATCATATCGTAACCAAGGCATTCGAGAGCATGATGGGAGGAACAAGAACAACGAACGTCAATTGCTGTACATATTATTTGTAGGCTCGTGACAGCATGGCATATGGACTGAGCATGCCAGGTGGATTTTTCTGTTATATGCCGACCTATATACCAGTTCAGCTGTTTTAAAAATAACTGGCAGGGTTGTGACAGCATAAAAGAGTTGAAATAAAATGACTAGCACTTTAAGCTGAGACGCAAAAGCGGGAAAGTTCAGTGTACAAGGTAGCTGGGAAATGCGTCCGATGAAAGAACAAACAGCACTACGAGTTGTACAGCCTAAGACGATACCATCTTCCACTGCACACGTCGTGTTGCTGACGTAACCGCTGCGGAAATGCTTTTCGCACACATGCTTTGCAACTAGGAAATTCGCGGCACTAACACTCTAGAAAAAACCAGCAAAAAAGACGGGGACACAGGAGAGACGAGGAACACACAACGACTGGTGCCTCGTTGTGTGGTCGTTGTGTGTGCCTCGTCTCTCCTTTGTCAGCGTCTTTTTGGCTGTTTTTTCATAAGTATGTACCAACTACCCCAGATTTAAACTCTCCTGCAAAACTAACACTTTATCCAGTAACTTTACGTAGGGAATTTATGCAGAGCTCGGTGAAGCGAAGGCTGCGAAAACGGGCGAGGCCTGCCAGTTGCTCATACCATCACCTCCATACCAGTCACTCGGAAAACCAAGTTTATCATGCAGTGGATACGTGTGGTTGATTTTATAGAATAGATAGAACTATATACAGGAAATAGTATCAACACGGCTATCGATAGTACTACCGAAAGTACTATAAATACTACTATCGATAGAACCATCGCTATTACTATCGATACTACTAACGAAATGATTAACTATCGATAGCACTATCGATACTACTATCGAAAGTACTATCGATAGTACCATTGATAGCGGGCTATCGACAATACTGTCGATAGTACGATAGCGGCTCAACTATCGATAGTATCGGTAGTATATCGATAGTTTTGCATCACATTGACCACCGCGTAAATAATCTGAAATACGCACCAGTGAAACCGAACCAAGAAGTGTGGGCCAGCTGCTTCATCAACCGCCGGGTGTTTTAAAAAAGGTTTGAGCGGCACGCGAGCAATCCGAAATTCGCGCCAGTAACACGAAACAAGAATTGTGCATGGCCAAGTTGCTCACACTAACGTCTAGGTGGGCTAGAATTGACCGGGCCGCTGGGGTCTAAGGGAGTGTCTTCTCTTGTCATAGCTTCAGTATGATAAGTCACTATTTCGCGAACGTCGTCGTGCAAGCAGTAGGCCTTCCACTAAGACGACGCACCGTCGCCGACTCGGTTTTGTCGCCTGTATACTGGACGGCTGATGCGTCGCAGAAACGACAGGGTCACGTTCGACGCGGAGTGTCTAGTGACGCGGCCTAACAATGCAAAATCGTCCGCATTAGCCGAACAACAGAATCGCACTCCAGGGTTACAGCTTGTAGTTAGTAGGCGGGATCGTGGTTCTAATCAATACTAAGTGATGTCTAGCTCTTGTCAATATCAGCGATGCTATCAAGTGAATTCGAGCTGGAATTACGCGAATACTGTCATTGAAAATTTGAAGCTTCAAACTGATTCGTAGGTTACCAAAAAGCTATATACAGAAGGTTCCAGATCCAAAGGCTGCATAGGGGCCTCCTCTTACTTGGAGATAAGCACGGAGCAAGACCGCGTTACATTCGTATATAAGGGAACGGGAAAATAGAAAGCATTGCAGCACATCAAACCCTAGAGGCCAGGTTTCGGCATTTAAAACTTCGAAAACATGGAATAATCTTTACAAAATAATAGAGCTCTCCGGGCCGCGAAAGAAGGTAAAAGGTAAATTGTGCGTGGTCGATTCACTGCCCCTGTACAGATCTAACCCTTTCTCCGACAACCTCTTACCCCATTCGTGGGAAAGGGCGAGCAAATATCTATACGGCCCCCAATTCGGTAATTTCTACGTTATCCTTTTCGTTATTTAGGAGAGGCGTGTGTCTTGTCTGGGTACTGCTCCCGGCTGCTTTCGGGCTCTTTTGCCAAGGATTTCGTTTTCTACCGAGGAAAGCCAATTGTTTTGGACACGCTTTCAATTCATTTTTACTTTTCTGTGAAATCTGTGAACTGAAACTTTGTTCATTGCGGCCTACTGTGCAAAAGCTATGGGCAGCCATTGGTCAATGGTTCCGAGATTATTCACGCCCCTTCGCAACACGCACCAAGGCATGGTGGGGTTGAATACACACGCGCCTTATTGCTGCGCCTTCGCGTCACTCCCTTGAGGCTACGAGGCCCTGATTGGTGCGTCGTGCCGGCAGCAACACGCCGAGTCTGCTCGACAGCCAATAAGACAGTGGCTGGGATCCAGCAGCCTGAGACAGGATGACGTCTGCGCACCGCCCCTATGGCTCAGTTTCCTCTGGGATGGCGGGGAGCGCATCCGCATGCTAGACACGTGACGGAAATGTTCGTGTAACAGAACGGATGCTGGAACGTGATCGGTCCCAGAGAACAATAGCCTCCCGTACTAGCCCCTGCCTGTCGGCCAGCACGCTGTCGCCAGGGGGGCAGCAAATGTCCTTCTAGGGTTTTTCCGTCGCTGAGTGCGGCTTCTCTCAAGAGATGGCGCTATCAGGCTGTCGATGCGCGTTTCTACAGCTACAAAAAGAAAATCGTTCAGAAAGCATTTCGTCACTCTTAAAGATCACAGTACTGGTACGACAAACAGAAGGAGCACCGCTCAACGCCCTTACTCGTGATAGAACAGAGTTAACCGTTCCGGAGAACAACGGTAAGGAGGGGTTGGATATGTCTTGGATAAGTTGGATATGTCGGGCCTATATTTATTATTGTGACAATAGAACTCCTTAAGAATTTCGCTTATATCTGGTTATTCGTCTGCGAAGAGAAATTTCATTCAAGTTAAGCGAAAAGAAAATAATAAAAGAGAGGCTGCGTGCACATCTGTTATTCCTTAATATTTCACAGAAAATGGCTGCGCAAAAACGCTACTCTTCTTTAGTGCCACTATTTGTTTTTATGAACAGAAAGTCCGTGAAGAAAAATGTATGGAACTGAGTATTCTTTCACAACAATTAAAGGACACAACGTCCGCGAAAGGCGCCATTTGATCTTAATTTGCACCCTCAGTTTTATTTAAGCAACACACAAACCTGCACTGGTTAAACTTACTGCAGCATAGGCGCATATTTTTTACGCATGACTAGAATTGTTTTTTTCAGTTTATGTCAACTAAAAGCTGTTTTTAAAGCACTATAATTCTTTGTGGTACTTGTGAAGTATTTGTGTCGTGCAAGAAGCCGCAGGCTTATTGAAGTCAGGCCTGCGAGGCTCAAGAGCGCACTATTTTTCAGTCGCTGACTTCAGTGGTAGTGAAGATGTGCAACTGATGGAGTAGTCGGAAGAAGAACTTCGTCAATATCGATACGATCGCGTACTGCTCCGGAGTTTCGCGCCCGTGAAGCGGAGCGAGAACTTCGGTGGGGAGCGGACCCTCCCGTGCGCGCTCGATACTATAAGCAGACGACACAAGGGCGAGATCAGGAAGTTTGCGTTCGCGTCCACGAAGCGCAAGCCACCGGATGCCAGAGACAGGCGAATGACGGTGGTGCCACGCTTGCGATCTAGCGACAGTTCAACGCCAACAAATTAGGGTTTTGCTTGTTTTTTTAACAGTTGAATTTCAAAAGATGGTGCGGATATAAGAGCTGTACGCTTATCGGCCCAATTAATCAGTAACATCGCAGTGAGGCAGGGTTAAGCCACAAGCTGCTGCTGAAATTCGCATAATTTTTTATGGCCACCAGGTAATTTTTGTTTGTAAATTCGCGCGTATCAATTTTTCTCTGAGGATAAAGCTAAAGCAGTGGTTGTAGTGCTCTCCGCGAATACATGCTCTCGCAGGGACACCTGGATGATGTGAACAATGTGGCCTATTCCCAACTGGATGGACTCCCCAGCAAAGCAAGGGGTATACAGAGTGCATGTATAACGAGGCTTCCCCTATTCCGCGTGCATGCTCTCATGGGAACGCTCGAGCGAAATCTACAAAAATCATCGATGCAATTAAATACACATTTTTTTTGTTTTCAAGCACATGACCGACCTGGTCGACATTGCTTAAGAAAATAGAGAGAGAACTGGAGCCACACATGACCAAGTACAAATGCCATTCCACTGTAAATACGACTGGTCATTGAAACGAATAAAAGTGGCATTAAGTATTATTCAAAAAAGATTTCAAAAATTCTTCACTAATAGTCCGGCAACATACTCGAACAGAATCTCACCGTTTTCTTCAATGCAATACTTCACAGAAATCAAAAGTTCACATTGGGGCTCTGCACAGAATCAATATACTATAGTTATAGTAGAAAGCAAAATCTCATCTCGTCACTCTCAAGGTGATTTGCAAAAACATACGGATATTTATGCGAACTAAGTATTCAATTTTTTGATAGTACGTTTAGAATTAGTTTGCTTAAAGTAAAAAAAGGTTGAGTTTGCCCCATTATCTCTAATTTTGCCTGTAGGGAAGCAGACAAGTGATGTCACGAGTGGGTACGTATTAGCGGTGCTAAAATAAATATTTTTCCTACTTCTTTTTTAGGTCCCGAGCACTCCTGCAAAAGGTCTCCAGTGTAGACGCATTGGTCTTTTTGAAATCTCCGTTTAATAATCTTCGCCGAAAGTGGGTAGAAAGCCAGAGGTGACACGATCTACAAGTGGAGCCTACCAACTGCAGTGATGACTGCAGCAGTTGCAATGGGACATCAGGTGGGATTGAACGACGACAAAGCA
The DNA here is from genome assembly GCF_055824585.1 of Amblyomma mixtum. Lineage (NCBI taxonomy): Eukaryota > Metazoa > Arthropoda > Arachnida > Ixodida > Ixodidae > Amblyomma > Amblyomma mixtum. The sequence goes on from NC_143014.1 coordinate 247,068,980, forward strand.
AGAAACCGATGTAGGTCATGGCTACCAAACGACAATGACAGACGTCCGGCCGCAGTACCAGTAGATGAGTGCAACCGGCTGATTTTATCATGCGCGAGTTGTATTGTTATCTTCACCAATGCAAGTACTGATAATCAGTGCAACACGCTAAATGCCACAGAAACAAGACCTCGAAGCCCCGCATCAAATATAGAGGCCAACGTTTAAACATGGCGCAAAGGACAACTTAACCGACCATTTTCAATGAGCCACATGGTTTTATTAGTATGAAGGAGAGAACCTTATTTTTTTATCACTTAAACGATGTGAAATGATATCATTTGCTGCTTAAGAGCTTTGTAGTATATCTTCTTCGCCCCCCCCTTCCTAGTCGCGGTGAACTCTCTTTCTGAACACCTACGTCCGTCCTAATTCTTTGAGAACTACATCTCGGCCTCAGCTTGTCGCGTATTAAAATACAAATGAATGTAGCCATCAAGCCAGAGAGTTGGCTTCCATCATATGCTTGTCATAAAGGAGCCACTGAATATTTTATTAAATAATATGTGAACGTAGATATGTCGTAATAGGCAAGAAAGCCGAAGCGTGGATTGGGTTTAGGAGAAGCTGTCAGTGGAAACAAGAATGAAACGAAGTGCAAGCCATTGACAGTTGCGGGTGATACCTCCTGCCTCTCTTACCGCGATTTCTTTACTGCACTGCAGAGAATCCGAAATCAACTTTACTTCACTAAAGGACTGTCTCTAATGTTGAAAACACGCGAATTATTGATTAAAAATGACACTCTGTTTCCACAAATTTAAGTCCAACTTGCTTCTCGCGCCTTCTTCAAACGGTGGCCTGTTTTTTCCTTCTATGGTCGCAATGCTGCAGCACTCATGAGCATAGGAATCGCTTTCAAAAAGAATAAATTCTTTACCCGCACGAATAAATGCGCCAGTTCTCAAGTTTTCGGTCTACATCTTGGAAGCTTCTTATTTCCGCTCGGGACGATGTAATATTCCTTGTTTTATTTCTGTTTCGGTACCTCGTCTCAGCTATTTTCCACTTGTAAATGAATGGTTCGAATTGCCATCCATTGCAAACGGTGCCAGTGGGCCCCAGCTACACTCATTTGGCCACCCTACATATACAAGGCCACCCTATATAACTATACATGCAACGAATTTAGGTTACCTTAATGCCATTGGAGGTGGTGTCGGTGCCTTGTCGCCCGGTTTGTGAACTGATCGTTTCTTTAACTGCAATCCGCCTTGTGCGTCGGTATGCGCCACGTCACGTTCATCGCGTCCTGAGAACAAAATACATTCCGAGCAGGAGAGGCAGCAATCGGGGCATATGGAGCGAAAGAAGACCCGCCGTCGCCGATTCTCTTTTCTACCTCAGTGCTGGGCGGCTGAGGCGTCCGCAGTTCGACGGGGTGAGGCGCAACCAATGGTTTCAAGTGACGTGGTCTAACAAAGCAAAACCACCCGCCCTAGACAAACAACAGAATCGCATGCCAGGCTCATGTCACGCTGCAGCTATGGCAGGGACATTCGAGCTTGAGAACAAAACGAATACGGAGCCCAGCTTGCGTCAGTATGAGCCTTACCCATAATCTAGAGCAGTGTCCTTATCTCATGGTAAGCCTATATCTGACAATGGAAGGCTTTATTTCCAATTAAGTTATTCGAGACTTGGAAACGACTTATATACTTTTATTTAGTTTCATCGTGCATGCTATCCTCATAAAAAAAATGCATTTCGACAGCAGCCAGATCAGGATAAGAGATGTATCACACTATTTAGTAATAAAGTAAGAAGGGAATTAAAGGTTGGAACAGCAGAACAGCACGATCCACGCCAGGAGGGTCGTACTTCTATAATCAGCGACCAAGGGACCACATTTTGGTAATGTGGCTAATTTTTTACTTTTTTTACCTCAGTTCCGATTGTGTCGGGATCAGCATAAATAGGCGTATTCCTAAAAATGGCCAAATAAGGGAATTGAAAAGATGTGGAGTATACCTACAAGCTTTCGATAATCTAAGCTTCTGCAAATTCGAACAAAAATATCCGAAACCTGTTAGCAGTTAACGCGAAAACACGATTTATAACAAGTGAGTAATTACACAACATCCACTCAAGTGCTGTTCAACTGCAACAAAGGAAATCTACACAGCTTCCTCAGAAATTTCATAGTTGAAGAGAAAAAAATTCTCTTACTAATCCATTATTTCGTCAATACTAATCTACACCCGCCTAGGGAATTTCCTTAAACATTAGAGCTAAGGAAGTATACGCCAGTGCTGCATCTCGTAAGGGAAATATGAGACGACAAGCTGATGCGTTGCGCGTGTAGGCTTGCACCCGAACTCACTATTTCGGAAACCTCGTCGCTCATGTAGTTGGCCTTTCACTAATCCGCGGATTTTATGCACATCATTCAATAACATGCGCTGAAGATAGGCTCATTGCTACATTAATCTGGAAGGGGAAACAGCGTAATGTAGAACAAGGGGCAGAATTCGACAGAGGTGTAAATTTCTTCTAAGCCGTTGAAAATAAAGCAGCTAGGACCGCAGAGATGCTCAGATATACCTCCAGATACTATCGGAGAGGGACGAAGGAAACATCGTATTAGAGAAAGAAACTGCCACCCTGTGAATGAATGCCGCATGACCTCAAGAGTGCCGAAACCAGACAAGTGTGATAAAACCATACTAGTGCATTAGAAGGGTGGGACGTAAAGAATTAAAAAAAATTGACCGATTAGATTATTGTACCTTCCTAACAAGATATGCGCTAAGGTAATCCCTGAAAGAATCAGAGCAACCTTAGACTTCAACCAACTAGAACAGCAGGATTTTTAGAAAAGGCACTCTTTAATGGATCATTTCCGCACCATCAATCAGTTGATCAGAAATTGCAAAAATATAAGCGGACCTCTAACAGAGCTTTCATAGATGACATAAATTATTGCAACCTATCTCCTCGTAGAGAGTAGAAGTAAACATGAAATGAACTGCAGGAAGAGCATAGCGCATCTTGAGCAGCTCCTAGTTGATGCAAGCTGCCCACCGGCATTGGCCAGGTACTTGGACTGTAGAACATGACCTGGCTGCTCTTGCGCCTCTACGAGCGTCCGCATCTTTTCTTAGCTGGACAGTACGCTCGGTTTCCTTCGCCGCTTTGGGGCTTTATGTGCAGGTGCGTGGAGGCAATCGTTTTTCTTTCATTTTTCTCGCAATGCACTCATCGCTCCCGGCTGCTATCGCTGTTTGACTCACTGTAGAAAATATCCGCTTCTCAGAACTAACGGTTGAAAGTTGAAAAAGGCGAAAATTTCGAATACATAGAGCGAGCTGGAATTATTTAGAACACTCAGCGCGAGTGGCTGCGGAGATGACCGAATGGTCAAATGTGCCGGCATAACAAAGCTTCCTTTCTTGCGCTGCCGTTGATTCGAGGGCCTACTCGAGAATAAAGTACGATAAATTCTAGACCGAAAGCGGTTATATGGAGCCCTTCCCAGTAGGATTAGCAGCTTCACGTCACGTGACCATACATAAGTGGCCCCGTGACCGGAATGAGGTCACGTGTCATCACGTGACCATCGAAGCCAAGTTGCCTGTTGAGATCGTTGTGCGAAATGCAGGCAGCAATACAGCGACGGCACAGCCATACCCAACCATTCTGTACAAAATCATTTTTGAAAGAGAAAAAGTCTTGTGCGCAATATTTTTACATATCGTAAGATTTCACTATTACAACGAATATATGCACAGATCTGCCATGGGCAGGCTTGCATTTGTTTGCTACTACCGTGTTTGGAATGGTCAGAAGCGTTCCCCATTGGTTTTCTATGGCAGTCTTAACTGCCCGATGCGAGCGATTTTGAAACTTTACGGCAAAGATTTTGCGACACATCGGAATATGGACCATTACCTTCAATATTTATGTAACAGTTCCTCACAGCTTTTCAACAGTCAAATTTTTATGAAAGAATGTTAGAACGTTGTTTAGCACGTTGCGCAGCAGGGCGTAAGGACTTGGAAAGCTTGAGAATGTTTCTAGTAAATTCTCCATGTCCTGCTTCTGGAGGACATGGAGATGGACATGCTTTCTTTTAAAGAAAGGAAGCTGGACATAAAGCATTTCATGCTTCACAGCATTTGATTCGGTGGGAACATCGGTAATCACGAGAGCATTGTGCATTCAGGGACGTTATGGAGCGAGCAAATATCTGCGTTGTAATGAAAACTTTAAAAGGGCGCCAAAGGTGTATCGTATCTTGTACTTTGTGGTCGTGTGTGTTTGCGCCCTTTTAAATTTTCTAATATGAACCAACTTGCCCAAAAAGAAGTGTTAATGAATCTGCGTTGCAAGAAAGTTATTGCTGCCTCAGCACGTATCTAAATGACTGCACAGAATGACCTTAGATCTGCATAGGAAAATTTATAAATTCAAGTCAGGAAGGGCTACGCATTCTAGCCACTTATATCAATCGCATTCTTTCAAGTCGAATTCAGGTCTCTTGGAAGGAGAAAAATTGGGGAAGCAAGTAACAGTGAAAAACCTTAGTAACATTTGATATAATGATGCTATTGTCATCCTCGCAAAGTTAGGGAAAGAATTACAGCGCGTAAAGGACTACAGCTCGACGTGCTATTGATGATCCAGATAAATTTCGATGCAGAACTTCACATTTAAGGATTTGAAGACATTTTTGCGCGTATTTTCAGCCCGATGTTAAAGAAATAGCCTTCTATGGGTTTCGTCTGGATGTCGTCATCCAGTTTTTTTTTGCGCTAATTTGTCAGTGATTGTATAAGCTTCCCCAAAAGGTCACCAGTCGTTGTCCCAGTTACCTCCAGTGAGGAGACCACGCTTTCTAAGCCCCGCCGCGCTTCCTGTAAGTGATGCCCGGCTTCGTGGATAAACAATTGCCACTGAATTTCTCAAGTTTTCACCTGCCGTTGCGCAGGACGTATTTATCGACTTCCACAATGTCAGGCAATCCATAGTTTGCTGCTTTAAAGATAGTCCTGAAGAAGAACTTTCACTGCGGGCTCAACGTCACCGCACTTATTCCGTCTCGAACATCCGTTCTCTTGTCGAACATTGATGGTTGTCCGTCTTGGCACTTTAGGAACACTCAAGGAAGATCAACGGGTCATTTGGGGCGCAGCGGATTTAAAAATAAAGATGGTAGGTATGGCATCTGGTTCAAGTAGATGACGAGACACAGAGAGTGAAAACTAAATGATAGAAAATAATTTTAGGGGAAGTACTGACCGGCAAAGTCGTCGCTAGGTAAACTAAACACAGCAGCCCTCCAGCTATTTTGATGTAGGGACAAGTGATGTGGGAAAAAAGCTGGCGTTCATATTTGTTTGTCTTACGACATTTATTACTTCCCCTAGACCACCTATAATTCTGTGCTTTTTTCCACCGCCTGCAACAAATATTTATCGAAATAAAAAAAAAAAATTCCTGATCCCTACAGCCTTTACTTTACCGCTGCTGTCTGAGAGAATGCCTTCGAAAGTGAATGTTCTACAACGGGGCTTCATAGTTTCACCTATTAATTTCAGATATGGATTGTATATGACAGTCAAAAAGGAGAGCTACTCGCGGGTGGTGTTTCTGATACCGAGCCGTTTTGACAATTTAGTTAAAATTTTAAGCAGGTCTGTGAATGAGGGAGACTAAACAACTTAAGGTTTCTCATCGGGTCTGGTGAAAAATATTTTCGGATTAGCAAATTCGCATTATAGAGTTGTGTGGCTTGCCTCGCAGACGGCGCTCTTTTCTGGCATCTTAGCCATTTCGTAGATTGCGCGCTCTCTGCAGATTATCCGGTGCAGCTCTCGTTGCGTTAACCTGTGCCGTCAAACTGCTTATTTTTTCTGAAAAAAAAAATTGCGATGCATTGTACCAAAACTCGGACTTAGCCGTGGCCTGAACCGCTTTTTCACGAATCCTCCGAATCGTTCTAGTTCGGGTTTGCTTCCAAAATGACGAACAGTAAAGGGTTTGGTTTAGTATTGGTTGCGGGTAATAATACGGGATTAGTTCCGGTTTCGGGCTCAAGTTTGGTCCCGGTTCGACACCCTCTTCGCATACAATGCAGCTTTCCAGACATGGATTTAAATTGATATGTTTTAACTCTCCGTAGTTGATTGTCGAATCTACTCCACCTGAAGCCTTGAGTGGGCCGGCCACAAAGCTGTCACCTATCGTGGCAGGGCCCCAGGAGAGACAGGAATTTAGCACGGGGCCCTCGTCGTCAAGAAGGTTGCGCGAAGTATCTGCGGATGTTCCCTTAGAGAGGACGTATAAGAAATTTCGCAAGCTGAAGCCCAACGCCCAATTCGCGAAAGAAAGTGCCTGGAAGGGATGCACGGTAGGGTAGTAGCATGGCGAGACTGATTGTCTGGGATGGTTGTAAAGGCGCGGCGGTTTGCGAGTGATTTCGGATAAAAGAAAAAAAATTCTGCATACAGCTTTTCTTAGATAATGTTTCGGGGTAGCCCGCGTATTAAAAAATGTCGACCTTCAAAGAATTTGATTTTTCAAAACTGGAAATGGCAGCGGGAAAAAAGATTTGGTAATTCCACCAGATCGAGAGGAACGTTCTTCTGATGATGGGGGAAGCGGGCAAAGAGTAAGGTTTACTACTGAGATCGCTTGCCGCTGGTGGCGAATAACCGATGGGTATAAGAGGTTCAATGCTTCGCAATCTGTTTCGCGTCTCTTTCCAACTGGTACCAAGCGTTGTTGGGGCGTTGGTGCGATAGAGTATACCACGCGTGGATTTTTGGTATGCCTGCGGATCTCTCTCCTTGTGTTGCGAGCCTCTGACCGGCGCGTCTACTCGGGCTGTAACATGCCGAGGCTGAGCGGCCACTCGTAGGATAGCGGCTGGAATCTTCCATCGAGAGACCGGATGACTACTGATGACGTCCGCTCGACATACCTATGGCTCGGTTTGCTATCGGATGACGTGAGGCACATGTACGCGCTCGACGCGTGAAGGAAATGGTCATATGACAGGCCGGATGGTAGAAGGTGACCTGTCGCAAAAAACAATCGATTTATGTCCTAGGTAGTCGCTGTCGACAAGCGCGCAGTCGCTAGTGCTGCGACAACTGCCCTTCTGGGGTTTTTTCTGTCGATGAGTGCGGCTTCTCTCAAGAGATGGCGATATCAGGCTGCCGGTGCCGGTTCTACGATTAGAAAAAAAGACTTTTAGAAAGCATATCATCGCTCTTAAATATCACAGAGCCGCTACGACTGACAGAAGATGCACCGCTCAACGCCCTTGCTCGTGACAGAACACAGTTAGCCGTTCTGGAGAACAACGGCAAGGAGGGGTCGAGATTTAAGATTAATCAGACATGTAGCGATGGACTGGACCCATGTCGGGTTAGACCCGTATACGTAATCTAACGTAAAAAATCTGGAAGAATAGAGAGAAGAGCTGTCAGATTAATTTTTAATAAATATGCAAGGACTGACTACCCAACCACATTAATAAAGATTAATAAAATTGAACTACTTCAACATCAAAAAAGAAAGCTTAGGTTAGAATTTATTTCTCGCTTATTACACAACAAACTTGGTTTGGATCCCTCATCGTACTTAACGCCGACACCAACCAGACAAAATCATCAACACCGGCCCAGTTCTCTAACCAATATATTTGCTAGAACAGACAGAAGTTTTCGTTGTTCCCAAGCACAATAACAGACGTGGCCTAGGATAGTCAGCTTTCGGGCGCCAGAGCGACACTTTTTCAAGTTCAGCTGCAGGCCAGCGTCACTGAGACAGCGAAGAACACTCTCGAGGCGGAGAAGATGAGACGGAAAATTCCGGGAGAAGATGACAACATCATCCAAGCAGCAGAGGCATGTCTGCCATTTAAGCCATTTAAGTTTTCGTTCGTGGGAAGAACGAGAACTTGCGTTTGTTTTATCGAATATATTGGTTACAGAACTGGGCTGGTGTTGACGACTTTGTCTGGTTGGTGTCGCCGTTAAGTATGATGAGGGAAACAAACCAAGTTTGTTGTGTAATAAGCGAGAAATAAAAACATTTTGTGTGAAAAATTACAAAATACCAGATGATCACAGCACACAGCCTCTCTATTATTGTTCTCTTTCCGCTTACCTTGACTAAAATTTCTCTTTTCAGATAAAAAATCAGTCATAAACAAAATGCATATTGTTTCGGGACGGCGGGCCCGCGCAGAGGAAGGCATACAGGAACGCAGGAGACCCAGACACAACCCGCCGCGGCGATTCTCTTTCGTTCTCTGTCTCGCGCTAACTCCGCGCGCTCTCCCCTCGCACTCGCCCCGCGCCGCATCTTTATTCGGATAGCGCCGCGCGCTCTTGGTCAGCGTAAGTCGTATGCCGTAACAATATGCAGCTCTTATGAGACTATAAAAATATAATTTTATTTTATTATTTATTTACTTGCAAAATACTGCGGGCACGTAGTCCAAGCAGGGAATGCGAACAAGTGAATCAAGCTACAAAAAAACGCAACACTTCAAGAAAGACACAATATAAAAGTAATTGCTTGAACATGATTGGACAATGGTTTAACTAGCTGGTTCCAATCTGTTATTGTGCGTGGGAAGAATGAAAACTTGTGTCTGTTCTAGCCAATATATTGGTTAGAGAACTGGGGTGGTGTTGACGATTTTGTCTGGTTGGTGTCAGCGTTAAGTATGATGAGGGACCCAAACCCAGTTTGTTGTGTAATAAGTGAGAAATAAATTCCAACCTAAGCTTTCTTCTAAGATGTTCAAGTAGTTCAATTTTATTAATCTCCATTAAAGCGGTTGGGGAGTCAGTCCTTGCATATTTATTATAAATAAACCTTACAGCTCTTCTCTGTATTCTTTCCAGATTTTTACGTTAGATTTAGTATACGTGTCCTACCCAACATGGGTCCAGTCCATCCCGACATGTCTAATTAATCTTAAATCTCGACCCCTCCTTGCCGTTGTTCTCCAGAACGGCCAACTCAGTTCTGTCACGAGCAAGGGCGTTGAGCGGTGCACCTTCTGTGAGTCGTAGCGGCTCTGTGATATTTAAGAGCGATGATATGCCTTCTAAAAGTCGTTTTCTAATCGTAGAAACGGCACCGACAGCCTCAGATCGCCATCTCTGGAGAGAACCGCGCTCATCAACGCAAAAACCACCAGAAGGGCAGTTGTCGCAGCACTAGCGACTGCGCGCCGGTCAATTGCGACTGCCTAGGACATAAATCGATTGTTTTTTGCGACAGGTCACCTTCTATCATCCGGCCTGTCATATGACCAATTCCTTCACGCGTCGAGCGCGTACATGTGCCTCACGTCATCCGATAGCAAACCGAGCCATAGGTATGTCGAGCGGACGTCATCAGTAGTCATCCGGTCTCTCGATGGAAGATTCCAGCCGCTATCCCACGAGTGGCCACTCAGTCTCGGCATGTTACAGCCCGAGAAGACGCGCCAGTTAGAGGCTCGCAGCACAAGGAGAGAGATCCGCAGGCATACCAAATATCCACGCGTGGTATACTCTATCGCACCAACGCCCCAACAACGCCTGGTACCAGTTGGAACGAGACACGAAACAGATTGTGAAGCATTCAACCGCTTGGTACCCATCGGTTATTCGCCACCAGCCTGAAGCGATCTCAATACTAAACCTTACTCTTTGCCCGCTTCTCCCATCATCACAAGAAGGTTCCTCTCGCACTGGTGGAATTACCTGATCTTTTTTCCCTCTGGCATTTCCGGTTTTGAAAGAGGAAATTTGTTAAAGGTTGACATTTTTTAACATGCGGGCGGCCCCGAAACATTATCTAAGAAAACCTGTATGCAGAATTTCTTTTAAAATCCGAAATCACTCGCGAACCGCGCCTTTACAGCCATCGCAGACAATCAGTCTCGCCGGGCTACTACGGAACCGTGCATCCCTTCAAGGCACTTTCTTTCGCGCATTGAACGTTGGGCTTCAGCATGCGACATTTCTTACACGTCCTCTCTGAGGGAACCTCCACAGATACTTCGCGTGCCCTTCGTGAGGCCGAGGGCCCCGTGCTAAATTCCTGTCTCTCCTGGGGCCCTGCCACGATAGGTCACAGCTTTGTGGCCTGCCCGCTCAAGGCTTCAGGTGAAGTAGATTCGACAATCAAGTACCAGGAGTTAAAATATATCAATTTAAATGCATGTCTGGAAAGCTGCATTGTAAGCGAAGAGGGTGTCGAACCGGGACGAAACTTGAGCCCGAAAGCGGAACTAAACCCGTATTTTCGTCCGCAACCCACACTGAACCAAACCTTTTACCTTTCGCCATTTTGGATCCAAACCCGAACTAGAACGATTCGAAGGATTCGTGCCAAACCGGTTCAGGACACGGCTCAGCACAAGTTTTGGTACAACGCATCGCAATTTTTCTTTTCAGAAAAAATAAGTAGTTTGACGGCACAGTTAACACAACGAGAGCTGCACCAGATAATCTGCAGAGAGCGCATAATCTACGAAATGGCTAAGATGACAGAAAAGAGAACCATCTGCGAGGCAAGCCACGTAACTCTATAATGCGAGTTTGCTAATCCCAAAATACTTTTCACCAGACCGATGACAAACCTTAAGTTGTTTAGTCTCCCTCATTCACAGGCCTGCTGAAAATTTTAACTGAATTGTCAAAACGGCTCGATATCAGAAACACCACTCGTGAGTAGCTCTCCTTTTTCAGTGTCATATACAATCTATATCTGAAATTTATATGTGAAACGATCAAGCCCTCTTGTGGAACGTTTACTTTCGAATGCATTTATTGCCTCAAACAGCAGCGGTAAAGTAAAGGCTGCATGAATCAGGAAATTTTTTTAATTCCATAATTGTTTGTTGCAGGCGGTGGAAAAAAGCACAGAATTATACGTGGTCTAGGGGCAGTAGTAAATGCAGGAAGAAAAACAAAATATGAACGCCAGCTTTTTTCCCACATCACTTGTTTACACAGCGACGACTTGCCGGTCAGTACTTCCCCTGAAATTATTTTCTATCTCTTTGTTTTCCCTCTGAGTGTCGTGTATTCAACCTGAACCAGGTGACACATCTACCATCTTTATTTTCAATTCGACTGCGCCCCAAATGACCCGTTGATCTTCCTTGACTTTTCCTGAAGTGCCAAAACGGACAACCATGAATGTTCGACCAGAGAATTGGTGTTCTAGACCGAATCAGTGCGTTGACGTTGAGCCCGCAGTGAAAATTCTTCTTCAGGACTATCTTTAAAGCAGCAAACATTATGGGTTGCCTGACATTGTGGATGTCGATAAATACGTCCTGCGCAACGGCATGTAAAAAATTGAGATGGCAATGGCAACTTTTCATCCACGAAGCGAGGCATCACTTCCAGGAAGCGCGGCGGGGCTTAGAAAGCGTGGTCTCCTCACTGGCGGTAACTGGAACAACGACTGGTCACCTCTTGAATAAGCTTATACAATGACTGCAAAATTAGCGCAAAAAAAAACGGGATGACGATATCCTCACCCCACCCATAGAAGGCTATTTCTTTAACATCGGGCTGAAACTACACACAGAAGTGTCTTCGCATTGTTAAATGCGAAGTTCAGCGTGAAAATTTATCTGGATCATCGATAGCACGTCGACTTGTAATTCTTTACGCGCTGTAATTCTTTCCCTAACTTTCTGAGAAGGACAATAGCATCACTATATCAAATGTTACTAAGGGTTTTCACTGTTACTTGCGTCCCCAAATTTTCTCATTCCAAGAGATCTGAATACCACTTGAAAGAATGCGATTGGCATAAGTGGCGAGAATGCGTAGCCCTTCCTGACTTGAATTTAATAACTTTTCCTATGTACAACTAAGATCATTCGGTGCAGTCATTTCGATACGTGCTGAGGCAGCAATAACTTTCTTACAACGCAGATATTTGCTAGCTCCATAACGTGTCTCTTCTACACCCTGAATGCACAATGCTCTCGTGATTACCGACGTTCCTACCGAATCAAATGCTGTGAAGCATGAAATGCTTCCTTTCTCAGCTTCCTTCCTTCAAAAGAAAGCTATGACGGAGGTCGCCCCGGAGTCACGGTGAGCCAGAAGCAGGTTTACTAGAAACATTCTGAAGTTTTCCTTCAGTATGCTATACACCTGAAAGAAATTTTCCAAGCGCTTACGCTCTGCTGCGTAACGTGCTAAACAACATTCGAACATTCTTGCATAAAAATTTTGTATATTGAGAAACTGTGAGGGGCTGTTACAGAAATATTCAAGGTAATAGTCCATATTCCGATGTGTCGGAAAATCCTTGTCGTAACGTTTTAAAATCGCGCGCATCCAGCAGTTAAGACTGCCATGGCAAACCATTGGGGAATGCTTCTGACGATTCCAAAGACGTTAGTAGCAAACAAATGCAAGCCTGCCAATGGCAGATCTGCGCGTGTAATGATTGTAATAGTGAAATCTTACGATATGTAAAAAAAATTGCGCACAAGACTCTCTTTCAAAAATGATTTTGTACAGAATTGTTGGGCATGGCTGTGCTGTCGCTGTATTGCTACCTGTATTTCGCTAATCGCTAAAACATAGACTTTATGGTAACATAGCCAGCACAACGATCTGAACAGGCAACTTGGCGGCGTTGCTCACGTGATGACCCGTGACCTCATTCCTGTCACGGGGCCACTTACATCTGGTCACATGACGTGAAGCTGCTAATCCTACTGGGAAGGGCTCCGTATAACCGCTTTCGGTGTAGAATTTATCATACTTTATTCTCGAGTAGGCCCTCGAATCAACGGCGGCGCAAAAACGGAAGCGTTGTTTTTCCGGCACATTTGACCACTCGGTCATCTCCGCAGCCACTCGCGCCGAGTGTTCAAAATAATTCCAGCTTGCTCTGTTTTCGAAATCTGTCTTTTTCAACTTTCGAACCGTTATTTCTGAGAAGCGGATATTTTCTACTGTGAGTCAAACAGCGATAGCAGCGGGAAGCGATGAGAGCATTGCCAGAAAAAAAAAGAAAAGAAAAACGACTGCCTCCACGCACCTGCATATAAAGACCCAAAGCGGCGAAGGAAACCGAGCGTACTCCCCAGCTAAGAAAAGATGCGGAAGCTCGTTGAGGCCCAAGAGCAGCCAGGTCATGTTCTGCAGTCCAAGCACCTGGTCAGTACAGGCGGGAAGCTTCCATCACCTACGAGCCGCACTAGATGCCCCACGCTCTTCCTGCAGTCCATTTCATGTTTACATCTACGCTCTACGAGTAGACAGGCTGCAATAATTTATGTCATCTATGAAAGCTTTGTTAGAGGTCCGCTTATATTTTGATCCTTTCTGATCAACTGATTGATGGTGCAGAAATGATTCATTATGGAGTGTCTTTTCATAGAATTCAGCTGTTCTAGTTGATTAAAGTCTAAGGTTTCTCTGATTCTTTCAGGGATTAATTTCGCGCATATCTTGTTAGGAATGTGAAATAATCTAAGTGGTGAATTCTTTTTTTTTAATTCTTTAAGTCCCACCCTTCTACTAAAATAGTATGGTTTTATCACTCTTCTCTGGTATCGGAACGCTTGAGGTCATGCCGCATTGATACATAGTGTGGTAGTTTCTTTCTCTAATACGATGTCACCTCCGTCCCTCACCTGCTGTATCTGGAGTAATATCTGCGCATCTCTATTGCATAGCTGCTTTATTTTCAAGGCCTTGGAAGAAATTTGCACCTTTGTCTAAATCTGTTCCTTGTTCTAGGTTATGCTGTTTCCCCTTAGAGATTAATATTACAATGAGCCCATCTTCAGCAGAAGTTATTGAATGATGTGAATAAAACCCGCGGATTAGTAGAAGGCCTACTACATGAGCGAAGAGGTTTCCGAAATAGTGAGTTCGGGTGCAAGCCTACACGCACAACGCATCAGCTTGTCGTCTCATGTTTCCCTTATGAGATAAAGCGTTCGCGTATACTCTTTAGCTCTAATGTTTCAGGAAATTCCCTAGGGGGTGTAGATTAGTAATGAAGAAATAGTGGCTTAGCAAGGGAATATTTTTCTCTTGAACTAATGAAGTTCCGAGGAAGCTGTGTATGTTTTCTTTGTTGCAGTATAACAGCGCTTGAGTGGATGTAATTGTGTAATTACTCACTTGTTATAAATCGTGTTTCGCGTTAACGCCTAATAGGTTTCGCAAAGTTTTGTTCTAATTCGCAGAAGCTTAGATTATTGAAAGCTTCTAGGTATACTCCACCTCCGGCGTTGTCCTGTGTACTTCTCCTCCATGTGAACGCGTCCTTTTCGCTGGTGTGTGCTTACCATGCACCAAATGGCCCAACAAGGTACGCTTCTTCAATACTATGCTCCACTTCTTTTCAACTGCCTCATTTGTCCCTTTTTAGGGATAAGCCTATTTATGCTGATCCCCACACAATTGGAACTCAGGCAAATACAGTCGAAAATTCGCAACATTACCAACAGCTTTCCTTGCGCAAAAAAAAAATGTTGTTCTTGGTAGCTGGTTGTAGAAGCACCACCCTTCTGGCGTGGATCGTGCTGTTTTACTTTTCCAACCTTTAATTACCTTCTTTCTTTATTATTTAATAGTGTGAGACATGTCTTCTCCTGATCTGGCTGCTTTCGAAAGGATTTTTTTTTGATGAAGTTAGGATGAACTATGGAACTTTGATGGAGTTTATAAGTCGTTTTCGAAGTCTGAAATGCCTTAATTTGACCTAGTGCCTTCCATTGTCAGATATAGGCTTACCGTGAGATAAGCACACTGCTCCAGATTATGCGTAAGGCTCATACTGACGCAAGCTGGGCTCCGTATTGGCGTTGATCTCAAGCACGAATGTCACTGCCATAGCTACACCGTGACATGAGCCTGGCATGCGATTCTGCTGTTTCTACAGGGCGGATGATTTTGTGCTGTTAGACAGCGTCACTGGACGCCCTTCGTTGCGCGTCGCGCGCTCACCTTGCAGACACCTCAGCCGCCCAGCACTGAGGAAAAAAGAGAATCGCCGACGCCGCGTTTTCTTTCACACCATGCCCCGATTGCTGCCTCTGCTGCTCGGCATATATTTTGTTCTCAGGACGCTGTGAACGTGACGTGGCGCCTACTGACGCACCAGGCCGGGGGATTGCAGCCAGAGGGACGATCAGTTCCCAAACCGGACGACAAGGCATCGACTCCGCATTGAATGGCATTAAGGTAAGCTCCTTAATTTGTTGGATATATAGTTATATAGGATGGCCTTGTATATGTAGGGTGGCCAAATGAGTGTATCTGGGGCGCACTGGCACGGTTTGCAACGAGTTGCCAATTTGAACCATTCATTTACAAGTGGGAAATCAGTTGAGACGACGTAACGAAACAGCATTAGAACAAGGAACATTACATGGTACCAAGGGGAAATAAGAGGATACCACGGCGTAGGACGAAAACTTGAGAACCGTCGCATTTATTCGTGCGCGTCAAGAATTTATTCTTTTCGGAAGGGATTCGCATGCTCATGAGTGCAGCGACATTGCCAACATGGAAGGAAAAAACAACCGTAACCTAATCCAGACATGAGCGTGTTTCTTAACATTAGAAACAGCCCTTTAATGCAGAGAAGTTGATTTCGGATTCTCTGCACGAAAGTAAAAAAAATCAAGATAAGAGAGGCAGAAGGTATTACCCGCAACTGTCAATTGCTTGCCCTTCGTTTAATTCTTGTTGCCACTGGCAGCTTCTCCTATACCCGATCCACACTTCGGCTTTCTGATCTAATACAACTTATCCACGCTCATATATGATTTGATAAAATATTGAGTGGCTCCATTATGACAAGCATATGAAGGAAGCCACCTGTCTGGTTCGTTGGCTTCATTCATTTCTATTAAAATAGGCGATAAGCTGAGGCCCACATGCCGTTCTCAACAAATTAGGAGCCACATAGGTGTGGAGAATGAAAATTCAGCGCGACTAGCAAGTGGGGGGCGAAGAAGATATTATTCTTGAAAGCTATTGAGCAGCAAATGCTGTTATTTCACACCACTTAAAATAGATAAAACATTGAGGTTCCCTGCTTAATATTAATAAAATCATGTGGCCCATTCAAAGTGATTGGTTAAGTTGTCCTTTGCGCCATCTTTAAACGATGGCTCCTATATTAGATGCGAAGCTTCTAGGTCTTGATTCTGTGGCATTTAGCGTGTGTCAGCGGTTATCAGTACTTGCATTGGTGAAAATAACAATACAACTCGCACATGATAAAATCAGCCGGTTGCACTCTTCTACTCCTACTGCGGCTGGACGTCTGTCATTGTCGTTTGGTAGCCTAGACCTACATCGCTTTCTTGCTTTGTCGTCGTTCGATCGCACTTGATGTCCTATTGCAACTGCTGCAGTCATCGCTGCACTAGGTGGGCTCCACTCATAGGTCGTTTCACTTGTGGCTTTCGACCCACTTTATGCGAAGATTATTGAACGGAGATTTCAACAAGACCAAAACGTCTACAATGGAGTCATTTTGTAGGAGTGCGTGGGACCTGAAAAAGAAGTAGCAAAAATATTTAGTATAGCACCCCTAAAGCATGCCCTGATATCACTTCTCTGCTTCTCTACATTCACAATTAGGGATGGCGGGGAAAACTCTAGATTTTGTTACTTTAAGTAACATAATTTACACGTACGATTGAAAAACTGAATATTTACTTTGCATAAATGTCCGCATGACTTTGCAACTCACCATGATAGTGACGAGACGAGGCTTTGCTTTTTACTATGAATATAGAATAGTGATTCTATGCAGAGCCGGACTTTGAACTTTTGATTTCTGTGAAGAAATGGATTGAAGAAAATGGTGAGATTCTGTTCGAGTAGATTGTCGGACTATTAATGAGGAAGTTCCGAAATCTTTTTGAATACTACTTAATGCCACTTTTTTCGATTTCAATGACCAGTCGTATTTAGAGTGGAATGGCATTTGTACTGGGTCATGCGTGGACCCAGTAGTCTCTGTATATTTTAAGCAGTGTCGACCAAGCTGTAGATCACCTGCTTGAAAACAAAAAAAAAGGTGTGTTTAGGTGCATCGATGATTTTTTAGAGTTCACTCGAGTGCTTCCTTGATGGCATGCACGCAGAATAGGGGAATCCTCGTCTTGCACGCGCTATATATAGCCCTTGCTTTGCTGTGGAGTGCGTCCAGTTCAGAATAGGCCATTCCTCACATCATCCAGGTCTCCCTGCGAGATAATGTATTCATGGAGAGCACTCCAAACATTGTTTTCGCTTTATCCTTAGAGAAAAGCCGAAGCACGGCAATTGAAAAAAAAAAATTCCTGGTGGCCATCAAAAAGCTGCGAATTTCAGGAGTAGCTGGTGGCTTAATCCTGCCTCACTGTGATGTTACTGATTAATTGGGCCGATAAGCATACATCTGTGCCTCTCAAATCCGCAGCATCTTTGAGATTCCGCTGTTAAACAAACAAGCAAAACACGGTTTGTTGGCGTTGAACTGCCGCTCGATCGCCAGCGTGGCACCACCGTCATTCGCCTGTCTCCGGCATCCGGTGGCTTGCGCTTCGTGAACGCGAACTTCCTGATCTCGTCCTTGTCTTGTCTGCTTATAGTCTCGAGCGCGCACAGGAGGGTCCGCTCCCCGACGACGTTTTCGCTCCGTTTCACGTGCGCGAAGCTCCGGCGCTTCACGCGATCGTGGCGATATTGGCGAGGTTCTTCTTCCGGGTGCTCCATCGGTTGCCCATCTTCCCTACCGGTGAAGTCAGCGAGTGAAAAAAAGTGCGTTCACGAGCCTCGTAGTCCGATCCACAAGTCAGGTGATGCTGACTTCATTAAACCGGCGGCTTCTGAGCACGACACCAAAACATCACAAGTACCCCGAAGAGCTATGGCGCTGTACAAAACAACTGAACCAACTTTCAACTGTAAAGAGAGTTTTCATTTGACATAAAACGATGAAAACAATTCTACTCATAGTGTAAAAAATTTACGCCTATGCTACAGCAAGTTTAAGCGGTGTAGGTTTGTGTGTTGCTTAAATAGAACTGAGGGTGCTAAGTAAGATCAAATGGCGCCTATCGCGGACGTTGTGCCCTTTAATTGTTGTGAAAGAATACTCAGTTCCATACATTTTTCTTCACGCACTTTCTGTCGACAGGAACAAAAAGTGACACTCAAGGAGAGTAGCGTTCTTGCGGAGCCATTTTATGTGAAATATTAAAGAATCAAAGATGTGCACGCAGCTTCTCTTTTATTAATTTCGTTTCGCTTAACTTGAATGAAATTTCACTTCGCAGATGAATAACCAGAGATAAGCGAAATTGTTATGCAGTTATATTGTGACAATAAAATATTGTAACAGTTGCTACACTAAAAAGTAACTGCAGCGGCTGAACGAGCGCACCAGAGAAACGGACCTCCACTTCAGCGTCGTCTACTTCTTGCGGCTGCGATCTTTTTCCTCTTCTACGTCCAATCCTCGTGTCACTGCCCCCTCTTCAGGAGCATCGCCCCGATGCGGTGTTACCGTCAGACCGAAGAAAAAGTGTTCAAGAGTTGCACCACGAGTCTGACATCACGGAATATGACTGCATGCAGCCGGAAAGTCACTCGGGGGGTCGCTCGTAGTACGGCTTCATTCGCACCACATGCACAACGTCGCTGCGCTTGCCGTTGTGCGATGAACGAGCTGGCGAGGCTGGTGCAACTTCGTACGTTACGTCGCTGAGGCGGCGGACAACAAGGTAAGGGCCGAAGTAGCGGCGCAGTAACTTTTCGGACAGCCCGCGGCGACGAACGGGCGTCCAAACCCACACATAGTCGCCTGGGTTGTAGGTAACGTGGCGGCGTCCAAGGTTGTAGCGGTCAGCATCGATCTGCTGCTGACGATGAATGCGGTGTCTGGCCAGTTGCCGCGCTTCTTCCGCACGCTGAACATAGGTGGCGACGTCGACATCAAGTTCACTCTCACTGTCAGGGGGGTCCACGGGTAGCATAGCATCCAGGGGGGTGGTAACCTGTCGACCGAAGACTAATTCGAACGGAGTGAACTGCGTCGTCTCTTGCTGCGCGGTATTATACGCGAATGTTGCGTATGGAAGAATTTCCTCCCATGTCTTGTGCTCGATATCAATATACATGGAAAGCATGTCGGTCAAGGTCCTGTTGAGGCGTTCCACCAAGCCGTTTGTCTGCGGGTGGTAGGCCGTTGTACGTCTATGGCTGGTGTGCGTGAGCTTGAGTACAGCCTGAGTGAAGCGGGCCGTAAATGCAGCTCCACGGTCAGTAATGATAGCTGCAGGAGCGCCATGACGCAGGACGATGTTGTGGACGAAGAAGTCGGCGACTTCAGCAGCAGTACCGTTTGCAAGTGACGCGGTCTCAGCGTATCGGGTCAAATAATCTGTCGCGACCGCAATCCACCGTTTTCCTCTGGACGACTTCGGAAAAGGGCCGAGGAGGTCTATGCCAATTTGCTGAAAAGGGGTCTTTGGTGGTGCTATGGGCTGCAGAAAGCCTGCTGGCTTTAGAGGAGGAGATTTGCGCCGTTGGCAATCCCGGCATGTTGTTACGTATCTACGCACGGATTGTAGTAAATTGGGCCAGTAATACTTAAGCCGAATCTTTGCCAGTGTGCGACTGACCCCCAAGTGGCCGGCGGATGGTTCATCATGACAAGCGCTTAAGATTTCGGAGCGTAACCGGGATGGCACAACAAGCAGAAACGTCTCCTTGTTGCTGTCAAAGTTGCGCTTGTAGAGGACTCCACGCCGCAGAATGAAGGACTGTAGTCCACGGAGAAACACACGAGGTACATGAGCATTCAAACCCTCCAGATACTTAACGAGTGGCGCCAACTCAGAATCTGCTCGTTGAAGCTGCGCCATACGGGAGATGCTAATGGCACAAAGAGTAGGGCAATCTTCGGTGATGTCTTGCGTAGCCGGTTCCACGGGCGCTCGTGATAAACAGTCCGCGTCTTGGTGCTGCCGAGCCGATTTATAGACGACCGTAACGTCGTACTCCTGTAAACGGAGGCTCCATCTAGCCAACCGGCCGGAAGGGTCTTGAATGCTGGCTAGCCAGCATAGCGAGTGATGATCGCTGACAACACGAAACGGTCGGCCGTAGATGTAAGGTCGAAACTTACTCATAGCCCAGATGACGGCAAGGCACTCCTTTTATGTCGTCAAATAGTTCCGTTCCGATCGAGAAAGTGTGCGGCTCGCATAAGCGATTACTCGCTCTGCGCCGTCCTGCCACTGTACGAGGATCGCTCCGAGGCCGACATTGCTGGCGTCAGTGTGGACATCAGTCTCTGCATTCTCGTCGAAATGAGCTAGTATTGGTGGACTTTGAAGGCGGCAGCGGAGTTCCTCGAAGGCTGCGTCTTGGGCACTTCCCCATACGAAGGGTGTGTCATCTCGAGTCAAGGCAGTCAATGGCTCAGCTAGGCGAGAAAAATCTTTAACAAAGCGGCGGTAATACGAGCAGAGGCCCCAAAAACGTCGGAGGGCCTTCTTGTCGGTTGGGCGTGGGAAACGGGAGACGGCGGAAGTCTTGTCGGGGTCTGGAAGAACACCTTGTGCGCTAACAACATGTCCTAAGAAACGGAGCTCCTCGAAGGCGAAATGGCATTTCTCTGGCTTGATAGTTAGTTGTGCAGACTGGAGGGCTTGAAGGACAATGCGCAATCGCTGCAAGTGTTGTTCGAAGCTAGACGAAAAGATGAACACGTCGTCCAGGTACACAAGGCACGACTGCCACTTCAAACCAGCTAAAACAGTGTCCATCATGCGTTGAAATGTGGCCGGAGCGGAGCAAAGTCCAAATGGGAGCACCTTAAATTCGTACAGACCGTCGGGTGTCACGAAAGCCGTTTTCTCGTGGTCTCGCTCGTCCACCTCGATCTGCCAATATCCGCTTTTCAGATCTAAGGAAGAGAAGAACCTGGCGTCCCGGAGTCGGTCGAGGGCATCATCGATCCTCGGGAGTGGGTATACGTCCTTTTTGGTAACATTATTCAGTTTCCTGTAATCAACACAGAATCGCAACGTGTTGTCTTTCTTTTTCACCAGGACCACCGGTGACGCCCACGGACTTGTTGACGGCTGTATAACATCGTCTGCAAGCATTTCATCGACTTGCGTTCTAATAGCTTCGCGCTCTTTAGGCGAAACGCGGTATGGACGCTGACAAACTGGTGGCGTGGTCGAATCGGTGACAATGCGATGCTTGGCTACCGGCGTACGTCCGACCTTGGAGCTCGCCGCGAAGCAATCTTTAAAATCAAGTAGCAGCGACGACAGAAGGTTCTTCTGATGAGGTGACAACTCCGGGTTGATTTTAACCTTCTGAAGGGCGTTACTTGGTGCGGCATCGTCGTGAAGATTCACCTGTACGGGGCACAGATTCGGCAACCTATCCACGTCGTCGAGAAAGGCGACGGCCGTTCCCTTGGCGAGGTGCTGAATTTCATTCGTGAAATTCGTCAGAAAAACTGTCGCACAGCCGTCATTCAGTTCGACAAGACCGCGCGCGATAGCCACACCCTTCTCGAGCAACAGTGAAGGGTGACTGTCCGCAATACCTTCGTAATCGTGAAACGAGTCGTTCCTCACTAACACCAGGACACTGGACCGTGGTGGCAGCATTACGCCGTCTTCGACTATACGCAGAGCGTTGACTCCTGGGCCTTCTGTGTCACTCTGCGCCACGGCTTGCTTCGTCGAAAATCTGACTCGCGCCTCGTGTAGATCGATCACAGCACCGTTTGCCTGTAGAAAGTCGAGGCCCAGAATCAAATCTCTCGAACACTCGCTCAAGACGACGAATTCACCCACGTAGACGAAACCGCGGATGCAGACTCGGGCTGTGCACCTTCCGGCCGGGCTAATGAGGTGACCTCCAGCTGTGCGAATGCTAGGGCCCAACCATGGTGTCAAAACTTTGCTCAATTCCTGGGCGAGGGTGTGGCTCATCACTGAATAGTCAGCACCAGTATCAAATAAAGCGATGGTGTCAGTTCCGTCAATCGTCACACACAAATCAGAAGTAGCGCGTCGGATGCTGTCGCTACCCTGCCCCGGTGAGGAATCAGCGTATCGGTATATCGGCGGCGGAGGATCTTCAGTTTTCCCGACAGCAGCGGCCTTGCCTCCGGAGACCGCTGGAATTAGTTTTCCCGGTGTGGACTGGGAGAACGCCGCTCAGGGTAGCCGGCGTCTCGGCGAGGGCTTGGGGAACGGTAACGCAGCGGAGATGACGTCCTAGGATCGTAGCGACCGTATGTCCCAGGCCTCTGACGGGCCGACAGATGAGCTTCAATTTCGAATGGTCGTTCGCCATTCCGGGGGCAAGGGTCGTCGGGCGCGAAACCACGCAGACCCACTCGGCGGTACGGGCAGGCCCTGTAAAGATGTCCCGCCTCACCACAGTGGTAGCAAAGGGGCCGCCGGTCCGGTGCACGCCACACATCACACTTCCGTGGCCGCTGGTAAGCTGGTCGATCAGGCACACGGGAAAGACCAGACGGCTGCGCTGCGTGAGTCGCGGTATTCACGTCGTAGCCTGACGTTGGGGCCCGGCAGAGGACAGACGCATAGGTAGGTCTGACCTCAGTCTGTCTTGGGATCTCAGGCAGTTGTTGCTGCTGTGCTGCTAGGCGCACCTCGTCCCGGACGACTTCAGACAGCGATGTAACAGACGGCGCGCTGGGAGGCAGCTGGAGGGCTTGTAATTCCTCCCGGACGATCGACCTGATAAGATCCCGTAAAACGGCCGCATCACTCCCTAGCGGCATCGAAGAAACAGCGGGCCCAAGCGTGCTTACATCCCGATTGTACTGCCGGGCTCGTTGCAGGAGCGTCGTCTCCATTGTAGTCGCTTCCGTGAGGAATTCGGCAACAGTACGCGGTGGACTGCGCACAAGACCGGCGAAAAGCTCCTGCTTGACCCCGCGCATGAGGTGGCGAAGCTTCGTCTCCTCCGCCATGGATGGGTCAGCACGCTTGAAGAGGCGTGTCATGTCCTCCACATACATGCGGACGCTTTCGTTAGTCCGCTGGTTACGGGAGCGAAGCGCAGCTTCAGCTTTCTCCCGGCGGTCTGCGTTGGGGAATGTAGCTAGGAGATTTTGGCGAAATGCCTCCCAGGTGGATAGGTTGCTCTCGTGGTTTTCGTACCATGTCCTAGCGGAGTCCTCGAGCGCAAAATACACGTTATGCAGCTTACGGTCGTCGCTCCAGCCGTTGTAGCGGGCGACCCGCTCGAAGGTGTCTAGCCAGTCTTCCGCATCTTCGTACACGTCACCGTGAAAAGATGGCGGTGTTCGCGGCGTGTGGTAGAGGATGGGCGCCGGGGACCTACTGTCTGTGGCCATTTCCGGTGGGACCGCCGGTCGAGGCTGCGTCATCCTCGTCGGGTTGGCAAGAGGCCCGAACTCAGGCGACTCACCGCGGAGGCGGCGGCTTGGGCGCTGATGGACCGGTGTGAGTTCCGTCTTTATCTCGTAGGCGTACGCAGGTCGGGAAGCGTACCCCGCACCTCCACCAGATGTGTAACAGTTGCTACACTGAAAAGTAACTGCAGCGGCTGAACGAGCGCACCAGAGAAACGGACCTCCACTTCAGCGTCGTCTACTTCTTGCGGCTGCGATCTTTTTCCTCTTCTACGTCCAATCCTCGTGTCAATATATAGGCCCGACATGTCCGATTAATCCTTAATCTCGACCCCTCCTTGCCGTTGTTCTCCGGAACGGTTAACTCTTTTCTGTCATGAGTAAGGGCGTTGAGCGGTGCTCCTTCTGTTTGTCTTACCGGTACTGTGATCTTTAAGAGCGACGAAATGCTTTCTGAACGATTCTCTATTTCTAGCTGTAGAAACGCGCCTCGACAGCCTGATAGCGCCATCTCTTGAGAGAAGCCGCGCTCAGCGAAGGAAAAAACCCCTGAAGGACAATCGCCGTCGCCCTGGCGACAGCGTGCTGGCCAACAGGCAGGGGCTACTGCGGCAGGCTATTGTTCTCTGGGACTGATCACGTTCCGGCATCCGGTCTGTTACACGAACATTTCCGTCACGTGTCTAGCATGTGCCCGCCATCCCGGAGAAAACTGAACCATAGGGGCGGTGCGCAGACGTCATCCTGTCTCAGGCTGCTGGATCCCAGCCACTGTCTTATTGGCTGTCGAGCAGACTCGACGTGTTGCTGCCGGCACGACGCACCAATCAGGGCCTCGCAGCCTGAAGGTAGTGACGCGAAGGCGTAGCAAGAAAGCGCGTGTGTATTGAACCCCAACATGCCTTGCTGCGTGTTGCGAAGGGGCGTGAATGATGTTGGAACCATTGATCAATCGCTGCCCATAGCTTTTGCACAGTAGGTCGCAATGAACAACGTTTCAATACACAGATTTCACAGAAAAGTGAAAATGAATTGAAAGCGTGTCCAAAACAATTGGCTTTCCACGGTAGAAAACGAAATCTTGGCTAAAGAGCCCGAAAGCAGCCGGGAGCAGTACCCAGACAAGGCACGCGCCACACCTAAAAAACGAAAAGTAGAACGCACAAGTCAACGAATTGGGGGCCGAATAGGTATTTGCTCGCCCTTTCCCACGAACGGGGGAAGAGATTGTCGGAGAAAGGGTTAGGGCTGCAGAGGGACAGTGAAGCGACCGCGCTCATTTTACCTTTTACCTTCTTTCGCGGCCCGCAGAGCTCTATTATTTTGTAAAGATTATACCATGTCTTCGAAGTTTTAAATGCCTAAACTTGGTCACTAGGGTTTCATGTGCTACAATGCTTTTTATTTTCCCGTTCCCTTACATACGAATGTAACGCGGTCTTGCTTCGTGCTTATTTCTAAGTAAGAGGAGGCCCCTATGCAGCCTTTTGGCTCTGGGACCTTCTGTATATAGCTTTTTGGTAAGCTACGAATCAGTTTCAAGCTTCAAATTTTCAATGACAGTATTGGCGTAGTTTCAGCTCGAATTCACCAGATAACATCGCTGATATTGACAAGAGCTAGACATTACTTAGTGTTGATTAGAACCACAATCCAGCCTACCGACGACAAGCGGTAACCCTGACGTGCGATTCTCTTGTTCGGCTAATGCGGATGATTTTGTATTGTTAAGCCGCGTCACTGGACACTCCGCGTAGAACGTGACCATGTCGTTTCTGCGACGCACCAGCCGTCCAGTACAGGCGAGAAATCGAGTCGGCGATGGCACGTCGTCTTAGTGGAAGGCCCACTGCTTGCGCGACGACTTTAGCGAAATAGTGATTTAGCATATTGAAAGTATGACAAGAGAGGACACTGCCTTAGACCCCAGCGGCCCGGTCGTTTCTAGCCCACCTAATATTTAGTGTGAACAACCCCTCCAAGCTTCCTCCAAAATACCTCCAAGCGTCGAGCGATAAACCACTGCCACGCCTACAACCGCACCATCGATGAAATGCTTGATAAGCATCGCATTACATTTCCATGCACTGAACACAAGGTAGATATGACCACGCACGGTCTAGACTTCCTTGTTCCAATGAGGATGCGTTTGGCTATATCGCTGGCCAACAAATGTTTAATATCAAACGGGTTAGTATCGATAATGTTACTAATGACATTCTCACTATCGATATTCCTGCTATCGAAAGCGGTACTATCTGTAGTAATACTATCGATAGTAATACTATTGATTCTACTATCGATTGTACTTTCGATAAAGCTATCGATAGTATATCGATAGTACTACTATCGATAGTTTTTTTACACTACCGATAGCGACAAAAGCTATCGATATTATCGATCGTCTATTTCCCGATAGTTTTGCATAACTAATTTTCGCGCACCCAGCGGTTAGCGAAACCAATTGGCTTAAAATTCTTTTTTTATGCTTCACTGGCGTAAATTCCTAATTGCTTGTGCGTTACCCACGTTTGGCTCTGTCAGGAGGTGGGCCAGGTCTCGTTTTATGCCTTCTGCGAATTTCGTCATACCGAAATTATTACAATGTAAGTAGTGCAGGAAAGTGTGCGTATAATTCAGTTTCAGTTCATTCACTTTGGATGAGGGTTATACAAAAGAGGGTGATAAAAGCATCTGGGCCCTTAGCAAGCTGCTAGTTCGGGCCCATGCAGTCAGTGCACAAAATAGCGTACCCAGGCGTCAACATTAAAAAAATTGCATACATTTATGTTCATTGAAGATATTACACAAAACTAACAATCAACTAAAGCAATCATATTCAACCAATGAAATGAAAGAAACGACAACAGAGGACGTTCGTTCCAAACATTGAATAACACATAAATACTGATTCAAGAGTATTAGATCATTCTATCCAAAGTAATAGAGTTTTTAGTACACTACATTTTGGCAAGAGATTGAAAATTATTTTTATAGATAATGCCGTTTACTAAGCGATAGAAATTTGGACTTCTTATAACAATTACTGGAAGAGCGTTCCAGATTTTTGTACCAGTATATGTGCAATAATCGCCTGCTATATATGATGTAAACGGCGGGTAACTTAAAAAATATAGTGATCCTCACTTCGTGTGTGCCTTTTTGGTTTGGTGTGGATTATTGAGGTTTAACGTCCAAAAGCGACACGGGCCATGACAGATACCGTAGTGAAGGGCTCTGGAAATTTCGACCACCTGGAGTTCTTTTGCGTGCACTGACATCGCACAGCACACGAGCCTCTAGAACTTCGCCTCCAAGTGCCTTTTTGTGGGTATAAATATGGTGGAGTGAGACGGGTTATTACTTGACATAATTTTATGCACAGCGCAAGCTGTTATTTGATCAAGTGCGACTGGGAGTGGCATAATCTGCAGTTCGGGAAATAGTGCTGCAGTGTGTTCTCTGTAACCTGAAAAGATTCAGAATCGTCTTTTCTTGGGCTAGTTGGTTTTTCATGGTGTAGGTGTTTGCAGCGCACCCGAAACACGGACGGACAGCGCTGTGTTTCGTTCCCTTTTCTGTCCGTCCGTGTTTCGTGTGCGCTGCAAACACCTACAGCTTAAAAGATTAAAATGCGCAGAGCACGTTTCTGCAGATGAATGAATGGTTGTGTATATGAAGGATAGGTGTAGACCCATGATTCAACGCAGTATGTGAGATGAGAGTAGAAAATTGCGAAGTGTATTACTCTTAGCGTTTTTGAAGGAAAGTTTTGTCGTGTTTGAAAAAGTACAAAACATGCATGACTTAGTTTCTTGCAGTCGTTACTGGTGTGCTCCTCAAAATGCAATGACGAGACCAGCCTGACACCTAGGTATCGGCATCATTAGAATAGAGTAATGTCTTTCTGCGCAATCCTCATGTTAATAGAACCTTTGCCTTTTCTGCCTGAAGATGTGAAAATTACGCAGTTTGTTTATGTGCACTTCACCGTTAATTTATTACTGGTAAACCATACAGCTATATTATTTAATTCTTAATTAGCAACTTCTTGTCTATTAATATCTTTACTGCAAACGAGTACAGTTGTATCATCGGCGTATATAACGGCATCACCATCTTTTTTGCAGTTGCGGTAGTCATTTATGTATAAGGAAAACAGAATTGGCCCTAATACCGATCATTGTGGTACCCCATGTGAGACTGGCAAAAATTCGGAGGTGTCTGTTTCTATATGTACTCTTTGTTGTCGTTGTGTGAGATAGCTTCGAAAAACGTTTGATGCTACGTCGCGGAACACATAGCAAGTTAATTTCAATATTAATAATTCATAATCAACAGTATCCAAATCTTTCGTTAATTCCGAAAATATGCCTATAAGTGTTTCTCTATTATGTAAACTATTGGTTTATGATTTATTGAGGTTTAGCGTCCCAAAGCAACTCAGGCTAATTATATATATATATATATATATATATATCATTTACAATGGCTGTAACGGCTTTGCTTGTTGATTTGTTCGGTCTGAATCCGTGCCGATTAGATACCGTCAGATTGTATTTTAGTGAAGAGATTACCATTCGTTTTGTTATAAGTTTCTCAAATAATGTATTAATTGTAGATAGGACAGATAGAGGTCGGTAGCTTTCTAACACAGCTGGATTCCGCACTTGAACACAGGAGACACCCTTCCCTTTTTAAGAATATCAGCATAGGTCATCATCATCATCATCATCATTTATTTTACCCTTAAAGGCCTCTGTTGAGGCATTACATAAGGGGGGGGGGGACAAAGCAAATGCAACTGAGAATAATACGTTAATACAACAAAACATAATGCAATACAATAAAATGAAAAACGATACATCACAATACAACGTTGGTCAATAATGAAGGGCGCAAGGCTGAATTAGGCGGTAACAACAACAACAACAACAAGAAAAAGAATAAATGTAACTGGGTGAAGTTTGAGCAGTGTCTTTTATTCAGTACAGTGATTAATTAATGCCTGTCGAAATTTAGTAGCGTCGCGCTCGTTAACAATGTAGTCGGGTTGCAGGTTCCAATTTTCTATTGCAGTTGGAAGAAAAGATTTATTAAATGCCAAGGTCGATCCATGTATACGTTGAATGCTGAGGAGGTTAAACAGGCGGCGCGATGTTCTGATGGGAGCTAGTAATAATGTGTCACGAAGATCAGGAAAATTGTAATATAACTTATGAAAGAGGCAGAGTCGTGCGATTTTCCGTCGGAGCTCTAGTGGCGGGATGTTAAGTGAAGATTTAATACTGGTGATGCTGCTGTGTCTATTGTAATTTGAGGATATAAAACGGGCTGCTCGGTTTTGAACGGCTTCTAAGGTGTTAATTAAGTATGTTAACTAAGGTGCCGAAGTTATAGGTGGTGTTAAATATCTTTTCTAGGAATGGAAAAAGTATGTGTATTTTTTATTTTAGAAACTTTGTGGCTATATCATCACAACCGGCAGCTTTACCAGTGGGTAATCAAAACGCCAAAGAACTTATTTCGGTGATGCTATATCGAATAATGCATAGGACTGGACAGAACTGCCAGGCAATCGAAAATAATTAATTTAAGGAATTTGCAGAGCTATGTTAAGATCAGCACCAGTGAAATATTCATTAAAGCTATTTGCCAGCCTCAGCTTTGAAAATTCATACAGGGAGCAATCTGGGAGCTTCGGTATGTGCATTTGCTCCTTGATAATCGCATTTATTACCTGTAGTAGCTTTCTAAATGCAGCTATACATTCATAAATCAACAAAGGCTCATTCTATCTGGCGTGCTTGTCTTCTGTTCGGGGCAAGTCGTCATTCAGCATGCAGTATTCAATAAACAGGCGGAGTGTCAAGGCAACTGTTTATTCCGGGGTAATGTAAAGAACGAGCACATCATGGCTAAACACAAACGAAGACCAGCATGGTGCAGAAATGATCTATAGAAAGATAACTGCGTTTCTTAATAAAAGCAAATCTAAAAGTATTAACAGAGAGAACAAAAGGCAGGTAGTCGACACATAGCTAGTGCAAACACAAAAAAAAATTCAAGCTGGACGTCACCAAATGATGATGGTTGCAAAATTCGTCCGCATTCAAAACTTTTTTGGATCCCAAACCCGTTTGAAGCTGGTTCAAACCAGAACAGAGTGGCGCTCCTGAGCCGAACTCGGAGCTGAAACCGAAAAGCGTGAGCCCTACAGAACCTGAAAAAATTCCGGTTCAACACCGTACATGAGGGTGAGTTTAAAAAGGCGCTAAACTCGCGCTTAGCGCACAGAGCTAGCAAAAACATTGAAAATGGGAAAGCTGCGGCACAGAAAAGAACAAACGCAGCAAGTTAGGCAGTGAGAAGAAAATTCTAGCAGCGCTAGACAACTGGACTAGGAAAAGGAGGAGAGAAAAACACGGTGCTGAAGGCAACCTCACAATGCGGAGGCCTCACGGAGGTAGGGATGGAAAGCGAGGCTAAAATAATTTTTTGAAAATTGTAAAACGTGGGATCGGAAAAAAAAGTGTTGAATGAGCAGGCAGCAGCCATTAGACAAGAGACGCCCCTCTTCAAATCGCATAACGGACCAATTAAAGGCCTACCGCAGTATGTTTATCTCAGAATCTATAATCTAAGAGCTGTAAGGCGTGGGGCCCTGCTGCACAACGGTAGAGCATTTTCCACCATCGGGGTTAGACGACGTGAAAAAAGGCATTGGTGCTGTCGAGGGGGAGGGAGAACGGTAGCGCGCTTTCCATCAAACTTTTTGCCTTCTCTTACTGGACGCATGACTGTGAATAGAAGTTTATAGGTCGTTTTCGAAGTCTGAAATGTCTCATTTGGCCTGGAGGAGTTCATTGTCAGTGAGACAGTAAGCGTCACATAGGCACACTTCTCCAGGTTATGGGCCTTGTACTGACGCAGGCTGAGCTTCGTATTATCGTTGATCAGAAGCCCGAAGGTCCCTGCAATAGCTATAGCGTGATAAAGACCTGGCATGCGATTCTGTTGTTTGTCTATGGCGGATGATTTTGCGTTGTTAGACCACGTCACTTGACACCACTGGTTGCGGGTCACTCCCTCGCAGACGCCTCGGTTCCCTTGGACTCCCGAGAGAAGAGAACCGTTTCCCATGTGAAAGTTAGAGGGCCGACCCCGCACCGATGGAACATGTGAGGTAGGATACAAATATATCGTGCCTTATTTGGCAGGCACGTGTGCACATGCGCACTTGCACATGCGGGAGCACAGCTTAACCAGTTTATTTGGCGCAGAAAACGCCAGAGAGGCTCCATGGCTACCTAAAACTCTTTTGCGGCGATGAGAAACTTTGCGAACGTTTCACGTCAAGCCGCAAGGTTGGCTTTTGGTAATGGCGCTCGGCTGATGGCCCGAAAGACGCGTATTCGATCCCGGCCGTGGTTGTCGCATTTCATTATACGCGAAATGCAAGAAGCCCGTGTACTGTGCGATGTCAGTGCACGGTAAAGAGCCCAAGGTGGTGGAAATTTCTGGAGCCCTTCACTACAGCGCCCCGCATAGCCTTAGTCGCTTTGGGACGCTAAGACCGGCGGCGTGAGAGAACAGTTCATGACAGTTCAAAAACAGCACAGCGAGAGAACAGTGCTACGGAAAAACGGCACAGCGACAAAAGAGCACCGGGAAAAACAGCATGGCGACAATACAGCGCAGCGAAAGAACAGCACGTGTCAGAGCAGTACGCTGGACCAAACGGCACTCTGATAAAACAGCAACGAGAAAAAACAGGACGACGACGATTGTGCGCAGGGGAAACACAGCACGAGGTCATAACAGCATAGCGGAGTACGGTGCAGTGCTGCTGGGGGGGGGGGGGGGAGTGAATTCATAAGCCTAACCGCAAACGGTAAATTACGACATATACTGCAGCGGCAGTGTTCATTTCGCTGTTTCATTAATTAACAGGTTTGTGCAATGTTCGGGAAATGAAATTACCTGTATTTACTGGTGTGTAATAGAATGTCTAACGCTGAAGAAATTGTTCTGGAAGCATTGATTCCGCGGGTTGACCCCCATGGCGCTAAATTATGACACACACGGCCGACGCATGGCTCTGGGTGTACCACAAGTTCTTATTCTTCAAAACTCTTGCTGTTGGGAGTTGAACCTTCATCAAGTTTATTTGGAACGAGCAACAGGGTCTTCATACACTGAAAATATCCAGTATGCGATGCTTACTTTTAAAGACGGTAGGATAGCGTGAGTGGGCATTTTCAGATTGTTTGGTGTTTAACCAGGACACCAGGACACTGCACAGCGGCTGTCTGACGACGACCAGCGGTTACTTTACTTCGCGGAGTGGGCTACACAGCTTACCTGAAAATTCTCGCGTCGGCGCGCATTTGTTCAGTGCAATTTGATATTGAAGCTGTTTTTTTTTCACTTCGAAGAGAAATAATTGAAACATCAATCTTCAGAACATTTTATAGAAGTTACTTGTTTTAAGCTTGAAAAACAATTTTATAAATAGATCAACTTTCGACAGATATGACCTTTCTGCTCAGCAACCCCCTAAAACACCTATCAAACACACAGCTAACACAAGAAAAGCAGGGGTGAGTCTACTGACGCGGACTGTGCAGTCTACGGAAGCAGACTTGTTTAATGGCAGGGATTTTCGTTTCACCGGAAGTTTATTGCCCAATTGGGCTTGAAGACAGCGAGGGTCCAGGAAAAAAAAGAACATCGAATTGGTAATTTACTATGTTCTCCTTCAGCAAAGACAGCAAGAAAAGCTTGTCTTAACTATAGCGGTCTGATGCTCTTGCCCTGTAATAGTGGTAGTGTAAGACATTTGTTTGACCAACAGTTACAGGCCGAGCATATTCCTGCAAAATACTCGTAAGAAGGGCCTACAAAGCCAGGTCTTCCTTACAGGGTGCTTGAAAAGTGGCAATAAAAGAAGAGCCGCATGAACTAAAATGCTGACTTGAAGCGTTACTGATTTGCCGTTGTACGTTTAAATGAGAGCTACGACGTTAAACTTTATTGGTTTTGGTTTTATGGGGTTTAACGTCCCAGAGCGACTAAGGCTATGAGAGACGCCGTAGTGGAGGGCTCCGGAAATTTCGACCACCTGGGGTTCTTCAACGTGCACTGACATCGCACAGTACACGGGCCTCGAACTTCTCCTCCAAAGAAATTCAACCGCCGCGGCCGGGATCGAACCCGCGTCTTTCGGGACAGCAGCCGAGCACCATAGCCACTGAGCCACCGCGGCGGCTTGAACTTTATTCCATCGAATGCGTAATTTCACAAGGAACATCTGACCGCAGAGCGGATGCCCGGGCCAATTTTATCTGTCAATTGCCGAGATTCTGCTTACATAATACAGAAAGAAACCCGGTCATTTTAGCCAAGCAAGCAAGGACTGCAGAACCACTAATTTTGCCATATTCACCGTTCAAGCAACGCTGTTCGTGAGTAAATGATAATGCCGCGAAGTGACCGGTCGCTAACTCTAAAGGTCGCTGCATTATGTGTTATGATTCAACGTTTGCGGTTACGGCTATTGTAGTTAACCTCCGCAGCAGCGCTCCACTGTACTACACTGAGCTGCTATGTTGTCGTGCTGATTGTTAATGCGAAAGCATTCTTAGGCTATGTCGGCGGGGTTTTGTCCGCAAAACGTGTCCGCAAAACGCATAGCTGTAATCGAATGATGATGACGCGAGTACGCTGGCAAAAAATTAGGTCTATAGGATGATTAGTTAATTATTTAGAGTCAAATACCGCAAAAATTTGAAATAGCGCGGGCGTCGGTATAGTGAGTGGATGGGAAAACAGCCGGTGACAGCTAAATAGTGGAAAATATGCAATATAATGAAAATAATGTTTGAAATGAATTGAACTGTAGTAGATGAGTGATAAAGAATCGAACAAAAAGTTTGACTGACATCGAATAAGTAGTTAATTATTTATGGGCAAACACCATTGAATGGTTAAATAGGCTGGATGGGGATATAGTAAGTGGAAGGGAAAGCTACCACCGCGCCAAAAATGAAAAAAAAACTACAATCGTTGCCTCCAATTAATCATTCGATTGCCTACCAGTTCTGTGCAGTCCTATGTATTTTTCGATATAACATCCACCGATATAAGTTCTTTGGTGTTGTGATTACGCACTGGTAAAGCTGCCGGTTGTGATACTATAGCCACAAAGTTTCTAAAATCAAATATAGACATACTTTTTTCATTCCTAGTAGAGATATTTAACACCGCCTATCACTCCGGGACGTACCCTGATATTCTTAAAAAGGGAAGAGTGTCTCCTGTGTTTAAGTATGGGAATCCAGATCTGTTAGAAAACTACTGGCCTGCATCAGTCCTATCTACAATTAGTACATTATTTGAGAAACTTATAACAAAACGAAAGGTAAACTTTTTATTAAAATGCAATCTGACTGTATCTAATCAGCACGGATTCCGACCGAACAAATCAACAAGCAAAGCCGTTACACCCATTGTAAAAGATATATACATAATAGTATACATAAAAGAGAAACAGTTATTGGAATATTTTTGGACTTAAAGAAAGATTTAGTTACGGTTGATCATGAATTATTATTATTAAAATTAGCTTGATATTGAATGCGCGACGTCGCGCCAAAGTTTTTTCGAAGCTATCACACACAACGACGGCAACGAGTACATATAGAAACAGGCACCTCCGACTTTGATGATCGGTATTAAGGCCAATTCTGTTTTCCTTGTGCATAAATGATTTCCCCAACTGCAAAAAAGATGGTGATGCCGTTATATACGCCAATGATACAGCTGTACTCGTTTGCGGTAAAGATATTAATCGACTAGAAGAAACTGCTAATAGAGAATTAAATAACATAGCTGTATGATTTACCGCTCATAAATTAAAGGTGAAGTGCACATAAACAAATTGCGTAATTTTAACATCTTCAGGCAGCAAAGACAAAGGTGCTAGTAACCTCAGGATTGGTCAGAAAGGCATTACTCAAGTCGAATCATGCCGACACCTAGGTGTCGCGCTGGACTCGTCATTGCATTTTGAGGAGCACACCAGTAACGATTAGAAGAAACTAAACCATGCTTTTATTTACTTCTTCAAGCGCGACAAAACTTTCCTCTAAACACGCTCAGAGTAATACACTTCGCAATTTTTCACTCTCAACTCACATACTACGTTGAATCATGGGGCTATACCTATCCTTCATATCTATAACCATTCATCATTCTGCAGAAACGTACTGTGCGCATTTTAACCTTTTCAGGTTACAGTGAACATACTGCAGAACCATTTCCCGAACTGCAGAGTATGCCATTCCCAGTCGCACGTGATTACAAAACAACATGCGCTGTGCATAAAATTCTGTCAAGTAAAAACACGTTTCCCCCCACCATCTTTATACTCCCAAAAAGGCACTTCGAGGCGAAATTCTAGAGGCCTGTGTGCTGTGCGATGTCAGTGCATGCAAAAGAACCCCAGGTGGTCGAAATTTCCGGAGCCCATCACTACGGCGTCTCTCATGGCCTGAGTCACTTTGGGACGTTAAACCACAATAAACCAAACCAAACCAAACCAAACCAAACCAAAAAGGCACACACAAAGTGAGGATTATTCTATTTTTTAACCAACCCGCCGTTTACAACGTATACAGCACACGGTTATTAACATATATTGGTACAAAAATCTGGAACACTCTTCCAGCAATGGCTAAAAGAAGCCCAAATTTCTCTCGCTTGTAGTGGATATTATCGATAAAAATAACTTTTAATCTCTTGACGAAATGTAGTGTACTATAGAGTGTATAACTCTGTTTGTATAGAATGTTCTAATACTCCTGAAAATGTATTTAGTATTATTCAATGTTTATAACGAACGTCCACTGTTGTCGCTTCCTTCATTTCATTGGTTGAATTGGCTTGCTTTAGTTGATTGTTAGTTTTGTGTGATATCTTCTATGCGTATAAAATGCACTCATTTTTTTTACTATTGACGCCTTGGCACGCTATGTTTTTGCACTGATTACATGGGCCCGAACTGGCAGCTTGCTAAGGGCCCAGATGCTTTTATCACCCTCTTGTGTATAACGCTCATCCATAGTGAGTAAACTGAAACTGAAACAGAATTATAGGTACACTTTCCTGCACAACTTATATTGTAATAATTTCGGTACGACGGAGTTCTCAAAAGGGATTAAACGTGACATGGTCCACCTCCTGCCAGAGCCAAACGTGGATAACGCGCAATCAATTTGAAATTTGCGCCAGTGAAGCCGAAAAAAAGAATTGTGTGATAGTTTTTTTTCGCTAACCGCTGGGTGCGCTAAATTTAGGGATGAAAAACTATTAGGAACTAGACTATCAATAATATCGATAGCTTTTTTAGCTTTCGCTAGAGTAAATAAACCACCGACACTTGCACTATCGAGACACTATCAATAGCTTTATTGATAGTAGAATCAATAGTATTACTATCAATAGTATTATCATCGATAGTACTGTTATCGATAGGAAAACTATCGATGTTGAGACTGCCGATAGTAACAATATCGATAGAAACACTGTTGGTATTATGCATCTGTTGGATAGCGATACAGCCAAATATTTGCGAAACCTGATTGGTTTCACGGTCTTATGAGGCTTAAAGCTCCAAAGAGACTCAAGCTGTGAGGATGCCGTAGTGGAGGTCTGCGGGTAAATTACGGCTAACTGTGGTTCTTTAACATGCAATGGCATAGCATAGTACACAGGCCTTTTGCCTTTCGCCTACATCGAAATAGAGCCGCCGTGGCCAGGGACCGATCCCGCGTCTTTCTATTCAGCAGCCAAGTACCACAACCTGACTAGCAGCAATACTCAATTAATGCATTTATCAAGTGTCTTGTGGATGAATCAAATATTTAATTCCGCAGTAAAGGACCCGGAGTATGTTCATCGATACATTGATACTCACAAGTAAAACTTTTCGCAAGTTTCGCGACTTTGAGCAGTCCGATTTTCTTTATTTACTGAACTGTCGCATCCTCTTTGCAACAAGGTAGTCTAGAAAGTGCGCGGTCATATCTACCTTGTGTTCATTGCATGGAAATGTAATGGGATGTTTATCAAGCATTTCATCGATGGTGCGGTTGTAGGCGTGGCAGTGGTTTGTCGCTTGAAGCATGGAAGTTTTTTCAATTGAATGCTAGATGAAAAGGACATCTTGATACACCAGCTAGATGAAAGCTAAATATGAGCAAAAAATCACAGATTACAGGAAGCCGTTCCACATAAGTATATCTATTTATGTATTACATCCTAATGAAGGCATTCGACAGCATGATGGCAGGAACAAGAACAACGAACGTTAATTGCTGTACAACTTATTATTTATAGGCTTATGATAGCATGACATATGCACTGCGCATGTCAGGTGGCTTTTTCTGTTCTATTCCGACCAATATACAAGTTAACCTATTTTAAAAATAACTGGCAGGGCAGCGACAGGATACAAGAGCTAAAATAAAATAATTACCACTTTGAACTGAGACGCAAAAGCGGGAAAGTTCAGTTTAAAAGGTGCCTGGGAAATGCGTCCGATGAAAGAACCAACAGCACTACGAGTTGTGCTGGCTAACACGACACCATCTTGCACTGCACACGTCGTCTTGCTGACGTAACCGCTGCAGAAATGCTTTTCGCAAACATGTTTCGCAACTAGGACATTCGCGGCACTAACACTTTATCTAGTAACTTTACGTAGGGAACGTACG
The DNA here is from genome assembly GCF_055824585.1 of Amblyomma mixtum. Classification (NCBI taxonomy): domain Eukaryota; kingdom Metazoa; phylum Arthropoda; class Arachnida; order Ixodida; family Ixodidae; genus Amblyomma; species Amblyomma mixtum. The sequence goes on from NC_143014.1 coordinate 247,106,182, forward strand.
CAGAGTTCGCTGACGCGTAGCCTGCGAAAACGGGCGAATCCTATCAGTTGCTCATATCATCAGTTCCATACCAGTCACTCGGGAAACCAAGTTTATCATTCAGAGGATACGCGTCGTTGATTTTACAGAATGGATAGAACTATATACAGCAAATAGTATCAATGCGGCTATCGATAGTACTATCGAAATTACTATAGCTACTACTATCGATAGAACCATCGCTAGTACTACCGATAGTAATATCGATAGAACCATCGATATTACTATCGATACTAATACTAACTATCGATAGTACTATCGATCGCACGCTATCGACAATACTGTCGACAGTATCGATAGTATATCGGTAGTTTTACATCACTAGCTAAAATACATTGGCCACCCCGTAAACAATATGAAATACGCTCCAGTGAAACCGAAACAAGAAGTGTGGGCCAGCTGCTTCATCAACCGGTGGGTTTTTGAAAATAGGTTTGAGCAGCAAGCCAGCAATCCGAAATACGCGCTAGTGAAACCGAAACAGTAATTATGAGCAAGTTGCTCACACTAACGGCTAGTTGGGCTAGAATCGACGGGGTCACTGCGGACTAAGGGAGCGTCCTCTCTTGTCATACTTTCAGTATTCTAAATCACTATTTCGCTAACGTCGTCGCGCAAGCAGTATGCCTTCCACTAAGACGACGCGCCGTCGCCGACTCGGTTTTCTCGCCTGTACTGGACGGCGGTGCGTCGCAGAAACGACGGGGTCACGTTCTACGCGGAGTATGTAGTGACGCGGCCTAACAATGCAAAATCGTCCGCATTAGCCGAACAACAGAATCGCACGCCAGGGTTATACCTTGTCGTTGGTAGGCTGGATTGTGGTTCTAATCAACACCAAGTAATGTCTAGCTCTTGTCAATATCAGCGATGTTATCTGGTGAATTCGAGCTGAAATTACGCCAATACTGTCATTGAAAATTTGAAGCTTGAAAGTGATTCGTAGGTTCTATTTAAGCCACACACAAACCTGCACCGGTTAAACTTTGCTCTAGCATAGGCGTATATTTTTTGCAGCATGAGTAGAATTGTTTTTATCGTTTTATGTCAAATGAAAACTCTTTTGCAGTTGAAACTTGGTTCAGTTCTTTTTACAGCGCCATAGATCTTTGGGGTACTTGTGAAGTTTTCGTGTCGTGCTAAGAAGCCGCGGGCTTAATGAAGTCAGCGTCACCTGACGTGTGGATCGGGCTGCGAGGCTGGCTTCACTTCAGTCGCTGACTTCATTAGTAAGGACGATGGGCAACCGATGGAGTACCCGGAAGAAGAACCTCACAAATATCGCCACGATCGCGGGAAGCGCCGGAGTTTCGCGCCCGTGAAGAGGAGCGAATACTTCGGCGGGGAGCTGACCCTCCCGTGCGCGATCGAGATTATAAGCAGACGACACAAGGGCGAAAAGATGAGGAAGTTCGCGTTCACGAAAGCGCAAGCCACCTGATGCCGGAGGCAGGCGAATGACGGTGGTGCCACGCTTGCGATCGAGCGACAGTTCAACGGTAGCGACCGGGTTTTTGCTGTTTGTTTAAGGGCGGAATCTCGAAGATGTTGCGGATTTAGGAGGTACAGCTGTAGGCTTATCGCCGCAATTAATCAGTAACATCACAGTGAGGCAAAGTTATGCCACCAACTACTGCTGAAATTCGCATCATATTTGATGCCACTAGGTAATTTTTTTTTTGGAAATTCGCGCGTTTCGCTTTTTCTCTGAGGGTAAAATGAAAACAATGGTTGGAGTGCTCTCCGTGAATACTTGCTCGCGCAGGGACACCTGGGTGATGTAAAGAAGTAGCCGATTACGAAATGGGCGCACTCCACAGCAAACCAAGGGGTGTACATAGAGCGTGTATGACGAGGCTTTCGATATTCCGCGTGCATACCCTCATGGGAACGCTCTAGTGAACTCTAAAAAACCATCGATGCACCTAAAAACACTCTTTGTATTGGTTTCAAGCACGTGATCTACAGCTTGGTCGACACAGCTTAAAAATATACAGAGAGCACTGGATCCACGCATGATCCAGTACAATTGCCATTCCACTCTTAACTCGACTGGTCATTGAAATCGATAAAATTAGCATTCAGTAATATTCAGAAAAGATTTCGGAACTTCCTCATTAATAATCCGACGATCTACTCGCACGCAGCAGCAGTGGACGACACTGGACAACACGTTTAAACTCGCTCTACTATCCTTCGCAGGCTGCACCTAGCCCACTCGCCCAAACATCCACCCTGCACCTAGAAGCTTTCCGGAGTATTTACAAGCCGAATGACAAGTGCGCCGGCCTGATCATCTCCCAGGGATTTCTGCGCATCGAGTGGTCTGCGCAGGCCAGGCCCCCAAGTGCAGCATTTAAAAGGAGTACGACAGCGATCCGCTGGCACTCGCACGCAGCAGCAGTGGACGACACTGGACAACACGTTTAAACTCGGTCTACTATCCTTCGCAGGTTGGTGGCGTTTCATTTCTTTTGTATAGCTAGTAACGTCTCTACGCCCAATGCTGCTGCTGCAGTTCAGAGTTTTGCTCTGTGATGGATTGTATGGTATGTCACAACCCGGTACCTGATGACGCTGTTTTCTTTAACTTGTGTCTCATGTGATTACCCGTACCACCTCGGAAAATGTTCTGGTATATCGGCGAGGAATTGCAAAAGCAAAAGCGAAGCGCTCATGTCTACTTGGAATTGCCCAACCTGTGAGTCAGCTCAAAAGCGGAAAGGAAATGTGTCCGATGAATCGCAAGGATCTAACGTCGAGCTCAGGCTTGCTGAGTTGAACTAAAAGTTCGCTTTATTGCTTTCTCTTGTTGCTAAGGTCGACGCCTTTGCACAGCTAGTTGATAAAGTCAATGGCATTGAGGAAGCAGTACAAATGATGTCCGACAAGTATGATACCATCCTAAGTATGCTTGACAAGCAGGCCTCCGACGTTGCGGTTTTGCAGAAGAAAGTTGAGTCGATTGAGCAAGGAAATGCACCAGACACAAAAGAACTTAACTTAACAGAACTTAACTGAACTTAGCCGGATAGGGCATGGAAGCACCGAAAGAATGGGAGGCTCACGCACGCTCTTCTTCGTCATGCAGTTGCTCTTCTTTCCGGCTGCCGCCTGGGTGGACCATGGCCAAGTGCATCCTTTGAGCGCGCTCGCCATCAACGCCTCTGCTTCAGGGGCATCCAGTATTGCCGCTCCACCAGGATGCGACTGGTCGACAACTTACCGCCATGAACAGCTTCAACATTTCCTGCCTCATCACGTCCTGCCACAGTCTATCGCAGCCGCAGGATCATCGACAGTCCCCACAGTGCACCATATAAAAGCATGTGCTGCGCAGTCGCCGCTCATAGGGCATGGAAGCACCGAAAGAATGGGAGGCTCACGCACGCTCTTCTTCGTCATGCAGGTCAGTTACCAGTTCAAACTACCTACCACTGCTTTAAGTCTGATGATGCCTTTATAGTCGTGCTTCCATGCCCTGGAGCCTTGTTTCAGCCTTTCTGATCACTTTTATTGCTTTTGTGTGGGGACGTAGAGTGCAGTCCTGGTCCTGGCAAACAGGCTCTTGCGGAATTTCTTAATACATTCAAAGATTTAAGCGAGCGCTCAATCAGGATGGAAACAGTGCAAAAATCGGTAGCCGAGGCGGTGACTGAACTGAAAGACCAGCAGAGAATCGCTTTTCAAGCTATTTCAGACATAAAGACCCGGTTAGACGTTGTGGAAGGCCAGACTTCAATGCTTCAGCATTGGCAGGACGATTTTAATGAGCTAAGCGATAAAGTTAACCGTCTTGAACTGGAAGCCTGCGCAATGCGCCACCGATTAGACGACGCAGAGGACCGTTCTCGACGCGACAATTTGCTTTTTTACGGAATAAAAGACGATGAAAGTGAAGCGTATGCTGATTCTGAAGAGAAAGTTTTAGGGGTCATTGCCGATAAACTAAACCTCAGCTTAACAAGTGAAAGCATTTTACGTGCGCACAGGATCGGTCGGTTTGTCGAAGGAAAAACAAGGCCGGTTATTGTCAAATTCGCTACCTATAAGCACAGAGAATCAGTTTTCGCAAAATGTACCATGTTAAAAAAACACTGGCTTTGCTCTCAGTGAGGACTTATGCGTTGCCACACGTAACATTAAAAAAAAGCTAAGAGAATACGGTAAAAGCCTGCATAAACCATATAAACTTGGGTATAAGAAACTGCATGTCAATGGAAAATGTTAGTTATAATGAAGTAGATGACATTGTTTTTGAAATCGAATCTTCGAATACTGCACCGATGACTGCTTCTGCATCACCTAGACTTCTTCGTTCTGGACGCCAATTACAGCCCGATAAGGATAAGAAATAGGAATGCGCGAGGGGAAGAGATGCCACATCATCGAAATCAGAATTTTGTGTTTGTTATACTAACATTCGAAGTATTTTTCGTAAGAAGGATGAATTATGCACCTTGATTAACGACCTCAAAGCAGATGTTATTGCATTAACGGAAACGTGGCTGAGCAGCAAAATATCCAATTCAGAATTGTTTCATTGCGATAAAAAATATGTTGTCTACCGCAGTGACCGCACTAAAAGAACAGGTGGTGGTGTTTTGCTCGCAATTGACGAGCAGTTTGATTGTCACTGCATATCAATTGTTTCTGATATTGAATCTGTGTGGTGCTGCGTGAATTTAGGTTTCAGAAAAGGGATAATCGGCGTTTGCTATCGCTCCCCTTCCAGCGATATATCATTCTGTGATAGCTTGCATGAGAGCCTGAATCGAATCACTGTTCGATATCCCAGCGCACAAATCCTACTTTTGGGGGACTTCAACTATCCCAACATTATCTGGTCACACACGTTCCCTTTTTCTAACCCACCGAGCGCAGAAACTAACCAATTTATCTCCATCTGCGCAGACTTTGGCTTGACACAAATCGTGACTTCACCCACACGTGTTACTCAAAATTCATCTTCTCTTCTAGATCTTATATTAACGACTGCAGAAGATTGCACGTCACCTGTAATACATATGCCTGGCCTGAGCGACCACGATGTATTACATTTCACGTTAAATCATGAACACGCACCTTCATCAAACCGCTCCAAAGATATTAGAGACTACAACAAGGCTAATTTTGTTGCTATTAATGACGAACTGAACTCTTTTCTAGACATATTCTTACCTAATTGCCTCGAGCGCTCGGTGGAAACTAACTGGTGCATGTTCCGAAATAAGGTATCTGAATTGATTAACCGACATATTCCTCTTCGGCGCGTCTACTGGAATAACCAAGCTCCATGGTATAATCGATATTTAAACCGCCTTTCTAACAAAAAGAAAAAAACTTTTTCGAATTGCTAGGTATTCATTAAAACCTGAGCGATGGACTGCATATAAATCAGCTGCCTTAGCCTATTCCCGAGCACTAAAGACTACTAAATTTTCTTTTTTTTAATGTAACCCTCCCGAACATCTTAAAGTCTAATCCTAAACGCTTCTGGAGCATAATAAAACCTAGCACTAACGACAAAGTGTCATTACTTTCAGCAACTGGAAATCCCATTCCGGACCATCTTTGTGCCACTTCACTAAAAGACTCTTTTGTCCAGTCATTTTCTTCCTCATCCGTTGATCGCCACCATCCCAAACTCCAATCTTGTAACTACTGCTGTATGGATCCAATTGTGTTTGACTCTCATGGCATTATACCGATCATTAATAATTTAAAACAAACATCTTCTAGCGGAGTCGATGGCATTAATAGCAAATTTCTTCGGAATACTGTTGAATGTACCTCTATCATTTTGGAAAGCATATTCTCACAGTCGTACCATGATGGCGTACTACCCGAGGACTAAAAAACTGCTAAGGTCATACCTGTGCATAAAGCCGGTGACAAACAGAACCCGTCTAACTATCGACCCATCTCTCTCACATCAATACCGTGCAAAATAATGGAACATATAATTTTCACTCACCTTGTTAATTTTCTTGAAGATAATAGCTTCTTTTCTCTGACTCAGCATGGCTTTCGGAAAGGTTTCTCCTGTGAAACTCAATTACTTTCCTTTACTAATGATCTGCACTTCTACTTAGACTCCGCGTTTTCCACAGACTGCATATTTCTCGACTTCGCTAAGGCATTCGATAAAGTTAACCATTCATTACTTCTATATAAACTCAGCATTCTAAATATTGACCCTTCTGTTCTGAACTGAATCCGCGCGTTTCTTTTTTCTCGCCTTCAGTTTGTGCATGCTAATGACACTAATTCTTCTACCGTGCCAGTTGGTTCTGGGGTTCCTCAAGGATCTGTCCTTGGCCCTTTACTGTTCCTGATTTATATTAATGATCTGCCTGCTACTGTTAACTCTAGGATTTGTTTGTTTGCCGACGACTGCGTGATTTACCGTAAAATAACTAACCATTCCGATATTCGCTCTCTCCAGGTCGATCTTAATAACATACTAGACTGGTGTCATAATTGGAAAATGGAAATAAATATTAAAAAATAAATCTATGAGAGTTTCGCGTTAAAATATTACTTGTCCTCCTTATTTTCTTCACAGTCATCCCCTTGAAAGCGCGAGATCGTACCGGTATCTTTGCATACATATAACTAACACCCTGTCCTGGAAACTTCATATAGAACATATAGCATCTAAAGCAAACAAAACGCTTGGTTATCTTCGAAGAAATTTTACACTTGCTCCATCTTCGTTAAAATCATTATTATACACGACCTACGTACGACCGCAAATGGAATACGCTTCATCCATATGGGACCCTGGACAGGTCTCACTGACACAGGTTCTGGAAACTGTCCAGAATCGTGCAACTAGATTCATTTTAGGCAATTACCATCGTACATCTAGCGTCACCCAAATGAAAAGATCTTTAAACCTTCTGCCCCTAGCTACCCGCCGTAAGCACTTCCGCATCTGCCTATTCCATAAGATTTTCTACTCCAATTTTCAACTTCGCTCTCGATGGATTCAACCAGCACCGTTCATTTCTCACCGTCGTGATCATCAACACAAGGTCACAGTGCCTCATTGTAACACAGTGACATGTGCGCAATCATATTTTCCGCTAACCTCTAAAGAATGGAATTCCCTACCTGCATCGTTAACTAGCATCACTGATTCAACTAAATTTGGAAGAATACTTACCACTCTGATTACATAATGATCGCTTTTGTATTTTATTGTAGTGTTGTGTTCTCCACGTACTAGTATTGTTCTCAAAATATTTTATTAATCTGTTCCATGTTAATTTTACTCACTTCTTTTTATCCTGCCTCAGTTGTTCTATAGTTTTGTATGAATTGTGCTTTGTTTATTTTTCTTGTTATCAACTGCCCTTCCCCTCTGAAATGTACTCTGTACCCTGAGGGTATCAAAAAATAAATAAATAAATAAATAAATAAATAAATAAATAAATAAATAAATAAATAAATAAATAAATAAATAAATAAATAAATAAATAAATAAATAAATAAATAAATAAATAAATAAATAAACAGCTCAATGAGCTACAGCAGTACAGTAGAAGGCAGAATATCGAGGTTCATGGCTTCAAGGTGGAGGCAAATGAAAACCTGCTTGACAAAATGAATGGCCTGGCCAGCAAGCTCGAGCTTCCGCAGTTGGCGAACAGTGATCTTGACGCTCTACATCGTCTTACGCAACAAAAAGGGAAAGAACCTAGGGTACTTGTCCGATTTGTTACAACACATTTGAAAGGAACGTGGATGAACTGTCGATCACGCCTGCAAACTGACGCCTCAGAGATAACCTTCCTTGATAATCTCACACCCATGAATAAGCGGCTACTGTGGTTGGCACGTGAAAAAGGTAAAGCAAAAGGCTATAAATGTGTGTGGCAGAAAAACGGGCACGTCCTTGTGCGTAAGGCTGCAGGCATGAACGCCATTCGCATCCGAGATGAAAATGACCTGAGTAAAATAGAGTGATAGCATTGATATATCACTCTTGGTGCGCACTGTTCACGACATGCCATTCGTAACACGCGACTGTGTTTATCACGATTCTACTTCTTTACTTCTTTTGATGTTCTAAAATCGGCCGCAAAAGCCCGGTCCACATTTTCCTTTTATCACGCAAACGTGCGTAGCTTAAAAACTAAGGATGAGGAGGTCAACATTTTTTTATCTTCTTTAAACCATAGTTTTCACGTATTGGCAGTCAGTGAAACATGGTATGCAGATACTGCCGACATCGTCCACTTCGAAAGATAAAGTGCGAAACCATGTCTAGAAAAAATAAGAAAGGCGGTGGAGTTGCACTATACATTAAAAATAATCTTTCGTATCAGGCTATGCCAGAGTACAGTTTCTCAACTCTGCACTATGAAACGATTTTTATCAAAACAAGTGGTTTTGTGTTTGGTGTTGTGTATGACCCCCTTCTGCGTCTATGCAAGAATTTTTTTCTTTTCTTGATAATACATTAGATATGCTGTCTTCTGATAAGAAACCAATTGTAATTATGGGTGATTTTAACATAAATGTGTTGCAAGAATCACCGGCAATAAGTTACTTTCTAGACATCATATGTTTATATGGCTTCTCTAACATTATTAATGTGCCTACACGTGTTATTAGCTCGACTGAGACCCTAATTGATTTATGCCTGACTAATTACGACGAACAGGACCCGACGTCAGGTGTCTTGTTAAGCGATTTTAGTGACCACTTGTCAACCTTTTGCTTTATTCCAAGATCGCGCGCACAAATCACTGCACTTAACTCCTCGGAAATTACGGTTCAGCCAATAACACAGGAAAAAATTCAACACTTCCGAAACTTGGTTTCCTCTGTAAATTGGAACGACTGTCTTCGCGAAATCGACCCCAATGTAGCATACAATACGTTTATAGAAAAATAATAGAGTTGTACAATTGCGCTTTTCCTATAGCAATCTTAACCAAGTGCAAAAAAGCACGAAAACCTTGGATTACTTCTGATTTAGTAAAGGGCATAACAGCCTGAAATCATCTGTTTGGCAGATTTATAAAAACGAAAGATTTGTCAACTCTAGAACAGTATAAAAAAGTTAGGAATAAATTAGTCTCCGACCTAAAGAAATCTCGAATTCCTTAATACAGTGGAAGGTTTTCAGAAATTTACTATGATCCGCATAAAACGTGGCGTACTGTCAAGGAACTTCTACAAAGATCGCAAACACAAATTCCGCTTGAAATGGAAATAGGGGGGCAGGTCCTAAGAGGTGAAGCTCTTGCCAATGTAACGAACAAACACTTTTTAACTTCTGGAAATTTTGATGGGGCTGGCTCTGGACATTTTGAGAACTATCTGCTAGCATAGGCTAGCAGATACGATGTTTTTGTCTCCAACTAGCCCTGCAGAAATCTGCAGCCTAATATATAGCTCAAAAAACAACTGTTCCTCTGGTTATGATGGTATCAAAGCAGCACCAATAAAAGCAATTTCTGACTTAATATGTGTTGTGCTCTGCCATATAGCAAATCTTGCTTTAACAGCAGGCATTTTTCCAGAGAAAATGAAAATAGCGAGGGTGGTTGTCCTTTACAAAAGCCGGCACGGTGAACGATCTTGGAAATTGCACGCCAATTTCAGTGCTTCCTCTGTTTTCAAATATCTTTGAAAAGGTTATTAATTCTTGGATTACTAGCCATCTACAGAAACACAACTTGATATGTAGCAGTCAATATGGGTTTCAGAAACATAAGACAACTGAATATGTCTTACTTAGTATAAAAGAAACACTTATTCAGAACATAAAAACTCATACCTATACCCTGGGCATATTCTTAGACTTTAGCAAAGCGTTCGACTCCATTAAACATGACATACTTATTAGAAACCCCCGTTTTATGGAATACGAGGTATTTCCCTTACACTACTAGAAAATTATCTCACAAATCGTTCCCAATATGTCGTTGCCAACAACGTTAAATCTGAACTTAGAAACATAATATATTGTGTACCGCAAGGCTCCATACAGGGTCCTATGTTATTCCTTCTCTATATTAACGATATTGTATCAATACCAGGCACGCCAGAAATCATTCTCTATGCAGACGACACCAGCGTTTTCTTTTCTACACCTAACTTATCAACTGCAGTTGCTACTATAAATATATGGCTGACGAATATGTCACAGCGGCTTGCAGCCAACCAACTAGCACTCAATGTTAATAAAACCAAATATATTGTATTCTCTTCTAGGAACAGACCAATTCACCTCGCTAATCCGATAATTTTCCAGTCTCGACCTTTAGAGCGCGTTACGCAAGTAAAATTCTTAGGCGCACAATTCCACGAAAATCTCCGCTGGACACCACATATTCAGCGCATTAAGCTTACCATAGCACAATGGATTGGAATGCTGAATAGGCTTCGCCCATTTCTACCGCTCCGGCTAAGGCGCCAGTAAATTTCAGGTCCTCTTCCTTCCTTGCACCAGGGGTGCCCCGCCAGAGACGGTTTGTTTAACTGGAAGACTGAAGCTTTTCTTCGCACCAGGGGTGCCCCGTCAGAGACGGTCTTGCGACGAGATACGATGCAGGGATAAAGGGAGTACTTGAAGTTTATGTACAGATATTTACAATCACATACAAGTTAAGGCACTGGAGACATACTAAGCAGCAAAAAGACAAACAACAAAAAGGTGGAACTGGCTAACACTAGGGGAGGCCCCTACTCGGCATAGCCGAAGATGCATAGCACCTGACCTTAGCTCAGAACCCTTTTTCCGGCTCCGGGACCCGGTTTTAAAACCCTAAAGGCCCGGCCCACATTTGGTAGCACCCAATCATGTGACACTGCTCCCATGATTGGTGTCTCGAGAGCATGCCCAGCCCTCCAGCTTCCGTAAGGCAAAACACCCTCTCCATTGCAAAAATAAAAATAAAAACAAACACAAACGCACGGTCGTGCCAGCCAGTGCCATCATGTGCGGGGTAGAACATTCTATCCTTCCAAAATAAAAGTAAAAACAAACACAAAACACACTCGTGCGAGCACGTGCCGTCCGTTTCCCCAATGACACCCCGACCTTGGCGACGTCTCGGAATTGGGGATTATCGGGCTTAAGCGGGCAGTTACCGCTGTACTGCTACTGCGAGCTCGGACCTGCGTTCCAAGGCGACTTAGCCTTCCCAAGGCTGTTTAGTCGGCGCCTCACCGACTCCCGGTCAGTAGCGTCACCCAACCCAGGTCTTCGTTGTTCGCGGCTAGCCGCGCTGTCGCCGGCTATTCCTCATTTCTTTTGCCCCCCTCGTCAACGGCGCCCTGACGCCGTTCTGTCCGGCAGTGCTTAATCCTCTCAGGAATCCTGCAGACTTTTCGAACGAGAGAGAGAGAGAGAGAGAGTCTGCGCCTCGGCTGGTGTCCGTTAAGACGAGCGGATTAAGACAAAGGGGGGGGGGGGGGGGTGTCGTCGTGTGGCGGCGCTTCAGTCCCAAGCTGCCACCGCTCCTCTGCCTAGCCGTCGCGAATCGGCCCCAAAGGGCGATGGACGCCCGAGCGACCCGGCGCCTGCGCGCGCGCGCATCGTTCCAAGAAATGTCATTCTTCCCTTCGAGCGCACCCCACCGTCCCGTCCCGTCGAGGGGGGGGGGGGGGGTCCATTGAAGACGGCAGCGGCGGGGTACTCAGAAAGAATTAGCGGTAGTAATGACCCCGCACGCACTACCGATCCCTTACAGCGCCAGCTTTATTTCAGTGCAGTTCATTCAAGGTTGCGCTATTGTTTGCTTATCTGCGGAGTCACTGGAAAAGCAAATCTTGAAAGCCTTTTTTTATCGCAAAAGAAATCTATTCGCTTTATCGAAAATTTTTCAAGATATGACTCCACATCTTCCTACTTCAGCAAAAACCGTATACAAGCATTATATTATAAGCGACTGTCTCAGGTGGCATTCTTGGAACTCATAGCCAATCGTCAACAATTTTTTTCTAAATACACGACCGATCAAACACGATATGAGTTGAGGCGCACAAAAATAGAGAAACCAAGAAACAGAACAAACTAGGGTAGGCAGTCTTTAAACTGGCAAATCCCAAACCTTTTGATCTCCCGTCCCGACTTAATTGATATTATGGAGAAATCTTCCTCTCTCTTTGCTATTCGTAAGCGGGGGAAAATTTATATTCAGGAAAATGCACTATAATTTTTTTTTTCTGCTTACATCTTTCTGTTGATAGCACATTTGTTTTATTTTTTGTGTACACAGTTAGTTTCTATATATATGTGGGATCTGTATCTGCTCTTGCACTACTCTGTTTTGTGTTTTTTTCTTCTTTCTTTTGTTTTTTTAGGTATACTATTAGTTTCCATACATATTTTTTATCTATGCTCTTGAACTGTCCTTTCCTGAGATTTTTTTAGACGTGTTTTGTGCTTAATAAGAATATAATGAATGTTTCTATTATGAAGTTGTGTTGCACAAACATTTACACTTTGATCATTATATTGTTTATGTATGTGCATGTATGTGGCCCTTGCTGTTGTGTTCGAGTGGTGCTTAGGGCCCAGTCAGGCGGATTGATTTTCGCCTTTTGCCCTCTGCACCAAGGCACTGTGTTGTCTAAATTTTCTTGAATAAAAAAAAATAAACAGAATCTCACAGTTTTCTTCAATGCATTACTTCACAGAAATCAAAAGTTCAAATTGCGGCTGTCCATAGAATCGGTATTCTATATTCATAGTAAAAAGAAATACCTCGTCTCGTCACTCTAATGGTGAGTTGCAAAGACATGCGGATACTTATGCAAACTAAATATTCAATTTTTCAATAGTACGTTTAAATTAGGTTACTTAATGTAATAACATGTCGAGTTTACCCCAATATCCCTAATTGTGCCTGTAGAGGAGCAGAGAAGTGATGTCACGAGCGGGCATGCTTTAGGGGTGGTATCGTAAATATTTTTCCTACTTCTTTTTCAGGTCCCACGCACTCGTACAAGATGTCGCCGTTGACGTTTTGGTCTTGTTGAAATCTCTGTTGAATAATCTCCACCGAAAGTGGGTAGAAAGCCACAAGTGACACTATCTACGAGTGGAGCCTACCAAGTGCAGCGATGACTGCAGCAGTTGCAATGGGACTTCAAGTTGCATCGAACGACCACAAAGCAAGAAAGCGATGTAGGTCAAGGCTAGAAAACGACAATGACAGGTGTGTGGAGGCAATCGTTTTTCTTTCATTTTTCTGGCAATGCTCTCGTTTCCCGCTGCTGTCGCTCTGTGACTCACTGTAGAAAATATCCGCTTCTCAGAACTAACGGTTGAAAGTTGAAAAAGGCGAAGATCTCGAAAACATAGAGCGAGCTGGAATTATTTTGAAAACTCGGCCCGAGTGGCTGCAGAGATGACAGTGGGGTGAAATGTGGCGGCTAAACAAACTTCCTTTCTTGCGCTGCCCTTGATTCGACAGCCTACTCAAGAATAAAGTACAATAAATTCTACACCGAAAGCTGTTATACGGAGTCATTCCCCGTGAATTAGCAACTTCACGTCACGTGACCAGATATAAGTGGCCCCGTGACCGGAATGAGATCACGGGTCATCACGTGACCATAGCCGCCAAGTTGCCTGTTGAGATTGTTGTGCTGGCTAAGTTAAAGGTGCACTGAAGAGGAATCTGAACTTGTCTTTTTGCCGCAGGAACTCGATCTACACGTTCCGAGCTTTCTTAGAAACTGTAATTTACTGCCCTGTGTGGCCGATTTCCCCAATTAAATCGAATTAACGTCCGGCTCCCGCCTTTTTTTTTTGAATTCTGCCTCGTACGGTGGGCGGAGTCGACCAACGCGGGGAGTGCCTTTCACCCAGTCCCGTGGCGGCTTGCCGCTCTGCCATCGGGGGAGTAATACGTAGTAGTCCGTAGTAGCAAATAGTCCGCGCGTATTTTTATTTCTTCGGGCTTATTTTGCGGCTATATTATCTGCGAATGAAACTATTTATTCATGGAAACCTAAAAAACAAAATAAAGCGAAAGCAAAGCCTCCACGGGACTGGGTGAAAGGCGCTCCACGCGTTGGTCGACTCCGCCCACCGTACGAGGCAGAATTCAAAAAAAAGGCGGGAGCCGGACGTTAATTCGTTGTAATTGGGGAAATCGGCCACACAGGGCAATAAGTCACTGTTTCTAAGAATGCTAGGAATGTGTGGATCGAGTTCCCACGGCAAAAAGACATGTTCAGAATCCTCTTCAGTGCACCTTTAACACAAAGTCTAAATGTTTTAGCGATTAGCAAATATAGGTAGCAATACAGCGACAGCCTAGCCATACCCAAGAATTGGGTACAAAATGATTTTTGAAAGAGAAAGAGCCTGGTACGCAATTTTTTTACATATCGTAAGATTTCACTATAACAAGCAATATTTTGCCAGATCTGCCATTGGCAGGCTTGGATTTGTTTGCTACTAGCGTCTTTGGAATCATCAGAAGGGTTCCCCATTGGTTTTCTATGGCAGTCTTAACTGCCCGATGCGAGCGATTTTAAAACTTTACGGCAAATATTTTGCGACACATCGGAATATGGACCATTACCTTCAATATTTCTGTAACAGTCCCTTACAGTTTTCCTATGTTCAAAATTTTAATGCAAGACTTTTGGACATGGAGAGGTCAGTTTAGCACATCACGCAGCAGAGCGTAAGCACTTGGTAATTTTTTTTAGGCGTATAGCATACTGAAGGAAAGCTCCAGAATGTTCCTCGTAAGTTCATGTCCTGCTTCTGGTTCGCCGTGACTCCGGGGTGATCTTGTTAAATACAAATTATTAAATACAAGTCAGGAAGGTCTACGCTTTCTCGCCATTGCAGCACATGAAACCCTACTGGCCAAGTTTCGGCATTTAAAACTTCGAAAACATGGTATAATCTTTACAAAATAATACAGCTCTCCGGGCCGCGAAAAAAGGTAAAAGGTAAAATGCGCGCGGTAGCTTCACTGCCCCTCTACAGCTCTAAGCCTTTCTCCGACAAACTCTTCCCCCGTTCGTGGGAAAGGGTGAGCAAATACCTATTCAGCCCCCAATTCGTTAATTTGTGCCTTATCCTTTTCGTTTTTTAGGAGAGGCGTCTGTTTTGTCTGGATACTGCTCCAGGCTGCTTTCGGGCTCTTTTGCCAAGGAATTCATTTTCTTCCGAGGAAAGCCAATTGTTCTGGACACGCTTTGAATTCACTTTCACTTTTCTGTTAAATTCGTGTTTCGAAACGTTGTTCATTGCGGCCTACTGTGCAAAAGCTACGGGCAGCGATTGGTCAATGATACCAACATCATTCACGCCCCTTCGCAACACGCACCAAGGCATGGTGGGGTTTAATACACACGCGCCTTCTTGCTACGCCTTCGCGTCACTACCTTCAGGCTACGATGCCCTGATTGGTGTGTCCTGCCGGCAGCAACACGCCCAGTCTGCTCGACAGCCAATAGGACAGTGCCTGGGATCCAGCAGCCTGAGACAGGATGACGTCTGCGCACCGTCCCGATGGCTCAGTTTTCTCTGGGATATCGAGCAGCGCATGCTCGTGCTGGACACGTGACGGAGATGTTCGTGTAACAGACCGGATGCCGGAACGTGATCGGTCCCAGAGAAAAACAGCCCTCCGTACTAGCCCGTGCCTGTCGGCCAGCGCGCTGTCGCCAGGGCGGCGGCAACTGTCCTTCTGGGGGTTTTCCCGTCGCCGAGCGCGGCTTCTCTCAAGAGATGGCGCTGTCAGGCTGTCGAGGCTAGACGAGGCGCGTTTCTACAGCTAGAAAAAAAATTGTTTAGAAAGCATTTCGTCGCTCTTAAAGATCACAGCACCGGGACGGCAAACAGAAGCAGCACCGCTCAACGCCCTTACTCATGATGGAACAGAGCTAGCCTTTCCAGAGAACAACGGTAAGGAGGGGTGCATTCCGCGTGCATACCCTCATGCGTCCCCTATTCCGCGTGCATGCCCTCATGGGAACGCTCGAGCGAGCTCTAAAAAATTATCGACGCACCTAAAACCCCTTTTGTTTTTGTTTTCAAGCGCATGATCTACAGCTTGGTCGACAGAGCTTAAAAATATACAGAGAGCACTGGGTCCACGCATGACCCAGTACAAATGCCATTCCACTCTCAATACGACTGGTCATTGAAATCGAAAAAAGTGGCATTAACTTATATTCAAAAAGATTTCGGAACTTCCTCATTAATAGTCCGACAATCTACTTGAACAGCATCTCACCATTTTCTTCAATCAATTACTTCACACAAATCAAAAGTTCAAATTGCGGGTCTGCATAGAATCAATATTCTATATACATAGTAAAAAGCAAAACCTGGTCTCGTCACTCTTAAGGTGAGTGGCAAAACATGGGGATATTTATGCAAACTAAATATTCAATTTTTTGATAGTACGTTTAGAATTAGTTTGCTTAAAGAAAAAATGTTGAGTTTGCCCCATCGTCTGTAATTTCTCCTGTAGGGAAGCAGACAAGTGATGTCACGAGTGGGTACGTATTAGCGGTGCTATACTTAATATTTTTCCTACTCCTTTTTCAGGTCTTTGCGCACTCCTGCAAAAGGTCTCCAGTGTAGACGCATTGGTCTCGTTGAAATCTCCGTTCAGTAATCTTCGCCGAAAGTAGGTAGAAAGCCAGAGGTGACAAGATCTACGAGTGGCGCCTACCAAGTGCAGTGATCACTGCAGCAGTTGCAATGGGACATCTGATGGGATCAAACGACGACAATGCAAGAAACCGATGTAGGTCAAGGCAAGAAAACGACAATGACAGGCGTCCAGCCGCAGTACCAGTAGAAGAGTGTAACCGGCTGATTTTATCTTGCGCGATTTGTATTGCTATCTTCACCAATGCAAGCACTGATAATCAGTACAACACGCTAAGTGCCACAGAAACAAGACCTAGAAGCTTCGCATCAAATATATAGGCCAACGTTTAAAGATGGCGCAAAGGAAGACTTAACCAATAATTTCAATGAGCCACATCGTTCTTTTAGTATCAAGCAGAGAACCTTAATTTTATTTCTGATTTAAACAATGTGAAATGATATCATTTGCTGCTTAAGAGCTTTGCAGTATATCTTCTTCGCCCCGCACTTCCTAGTCACGCAGAACTCTCTTTCTGAACACCTACGTCAGTCCTAATTCTTTGAGAACTACATCTGGGCCTCAGCTTGTCGCGTATTAAAATAAAAATGAATGTAGCCATCAAGCCAGAGAGTTGGCTTCCTTCATATGCTTGTCATAAAGGAGCCACTGAATATTTTATTAAATAATATATGAGCGTAGATAAGTTGTAATAGGCAAGAAAGCCAAAGCGTGGATTGGGTATAGGAGAAGCTGCTAGTGGAAACAAGAATGAAACGAAGTGCAAGCCATTGACAGTTGCGGGTAAAACCTTCTGCCTCTCTTACCGTGATTTCTTTACTGCACTGTAGAGAATCCGAAATCAGCTTTCTTCACTAAAGGACTGTCTCTAATGTTAAGAAACATGCGAATGTCCGGTTAAAAATGACACTCTGTTTTCACAAATTTAAGTCCAACTTGCTTCTCGCGCCTTCTTCAAACGGGGGCCTTCATACCACTAGCGTGAGTTTATGGGTGTTCTTTCCCTGCATGGTCGCAATGCTGCAGCACTCATAAGCACAGGAATAGCTTTCGAAAAGAATAAATTACCCGCACGAATAAACGCGCCGGTTCTCAAGTTTTCGGTCTACATCGTGGAAGCCTCTTATTTCCGCTTTGTACCATGTAATATTCCTTGTTTTATTTCTGTTTCGGTACCTCGTCTTAGCTATTTTCCACTTGTAAATGAATGGCTCGAATTTCCATCCATTGCAAATGGTGGCAGTGGGCCCCAGCTACACTCATTTGGCCACCCTACATATACAAAGTCACCATATATAACTATACATGCAATGCATTTAGGAGCTTACCTTAATGTCATTGGGGGTGGTGTCGGTGCCTTGTCGCCCGGTTTGTGAACTTACCGTCCCTCTAGCTGCAATAAGCCTGCCTGGTAGGTCAGTATGCGCCACGTCGCGTTCACAGCGTCTTGAGAACAAAATACATGCCGAGCAGCAGAGGCAGCAATCGGGGCATATGGTGTGAAAGAAAACGCGCCGTCGCCGATTCTCTTTTCTCCTTAGTGCTGGGCGGTTGAGGCGTCCGCAGTTCGACGGGGTGGCGGGCAACGAAGGGTGTCAAGTGACGTGGTCTAACAAAGGAATACCATCCGCCCTAGACAAACAACCGAATCGCATGCCAGGCTCATGACACGCTGTACCTATGGCAGGGACATTCGTGCTTGAGATCAACGCGAATACGGAGCCCAGATTGCGTTAGTATGAACCTTACCCCTAATCTGGAGCACTGTGCTTATCTCATGGTAAGCCTATATCTGACAATGGAAGGCTCTATGTCCAATTAAGGTATTCGAGACTTGGAAACGACTTATATACTTTTATATAGTTTCATCGTGCATGCTATCCTCATAAAAAAAATGCGTTTCGACAGCAGCCAGATCAGGATAAGAGATGTATTACACTGTTTAGTAATAAAGTAAGAAGGGAATTAAAGGTTGGAACAGCAGAACAGCACGATCCACGCCAGGAGGGTCGTACTTCTAGAATCAGCGACCAAGGGACCACATTTTGGTAACGTGGCTAATTTTTGAGTTTATTTGCCTCAGTTCCAATTGTGTCGGGATCAGCATAAATAGGCTTATTCCTAAAAAGGGCCAAATAAGGGAATTTAAAAGATGTGGAGTATACCTACAAGCTTTCGATAATATAAGCTTCTGCAAATTCGAACAAAAATATCCAAAACCTGTTAGCAGTTAACGCGAAAACACGATTTATAACAAGTGAGTAATTACACAACATCCACTCAAGTGCTGTTAAACTGCAACAAAGGAAATCTACACATCTTCCTCAGAAATTTCATAGTTGAAGAGAAAAAAATTCTCTTACTAATCCATTATTTCCTCAATACTAATCTACACCCGCCTAGGGAATTTCCTTAAACATTACAGCTAAGGAAGTATACGCCAGCGCTGCATCTCGTAAGGGAAATATGAGACGACAAGCTGATGCGTTGTGCGTGTAGGCTTGCACCCGAACTCACTATTTCGGAAACCTCGTAGCTCATGTAGTAGGCCTTCCACTAATTCGCGGATTTTATTCACATCATTCAATAACATGCGCTGAAGATAGGCTCATTGCTACATTAATCTGGAAGGGGAAACAGCGTAATGTAGAACAAGGGGCAGAATTCGACAGAGGTGTAAATTTCTTCTAAGCCGTTGAAAATAAAGCAGCTAGGACCGCAGAGATGCTCAGATATACCTCCAGATACTATCGAAGAGGGACGAAGGAGACATCGTATTAGAGAAAGAAACTGCCACCCTGTGAATGAATGCCGCATGACCTCAAGAGTGCCTAAACCAGACAAGTGTGATAAAACCATACTAGTGCATTAGAAGGGTGGGACGTAAAGAATTAAAAAAAAGAATTGACCGATTAGATTATTGTACCTTCCTAACAAGATATGCGCTAAGGTAATCCCTGAAAGAATCAGAGCAACCTTAGACTTCAACCAACTAGAACAGCAGGATTTTTAGAAAAGGCACTCCATAATGGATCATTTCCGCACCATCAATCAGTTGATCAGAAATTGTAAAAATATAAGCGGACCTCTAACAGAGCTTTCATAGATGACATAAATTATTGCAGCCTATCTCCTCGTAGAGAGTAGAAGTAAACATGAAATGGACTGCAGGAAGAGCATAGCGCATCTTGAGCAGCTCCTAGTTGATGCAAGCTGCCCACCGGCATTGGCCAGGTACTTGGACTGCAGAACATGACCTGGCTGCTCTTGCTCCTCTACGAGCGTCCGCATCTTTTCTTAGCTGGACAGTACGCTCGGTTTCCTTCGCCGCTTTGGGGCTTTATGTGCAGGTGCGTGGAGGCAATCGTTTTTCTTTCATTTTTCTCGCAATGCACTCATCGCTTCCGGCTGCTATCGCTGTTTGACTCACTGTAGAAAATATCCGCTTCTCAGAACTAACGGTTGAAAGTTGAAAAAGGCGAAAATTTCGAATACATAGAGCGAGCTGGAATTATTTAGAACACTCAGCGCGAGTGGCTGCGGAGATGACCGAGTGGTCAAATGTGCCGGCATAACAAAGCTTCCTTTCTTGCGCTGCCGTTGATTCGAGGGCCTACTCGAGAATAAAGTACGATAAATTCTACACCGAAAGCGGTTATGTGAAGCCCTTCCCAGTAGGATTAGCAGCTTCACGTCACGTGACCATACATAAGTGGCCCCGTGACCGGAATGAGGTCACGGGTCATCACGTGACCATCGAAGCCAAGTTGCTGGTTGAGATCGTTGTGCGAAATGCAGGCAGCAATACAGGGACGGCACAGCCATACCCAACCATTCTGTACAAAATCATTTTTGAAAGAGAAAAATCTTGTGCGCAATATTTTTACATATCGTAAGATTTCACTATTACAATAAATATATGCACAGATCTGCCATGGGCAGGCTTGCATTTGTTTGCTACTATCGTGTTTGGAATGGTCAGAAGCGTTCCCCATTGGTTTTCTATGGCAGTCTTAACTGCCCGATGCGAGCGATTTTGAAACTTTACGGCAAAGATTTTGCGACACATCGGAATATGGACCATTACCTTCAATATTTATGTAACAGTTCCTCACAGTTTTTCAACAGTCAAATTTTTATGAAAGAATGTTAGAATGTTCTTTTAGCACGTTACGCAGCAGGGCGTAAGGACTTGGAAAGCTTCAGAATGTTTCTAGTAAATTCTCCATGTCCTGCTTCTGGAGGACATGGAGATGGACATGCTTTCTGTTAATGGTGGCGTTAGTTCGGGGCGTGGGAGCCCCGCATGCGAGGAACCTCTCAAACAGTTGCTGGGTGGAGACTGGGGTTTATTACCGTAGAGGGAGAGAGAGAGAGAGAGGGAGGGCGAGTGTACAAGAAAGCACTTTCGCCGCTGTGGGAATGCAGACGGTCACGGCAAGGAAATGGGGAATGCGCCAGTTGACGGGGCCGTGGGGATCAGACGTCGTCGGGGGAGACAGACGCCTGCCTGCTTTTGTGGGGAATGGCCGGCCCGCGCTTGTTTCTTGGAAGCGGGCGGCGGGTATGCGCGGAGGAGGCAAGGGCTGTTGGAGCGGCCTTGAGTCGCAAAGGTCGACGAACACAACATCCCTTCCTCCTTAGTTGTGGTCACCGTATCGGTCGGGCGGGCGCCTTTCACGCTGGGGTCTTAGCACTTGCTGTTGCGTGGACCCGTTGGGTTGGTCTCCGCAAGGTTGTGTCGCACGGTCGTCCAGACTGGCCACAGCTTCTCCATGTTCGGAGGGGGGCGCTGATGGTAGGTCGTGCGCAGGCGAAGTTTCCGCTGGCAGCGTGATCACGTACGTAGCTGGCACAGTGTATTGTTCACTTGCTGCTGGTCCGTTCGTCCGATGGTCTGGCGGCGGATCATCCGTCGGGTAGGCTGCTGCACCTGGTTTAAGGTGGCGGTTCCACTGCCGCCATCTTGCGAGTAGTTCATATTCTGCCACCAGGCTACGACACTGATCCATCACTGAGAAAGTGTCTACCCGTCTTGCCCCCAGCGACCCGAGACTGGTTTTGGTTGAGATGTTGAGATACGTGTCCGGTCCTTTCTTGACCCGTGCTGCGTGAAGGCATTTCTTTTGTTGCTGCGCCTGCCTTCAGAGGATTACAAACGAACCATGGCAAGCCTGGCTGCTAGTCCCCGTCGTGCGTGGGGGGAGGTGTTGGCTGGGGTGGTTCCGCATGCTTCTTTCTCTGCCTGTCCTTCGCCAAAGCCAAAGGCTTCCTTTATTCGGTCTATGGTTCCGGAAGGGTGAAGGGAAAAAGTTGGAGAGCCGGGGCAAAGAGGGTACCGTCTTTGTCCAAACGGCGTCAGAGGTGGGGTGATCCTTGTTCGGGATAAGGATGCCAGCACGGGAACAGAGGACCGTTTCCTTCTCTCTCTTGTTTAGCCTTGGCTAAATAGCCGCAGAAAGCTGTACCGTCGATGTTACTATCTGGAGGGCCTCCTTTGAGGGAATGTGCCGTTTCGTTCTTGAGTTTTACCCGACTACAGACTTTCCTGTTTTCAATGTCGTGACATATATTAGTGGGAGCAAAGAAAAAGAAAAAAATAATGCTGCCCAGCCCGCATCGCAAAAGGCACAACGTCGACACAGTGGAAACTTGGCAGAGTTAGTGATAATTGTCGACATAATTGCACAGAGCAAATTAGTAAGTAAGCGAAAAGAGGAAGCGGACGCCAAAAATAAGGAAGGTGTGAAATAAAGAAATTAATTATGTTTATGTCCCATGTATATATTTCTAGCGTTTTTTGTTTGTTTTTTTCAATGAACCTTATAGTTGAAATCGGTGCCTTTCTTGTGTCCTTCCTTCTGCCCCCGTCTTTTGCGCGTTCAATCACTTCGTCACTGTTGATGCATAGTAATATTAGTAGTAGTCGGAACACTCCTGGTCTAGAGTGTAACCTGCTAACTATAGCGCTGAAAAAAAATATATATATTTTTTTATCAAATGATATTGCATCTATGATAAGAAAACTATAACAAATACAGCTATACAATTTAGTCAACGCTCAGCGTATGCCTGTCCAACCTTATAAACTATGGTTGGTAAAGAAAAAGGCAGAGAGAAGTGGGCAATTGTCAATTTCTGTTTACCCTTGAGATGAATCGACATTGCGCAAGAGACGTGAAATTGCTATTGAGAGGGTTAGCACCGCAGGGTGTCGGAATGTGTTTACCTCAGAAGCAAATATTCGTCGTACATGCGGCGGCACCTTGCAACCAATTCCGATCAACTTCGACGGAATTTTGCCAAGGCTCACAAAAATGCAGTATACAGATGCATACCATTCACGAGGCGGACTCGAGACTTTTTTATAGACATTGTACGAAGAAAAACGGGGGGGGGGGCGAGGTGTGCAGGAATGCTGCCAAAAAAAAAAGGGGTCGGCTACAAAGCGATAGTTCTGTAGGCACTTAGGGCGACCCCCTCCCCTCTCTCGTTTGGACCCTCAACTGCGTGCTCTTATTCATTTTAGACGTACGTCTTTCTTGTATCCAGTTTGCATCATTAGGTTGCTTATTCCCTCCAGAATTTTCCATCGCGTGCTGAAATGTATATCTTTCTTGCCTTGCGTCGATTTGCCTCGATTTGGTTGGATCAAAGATTGAAAAAGTGCGCCCGCGTATGTGTGTGTGTATGCGTGCGTGTCCACGCGCGCGTACCTGGAAACTGTAGGAACAGCTGCTATTTTCACACCGTCTATTGTCAGGAAACTGTAGCCTCGTTTACATGAACCCGACTTCGGCGGGTCGAGCCAGCAGATCGAGTTGAGCAAGGACAGCCCAACTTGACTGCATGTTTACATGAACTCGATTTTAGCGAGTCGCGACCGGTTCAACAGCAGCGGCACCAAGCGTCGAACGGCGCAGCGGGAAAGGGCAGTGGCAGCCGGGAAGATTGCGGCATGCACGGCTGCCTCGCAGGCGCTACGGCGCAAGCGAATAACAGGTTCGCATTTATCACCTCTCCTTCCACTACCCGACTCAGACCGGTTTACGTGCTATCTGCTGTTGGGGTCGAGTGAGTCAACCCACCCCCTGCAGCGGAGTTGACTGGACTCGCTCCCTCGACTCCCGGACCCGACTCGTTTACATGAACCCAGTAACCGGTTTTCAGCTCAAATCCTCCACTCAACCCGTCATGTAAACACCGCTTATAACGTGTTTGTAATCATTTTCCGAGAATTCCTTTTCCTGCGGCGCTAGTCTACCCCGCCTGCGGGAGGGGCGCGCAGCAAGGGGAGGGGGTGGTCCTTTGTGCCAGTTCCGGAAGAGGGGACCTCACAGCACTATAGTCGGTTACAACTAAAGAACGAAGCGGCACACGCAACTCAGAGGGAGCCCTCCAGCCAGTCACGTCGATTTCTGTGGCTGTGCATGCAGCCAAGCCTGCGAAAGAGAAGGAAGGAGACGGCGTTTTGTCCCCGTGTAGCCGAGAGTGGATGTCCTTTGTTCGGGATAAGGCTAAAAGAATAATAAGGCAAAAAGAAAGGAAAAGGTTTTGCTGCCCCGGCATCCGCCATCGTCTCTAGGAGCACCTGAGCTGGAGCAAGGGAAAAGACAGGGAGAAAGGCGAAGGTAGGTGTGGTGCCCCCGTTTATTGTCTCAGCTGCACTGGCCACTAAAGGGGGAGGGGGGGGGGGCGGGAAGAGAGGGCTGGGCTGCTCACCTTTCGCATAGATCCGCGCGAGAGCGTCTTTTTCGCAAAAGCGCTGAATGTTACAGGTGGGGTCATATTCGGCAACAGACGGTCGTGGCAGCTTCAGTCTCCACTGCTGTCGCGGCGCACCTGTGGAGACCGAACAGAAAACTGTTCGGTCGACGCACTTGGCTGGGCGGTCTCCTTTGGTGGGCATGTGCTGCTTCGTTCTTGAGTTGTACCCGACTTATATGCCACATGGATTCATTTCAGCGGTGGAACATGGCGCCCTCTGAACCACCACGGCATTCGTTTGAAAGAAGTGCAAGTCTAGTTCAGGAAAACTGCACCTGCTCTAGAGTGACCTAGAATACCTGCTCCATGGTTAGTGCTGAAATAGTGCAGCTGCAGCCGCCATGGAAGCAGATGATGGTTTGCGGGTTGTGATAAACGGCGGAGACTCAAGTAACTTTCACTCGTCGACAAGCTAGAACGCTGCTCGAGTTCTCCAAAGAAACGGATCGAGGCTGGTTCATGGCAACATGTTATTGTGATGTGCTGTTTGCACATTTCTTCATGAGATACGAGAGGTTGGCTGCCGCTGATGTAGGCTGTAAACAGCTGGCTGCAATTCATTGGCATCGCAAAGGCTAGCGACGACCAGGCCTGCACTCGACCATCCGTTTTGGAAGCAGACAGTGCCAAACTGCGCTCAAAGTGCCGGAACTAGCGGTACACACCCGCCGCACCGCCGCTGCCGCAGAACTTTGCCGAACTGGTGCATTGAGTGCAGGCGAATCGAGCGCTCTCCAACTTCCCCTCCACAGCGCTAGCCGGAACAACGAACAACCGGCAGCACGAAGCGAAAGCCTGTCTCTTCCCTCTCCTGTCGCTTTAGCAATGCCTGTCCTCGAAAAATAATACGACGCCCAGAATGCGTTTCGTAGCGTCAGGTGAAAAAAATTGGCAGTGGCTTAGCTCTGCTATGCCTGGATATACGTAGCGTAAAGTGCTCCGGTGTTTCGGCCGCACGTTTCGCCTTGGCTGCTCGACGGCGAACTGCCAGGCGACAACCTCGGGATCGGAAGAATTTACATTTTCCAGTCTTCTGCGCCGTTTGGCAGCGGCTCGACTCTCCTTAGCTTACCAGAGCTTACATGTTGAGCGCGACCGTCATTTCTCCGCGCACCCTCCTCGCGCATGCGCAGTAGCGCGCGGCGCAACTGTCGTAAACACGAGGTCACGCGTCGGTGAGGAGCGCACGCCGGCGGCGCCGGCAGCGAGGAGCTCGCACCGGCTGTGGCGAGGAGGCGACGCACCTGCGGACCTGCGCCTCTCGTGACGTCACGCGGTTCTCGCGCATGCGCATAACAGGCGGCGCCCACTGGCGCAAAACTCGGCTCTGACCCGCGTAGTGTGGCTTTACTAGCTTTACGCTACAAAACAATCCAGCAAAGCAATATGGCGGAAATCTGCTTGGAAGTTCGACACACACTACATAGGGCAAAATCAAGGGAAACGTGCAAACATCGTAGAGGTATCGTTCCCTCTCGTGAACACCTCCTGATTGTAAATGTTTAGCAGCGCCACACTCGTTATTTTTTTGAACTGTGATTATTTAGTACACGTGCATGTGTGTAGATGGCGCTACTTACTACATTTATCTATATTTATCGCATGTCGCTGCGTTATTGCTATTATTGTTTGTATTCTGTGGACTTTGTTCTTGGCAATTGTTACAAGTTGATTAAAAGAATGAGAGACCGACATTTTAAGAGTATATTTGCCAGAAAAAAAGAAGCCGCGGAACGTTTCAAGAGCTTGTGTCCTTCATGAAGAGAACAAAAAAGGTAGCTAAAATCAACTAGACATTACGCATTCCCCAAAAGCCGTAGAGTAAAGGCGATGCTTAGCCGCGTAGAGCGAAGTATTAAGTTTCTTCACGCAAAATCTCAAAACTGCCACGCGCTGGTTACCTGAACAGTATTGCATTCCGTTTTTAACTATTTCGAAAAAACGCTAACTTTGATCAGGAATAACTTTTAAACTAAACAAGGCAGACGGATGAAATTTTCATAATGGAAGAGCGATTAGACGATCTCAAACTGTACAAAAAGGCGCCGCAGTGCAATGCATATCCCAAAAGTTATTGCAGATTACATTGTTCTGTTTTCTATGCTTTTCAAGCATGCGTGGCTAATAAACTAATCTATACACGTAGTTCTAAATGCTTAAATATGTTCATTAGCATCCGATCTCAAAGTATCTCGAAAGATATTTCTCTAGGTGCAAGAGGTTTTTCACAATATTGCATTTCCTGAGACAAGTTGAGCTCAACTGCCAGTTTTCATCTTTGCGTTTTCTTTTACAGTTGAAACAAATTTGCAGCTACCGTTAAAAAAAATGCATCTTTTGAAAGCAGAGAAAAGTAGCTTTTCGGAGTTATCTGAACCATATTTATGAAGCGAACGAGCGAGGTACAGTCGACGTACAAATATCACCAAAAATGGTTCCCGCTCACCGTCAGAGTGGGACCGCCACCTTAATGTGACCAAGGTGCCTACGAACCGTTCCGTTTCTGTGTTGAGAAGTCTTGTGCACTTCTGCGGAGCTCGTCACTCCCTTGAGTCCTCGCTGCTGCCTTGACGCACTTTTTGATGGCAGGGCCAGGTCCAAAGCACGCTTCTGGTGGCGTCGATGTTGCAGACGTTGTCGTCAGCGCTCCAGAGTTGCAGTCGGCTGTCAAACTTCTGAGGCTGCGACGTAGCTGCTGATCGACTTGCTTTCTGTCGGCGTCGTCGATGTTGCAGGCGTTGTCTTCAGCACTCCAGGGTTGCAGTCGGCTGTCAAACTTCCGAGGGCTGCGACGTAGCTGCTGATCGACTGTTACGGCAGTTGGTCACGTCGCTGGAAAACGTTATGGCTGTACAGCTCGGATGGTCAAGCGTACCGGCTGTACAGCTCGGATGGTCTGCCATCGACGTGCTTCTGGAGAAGTGTGACTAGGTCTCCATAGCTGACTTCTCCGGGTGGTCTAGGATCGAAGTGCTTCAGGAGAAGTGTGACTATAGGTATCCATAGCTGACTTCTCCGGGAGTCTTCGGTGAGACCAGCACGCGAACAGTCTCGAAGGTGTCGTTCCGCATAGCGTCAGGAGGAGCGCGTGCTTCTTGGCTTCGTCGGGGACATCGTTTGCCACGAGGTAGAATGTGAGGCGCTGAATCCACGAAAAGGCTCGATGACACCGTGCAGTCCTCCAGTAGCCATCGGCGACACCTCGAACTGCGTACTCTCTACATCCCACTTCTCGTCGCCAGTGTTAATGGCGGCGTTGGTGCGGGGCGTGGGAGCCCCGCATGCGAGGAACCTCTCAAGCAGTTGCTGGAAGAAGACTGGGGGTTTATTACCGTAGAGGGAGAGCGAGAGAGAGAGAGAGAGAGAGGGAGGACGAGTGTACAAGAAATCACTTTCGCCGCTGTGGAAATGTAGACGGTCACGGCAAGGAAATGGGGAATGCGCCAGTCGACGGGGCCGTGGGGATCAGACGTCGTCGGGGAAGACAGACGCCTGCCTGCTTTTGTGGGGAATGGCCGGCCCGCGCTTGTTTCTTGGAAGCGGGCGGCGGGTATGCGCGGAGGAGGCAAGGACTGCTGGAGCGGCCTTGAGTCGCAAAGGTCGACGAACACAACACTTTCTTTTAAAGAAAGGAAGCTGAACATAAAGCATTTCATGCTTCACAGCATTTGATTCGGTGTGAACATCGGTAATCACGAGAGCATTGTGCATTCAGGGACGTTATGGAGCGAGCAAATATCTGCGTTGTAAGAAAGTTATTGCTTCCTCAGCACGTATCTAAATGACTGCACAGAATGAATGACCTTAGATCTGCATAGGAAAAGTTATTAAACTCAAGTCAGGAAGGGCTACGCATTCTAGCCACTTATATCAATCGCATTCTTTCAAGTCGAATTCAGGTCTCTTGGAAGGAGAAAATTTGGGGAAGCAAGTAACAGTGAAAAACCTTAGTAACATTTGATATAGTGATATATTGTCATCCTCGCAAAGTTAGCGAAAGAATTACAGCGCGTAAAGGACTACAGCTCGACGTGCTATTGATGATCCAGATAAATTTCGACGCAGAACTTCACATTTAAGGATTTGAAGACACTTTTGCGCGTATTTTCAGCCCGATGTTAATGAAATAGCCTTCTATGGATTTCGTCTGGATGTCGTCATCCCGTTTTTTTTGCGCTAATTTGTCAGTCATTGTATAAGCTTCTCCAAAAGGTCACCAGTCGTTGTCCCAGTTACCTCCAGTGAGGAGACCACGCTTTCTAAGCCCCGCCGCGCTTCCTGTAAGTGATGCCCGGCTTCGTGGATAAAAAATTGCCACTGAAATTCTCAAGTTTTCACCTGCCGTTGTGCAGGACGTATTTATCGACTTCCACAATGTCAGGCAATCCATAGTTTGCTGCTTTAAAGATAGTCCTGAAGAAGAACTTTCACTGCGGGCTCAACGTCACCGCACTTATTCCGCCTCGAACATCCGTTCTCTTGTCGAACATTGATGGTTGTCCGTCTTGGCACTTTAAGAAAAGTCAAGGAAGATCAACAGGTCATTTGGGGCGCAGCGGATTTAAAAATTAAGATGGTAGGTATGGCATCTATTTCAAGTGGATGACGAGACACACAGAGTGAAAACTAAATGATAGAAAATAATTTTAGGGGAAGTACTGACCGGAAAAGTCGTCGCTAGGTAAACTAAATACAGCATCCCTCCAGCTATTTTGATGTAGGGACAAGTGATGTGGGAAAAAAGCTGGCGTTCATATTTGTTTGTCTTACTACATTTATTACTTCCCCTAGACCACCCTGTGCTTTTTTCCACGGCCTGCAAAAAATATTTATCGAAATAAAAAAAAAATCCTGATTCCTACAGCCTTTACTTTACCGCTGCTGTCTGAGAGAATAAATGCCTTCGAAAGTGAATGTTCCACAATGGGGCTTCATAGTTTCACCTATTAATTTCAGATATGGATTGTATATGACAGTCAAAACGGAGAGCTACCCGCGGGTGGTGTTTCTGATACCGAGCCGTTTTGACAATTTAGTTAAAATTTTCAGCAGGTCTGTGAATGAGGGACACTTAACAACTCAAGGTTTCTCATCGGCCTGGTGAAAAATATTTTCGGATTAGCAAATTCGCATTATAGAGTTGTGTGGCTTGCCTAGCAGACGGCGCTCTTTTCTGTCATCTTAGCCATTTCGTAGATTGCGCGCTCTCTGCAGATTATCTGGTGCAGCTATCGTTGCGTTAACCTGTGCCGTCAAACTGCTTATTTTTTCTAAAAAAAAAAATTGCGATGCATTGTACCAAAACTCGGACTGAGCCGTGGCCTGAACCGCTTTTTCACGAATCCTCCGAATCGTTCTAGTTCGGGTTTGCTTCCAAAATGACGAACAGTAAAAGGTTTGGTTCAGTATTGGTTGCGGGTAATAATACGAGTTTAGTTCCGGTTTCGGGCTCAAGTTTGGTCCCGGTTCGACACCCTCTTCGCATACAATGCAGCTTTCCAGACATGAATTTAAATTGATATGTTTTAACTCTCCGTAGTTGATTGTCGAATCTACTCCACCTGAAGCCTTGAGGGGGCCGGCCACAAAGCTGTCACCTATCGTGGCAGGGCCCCAGGAGAGACAGTAATTTAGCACGGGGCCCTCGTCGTCAAGAAGGGTGCGCGAAGTATCTGCGGATGTTCCCTTAGAGAGGACGTATAAGAAATTTCGCAAGCTGAAGCCCAACGCCCAATTCGCGAAAGAAAGTGCATGGAAGGGATGCACGGTAGGGTAGTAGCATGGCGAGGCTGATTGTCTGGGGTGGTTGTAAAGGCGCGGTTTGCGAGTGATTTCGGATAAAAGAAAAAAAATTCGGCATACAGGTTTTCTTAGATAATGTTTCGGGGTAGCCCGCGTTTTAAAAATGTCGACCTTCAAAGAATTTGTCCTTTCAAAACTGGAAATGGCAGCGGGAAAAAAGATTTGGTAATTCCACCAGATGATGGGGGAAGCGGGCAAAGAGTAAGGTTTACTACTGAGATCGCTTCACGCTGGTGGCGAATAACCGATGGGTACCAAGCGGTTCAATGCTTCGCAATCTCTTTCGCGTCTCTTTCCAACTGGTACCAAGCGTTGTTGGGGCGTTGGTGCGATAGAGTGTACCACGCGTGGATTTTTGGTACGCCTGCGGATCTCTCTCCTTGTGCTGCGAGCCTCTGACTGGCGCGTCTTCTCGGGCAGCAACATGCCGAGGCTGAGCGGCCACTCGTAGGATAGCGGCTGGAATCTTCCATCGAGAGACCGGATGACTACTGATGACGTCCGCTCGACATACCTATGGCTCGGTTTGCTATCGGATGACGTGAGGCACATGTACGCGCTCGACGCGTGAAGGAAATGGTCATATGACAGGCCGGATGGTAGAAGGTGACCTGTCGCAAAAAACAAGCGATTTATGTCCTAGGTAGTCGCTGTCGACAAGCGCGCAGTCGCTAGTGGTGCGACAACTGCCCTTCTGGGGGTTTTTCCGTCGATGAGCGCGGCTTCTCTCAAGAGATGGCGATATCAGGCTGTCGGTGCCGGTTCTACGATTAGAAAAAAAGACTTTTAGAAAGCATATCAGCGCTCATAAATATCACAGAGCCGCTACGACTGACAGAAGATGCACCGCTCAACGCTCTTGCTCGTGACAGAACACAGTTAGCCGTTCTGGAGAACAACGGCAAGGAGGGGGCGAGATTTAAGATTAATCAGACATGTCGCGATGGGCTGGACACATGTCGGGTTAGACCCGTATACGTAATCTAACATAAAAAATCTGGAAAGAAGAGAGAGAAGAGCTGTCAGATTAATTTTTAATAAATATGCAAGGACTGACCACCCAACCACATTAATGGAGATTAATAAAATTGAACTACTTCAACATCTTAAAAGAAAGCTTAGGTTAGAATTTATTTCTCGCTTATTACACAACAAACTTGGTTTGGATCCCTCATCGTACTTAACGCCGACACCAACCAGACAAAATCATCAACACCGGCCCAGTTCTCTAACCAATATATTTGCTAGAACAGACAGAAGTTTTCGTTGTTCCCAAGCACAATAACAGATTAGAACCAGCTAGTCAAACCATTGTCCCATCATTTTTAAGCAATTACTTTTATATTGCGTTGTTCTTTCTTGAAGTGTTGCGTTTTTTTGTGGCTTGATTCACTTGTTCGCCCTACCTGCTGGAGTATGTTTCCGCTGTATTTTGTAAATAAATAAATAATAAAATAAAATAATATTTTATAGTCTCATAAGAGCTGCATATGCATTTTGTTTATGACTGATTTTTGATCTAGAAAGAGAAAGTTTAGTCAAGGTAAGCGGAAAGAGAACAATAATAGAGAGGCTGTGTGCTGTGATCATCTGGTATTTTGTAATTTTTCACACAAAATGTTTTTATTTCTCGCTTATTACACAACCAACTTGGTTTGGATCCCTCATCATACATAACGGCGACACCAACCAGACAAAGTCGTCAACACCAGCCCAGTTCTCTAACCAATATATTCGCTAAAACAAACGCAAGTTCTCGTTCTTCCCACGAACGAAAACTTAAATGGCTTAAATGGAAGACATGCCTCTGCTTCTTGGATGTTGTTGTCATCTTCTCCCGCAATTTTCCGTATCATCTTCTCCGCCTAGAGCGTGTTCTTCACTGTCTCAGTGACGCTGGCCTGCAGCTGAACTTGAGAAATTGTCGCTTTGGCGCCCGAAAGCTTACTATCCTAGGTCACGTTGTGTCCAAGGATGGTGTACTCCGGAACCCTGCCAATCTCTGCGCAGTTGCTGATTTCCCGAAGTCCACATCCCTGAAAGAACTCAGAAGCTTTCTTGGACTTTGCTCCTACTTTCGCGGGTTCGTCAAGAACTTTGCTGCGATTATCGCTCCGCTGATACAACTTCTCGCTGGCATCCACGACTTGTCGGCTTGGTCCGCTGCATGCGACGAAGCTTTCGCGACGCTGCGCCAGCTCCTGACCTCTCCTCCGATCTTGCGCCATTTCGACCCTTCCGCGCCTACAGAACTGCACACAGACGCCAGCGGCATTGGTCTCGGTGCCGTTAAAGCTCAGCGGAAACCTGGTTTCAATGCGTAAGTTGTTGCTTACGCCAGCCGTGCGCTCACGAAAGCGGAGACTAATTATTCCTTCATAGAAAAAGAATGTTTGGTGATTATTTTGGCGATCACAAAATTTCATCCTTACTTATATGGGCGCCCGTTCGATGTCATTACAGATCACCATGCCCTTTGCTGGCTGTCGTCAATCAAAGATCCGTCTGGCCGCCTCGCTCGTTGGGCTCTCCGTTTACAAGATTACGACATTCGGGTCATTTATCATACCGGTCATAAACACTGCGATGCCGACGCTCTCTCGCGCTCTCCTGTGACCTCTGATCCTGACCCACCATCAATTTCCGGCCTCACACCTTCTCTTGACACTATTGATATGGCTTCTGAGGCGCGCAAGGATCCTTGGATTACTTCTCTACTGGATTTCTTAGCCAACCGCTCAGCGCGCCTCCCTTCTAGAGCGCTCCGTCGTCAAGCTCATCACTTCGTCTTGCGGGACAAGCTGCTGTACCATCGGAACTATCTTGTCCTTGTTCCAGCGGTGCTGCTCAGCAGGCCGGCGTTCGGAAGCGTTGGACAGGACGTGGCCTAGGATAGTCAGCTTTCGGGCGCCAAAGCGACACTTTTTCAAGTTCAGCTGCAGGCCAGCGTCACTGAGACAGCGAAGAACACTCTCGAGGCGGAGAAGATGAGACGGAAAATTCTGGAAGAAGATGACAACATCATCCAAGTAGCAGAGGCATGTCTGCCATTTAAGCCATTTAAGTTTTCGTTAGTGGGAAGAACGAAAGCTTGCGTTTGTTCTAGCGAATATATTGGTTAGAGAACTGGGCTGGTGTTGACGAGTCTGTCTGGTTGGTGTCGGCGTTAAGTATGATGAGGGATCCAAACCAAGTTTGTTGTGTAATACGCGAGAAATAAAAACATTTTCTGTGAAAAATTACAGAATACCAGATGATCACAGCACACAGGTCTCTCTTATTGTTCGCTTTTTGCTTACCTTGACTAAAATTTCTCTTTTCAGATAAAAAATCAGTCATAAACAAAATGCATATTGGTTCGGGACGGCGGGCCCGCGCAGAGGAAGACATACAGGAACGCAGGAGACCCAGACACAACCGGCCGCGGCGATTCTCTTTCGTTCTCTGTCTCGCGCTAACTCCGCGCGCTCTCCCCTCGCACTCGCCCCGCGCCGCATCTTTATTCGGATAGCGCCGCGCGTTCTTGGTTAGCGTAAGTCGTATGCCGTAACAATATGCAGCGCTTATGAGACTATAAAAATATAATTTTATTTTATTATTTATTTACTTGCAAAATACTGCGGGCACGTAGTCCAAGCAGGGAATGCGAACAAGTGAATCAAGCTACAAAAAAACGCAACACTTCAAGAAAGACACAATATAAAAGTAATTGCTTGAAAATGATTGGACAATGGTTTAACTAGCTGGTTCCAATCTGTTATTGTGCGTGGGAAGAATGAAAACTTGTGTCTGTTCTAGCCAATATATTGGTTAGAGAACTGGGGTGGTGTTGAGGATTTTGTCTGGTTGGTGTCAGCGTTAAGTACGATGAGGGACCCAAACCCAGGTTTTTGTGTAATAAGTGAGAAATAGATTCCAACCTAGCTTTCTTCTAAGATGTTCAAGTAGTTCAATTTTATTAATTTCCATTAAAGCGGTTGGGGAGTCAGTCCTTGCATATTTATTATAAATAAACCTTACAGCTCTTCTCTGTATTCTTTCCAGATTTTTTACGTTAGATTTAGTATACGTGTCCTACCCGACATGGGTCCAGTCCATCCCGACATGTCTAATTAATCTTAAATCTCGACCCCTCCTTGCCGTTGTTCTCCAGAACGGCCAACTCATTCTGTCACGAGCAAGGGCGTTGAGCGGTGCGCCTTCTGTGAGTCGTAGCGGCTCTGCGATATTTAAGAGCGATGATATGCTTTCTAAAAGTCGTTTTCTAATCGTAGAACCGGCACCGACAGCCTGACATCGCCATCTCTTGGGAGAACCGCGCTCATCAACGCAAAAACCACCAGAAGGGCAGTTGTCGCAGTACTAGCGACTGCGCGCTGGTCAATAGCGACTGCCTAGGACATAAATCGATTGTTTTTTGCGACAGTTCACCTTCTACCATCCGGCCTGTCATATGACCATTTCCTTCACGCGTCAAGCGCGTACATGTGCCTCACGTCATCCGATAGCAAACCGAGGCATAGGTATGTGGAGCGGACGTCATCAGTAGTCATCCGGTCTCTCGATGGAAGATTCCAGCCGCTATCCTACGAGTGGCCGCTCAGCCTCGGCATGTTACAGCCCGAGAAGACGCGCCATTTAGAGGCTCGCAGCACAAGGAGAGAGATCCGCAGGCATACCAAAAATCCAGGCGTGGTATACTCTATCGCACCAACGCCCCAACAACGCTTGGTACCAGTTGGAACGAGACACGAAACAGATTGTGACGTATTCAACCGCTTGGTACCCATCGGTTATTCGCCACTAGCCTGAAGCGATCTCAATACTAAACATTACTCTTTGCAGGCTTCTCCCATCATCACAAGAAGGTTCCTCTCGCACTGGTGGGATTACCTGATCTTTTTTATCTCTGGCATTTTCGGTTTTGAAAGAGCAAATTTGTTAAAGGTCGACATTTTTTAACATGCGGGCGGCCCCGAAACATTATCTAAGAAAACCTGTATGCAGAATTTTTTTTTTAATCCGAAATCACTCGCGAACCGGGCCTTTACAGCCATCCCAGACAA
The DNA here is from genome assembly GCF_055824585.1 of Amblyomma mixtum. Taxonomy (NCBI): domain Eukaryota; kingdom Metazoa; phylum Arthropoda; class Arachnida; order Ixodida; family Ixodidae; genus Amblyomma; species Amblyomma mixtum. The sequence goes on from NC_143014.1 coordinate 247,141,472, forward strand.
TCAGTCTCGCCGGGTTACTACCCAACCGTGCATCCCTTCAAGGCACTTTCTTTCGCGGATTGAACGTTGGGCTTCAGAATGCGGAATTTCTTACACGTCCTCTCCGAGGGAACCTCCACAGATACTTCGCGTGCCCTTCGTGAGGCCGAGGGCCCCGTGCTAAATTCCTGTCTCTCCTGGGGCCCTGCCACGATAGGTCACAGCTTTGTGGCCTGCCCGCTCAAGGCTTCAGGTGAAGTAGATTCGACAATCAAGCACCAGGAGTTAAAAGATATCAATATAAATGCATGTCTGGAAAGCTGCATTGTAAGCGAAGAGGGTGTCGAACCGGGACCAAACTTGAGCCCGAAAGCGGAACTAAACCCGTATTTTCGTCCGCAACCCACACCCGCAACCCATAATGTTTGCTTTAAAACAGCAAACATTATGGGTTGCCTGACATTGTGTATGTCGATAAATACGTCCTGCGCAACGTCATGTAAAAAATTGAGATGGCAATGGCAACTTTTCATCCACGAAGCCGGGCATCGCTTCCAGATAGCGCGGCGGGGCTTAGAAAGCGTGGTCTCCTCACTGGCGGTAACTGGAACAACGACTGGTCACCTCTTGAAGAAGCTTATACAATGACTTCAAAATTAGCGAAAAAAAAACGGGATGACGATATCCTCACCCCACCCATAGAAGGCTATTTCTTTAACATCGGGCTGAAACTACACACAGAAGTGTCTTCGCATCCTTAAATGTGAAGTTCAGCGTGAAAATTTATCTGGATCATCGATAGCACGTGGAGTTGTAATTCTTTACGCGCTGTAATTCTTTCCCTAACTTTCTGAGAAGGACAATAGCATCACTATATCAAATGTTACTAAGGGTTTTCACTGTTACTTGCGTCCCCAAATGTTCTCATTCCAAGAGATCTGAATACCACTTGAAAGAATGCGATTGACATAAGTGGCGAGAATGCGTAGCCCTTCCTGACTTGAATTTAATAACTTTTCCTATGTACAACTAAGATCATTCGGTGCAGTCATTTCGATACGTGCTGAGGCAGCAGTAACTTTCTTACAACGCAGATATTTGCTAGCTCCATAACGTGTCTCTTCTACACCCTGAATGCACAATGCTCTCGTGATTACCGACGTTCCTACCGAATCAAATGCTGTGAAGCATGAAATGCTTCCTTTCTCAGCTTCCTTCCTTCAAAAGAAAGCTATGACGGAGGTCGCCCCGGAGTCACGGTGAGCCAGAAGCAGGTTTACTAGAAACATTCTGAAGCTTTCCTTCAGTATGCTATACACCTGAAATAAATTTTCCAAGCGCTCACGCTCTGCTGCGTAACGTGCTAAACAACATTCCAACATTCTTGCATAAAAATTTTGTATATTCAGAAAGTGTGAGGGGCTGTTACAGAAATATTCAAGGTAATAGTCCATATTCCGATGTGTCGGAAAATCCTTGTCGTAACGTTTTAAAATCGCGCGCATCCAGCAGTTAAGACTGCCATGGCAAACCATTGGGGAACGCTTCTGACGATTCCAAAGACGTTAGTAGCAAACAAATGCAAGCCTGCCAATGGCAGATCTGCGCGTATAATGATTGTAATAGTGAAATCTTACGATATGTAAAAAAATTGCGCACAAGACTCTCTTTCGAAAATGATTTTGTACAGAATTGTTGGGCATGGCTGTGCTGTCGCTGTATTGCTACCTGTATTTCGCTAATCACTAAAACATAGACTTTGTGGTAACATAGCCAGCACAACTATCTCAACAGGCAACTTGGCTTCGATGGTCACGTGATATCCCGTGACCTCAATCCGGTCACGGGGCCACTTACATCTGGTCACGTGACGTGAAGCTGCTAATCCTACTGGGAAGGGCCCCGTATAACCGCTTTCGGTGTAGAATTTATCATACTTTATTCTCGAGTAGGCCCTCGAATCAACGGCGGCGCAAAAACGGAAGCGTTGTTTTTCCGGCACATTTGACCACTCGGTCATCTCCGCAGCCACTCGCTCTGAGTGTTCAAAATAATTCCAGCTTGCTCTGTTTTCGAAATCTATGTCTTTTTCAACTTTCGAACCGTTATTTCTGAGAAGCGAATATTTTCTACAGTGAGTCAAACAGCGATAGCAGCGGGAAACGATGAGAGCATTGCCAGAAAAAAAAGAAAAGGAAAACGACTGCCTCCACGCACCTGCACATAAAGACCCAAAGCGGCGAAGGAAACCGAGCGTACTCCCCAGCTAAGAAAAGATGCGGAAGCTCGTAGAGGCCCAAGAGCAGCCAGGTCATGTTCTGCAGTCCAAGCACCTGGTCAGTACAGGCGGGAAGCTTCCATCACCTACGAGCCGCACTAGATGCGCCATGCTCTTCCTGCAGTCCATTTCATGTTTACATCTACGCTCTACGAGTAGATAGGCTGCAATAATTTATGTCATCTATGAAAGCTCTGTTAGAGGTGCGCTTATATTTTGATCATTTCTGATCAACTGATTGATGGTGCAGAAATGGTCCATTATGGAGTGTCTTTTCATAAAATTCAGCTGTTCTAGTTGATTAAAGTCTAAGGTTTCTCTGATTCTTTCAGGGATTAACTTCGCGCATATCTTGTTAGGAATGTGAAATAATCTAAGTGGTCAATTCTTTTTTTTAATTCTTTAAGTCGCACCCTTCTAATAAAACAGTATGATTTTATCACACTTCTCTGGTTTCGGCACTTTTCAGGTCAAGCCGCATTCATACACAGGGTGGCACTTTCTTTCTCTAATACCATGTCGCCTCCATCCCTCACCTGTCGTATCTGGAGAAATATCTGCGCATCTCTATTGCATAGCTGCTTTATTTGCAAGGGCTTGGAAGAAATTTGCACCTTTGTCTAAATCTGTTCCTTGTTCTACGTTATGCTGTTTCCCCTTAGAGATTAATATTACAATGAGCCCATCTTCAGCAGAAGTTATTGAATGATGTGAATAAAACCCGCGGATTAGTAGAAGGCCTACTACATGAGCGAAGAGGTTTCCGAAATAGTGAGTTCGGGTGCAAGCCTTCACGCACAACGCATCAGCTTGTCGTCTCATGTTTCCCTTATGAGATAAAGCGTTCGCGTATACCCTATTAGCTCTAATGTTTAAGGAAATTCCCTAGGGGGTGTAGATTAGTAATGAAGAAATAGTGGATTAGCAAGGGAATATTTTTCTCGTGAACTAATGAAGTTTCCGAGGAAGCTGTGTAGGTTTTCTTTGTTGCAGTATAACAGCGCTTGAGTGGATGTAATTGTGTAATTACTCACTTGTTATAAATCGTGTTTCGCGTTAACTCCTAATAGGTTTCGCAAATTTTTGTTCGAATTCGCAGAAGCTTAGATTATTGAAAGCTTCTAGGTATACTCCACATCCAGCGTTGTCCTGTGTACTTTCTCCTCCATGATAACGCGTCCTTTTCGCTGGTGTGTGCTTACCATGCACCAAATGGCCCAACAAGCTACGCTTCTTCAATACTATACTCCACTTCTTTTCAACTGCCTCATTTGTTCCTTTTTAGGGATAAGCCTATTTATGCTGATCCCCACACAATTGGAACTCAGGCAAATACAGTCGAAAATTCGCCACATTACCAACAGCTTTCCTTGCGCAAATTAAATGTTGTTCTTGGTAGCTGGTTGTAGAAGCACCACCCTTCTGGCGTGGATCGTGCTGTTTTACTTTTGCAACCTTTAATTCCCTTCTTTCTTTATTATTTAATAGTGTGAGACATGTCTTATCCTGATCTGGCTGCTTTCGAAAGGATTTTTTTTTGATGAAGTTAGGATGAACTATGGAACTTTGATGGAGTTTATAAGTCGTTTTCGAAGTCTGAAATGCCTTAATTTGACCTAGTGCCTTCCATTGTCAGATATAGGCTTACCGTGAGATAAGCACACTGCTCCAGATTATGCGAAAGGCTCATACTGACGTAAGCTGGGCTCCGTATTGGCGTTGATCTCAAGCAGGAATGTCCCTGCCATAGCAACACCGTGACATGAGCCTGGCATGCGATTCTGCTGTTTCTCCAGGGCGGATGATTTTGTGCTGTTAGACAGCGTCACTGGACGCCCTTCGTTGCGCGTCACGCGCTCACCTTGCAGACACCTCAGCCGCCCAGCACTGAGGGAAAAAGAGTATCGCCGACGCCGCGTTTTCTTTCACACCTTGCCCCGATTGCTGCCTCTGCTGCTCGGCATATATTTTGTTCTCAGGACGCTGTGAACGTGACGTGGCGCCTACTGACGCACCAGGCAGGCGGATTGCAGCCAGAGGGACGATCAGTTCCCAAACCGGGCGACAAGGCATCGACACCGCATTGAATGGCATTAAGGTAAGCTCCCTAATTTGTTGCATATATAGTTATATAGGGTGGCCTTGTATATGTAGGATGGCCAAATGAGTGTAGCTGGGGCCCACTGGCACGATTTGCAATGGATTGCCAATTTTAACCATTCATTTACAAGTGGGGGATCAGTTCAGACGAGGTAACGAAACAGCAATAGAAAAAAGGAATATTACATGGTACCTAGGGGAAATAAAAGGATTCCACGGCGTTGGACGAAAACTTGAGAAGCGGCCCATTTATTCGTGCGGGTTAAGAATTTATTCTTTTCGTAAGCGATTCGCATTCTCTTGGGTGCAGCAACGTTGGGGACATGGAAGGACAAAACAACAGTTACCTCATGCAGACATTCGGGTGTTTCTTAACATTAGAAACAGCCCTTTAGTGCAGAGAAGTTGATTTCGGATTGTCTGCACGAAAGTAAAAAAATCAAGATAAGAGAGGCAGAAGGTATTACCCGCAACTGTCAATTCCTTGTCCTTCGTTTAATTCTTATTGCCACTCGCAGGTTCTCTTATATCCCATCCACGCTTCGGCTTTCTTATCAAATACAACTTATCTACGCTCATATACGATTTGATAAAATATTGAGTGGCACCTTTAAGACATGAATATGAAGGAAGCGACCTGTCTGGCTCGTTGGCTTCATTCATTTCTATTAAAATAGGCGATAAGCTCAGGCACAAATGCAGTTCTGAAAAATTTAGGAGCGACGTAGGTGTGGAGAATCAAAATTCAGCGCGACTGACAAGTGGGAGCTGAAGTAAATCTTCTGCAAAGCTATTAAGCAGCAAATGATATCATTTCATACCGCTGAAATTAGATAAAGCATTGAGGTTCCCTCCTTAATACTAATAAAATCATGTGGCTCATTGAAAATGATTGGTTAAGTTGTCTTTTGCGCCATCTTTAAACGATGGCCTGTATATTAGATGCGAAGCTTCTAGCTCTTATTTCTGTGGCATTTAGCGTGTTGCAGCGATTATCAGTACTTGCATTGGTGAAGATAACGATACAACTCGCGCATGATAAAATCAGCCGGTTGCACTCTTCTACTTGTACTGCGGCTGCACATCTGTCACTGTCGTTTGGTAGCCTTGACCTACATCGCTTTCTTGCTTTGTTGTCGTTCGATCCCACTTGAAGTCCCATCAAATGGCGGCTTTCGCGGACGTTGTGCCCTTTCATTGTTGTGAAAAAACACTGAGATCCATAAATTTTTTCTTCGCACACCTTCTGTTCACAGAAACACAACAGTGCCACTCAAGGAGAGTAGCCTTTCTGTAAAATATTAAAGAATAACAGATGTGCAGGCAGCCTCTCTTTTATTATTTTGTTTTCGCTTAACTTAAATGAAATTAATCTTTGCAGATGATAACCAGAGATAATCGAAATTCTTATGCAGTTCTCTTATGACAATAAAAAATATAGGCCCGACATGTCCGATTTATCTTAAATCTCGACCCCTCCTTGCCGTTGTTTTCCAGAACGGTTAACTCTTCTATCATGAGTAAGGGCGTTGAACGCTGCTCCTGCTGTTTGTCGTACCGGTACTGTGATCTTTAAGAGCGATGAAATGCTTTCTTAACGATTTTTTTTCTAGCTGTAGAAACGCGGCTCGACAGCCTGACAGCGCCATCTCTTGAGGGAAGCTGCGCTCAGCGACGGAAAAACCCCACAAGGACAGTTGCCGCCGCCCTGGCGACAGCGTGCTGGCCGACAGGCAGGGGCTGCTGCGGGAGGCTATTGTTCTCTGGGACTGATCACGTTCCGGCATCCGGTCTGTTACACGAACATTTCCGTCACGTGTCTAGCATGCACATGCGCTGCCCGCCATTCCAGAGGAAACTGAGCCATAGGGGCGGTGCGCAGACGTCATCCTGTCTCAGGGTGCTGGATCCCAGCCACTGTCCTATTGGCTGTCGTGCAGACTCGGCGTGTTGCTGCTGGCAGGAAGCACCAATCAGGGCCTCGCAGCCTGAAGGGAGTGACGCGAAGGCGTAGCAAGAAGGCGCGTGTGTATTGAACCCCAACATGCCTTGCTGCGTGTTGCGAAGGGGCGTGAATGATGTTGGTATCATTGACCAATCGCTGCCCGTACCTTTTGCACAGTAGGCCGCAATGAACAAAGTTTCAGTTCACGGATTTCACAGAAAAGTGAAAATGAATTGAAAGAGTGTCCAAAACAATTGGCTTTCCTCGGTAGAAAACGAAATCTTGGCAAAAGAGCCCGAAAGCAGCCGGGAGCAGTACCTAGACAAGACACACGCCTCTCCTAAAAAACGAAAAGTATAACGTACAACTTAAGGAATTGGGGGCCGAATAGGTATTTGCTGGCCCTTTCCCACGAACGTGGGAAGAGTTTGTCGGAGAAAGGGTTAGAGCTGTCGAGGGGCAGTGAAGCGACCGCGCACATTTTTACCTTTTACGTTCTTTCGTGGGCCGGAGAGCTCTATTGTTTTGTAAAGATTATACCATGTTTTCGAAGTTTTAAATGCCGAAACTTGGCCACTAGGGTTTCATGCGCTGCAATGCTTTTTATTTTTCCGTTCCCTTACATACGAATGTAACGCGGTCTTGGTTCGTGCTTATTTCCAATTAAGAGGAGGCCACTATGCAGCCTCTGTCTCTGGGACCTTCTGTATATAGCTTTTTGGTAACCTACGAATCAGTTTAGAGCTTCAAATTTTCTAAGACACTATTGGCGTAATTTCAGCTCGAATTCACCAGATAACATCGCTGACATTGACAAGAGCTAGACATTACTTAGTGTTGATTAGAACCTCGATCCAGCATCGAACGACAAGCGGTAACCCTGGCGTCCGATTCTGTTGTTCGGCTAATGCGGACGATTTTGCATTGTTTGGCCGCGTCACTACATACGCCGCGTCGAACGTGACCCTGCCGTTTATGCGACGCACCAGCCGTCCAATACCGGGGAGAAATCGAGTCGGCGACAGCCCGTCGTCTTAGTGGAATGCCTACTGCTTGCGCGACGACGTTAGCGAAATAGTGATTTAGCTTATGAAAGTATGACAAGGGAGGACACTGCCTTGGACCCCAGCGGCCCGGTCGTTTCTAGCCCACCTAGGCGTTAGTGGAGCAACTCCTCCAAGCTTCCTCCAAAATACCTCGAAGCTGCGATCAATAAACCACTGCGACGCCTACTACTGCACCATCGATGAAATGCTTGATAAGCATCGCATTACATTTCCATGCACTGAACACAAGGTAAATATGACCGCGTGTGTTCTAGGCTCCCTTGTTCCAATGAGGATCCGTTTGGCTATATCGCTGGCCAACAAATGCATAATATCAAAAGTGTTACTATCGATAACATTACTATCAGTGTCACTATCGATAGTCTTGCTATCGATAGCGGTACTATCGGTAGTAATACTATCGATCGTAATACTATTTATTCTACTATCGATTGTACTATCGATAAAGCTATCGATAGTATATCAAGGTTCAAGGTTCGTTTATTGCATGTTTATGGTACAAGGTGAATAAAAAACGCTGGAATACAGAAGGAGGTCCCAAAGTCAGAGACTGTGGACGGGACCTCCTGTAAGAACAATTGTAGGAATAAATATTGGGCAGCAGATGCAAAAATTATAAAGATGTTGGCTTCGGTAAAGAGCAGAAAGTGAGATACAGGAAATAATGCAAAAACTTATTTGAATGAAATATGATTACACACCTAAAAGCGTACAGAACAACACAAAACAAAAATCATAGTGGGATATAAATTACAAAACGAGTACCATTTTCCATGAGAAATAGTATTAGAGGGAATGTAAAAACTGGCGAAGAGCGGATTTAAAGGCACAGATATTTGATGATTGCTTAATGGTAACAGGTAATGAGTTCCATAAAGTGGTAGCGGAGAAATGAACTGTTTGTTTACCATAATTTGTGTTAGGTTTAGGGAGTAAGAAGTTATTGTGATCAGCAAAACGTGTGTCGTTGCGACGCGGAATTTGTTCACCGGTAGTTAGCGAAAAAGGAAGTAGCTCTTTAACAGATTTGTACGTAATGGTGCATAATTTGTATTCGATTATTTTGCGCACAGACAAAATATTCTGGGATAGGAGCAGACGAGGCGCATTTACAGAGTAGTGACTGTAAGTTAAAATGCGAATGGCTTGGTTTTGAATAGTTTGCAGAGATGATAAATGCGAATGATATGTGTTTCCCCAGGATGAAATGCAATACTGAATATTGGAGTGGATGAACGAATAATAGAAGGAAATTAGAATGGGCACATGGAAATATGGGCGAACTTTAATTAGTACTCTAATACCATACGCCATTTTTCGTGAAATGGATGTAATGTGGGTCTGAGCTTTAAGATGTTTGTCAAGTACTACACCTAGAAAGGATGCGTGATCAGCTGAAAAGATCGAGTTTGAGCCTATGCTAACTGATGGGTTTTCGCAAAGAATTTTATGGGGGGACCTAAAAACTATTAAGCTAGATTTGGATGCACTGATGGACAGCAAATTATTTCTGCACCAATCGAATACATTCTGTGCATCAATGTTAAGTTTGTCAACCACTTTAGTTATATGTGAATCCGAGGTTAAGATTGTTGTGTCGTCTGCATATTGAAAACAGCTGGAATTATGAAGACACCTAGGGAGGTCATTGATATATAATAAAAATAGAAGAGGGCCAAGAAGAGAACCTTGCGGAACTCCAACGTTAGTAGTCCTGAATTTTGAGTATGTTCCTGAGATGAACACGGCTTGTTTTCTATTGAATAAATAGCTTCTGATTAGCGAAAGCGCAGGCCCATTTATGCCAACAGCGTCAAGCTTGTTGAATAAAATAGCATGGTTGAGGGAATCAAAAGCTTCGGAAAGGTCAATAAATAATGCACCAGCAAAGTTACCTGCGTCGATGTAGGATTTAATTTGATCAGTGAGAGCGATCACAGCTAATTCGGTGGAGAACCCCATTCTAAAACCGAACTGGTTAGGTGAGAGAATGTCAAATTTTGTCAAGTAGTTGTTTATTCGAATAACAATGGCTTTTTCAATAATTTTGCTGAAGAATGATAAAATGGCGATTGGGCGATAATTAGAATAGATTTGTTTATCACCCTTTTTGAACACTGGAATTAGCTTTGCCTTTTTCAGCGCAGTAGGGAAAGTGCCTGATTTCAAGACCAAGTTGACAATATGGGCGAACACATCGCAAATGAGATGCGCAATTAACTTAATATGAGATGATTGCATATTATCGAGACTTGGACTGACGTCTTTCAGATTGCTGATTATTTTGCCAATTTCTTCAGGAGAAACAGGAAAAAGGAAAATGATATAAGGAGATCGTTGTAATGTTTGATTAGCGGCAGTACTTAAAACTCCTGAGGCTAGAGCAAATGAATCACTAAAGGCTTCAGCAATGTCTGAGGGATTGTTATATGTTTCTTTACCGGAAGTAATTGTTGATATGGGAGCTTTCGAGTTGTTTCGGTTTAGGAAGGAATTATTAACTTTCCGTTGCTTACGAACGTTATTACCTGCGCGAGTTATTTCTCTTTCGTAGTACTTTTTCTTGGCTGTTCTAAGGAGCAAGCCTAATGCATTAGAGTATTTCTTATAATGTGCTAAAATCCTGAAGTTAAATGGTTGCTTTCTGCATTTTCTATAGAGGTTATCTTTCTTTCTCAAGCTGCTTAGAAGGCTAGAAGTCATCCAGGGATTATTCGGAGCTGAAAATTTTTTTCTGGTTATATACTGTAGAACATTCATCGATAGTATTAGAGATAATAAGAAAGAACTGATTGAATGCCATATAAGCGTCATCAAGAGCCTTAATCACTGACCAGTCAATAATAGCAACCCGTTCAAGGAATAATGCAGAGTTCAATGTTTTTTCAATTAATTCGGTATGCTTAACATAGTTAACACAGTTTTCCAACTCTATAAAAATAGGGTAGTGGTCGGTTATATCGGCTTCTATGACACCTGCAATAGGGGCGGCCATTAGGTTGGATAAAGCGTGATCTATGAGGGAGCTTGAACCATTAACGGATATGCGTGTGGGAATGTTGAGAAGATTTTAGAAGCCATGAGTATTTAAAACTTCCATATAATCTACATATGAGGAACAGTCGGGATCTAATGTGTTAATGTTGATGTCACCCATTGTTATAACATTTTTGCGTTCGATTGACAGTACCCCTAAGACTGAGTGTAGAGCTGAGCAGAAATCTTTGACATTGGACGATGGTGACCGGTATATGCAGCCGATGACTATATTTTTTCTATCTAGTGAAAAGAAAGCTTCGTCTGGTTCGATCCATACAGATTCACAATTTACCACTTTCAGCGATAGATCAAGTCGGCGACGATAATGATAGCAAGAGGAAATAAAGATCGCTGAGCCACCGTGCGCGCTATCGCTACGATGGCAGTATTCAGCGCTATATGTAGGCAACGTGCACAGGTTCTTATCGGCATCAGACAGCCAAGTTTCGCTCACGCAGATTACGGAGAATTGGTGTTGAGTGGCTGATAATAGGTTAGTTACGTCGTCCGAATGTTTTCGTAGACTTCGTGCATTAAAATGAGTAATATATCGGCAAGAAGGGGAAGATAAGATTTTAGATATGAAGGCGTAAAGTATGAAGCCATGTTGATGGAAGGATTGGAAGAAAAGTGCATAGTCTCAAGTGAAAATGGAAAGGTCGGATTCAGATTTTATACGGAAAACATGGCTGGTCTCTGTCTTACGTGCCAAAATTTGGCAGTTTTTCGTCCAGAGAAACAGCCACCCTTTTTCCTTCTTGAGTGTTCGTGCCTTACTGAGAAGTTTCTTGTTTTCCACAGTAAGGTGGTCATTTACATAAACTGGTTCCTTTACTTCACCAGGGAAATCTAGCGTACCGGTGTCAAGCCGTGACTTGCGAGCTTTATCCAAGAAGTCGTTTCTTTTAGCGCGGGAAATGAAGCGAGCAATGATGTTCTGCCCTGACTGAGCGGGCACCCGATCAACAATGTCAAGGTCGGCAGTGTCAACCGGGCAACTTATTTTCTCTCCAATCGACGCCAAAATTGCAACACAGGCCTCGCCCTGTGTGCAAGGAACACCTTTGATTTCAACATTGTTGATCCTGGAATACTGATCCTGATTGGCGATTTGATTTTTTAGCATTTCATTCTCGAGTTTGAGCGCTTTGTTTGCGGCCAAGAGATCCGCTTGACTACTCTGAACTTTTTCGACTATATCATTCAATATTGTGAGACTAGCGTCCATGTCAGACACTTTCTTAGCCAGTCCACCTACGTCTAGACCAGATTCTTGAAGCTTGATAGTTACTTTAGTGACGAGTTGATTGACTAAATCATTCATATTGGCCTCAAACATAGCCTCCAAACTTGCAATTTTTTTAGCCAGCTCGACATTAGTCGGCATCGTGAGAAAAGCGTAGACAATGAACACAACGAAGCAAACAAAGTTGGCAGCAACAGTGGTTGCAGTCAAGGTAGTCCAAATTCCAAAAAAGCAAAGGCACCAACCTGGGTGAAGAACGAACGATGCTTAGCGGTAGGTTCGATGACCGCAACCACTGCTGCAATGAAACTGGGGGGTCTCGAGGTGACGGCTTTTAAGGCTGGAAGAAGGATGCTTGCGCAGGCGCTTCAGCGATGACACGGTTCAGTAGTATACATATGAATGAAGACAGTGCATTCATATGTATACTGTATGCATATCATGTACATGTACATATACATACTGTATGTATACTGTATGTATGTATATCGACAGTACTACTATCGATAGTTTTTTTACACTAGCGATAGCTAAAAAAGCCATCGATATTATCGACAGTCTATTTCCCGACAGTTTTGCATAACTAATTTTCGCCGACCCAGCGGCTAGCAAAACCAAATGGCATACAATCCCTTTTTTCGGCTTCACTGGCGCAAATTTCTAATTGCTTGAGCATTACCCACGTTTGGCTGCGGCAGGAGGTGGGCCATGTCTCGTTTAATCCCTCCTGCGAATTTCGTCGTACCGAAATTATTAGTGTAAGTTGTGCAGGAAAGTGTACCTATAATTGAGTGTCAGTTTGAGTTTATTCACTTTAAATTAGGGTTATACAAAAGAGGGTGATAAAAGCATCTGGCCCTTAGCAAGCTGCTAGTTCGGGCCCATGTAATCAGTGCACAAAATAGCGTACCCATGCGTCACCATTAAATAAAAAGCGTACATTTTATATTCATAGAAGATATTACACACAGCTAACAATCAACTCAAGCAAGCATATTCAACCAATGAAATGAAGGAAACGACAATAGAGGACGTTCGTTACAAACATTGAATAATACAAAATACAGATTCAAGAGTATTAGATCATTCTATCCAAACAAAGTAATAAACTTTTTAGTACACTACATTTTGGCAAGAGATTGAAAATTATTTTTATAGATAATGTCCTTTACTAAGTGATAGAAATTTGGGCTTCTTATAACAATTACTGGAAGAGCGTTCCAGATTTTTGTACCAGTATGTGGTAATAATCGCCTGCTATATATGATTCAAACGGCGGGTAACTTAAAAAATATAATCCTCACCTCGTGTGTGCCTTTTTGGTTTGGTTTGGTTTATTGGGGTTTAACGTCCCAAAGCGACTCAGGCCATGATGGACGCTGTAGTGAAGGGCTTGGAAATTTCGACCACCTGGGGATCTTGTGCGTGCACTGACATCGCACAGCATACGGGCCTCTAGAATTTCGCCTTGAAGTGCCTTTTTGGGGGTATGAATATGGTGGAGGGAAACGGGTTATTACTTGACAGAATTTTATGCGCAGCGCAAGCTGTCTTGTAATCACGTGCGACTGGGAATGGCATAATCTGCAGTTCGGGAAATAGTGCTGCACTGTGTTCTCTGTAACCTGAAAAGGTTAAATCGCGCAGGGCACGTTTCTACAGAATGATGAATGGTTCTAGATATCAAGGATAGGTGTAACCCCATGATTCAACGCAGTATGTGAGATGAGAGTGAAAATTGCGAAGTATATTACTCTGAGCGTTTTTAGAGGAAGTTTTGTCGTGCTTGAAAAAGTACAAAACATGCATGGCTTAGTTTGTTGCAGTCGTTACTGATGTGCTCCTCAAAATGCAATGAAGTCCAGCGTGACACCTAGGTATCGGCATGATTCGACTTGAGTAATGTCTTTCAGACGAATCCTCATGTTAATAGAATCTTTGTGTTTGCTGCCTGAAGATATGAAAATTACGAAATTTGTTGATGTGCACTTTACCTTTAATTTATTAGCGGTAATCCATACAGCTATGTTATTTAATTCTTAATAAGCAATTTCTTCTTGTCGAATAATATCTTTGCCGCAAACGAGTACAACTGTATCATCGGCGTGTATAACGGCATCACCTTCTTTTTTTGAAGTTGCGGAAGTCATTTATGTATACGGGAAACAGAATTGGCCCTTATACCGATCATTGTGGTACCCCATGTGTGACTGGCAAAAAGTCAGAGGTGTCTCTTTCTGTGACGATTCCCGAAGGCAGCGGACGCGAAGTACACCGCAGGCGCCGTCTCCGCGGCACCCGGCTGCACGGGGAAGAAGGGAAAGGGAAATAAACGTTCCCCCGCTTTTCGAGGAGAGCAGCCAGTTTTGACTCCCGCCAGCAACGTGTACTGTCGGTTTACGGGCGCCCCTTCCCGCGCCCTCCTCAGGGCACGTCGGTGACCCGTTTCGGCATTCGCTTCCAAGCTCGCCACTTTACAATACTTTAACAGTTTCTATATGCACTCTTTGTTGTCGGTGTGTGAGATAGCTTCGAAAAAATTTTGACGCTACGCCGCGGAACCCATAGCAAGCAAATTTCATTAATAATAATTCATGATCAACCGTATCGAAATCTTTCTTTAAGTCCAAAAATATGCCAATAACTGTTTCTTTATTATCTAAACTATTGGTTTATGGTTTATTGAGGTTTAACGTCCCAAAGAAACTAAGGCTAATTATATATATATCATTTACAATGGCTTTAACGGCTTTGCTTGTTGATTTGTTCGGTCGGAATCCGTGCCGATTAGATGTAGTCAGATTGTATATTTATTCCGGGGGAATATGAAGAACGAGCACATAAAGGCTAAACACAAACCAAGACCAGCATGGTGCAGAGATGCTCGATAGAAAGATGACTGGGTTTCTTAATAAAAGCTAATCTGAAAGTATTAATAGAGAGAATAAAAGGCAAGTAGTCAACACATAGCTAGTGCATGAAGGAAAAAATTCAAGCTAGACGTAATCAAATGATCATGCTTGCAAAATTTGTCCACATTCAAAAGTTTTTTTGATCTCGAACATGTTTGAAGCTGGTTCAAACCGGAACAGAGTGGCGCTCCTGAGCAGAACTCGGAGCTGAACCCGAAAAGCGTGACCCATACCGACTCCGAAAAAATTCCGGTTCAACACCGTGCATGAGGGTGGGTTTAAAATGGCGCTAAACTCGCACTTAGCGCACAGAGGTAGCAAAAACATTGAATCTGGAAAAGCTGCGGCACAGAAAAGAAGAAACGCAGCAAGTTAAGTACTGACAAGAAAATTCTAGCCGCGCTAGACAACTAGATCAGAAAAAGGAGGAGAGAAAAATACGGCGCTGAAGGCAGCCTCACAATGCGCAGGCCTCACAGAAGAAGGGATGGAGAGCGAGGCTAAAATAATTTTTTGAAAAATGGAAAACGAAGGATCGGTAAAAAGGAGTTGAATGAGCAGGCAGCAGCCATTAGACAAGAGACGCCTCTCTTGAAATTGGATAACGGACCAATGAAAGGCCTACCCTAGATTTTTTATCTTGGAATCTATAATCCAAGAGCTGTAAGGCGTGGGGCCCTGCTGCATAGCGGTAGATCATTTCCAACCATCGTTGATCGACGACGTGAAAAAAGGCATTGGTGTTCTCGAGGGGGAGGGAGAACGGTAGGGCGCTTTCCATCAAAATATTTGCCTTCTTTTACTGGACGCATGACTATGAATAGAAGTTTATAAGTCGTTTGCGAAGTCTGAAATGTCTCATTTGGCCTGGAGCATTTCATTGCCAGTGAGAGAGCTAGCGTCACATAGGCACACTTCTCCAGGTTATGGGCCTTGTACTGACGCAGGCAGAGCTTCGTATTTGCGTTGATCAGAAGCCCGAAGGTCCCTGCCATAGCAACGGCGTGATAAAGACCTGGTATGCGATTCTGTTGTTTGTCTAGGGCAGAGTACTTTGCGTTGTTAGACCACGTCACTTGACACCATTGGTTGCGCGTCAGTCCCTCGAATCGCGGACGCCCCAGTTGCCTAGGGCTCCCGAGAGAAGAGAACAGTTTTTCCACGTGAAAGTTAGAGGCCCGACCCCACTCCGATGGAAGATGTGAGGTAGGATACAAATATCTTGTGCCTTATTTGCCAGCCACGTGTGCCCATGCGCACATGTACATGCGGGAGCACAGCTTAACCAGTTTATTTGGCGCAGAAAACGCCAGAGAGGCACCATGCAAGCCTGAAACTCTTTTCAGGCGATGAGAAACTTTGCGAACGTTTCACGTCAAGCAGACAGGACACCATTGTGGGTATGGCGCTCGGCTGGTAGCCTGAAAGACGCGGATTCGATCCCGACCGTGGTGGTCTCATTTTATTATACGCGAAATGCAAGAAGCGTGTGTAATGTGCGATGTCAGTGCACGGTAAAGCAGCCAAGGTGGTGGAGATTTCCAGAGCCCTTCACTACAGCGTACCGCGTAGCCTTAGTCGCTTTGGGACGCTAAGAACGCCGCCGTGAGGGAACAATTTATGACGAAACAGGATGTGTCAAAACAGCACACAAAAAACAGCACAGCGTTAAAACAGCGCTACGGAAAAACTGCTCAGCGACAAAAGAGCACTGGGAAAAAACAGCATGGCGACAACACAGCGCAGCTAAAAAAACAGCATGCGTCAGAGCAGTACGCTGGACCAAACGGCACTCTGATAAAACAGGAACGAGAAAAAACAGCACGACGACGATAGAGCGCAGGGGAAACACAGCACGAGGACATAACAGCATAGCAGAGTACGGTGCAGCACTGCTGGGGGGGGGGGGGGGGGTGAATTCGTAAGCATAACTGCAAACGGTTTGGTTTAGGTTTGGATTGGTTTATGAGGTTTAACGTCCCAAAGCGACTAAGGCTATGAGAGACGCCGTAGTGGAGGGCTCCGGAAATTTCGACCACCTGGGGTTCTTTAACGTGCACTGACATCGCACAGTACACGGGCCTCTAGAATTTCTCCTCCAAAGAAATTCCAGCCGCCGGGGCCGGGATCAAACCCGCGTCTTTCGAGTCAGCAGCCGAGCACCATAGCCACTGAGCCACCACGGCGGCCTAACTGCAAACGGTAAATTACGACATATACGGGAGCGGCAGTGTTCATTTCTGAAGAAAATAGCGCCAGAGCATGCAAACTACGAAAAGACAAGGACGAGACACAAAGCGCTAACTCACAACTAATTTTATTGAAACCAGGCAGCGCCTTTATATGGCGAATTTTCACTGAAAAAGAGGGAGGAGGGCAGGAAAGGTAAAGATATCAAAGCGACCATCACAGCGAGCACACATGAGCAAGCGGTAACCAAAACAAAAACAAAAAAGTTAACAAAGATTATTTAAGGGCGGCATCTAAGAATTCGAACTCGGATGAAAAAAGTGAAACAGATGGGGTGCTGACACACCTATTGCCAAGTTTTCTTATGTGAAAAGCCTCCAGACATTCACGTGCCTCCTTATCTGCGCTTTTGCCAAGAATCTTGGTCTGACTGAATCGTGCCTCGCATCCGTCGCAACCCATAATATGCGCTACCAAATGTGCATATTTATCCTTTAAATCTGATAAATTTCGGGCATGTTCCCCCAAGCGCTCGTTGATGCGACGCCCAGTCTGGCCGACATAGGTCTTCCCACACGTTAAGGGGATAGCATAGACCACTCCTGCGGAACACGTGATGAATGGAGAGTCGTGCCTTATCTGGCAACCCCGCTTTCTTGAGCTGCAAATACGGGGGCACAGCTTTTTCAGCTTGTTGGGGGCGGAAAAAACGACACTCACCCCATGCAGGTACGTGGACGATTTTTTAGGGCTTTTAAAAAAGCAGACTTCCTTCACCTACCCCTCTCCAGTAGGTGAAGTTTTAAATGCTTTTAACAAACATGGACTTGGGCTCACGTTCACCCATGAACTTCCTGACACTAACGTCTTACAATTTTTAGATCTGAAACTAACCTTTCTTGAGAGACATGTTTGCTGGGGCTATTACCCGCGCGCGAAGAAAGATCTTTTGCCTTATGATTCTATGCACTCAAAGACGGTGAAAAGAGCAATAGCGTCGCATTGCTTGGAGTCTTCTTTGAAAAAGTCGTGCCCGCATCGGTTGCAGGCTAGCTTCCACAATCAGGTGAGCCGGCTTTCGGCGGCTGGGTTCCCCTGCTCAGTGTTGACTGCTGTCTGCGAGACCCTTCTAAAGAAACTTAAGCAAGGAACACGAAGAAACTCCGGAGAGGATCGTTGCAGGTCACAGAAGCCGTTGGTGGTGCCTTACTTACACAAAACTGCTACACTTGAAGAAAGTGGCCAACAGGCATGGGGTGAGTGTCGTTTTTTCCGCCCCCAACAAGCTAAAAAAGCTGTGCCCCCGTATTTGCAGCTCAAGAAAACGGGGTTGCCAGATAAGGCACGACTCTCCATTCATCATGTGTTCCGCAGGAGTGGTCTATGCTATCCCCTTAACGTGTGGGAAGACCTATGTCGGCCAGACTGGGCGTTGCATCAACGAGCGCTTGGGGGAACATGCCCGAAATTTATCAGATTTAAAGGATAAATATGCACATTTGGTAGCGCATATTATGGGTTGCGACGGATGCGAGGCACGATTCAGTCAGACTAAGATTCTTGGCAAAAGCGCAGATAAGAAGGCACGTGAATGTCTGGAGGCTTTTCACATAAGAAAACATGGCAATAGGTGTGTCAGCACCACATCTGTTTCACTTTTTTCATCCGAGTTCGAATTCTTAGATGCCGCCCTTAAATAATCTTTGTTAACTTTTTTGTTTTTGTTTGGTTACCGCTTGCTCATGTGTGCTCGCTGTGATGGTCGCTTTGATATCTTTACCTTTCCTGCCCTCCTCCCTCTTTTTCAGTGAAACTTCGCCATACAAAGGCGCTGCCTGGTTTCAATAAAATTAGTTGTGAGTTAGCGCTTTGTGTCTCGTCCTTGTCTTTTCGTGGTTTGCATGCTCTGGCGCTATTTTCTTCAAATCAAGTATGCACCAACTCGCCCAAGAAGAAGTGTTAATGAAGTGTTCATTTCGCTGATTCATTAACTAACAGGTTTGTGCAATGTACGGGAAATGAAATTACCTGTATTTACTGGTGTGTAATGGAATGTCTAACGCTGAAGAAATTGTTCTGGAAGCATTGATTCTGCGGGTTGACCACCATGGCTCTGAATTCTGGCACACACGGCCGACGTTTGGCTGAGAGTGTACCACAAGTTCTTATTCTTCAAAACTGCTGCTGTCGGCAGTTGAACCTTCATCAAGTTTATTTTGACCGAGCAACAGGGTCTTCGTGCACTGAAAATATCCAGTATGCGATGCTTACTTTTAAACACGGCAGGTTAGCCTGAGCGGAAATTTTCAGTTTGTTTGGTGTTTAACCAGGACGTTGCACAGCGGCTGCCTGACGCCGACCGTCGGTTACTTTACTTCGCGGAATGGGCTACACAGCTTACCTGAAAATTCTCGCGTCGGCGCGCATTTGTTCAGTGTAATTTGATATTGAAGCTGTTTTTTTTGCACTTCGAAGAGAAATAATCGGAACATGAATCTTCAGAACATTTATAGCAGTTACTTGTTACGGTTGAAAAAGAATTTTATAAATAGATCAACTTTACAGATTTAACCCTTTTTCAGCAACCTCAAAAAACACCTATCAAACACACAGCTAACACAAGAAACGCAGGGGTGAGTCTACTGACGTGGACTGTGCAGTCTACGGAAGCAGACTTGTTTAATGGCAGGGATTTTCGTTTCACCGGAACTTTATAGCCCAATCGGGCTTGAAGACGGAGAGGGTCCAGGAAAAAAAAAGAACAACGAATTGGTAATTTACTATGTTCTCCTTCAGCAAAGACAGCAAGAAAAGCTTGTCTTAATTGTAGCGGTGGGATGGCTCTAGCCCCGGCATAATTGTGGTATAAGACATTTGATTGGCCAACAGTTACAGGCCGAGCACATTCCTGCAAAATACTCGTAAGAAGAGAATACAAAGCCAGGTCTTCTTTACACGGTGCTTGAAAACTGCCAATAAAAGAAGTGCCGCACGAACTAAAATGCTGATGCGAAGCGTTACTGACTTGCCGTTGTACGTTTAAATGAGAGCTACGACGTTGAACTTTATTCCATCGAATGCGTTATTTCAGAAGGAACATCTGACCGCAGAGCAGATTTCGGGCCAATTTCATCTCTCAGTTGCCGAGATTCTGCTTACATAATATAGAAATAAACCCGGCCATTTTAGCCAAGCAACAAAGGATTGCATAACCACTAATTTTTGCCTTATGCACCGTTGAAGCAACACTGTTCGTCAGTAAATGATAATCCCCTTTTTATAAATGAATCAGCGAAGTGAGCGGTCGCTAACTCCAAAGATCGCTGCATTATGTGTTGTGATCCACCGTTTGCGGTTATGGCTAATATAGTTAACCCCTGCAGCAGCGCTCCGCTGTACTACACTGACCTGCTATGTCTTCGTGCTGATTTATATACGAAAGCATTCCTTGGCTACGTCGGCGAGGTCGTGTCCGCAAAACGTGTCCGGAAATGGCATGGTTGAAATCGAAAGATAATTACGCGAGTATGCTGGCAAAAAATTAGGTCGATAGGATGATTGGTTAATTAATTAGGATCAAATACCGCAAAAATTCGAAATACCGCAGGCGTCGGTATAGTGAGTGGATAGGAAAACAGCCGGGGACAGCTAAATAGTGGAACAATATGCAAAAGAATGAAAATAATGTTTCAAATGAATTGAACTGTAGTTGATGAGTGATAACGAATCCAACAAAAAGTTTGATAGACATCGCTTAAGTAGTTAATTATTTATGGGCAGACACCATTGAATGGTTGAATAGGCTGGATGGGGATATAGTAAGTGGAAGGGAAAGATACCACCGCGCCAAAAATGAAAAAAACCACAATGGTTAATTGAGAAAAAAGAAAGTATATTGAGAGTAAATGAACCAATTTTTAAATAAAGCACAAGATAATTACGATAATTAAGTAGCTACACTAATTAAAACAAAAAGAAAATGATAAAGAGAAATGACGAGTGGCGAGGAGGCGTCAATGCTTTCGCGTTCTCAATATGCGGGTCGCCTGAGTCACGGTATCCAGGTAGAGAGAGTCACAGGTTAAAAACTCAGAAATCATCGACGTACCTAAAAAGAATATTTTTTCTTCTTTTTCAAGCACAAGATGTACAGCTTGATTTACAAAGCCTAGAAAAATACATAGAGCATTGGAGCCGCACATTACCCAGTACAAATGCCGTTCCACTATAAATACGACTGGTCATTGAAAGTGATGAAAGTGACATTAAGGCAATGTTCAAAAAGATTTCGGAAATTCGTCACTAATAGTCCGACAACATACTGGAACAGATTCTCCACGTATTCCTAAACACATGATTTCACCGAAAACAAAAGTTCACATTGTGCCACAGCAGAGAATAAATCTTCTATATTCGTAGTAAGAAACAAAACTGCATCTCATGAGTCTCAAGGTGACCTGCAGAGACGTGCAGAGATTAATTCAAGCTACGAGTTCAATTTTTTTCAAGCACATGATTTACAGCTCTTTTTACACAGCCTAAAAAATACGTAGTGCACTGCAACCACAAATGACCCAGTACAAATCCCATTCCACTCTAAATACGATTATCCATTGAAAACGATGAAAGTGCACATTAAGGCAATATTCAAAAAGATTTCGGAAATTCATCCCTAATAGTCCGACAACATACTGAAGCGGAATCTCACCGTTATTCTAATTGCATGACTCCACCCAAATCAAAAGTTCACATCATGCACTACATATAATAAATATTCATATTCATATTAAAAAGAAAAACCTCGCCTCGTAAGTCTTAATGTGAGCCGGAGAGACGTGCAGAGATTAATTCAAGCTAAATATTAAATTTTTTTTTGTTTTCCGCAATTATTATCTACAGCTTGGTTTACACAGCCTAAAAAATACACAGTGCACTGCAGCCACACATGACCCAGAAGAAATGCCATTCCACTCTAAATACGATTGTCCATTGAAAACGATAAAAATAACATTAAAGTAATGCTCAAAAAGATCTCAGAAATTTCTCACTAATAGTCCTACAACATACTGGAACAGAATATCAGCATTTTCCTGAATTCATGACTTCACAGAAATCAAAAGTTCACATTCTTCCATTGCATTGAATAAATCTTCTATATTCATAGTAAAAAGCAAAACCTAATTAAGTCACTTTTAAGGTGAGCTGGAGAGACATGCAGAGATTATTGCAAACTAAGTATTAAATCCTTTTGTTTTCAAGCACATGATCAAGAACTTGGTTTCCACATCCAAAAAATACATAGTCCACTGATGCCACACGTGACCCAGTACAAATTCCATT
The DNA here is from genome assembly GCF_055824585.1 of Amblyomma mixtum. NCBI lineage: Eukaryota > Metazoa > Arthropoda > Arachnida > Ixodida > Ixodidae > Amblyomma > Amblyomma mixtum. The sequence goes on from NC_143014.1 coordinate 247,163,568, forward strand.
CCACTCTAAATACGAATGGCCATTGAAAACGATCAAAGTGGCATTGAAGTAAAACTCAAAAAGATCTCAGCAATTCCTCACTAATAAACCGACAACATACTGGAACAGCATCTCACCATTTTCCTGAATGCATGACTTCACAGAAATCAAAAGGTCACATTGTGCCACTGCATAGAATAAATCCTCCATATTCATAGTAAAAAGAAAAACCTCGTCTCGTCAGTTTTAAGCGGAGCCGCATAGACATGCAGAGATTAATGCAAGCTAATCATTTTTGTTGTTTTTAAGCACATGATCTACAAATTGGTTTCCACACCATAAAAATACATATAGCACTGCAGCCACACATGACCCAGTACAAATGCCATTACACTCTAAATACTACTGGCCATTGAAAACGATAAAAGTGGCATCAAGGTAATGCTCAAAATGACGTCAGAAATTGCTCACTCATAGTCCGACAACATGCTAGAACTGTTATCACTGTTTTCCTGAATGCGTGACTTCACAGAAATCAAAACATCAAATTCTTCCATTGCAATAAATGAATCTCATATTCATAGTAAAAAGCAAAACCTAATCGCGTCACTCTTAAGGTGAGCTGCAGAGACGTGCCGAGATTAATGCAAGCTAAATATTAAATATTTTTTGTTTTCAGGCACATGATCAAGAGCTTGGTTTCCACACTCCAAAAATACATAGCGCACTGCAGCCACACATGACCCAGTACAAATGCCATTCCACACTAAATACAACTGGCCATTGAAAACGAAAATGATTTTGGAAATTTCCCACTAATAATCTTACAACACACTGGAACAGAATCTCACCGTTTTCCTGAACGCACCACTTCACAAAAATCAAAAGTTCACATTGTTTCATCGCATTGAATAAATATTCTATATTCATAATAAAAACAAAAACCCCTTCTCGTTAGTCTTAAGGTGAGCCCCACAGACATGCAGAGATTAATGCGAGCTAAATACTCAATTTTTTTTTTGTTTCACGCACATGATCTTCAGCTTGGTTTACACAGAGTAAGAAATACACAGTGCATGCAGCCACAAATGACCCAATACAAATGCCATTCCACTCTAAATACGACTGGCCGTTCAAAACGATAAAAGTGGCATTAAAGTAATACTCGAAATGTTTTTGGAAATTCCTCACTAATAGTGCGACAACACACTGGAACAGATTCTCACCATTTTCATGAACGCACGATTTCACAAAAACCAAAAGTTCACATTGTTTCATCGTACTGAATAAATCTTCAGTATTCATAGTAAAAAGCAAAAACTCGTCTCGTCACTCTTCAGGTGAGGTGCAGAGACGTGGAGAGATTAATGCAAGCTAAATATTCAATTTTTTTCTTTAAGCACATGATCAACAACTTGGTTTACACAGCCTAAAAAATACATAGTGCACTGCAGCGACAGATGACCCAGTAGAAATGCCATTCCACTGTAGATACGATAGGCCGTTGAAAACGATAAAAGTGGAATTAAAGTAATATTCAAAAAAATTTTCGGAACTCCTCACTAATAGTCCGAAACATACTGGAACAGAATCTCACCGTTTTCCTCAACGCATCACTTCACAGAAATTAAAAGTTTACATTGTTGCTGTGCATAGAATAAATCTTCTATATTCACAGTAAAAAGCCTCGTTTCGTCAGCCTTAATGTGAGCCACAGAGACATGCAGATATTAAGGCAAGCTAATATTCGTTTTTTTTTATTTCATGTTTGAAAATTAGCTTACTTTAAGTACCAAAATGTTGAGTTTGCCCTCCGATCTCTAAGTCTGCTTGTAGAGAAGCGAAGAGAAGTGATGTCATGAGTAGGTACGGTTTAGGGGTGGTGTACGAAATATTTTTCGTACTTCTTTTTTCGCCCCACGCACCTCTTCAAAATGTCTGCATTGAAGACGTTCGGTCTTGTTGAACTCTGAGTTCAGTAATCTTAGCCGGAAGTGTGTAGAAAAGCACAACTGGCACGGTCTCAGAGTGGAGAATACCAAGTGCAGCGATGAATACAGCATTTGCAATCGGATATGAAGTGCGATCGAACGACGAGAAAGCAAGAAACCGATGTATACCAAGGCTACCAAACTACGACAGACGTCCAGCCGCAGTACCACTAGAACAGTGCAACCAGCTGATTTTACCTTGCACGAATTGAATTTTTATCTTCACCAATACGAGCACTGATAATCGCTGAAACACGCTAAATGAAACTGAAACAAGACCTGGAAGCATCGCATGCAATTCCAAGGCCATCGTTTAAAAAATGGCGCACAGGACAACTTTGTCAAAAGAGCCACGTGATTTTATTAGTATTAATCAGAGAATCTTAATGTTTTATCTTATTTAAGCTGCGTGAAATGATGTAATTTGCTCCTTAATAGCTTAGCAGTATATCTCAACCCCTCCTCCCCCCTCTTTCATTCTCCACACTTACTTCGCTCCCATTTCGTTGAAAACTACATGTGGGCTTCGATTTATCGCCTATTATAATACAAACGGATTAAGTCGGAGATCCAGACAGTTGGCTTCCTTCATATGCATGGCATCAACGAGCCACTCATTAATTTAATACGAAATATATGAGCATAGATCTGTTGCAACAGGCAAGAAAGCTGAAGCGTGTAGGCGGTATAGCAGAAACTGCCAGTGGAAACAACATAAATTGAACGAATGGCAAGCAGCTGGCAGTTGTGCGTAATACCTCTTCCTGGATACCTCTTCCGTAATGCCTTACCCTGATTTGTTTGGTTATCAATGACATTCTGTTTTGACAACATTCAATCCTACTGGCTTCTCGCGCCTTCTTCAAACGGTGACCTTCATACATCTAGCCTGAGTTTGCGGATGGCTTTCCCTCCAATTGTCGCGATGCTGCAGCACTCATGACCATGCGAATCGCGTCCGAAAAGAATAAGTTCTCGACCCGCACTAATAAATTTTCCGGTTGTGAAGTTTTGGTCCAATACACTGGTCGCATCTTCTTTCCACATGGTAGCTTGTAATATTCTTTTAATTTTGTCTTGCTTCGTTGACTGGTCTCAGCTGATTTCCCACATGTAAGTGCATGGCGCAAATTGGCAATCCGTTACAAATGATGCCAGTGGACCGCAGCTGCACTCATTTGGCTTCATTTGCACATGGCGAGTGGTGGGCCTTTTTTAAAGTTTCAAAGGATATAATAAATATTTTTTGTTGCGTTGTGAGGATCTGTCTCAAATGTGAGTGCTATAAAATAAGCCACTCCTGAAATGTAACAATCTCCCAAGAGACGACTAGGGACGAAATCGCGAGAAAAACAAAAAACAAACTCATAATCGCGGTGAAAAACGTACGTGTTCGTGCTGCCTTTCGCCCTCACTTAAGGAAAAAATAACTATCACCACCTGCCACGCACCCCACGGGATGCCAGGGTTTAGACATCTAAGCTTCTAAATGTGCATGTTGCGCTGCTATTTCACACCCCCAACTATAAATGTGGTGTTGTTGATAACGCCTTTAACACCAGTCAAGTTCTCAATATTAAACAGTTGCAGTATAAAGATATTTTTGGAGCCGCATGAGGCGCGTGACTGAACATTCCACCGAGTAAATATTTCGTCGCTACAACTGTAAATAGCAACAGGCAACCAAGGCCGGAAAGGTCGATGCATTTGAAGTAGCGCCAGTGTGGAAGGGGACATATTATCCGCATCAAACCAATGATTATTCCATCAGTACCAATGAAAAGCACACTTCTCTTTTTCTTCTAATTTGCTCTCCTGTGTACGCATAATAACCAAGAAACCTTTTAGACTTGAGTGAAGAAGTTATTGGAGATGTCTACACGTCCTGATATGGTGTATTTTGTGGAACGGAATCGCAACCGGCGTTCTATGTTCTAGAGTTACAAGCCCAGTCTCCGATTTTAACTGTATAAAACAACTTTAAGAGCTTACCATGGTGCCATTGGATACATGATGTCGGTGCCTTGACGCCCGGTTTGTGCACTGCTCGTCCCCCTGGCTGCAATCCACCTGCATGGTGCGTCGGTACGCGACACATCATGTCCAGACGCTCCTGAGAAGGAAAGAAATGCCCAGCAGCAGGGAGAGCAGTCAGGGCATGGTGTGAACGAAGACGCGCCGTCGCCGATTCTCTTTTCTACCTCGGTGCTGGGCGGCTGAGGCGTCCGCAATTCGACGGGGTGACGCACAACCAATGGTGTCAATTGGCGTGGTCTAACAACGCAAAATCATTCGCCCTTGCCAAACAACAGGATCGCATGCCAGGCCGGTATCACGCTGATGCTATGGGAGGGACGTTCGTTCTTGTAATCAACGCAAATACGGAGCCCAGCTCGCGTCAGTATAAGCCCCATAACCTGGATAAGTGTGGACATGTGACGCTAACGCTCTCACTGACAATGAAATGCTCTAGGCTAAACTAGCCATTTCAGACTATGGAAAGGAGTTATACATTTCTATTTATAGCCATATGCCCAGTAAAAGAAGGCCAAAAATTTGATGGAAAGCGCTCTACCATTCTTCCTCTCCCCTCAGCAGCACCAATGCCTTTTTTCACGTCGTCTGTCCCCGATGGTGGGAAAGGCTTAACCGTTAAGCAGCAGGACCCTACGCCTTACAGCTCTTACATTATAGAGCCCAAGATGAATAACCTAGGGTAGGCCTTTCATATTGTCCATTATCCTATTCGAAGAGGGGTGCCTCTTGTGTAATCGCTGCTGCCTGCTTTTTGATCACTTTTTTTCCGATCCTTCGTTCTCCAATTTGAAAAAAAAAAAATTTCAGCCTCGCTTTCCATTCCTTCTTCCGTGAGGCCCGCAAATAGTGGGGTTGCCTGACTTACTTCGTCTCTTCCTTTCTGTGCCGCAGCTTCCCCAAATTCAATGTCTTTGTTGGCTCTTTGCGCTATTTGCGAGTTTAGCGCCATTTAACCCCCCCCCCCCCCCTCATGCACGGTGTTGTACCGGAATTTTTTCGGGTTTTATACGGCTCACGCTTTTCGGGTTCAGCTCCGAGTTCGGCTCAGGAGTGCCACTCTGTTCCGGTTTGAACCAGCTTCAACGGGTTCGGGATCAAAAATGCGGACGAATTTTGGAAGCATCAACATTTGATGACGTCCAGCTTGAATTTTTTTCTGCATGCACTAGCTATGTGTTGACTACCTGTCTTTTGTTCTCTCTGTTAATACTTTCAGATTTGCTTTTATTCAGAAACGCAGTTATCTTGCTATCGACAATTTCTACACCATGCTGATCTTGGTTTGTGTTTAGCCTTTATGTGGTCATTCTTTGTATTACCCCGCAATAAACAGATTCCTTCACACTCCGCCTGTTTATTGAATAATCCATGCTGAATGACCACTTGCTCCGAGTAGAAGACAAACGCGTCAGATAGAATGAGCCCTTGTTGATTTATGAATTGATACCTGCCTTCAGAAAGTCACGGCAGGTAATTAACTCGGTCATCAAGAAGCAAATGTGCGTACCGAAACTCCCAGATTGCTCCCTTTACGAATTTTCAAAGCTGAAGCTGGCAATTAGCTTTAAGGAATATTTCACTAATGTTGATCTTAACATAGCTCTGCAAACCCCTCAAATTAATCATTTTCGATTGCCTGCGAGTTGTGTACAGTCCTATGTATTTTTCGATATAACACCCACGGAAATATGTTCTTTGGTGTTGTGATTATCCACTGGTAAAGCTGCTGGTTGTGATGCTAAAGCAACAAAGTTTCTAAAATCGAATATACACATACTTTTCCATTCCTAGAAAAGATATTTAACACCGCCTACCACTCCGGCACGTACCCTGTTGTTCTTAAAAAGGAAGGGTGTCTGTTGTGTTCAGGTGTGGGAATCCAGATGTGATAGAAAACTACCGGCCTGTATCAATCCTATCTACAATTAATACATTATTTGAGAAACTTATAACAAAACCTATGGTAAACGTTTTATTAAAATACAATCTGACTCTATCTAATCAGCACTTATTCCGACCGAACAAATCAACAAGCATAGCCATTACAGCCATTGTAAATGATATATATATATATATATATATATATATATATATATATATATATATATATATAGATATATATAATAGTTTACATAACACAGAAACAGTTATTGGCATATTTTTGGACTTAAAAAAAGATTGCGATATGGTTGATCAAGAATTATTATTAATGAAATTAATTTGCTATGGGTTGCGCGACGTAGCGTCAAACTTTTTTGAAAACTATCACACACAACGACAGCAAACAGTACATATAGAAATAGACACCTCCGACTTATTGCCGGTCTCACATGGGGTACCACAATGATCGCTATTGGGGTCAATTCTGTTTTCCTTATACAATAATGATCTCCCCAAGTGCAAAAAAAATGGTGATGCCTTTAAATACGCCGATGATACAGGTGTTCTCGTTTGAGGTAAATGTATTGAAGACTAGAAGAAACTGCTTATAAAAAATTAAATAGCATAGCTGTATGGTTTACCGCTAATAATTTAACGGTGAACTGCACATAGGGAAATTGCGTAACTTTCACATCTATTAAATTAAAGATTGGTCAACAGGACATTACTCAAGTGGAATCATGCCGACACCTGGGTGTCATGCTGGACTCGTCATTGCATTTTGAGGAGCACACCAGTAACGACTGCAAGAAACTAAGCCATGCATTTTCTGTACTTTTTCAAGCACGACAAAACTTTCCTCTAAAAACGCTCAGACTAATATACTTCGCAATTTTTCACTCTCATCTCACATACTGCGTTGAATCATGGGGCTATACCTACCCTTCATATCTAGAACTATTCATCATTCTGCAGAAACGTGCTCTGCGCATTTTAACCTTTTCAGGTTACAGAGAACACACTGCAGCACTATTTCCCAAACTGCAGATTATGCCATTCCTAGTCGCACGTGATTGCAAAACCACTTGCGCTGTGCATAAAATTCTCTGAAGTAATAACCCGTTTCCCTCCACCAACTTTATACCCCCAAAAAGGCACTTGGAGGCGAAATTCTAGAATCCCGTGTGCTGTGCGATGTAAGTGCACGCAAAAGAACCCCAGGTGGTCGAAATTTTCGGAGCCCTTCACTACGGCGCCCCGCATAGCCTGAGTCGCTTTGGGACGTTAAACCCCAATAAACCAATCAAAACGGAACCAAAAAGGCACACAGGAAGTGAGGATCATTATATTTTTTAAGTACCCGCCGTTTACAACATATACAGCAGATGATTATTAACATATATTGGTGCAAAAATCTGGAACACTCCTTCAGTAATGGTTAAAAGAAGCCCTAATTTCTCCGCTTAGTAAAGCCCATTATCTATAAAAATTACTTTCAATCTCATTCCGAAATGTAGTGTACAAAAAATGTATTACTTTCTTTGTATAGAATGGTCTAATACTCCTGAATCTGTATTTAGTATTATTCAATGTTTCTAACGAACGTCCACTGTTGTCGTTTCCTTCATTTCATTGGTTGAATATGATTGCTTTAGTTGATTGTTAGTTTTTTGCAGTATCTTCTATGCATATAAAATGTACATAATTTTTTTTTAATGTTGACGCCTGGGTACGCTATTTTGTGCACTGATTACATGGGCCCGAACTAGCAGCTTGCTCAGGGCCCAGATGCTTTTATCACCCTCTTTTGTATAAACCTCATTCAAAGCAAATAAACTGAAACTGAATTATAGGTACACTTTTCCGCACAACTTACATTGTAATAATTTCGGTAGGACGAAATTCGCAGAAGGGAATAAACGAGACGTGGTCAACCTCCTGCCAGAGCCAAACGTGGGTAACGCGCAAGCAATTTGAAATTTGCGCCAGTGAAGCCGAAAAAAGAATTGTGTGCCAGTTTCTTTCGCTAACCGATGGGTGCGCTAAATTTAGTGATGCTAAACTATTGGGAAATAGACTATTAATAATATCGATAGCTTTTTCAGCTATCGCTAGTGTAAAAAAGCCATCGATACCAGTACTATCGATACACTATCGATAGCTTTACCGAGAGTACAATCGATAGTAGAATTAATAGTATTACTATCAATAGTATTACTACCGATAGTACCGCTATCGATAGCAAGACTTTCGATAGTGAGACTGTCGATAGTAACATTATCGATAGTAACACTGTTAATGATATGCATTTGTTGGCTAGCGATATAGCCAAACATTTGCGATACCTGATTGGTTTCGCGGTCTTATGAGGCTTAACGCTCGAAAGTGACTCAGGCTATGAGGGATGCCGTAGTGGAGGTCTGCGGGTAAATTTCGGCCAGCTGTGGTTCTTTAACATGCACTGGCATCGCATAGTACACGGGCCTTTTGCCTTTTGCCTCCATCGAAAGAGATCCGGCGAGCCCAGGGATCGAACCCGCGTCTTTCTATTCAGCAGCCGAGTACTACAACCTCCGCGCCGCTCTGGCGGCATATGCGATAACTGACTACCAGGAATACTCAATTAATGCATTTATGAAATGTCTTGTCGACGAATGAAAAATTTAATTCCGCAGTAAAAGATCCGGAGTATGTTCATCGATACATTCATACTCAAAAGTAAAGCTTTTCGCACGTTTCGCGACTTTCAGCAGTGCGATCTTCTTTGTTTACTGAACTGTCGCATCTTCAATGGAACAAGGAAGTCTAGAACTTGCGCAGTCATATGTACCTTGTGTTCAGTGCATAGAAATGTAATGCGATGCTTACCAAGCATTTCATAGATGGTGCGGTTGTAGGCGTACGTGGCATTGGTTTATTGCTCGAAGTTTGGAAGTATTTTGAATTAAATACTAGATGAGAAGGACATCTTTATAGACCAGCTACATAAAAGCAAAATATAAGCAAAAAATCACAGATTACAGGAAGCAGTTCAACATAAATATATGTATTTATGTATCACAACGTAACCAAGGCATTCGAGAGCATGATTGGAGGAACAAGAACAACGAACGTCAATTGCTGTACATATTATTTGTAGGCTCGTGACAGCATGGCATATGAACTGAGCATGCCAGGTGGATTTTTCTGTTATATGCCGACCTATATACCAGTTCGGCTGTTTTAAAAATAACTGGCAGGGTGTTGACAGCATAGAAGAGTTGAAATAAAATGACTACCACTTTAAGCTGAGACGCAAAAGCGGGAAAGTTCAGTGTAAAAGGTAGCTGGGAAATGCGTCCGATGAAAGAACAAACAGCACTACGAGTTGTACTGCCAAAGACGACATCATCTTGCACTGCACGCGTCGTGTTGCTGACGTAACCGCTGCAGAAATGCTTTTCGCACACATGCTTTGCAACTAGGAAATTCGCGGAACTAACACTTTAGAAAAAAACCAGCGAAAAAGACGGGGACAAAGGAGAGACGAGGCACACACAACGATTGGTGCCTCGTTGTGTGGTCGTTGTGTGTGCCTCCTCTCTCCTTTGTCAGCGTCTTTTTGGCTGTTTTTTTCTTAAGTATGTACCAACTAACCCAGATTTAAACTCTCCTGCAAAACTAACACTTTATCCAGTAACTTTACGTAGGGAATGTATGCAGAGCTCTGTGACTCGAAGGCTGCGAAAACGGGCGAGGCCTGCCAGTTGCTCATACCATCACCTCCATAGCAGTCACTCGGAAAACCAAGTTTATCATGCAGTGGATACGTGTGGTTGATTTTATAGAATAGATAGAACTATATACAGGAAATAGTATCAACACGGCTATCGATAGTACTACCGAAAGTACTATAAATACTACTATCGATAGAACCATCGATATTACTATCGATACTACTAACGAAATGATTAACTATCGATAGCACTATCGATACTACTATCGAAAGTACTAACTATCGATAGTACTACTGATAGCGCGCTATCGACGATACTGTCGATAGTAGGATAGCGGCTCAACTATCGATAGTATCGGTAGTATATCGATAGTTTTGCATCACTAGCTAAAATACATTGGGGACCGCGTAAATAATCTGAAATACGCACCAGTGAAACCGAACCAAGAAGTGTGGGCCAGCTGCTTCATCAACCGGCGGGTGTTTTAAAAAAGGTTTGAGCGGCACGCGAGCAATCCGAAATTCGCGCCAGTAAAACCGAAACAGGAATTGAGGCCATGTTGCTCACACTAACGTCTAGGTGGGCTAGAATTGACCGGGCCGCTGGGGTCTAAGGGAGTGTCTTCTCTTGTCATAGCTTCAGTACGATAAATCACTATTTCGCGAACGTCGTCGTGCGAGCAGTAGGCCTTCCAATAAGACGACTCACCGTCGCCGACTCGGTTTTGTCGCCTGTATACTGGACGGCTGATGCGTCGCAGAAACGACAGGGTCACGTTCGACGCGGAGTGTCTAGTGACGCGGCCTAACAATGCAAAATCGTCCGCATTAGCCGAACAACTGAATCGCACTCCAGGGTTACAGCTTGTAGTTAGTAGGCGGGATCGTGGTTCTAATCAACACTAAGTGATGTCTAGCTCTTGTCAATATCAGCGATGTTATCTAGTGAATTCGAGCTGAAATTACGCGAATACTGTCATTGAAAATTTGAAGCTTCAAACTGATTCGTAGTTTACCAAAAAGCTATATACAGAAGGTTCCAGATCCAAAGGCTGCATAGGGGCCTCCTCTTACTTGGAGATAAGCACGGAGCAAGACCGCGTTACATTCGTATATAAGGGAACGGGAAAATAGAAAGCATTGCAGCACATCAAACCCTAGGGGCCAAGTTTCGGCATTTAAAACTTCGAAAACATGGAATAATCTTTACAAAATAATAGAGCTCTCCGGGCCGCGAAAGAAGGTAAAAGGTAAAATGTGAGTGGTCGCTTCCCTGCCCCTGTACAGATCTAACCCTTTCTCCGACAACCTCTTACCCCATTCGTGGGAAAGGGCGAGCAAATATCTATACGGCCCCCAATTCGGTAATTTCTACGTTATCCTTTTCGTTATTTATGAGAGGCGTGTGTCTTGTCTGGGTACTGCTCCCGCTGCTTTCGGGCTCTTTTGCCAAGGATTTCGTTTTCTACCGCGGAAAGCCAATTGTTTTGAACACGCTTTCAATTCATTTTTACTTTTCTGTGAAATCCGTGAACTGAAACTTTGTTCATTGCGGCCTACTGTGCAAAAGCTATGGGCAGCCATTGGTCAATGGTTCCGAGATTATTCACGCCCCTTCGCAACACGCACCAAGGCATGGTGGGGTTTAATACACACGCGCCTTATTGCTACGCCTTCGCGTCACTCCCTTGAGGCTACGAGGCCCTGATTGGTGCGTCGTGCCGGCAGCAACACGCCGAGTCTGCTCGACAGCCAATAAGACAGTGGCTGGGATCCAGCAGCCTGAGACAGGATGACGTCTGCGCACCGCCCCTATGGCTCAGTTTCCTTTGGGATGGCGGGGAGCGCATCCGCATGCTAGACACGTGACGGAAATGTTCGTGTAACAGAACGGATGCTGGAACGTGATAGGTCCCAGAGAACAATAGCCTCCCGTACTAGCCCCTGCCTGTCGGCCAGCACGCTGTCGCCAGGGGGGCGGCAAATGTCCTTGTAGGGTTTTTCCGTCGCTGAGGGCGGCTTCTCTCAAGAGATGGCGCTATCAGGCTGTCGATGCGCGTTTCTACAGCTACAAAAAGAAAATCGTTCAGAAAGCATTTCGTCGCTCTTAAAGATCACAGTACTAGTACGACAAACAGAAGGAGCACCGCTCAACGCCCTTACTCATGATAGAACAGAGTTAACCGTTCCGGATAACAACGATAAGGAGCGGTCGAGATCTTGGATAAGTTGGATATGTCGGGCCTATATTTATTATTGTGACAATAGAAATGCTTAAGAATTTCGCTTATATCTAGTTATTCGTCTGCGAAGAGAAATTTCATTCAAGTTAAGCGAAAAGAAAATAATAAAAGAGAGGCTGCGCGCACATCTGTTATTCCTTAATATTTCACAGAAAATGGCTGCGCAAAAACGCTACTCTTCTTGAGTGCCACTTTTTGTTTTTATGAACAGAATGTCGGTGAAGAAAAATGTATGGAACTGAGTATTCTTTCACAACAATTAAAGGGCACAACGTCCGCGAAAGGCGCCATTTGATCTTAATTTGCACCCTCAGTTCTATTTAAGCAACACACAAACCTGCACTGGTTAAACTTACTGCACCATAGGCGCATATTTTTTACGCACGACTAGAATTGTTTTTTTCCTTTTATGTCAACTAAAAACTGTTTTTAAAGCACTATAATTCTTCGTGGTACGTGTGAAGTATTTGTGTCGTGAAAAGAAGCCGCAGGCTTATTGAAGTCAGGCCTGCGAGGCTCAAGAGCGCACTATTTTTCAGTCGCTGACTTCAGTGGTAGTGAAGATGTGCAACTGATGGAGTAGTCGGAAGAAGAACTTCGTGAATATCGATACGATCGCGTACTGCTCCGGAGTTTCGGGCCCGTGAAGCGGAGCGAAAACTTCGGTGGGGAGCGGACCCTCCCGTGCGCGCTCGATACTATAAGCAGACGACACAAGGGCGAGATCAGGAAGTTTGCGTTCGCGTCCACGAAGCGCAAGCCACCGGATGCCGGAGACAGGCGAATGACGGTGGTGCCACGCTTGCGATCTAGCGACAGTTCAACGCCAACAAACCGAGTTTTGCTTGTTTTTTTAACGGCGGAATCTCAAAAGATGCTGCGGATATAAGAGGTACAGCTGTACGCTTATCGGCCCAATTAATCAGTAACATCGCAGTGAGGCAGGGTTAAGCCACAAGCTGCTGCTGAAATTCGCATAATTTTTATGGCCACCAGGTAATTTTTGTTTGTAAATTCGCGCGTATCAATTTTTCTCTGAGGATAAAGCTAAAGCAGTGATTGTAGTGCTCTCCGCGAATACATGCTCTCGCAGGGACACCTGGATGATATGAACAATGTGGCCTATTCCCAACTGGATGGACTCCCCAGCAAAGCAAGGGGTATACAGAGTGCATGTATGACGAGGCTTCCCCTATTCCGCGTGCATGCTCTCATGGGAACGCTCGAGCGAAATCTACAAAAATCATCGATGCAATTAAAAACACATTTTTTTTTGTTTTCAAGCACATGACCTACAGCCTGGTCGACATTGCTTAAGAAAATAGAGAGAGAACTGGAGCCACACATGACCCAGTACAAATGCCATTCCAGTGTAAATACGACTGGTCATTTAAAAGAATAAAAGTGGCATTAAGTAATATTCCAAAAAGATTTCAAAAATTCTTCACTAATAGTCCGGCAACATACTCGAACAGAATCTCACCGTTTTCTTCAATGCAACACTTCACAGAAATCAAAAGTTCACATTGGGGCTCTGCACAGAATCAATATACTATATTTATAGTAGAAAGCAAAACCTCATCTCGTCACTCTCAAGGTGAGTTGCAAAAACATACGGATATTTATGCAAACTAAATATTCAATTTTTTGATAGTCCGTTTAGAATTAGTTTGCTTAAAGTAAAAAAAGGTTGAGTTTGCCCCATTATCTCTAATTTTGCATGTAGGGAAGCAGACAAGTGATGTCACGAGTGGGTACGTATTAGCGGTGCTATAATAAATATTTTCCTAGTTCTTTTTTAGGTCCCGAGCACTCGTGCAAAAGGTATCCAGTGTAGACGCATTGGTCTTGTTGAAATCTCCGTTTAATAATCTTCGCCGAAAGTGGGTAGAAAGCCAGAGGTGACACGATCTACGAGTGGAGCCTACCAACTGCAGTGATGACTGCAGCAGTTGCAATGGGACATCAGGTGGGATTGAACGACGACAAAGCAAGAAACCGATGTAGGTCAAGGCTACCAAACGACAATGACAGACGTCCGGCCGCAGTACCAGTAGATGAGTGCAACCGGCTGATTTTATCATGCGCGAGTTGTATTGTTATCTTCACCAATGCAAGCACTGATAATCAGTGCAACACGCTAAATGTCACAGAAACAAGACCTCGAAGCCCCGCATCAAATATAGAGGCCAACGTTTAAAGATGGCGCAAAGGACAACTTAACCGACCATTTTCAATGAGCCACATGGTTTTATTAGTATGAAGGAGAGAACCTTAATTTTATCATTTAAACGATGAGAAATGATATCATTTGCTGCCTAATAGTTTTGCAGTATATCTTCTTCGCCCCCCCCTTCCTAGTCGCGGTGAATTTTCTTTCTCAACACCTACATCAGTCCTAATTCTTTGAGAACTACATCTGGGCCTCAGCTTGTCGCGTATTATAATACAAAGGAATGAAGCCATCATGCCAGACAGTTGGCTTCCATCATATGCTTGTCATAAAGGAGCCAGTGAATATTTTATTAAATAATATGTGAGCGTAGATATGTTGTAATAGGCAAGAAAGCCGAAGCGTGGATTGGGTTTAGGAGAAGCTGCCAGTGGAAACAAGAATGAAACGAAGTGCAAGCCATTGACAGTTGCGGGTGATACCTCCTGCCTCTCTTACCGTGATTTCTTTACTGCACTGCAGAGAATCCGAAATCAACTTTACTTCACTAAAGGACTGTCTTTAATGCTGAAAACACGCGAATGTCTGACTAAAAATGACACTCTATTTCCACAAATTGAAGTCCAACTTGCTTCTCGCGCCTTCTTCAAACGGTGGCCTGTTTTTTCCTTCTATGGTCGCAATGCTGCAGCACTCATGAGCATAGGAATCGCTTTCAAAAAGAATAAATTCTTTACCAGCACGAATAAATGCGCCGGTTCTCAAGTTTTCGGTCTACATCTTGGAAGCTTCTTATTTCCGCTCGGTACGATGTAATATTCCTTGTTTTATTTCTGTTTCGGTACCTCGTCTCAGCTATTTTCCACTTGTAAATGAATGGTTCGAATTGCCATCCATTGCAAATGGTGCCAGTGGGCCCCAGCTACACTCATTTGGCCACCCTACATATACAAGGCCACCCTATATAACTATACATGCAACGAATTTAGGATCTTACCTTAATGCCATTGGAGGTGGTGTCGGTGCCTTGTCGCCCGGTTTGTGAACTGATCGTTTCTTTAGCTGCAATCCGCCTTGTGCGTCGGTATGCGCCACTTCACGTTCACCGCGTCCTGAGACCAAAATACATTCCGAGCAGGAGAGGCCGCAATCGGGGCATATGGAGCGAAAGAAGACCCGCCGTCGCCGATTCTCTTTTCTACCTCAGTGCTGGGCGGCTGAGGCGTCCGCAGTTCGACTGGGTGAGGCGCAAACAATGGTTTCAAGTGACGTGGTCTAACAAAGCAAAACCACCCGCCCTAGACAAACAACAGAATCGCATGCCAGGCTCATGTCACGCTGCAGCTATGGCTGGGACATTCGTGCTTGAGAACAACGCGAATACGGAGCCCGGCTTGCGTCTGTATGAGCCTTACCCATAATCTAGAGCAGTGTCCTTATCTCACGGTAAGCCTATACCTGACAATTGGAGGCACTAGGTCAAATTAAGGCATCTGAAACTTCGAAAACGACTTATATACTTGTATTTAGTTCCATCGTGCATGCTATAATCATAAAAAAAACGCATTTCGACAGCAGCCATATCAGGATAAGACATGTATCAAACCATTAAATAATAATGTAAGAAAGCAATGAAAGGTTGGAACAGCAGAACAGCCCGATCCACTCCAGAAGGGTCGTCCTTCTACAAGCAGCCACCAAGGGATAGGGTTTTTTTGCGCAAGCTGAGGTTTTGGTAATGTGGCGAACTTGCGACTGTGTTTGCCTCAGTTCCGATTGAGTGAGGATCAGCATAAATAGGCTTATCCCTAAAAAGGGCCAAATAAGGTTTTTGAAAAGATATGGAGTATACCTAAAATCTTTCGATAATCTAAGTTTGCCCGAGTTCGAACAAAAATTTTGCTAAACCTATAAGCGGTTGACGCGGAAATACTCTTTGTATATTAAGGGAGCAATTACACACTAACATCCGCTCAAGCGCTGTTAAACTTAAACAAAGGACATTTATGAGCTTCCTCAGAGACTTCGTTGCTGAAAAAAAAAACTCCCCCACTACTCTCTTGTTTCTTTATTACTAATCTATACCACCCTAGGAAATTCCCTTGAACGCACCCACCGTTTAGGAAAGTTTGCTTCCGAAAAGCAACGACCAATTATAGCAAAATTCGCTCATTTTAAGGATAAGCAAACGGTGTTAGCTGCTGCTCGCAAACTAAAAGACACTGGATTTTCTATTAGCGAGGATTTTTCTGCTGCCACCCGCATGGCAGGAAAAAAGTTGATACAGTACGCCAAAGCAAATGACAAAAAGTTCAGGTTGTCTGTTGACAAAATGCGAATGGGTGACAGGACCTACAGATATGACAGTGAAACCGATTCCGTAATCTCTTGCAGCTAGCTAGCTAGGAAATCAGGTCCTAATACGCATACAGGCGCTGCAAGAAGCGCATCGGGGTCGAGTTTATCAGTAACATTCGCTAATATTCGTAGCTTGCTTCCGAAGCGCGATCAGATCTGTTCTTTCATCGATGACAACAACACTGATATTATCATACTAACTGAAACCTGGCTACACCCTGATATTAACAGCTGTGAAGTTATGCCTGACAGAAATACTTTCTGTATATATCGTCATGACCGCTCTGAAAGAAAGGGCGGATGCGTTTTGATTGCCATCAAGAAAACCATCAGGTCATTCGTAGTCGAAACACATTCTCCCCTTGAAATTGTCTGGACAGCCTTCGTCTCGTCATCGACAAAGATACTTATTGGTGCCTGCTACCGACCCCCCGATCAGAGTCTCGGCTTTGTTGAGAAGTTACACCTTAGTATTGATGCCGCTATATTGAAATATCCATGCGATCACCTATACCTTTTCGGTGACTTCAACTTTCCAGATATTGATTGGTCTAATTTATCGACCGCTAGCAGCACATCCCAAGATTTTCTAAATTTGACTTTGGACCTTAACCTGTCTCAAATTGTCAACCATCCAACACGTGGCTCAAATACTCTAGACCTAATGTTTAGTAGCATTCATGATTCCATAGGCGATATTACATATGTTGATGATTTCAGTGATCACAAGCTGATGCAATTACCAATTCGAATCAGTCATAGGCACTCCGGTCGTGAAACTAAAAAGATACGGGACTACAATAAGGCCAACTATTCTCGGATTAACACTGATCTTGACACTTTCTTTCGGTTCACATTTCTGCCACATTTTTCTTCTAGAACTGTGCATGAAAACTGGGCCCTCTTTAGGGCAAAGATCTGTGAGTTGGTTGACTTGCACGTCCCATTAGTTCGTGTGAGCAATGATAAGTGTAATCCTTGGTTTAACAATTCCCTTAGAAGGTTTAGAAATAAAAAGAAACGATTATATAAGAGAGCCTTGCTGACTAGCAATCAGAATGACTGGACGTCTTACAAAGTCTGTGTCAATTCATACTGTGCTGCCATACGTGACGCGAAGAATAAATTTTTTTCTTATGATCTCCCCGCATTGTTAATATCCGCGCCTAAAAAGTTTTGGCAGTTGATTGCGCCGCAGCAAAATAATAATCACATTTCTCTATGTAGAGACGCACATGTTCCTGTTCCTGATAATGATATCCCCTCTGAGTTCAACAAATTCTTTTCATCCGTCTTCACTAAGGAAGATCATTCCAGTGTACCATTTGTCCCCGAATTTGACTGGCCGTATATGGAACCCATTACTGTTACTCCTGAAGGCATATCACTTCTAATCGACAACCTCAACCTTTCCACTTCGTGTGGCGTTGATAATATTAATTCCAAGGTACTCAAAAATACTAAGCCGATTTCTAGCGAAATATTATGTCGTATATTCCAGCAATCACTAGAGACAGGTCAACTCCCTGCAGAGTGGAAAATGGCAAAAGTCATTCCAGTTTTTAAAAACGGTGATAGAAATTCTCCTGACAGTTACAGACCAATATCGCTCACATGTATATGTTGTAAACTACTTGAGCATGTTGTTTCTTCTAATGTTCGTCGCCACCTTGAGTCCAATAACTTTTTCTTTCACAACCAGCACGGCTTCAGAAAAGGGTATTCGTGTGACACTCAACTGCTCGAGCTAACAACTGATCTAAATTTTAATATGGATAAAAATGAACAAACAGACTGCATCTTTCTTGATTTTTCGAAGGCGTTTGATCGTGTAGCCCACTGCCGTCTAATCTCAAAGTTGTCAGCACTTCGTCTTGATTCCCTAACTTGATCATGGCTCCGTAACTTCCTTTCCTTTTGCGAACAGTTTACCTTTGTTAATAGTTATTCTTCGCCGTCTTCTTCTGTTACTTCTGGTGTTCCTCAGGGCAGTGTTCTTGGTCCTTTGTTGTTCCTTATCTATATTAATGATCTACCAACTAACATATCATCTGTTGTGCGCTTGTTTGCTGATGATTGCATAATTTACCGTGAAATAAAATAGACTGATGACCATCACCTTCTTCAGCAGGACCTTAATATTATTTCTAAGTGGTGTGAAAAGTGGCTCATGACGCTCAATTCCTCCAAATGTGAAACAATGACTTTCAGCCGTAAACGTTCCAATTCCGAGTTCTGCTACTCCCTGAACAACGTGGCTCTGGCTCAGACTACCTCGTATAAATACCTAGGCATTCTTTTATCACCGCACCTCTCATGGACCGAGCATATCACTTCCATCTGTGCTAAAGCATCTCGCTCCCTTGGTTATCTCCGCCGCAACCTAAAAAATGCGCCTGCGCATGTTCGCAAGTTAGC
The DNA here is from genome assembly GCF_055824585.1 of Amblyomma mixtum. Lineage (NCBI taxonomy): Eukaryota > Metazoa > Arthropoda > Arachnida > Ixodida > Ixodidae > Amblyomma > Amblyomma mixtum. The sequence continues at coordinate 247,182,363 of NC_143014.1, forward strand.
TTACGTGACTTACGTTCGCCCCCAGCTTGAATGTGCATCTCCGATATGGTCCCCGCATCAAAACTATCTGAACTTAAAATTAGAATTGATACAAAACAGAGCTGCCAGATTTATTTCTAACAATTATACCCGCCAATCAAGTGTGTCCGAAATGAAAAAAGAAAACGATCTCCCGCCCTTAGAAAAACGCCGCCAAGTCGCGCTTCTATGCTTGATACACAAGTACGTGTACACAGATAGACCATCACCTCTGCCACTCATCAATCCACTGCGCACGTCTCGACGCTTGCATAATCATCTTAGTTTTTCTCGCATTTTCGGCCGTACAAAAGCGTTAAATTCATCTGCACTTCCTCGTGCCATTTCACTCTGGAATGATCTTCCTGATGCAGTTGCATCGTTACCTAACCCTGCGTCATTCCGTGAACATGTGTTTAACTTATACTGCTAGTGCTAAGTACATATGTTATTTTGTACAACGTACATGTGTTACCATGTTAGCCTTATTTTTCTGTGTATATGCATGTATGCACCTGTAAGTATTGCGCTGTGTAGGTACGATTTAGTTTTGTTAGTTCTTGTGAATTATGTTCTGTTTCGATACTTATATACCCAGTGTTTGCCTCTTGTTGCTGAAATCTTTTTTGATACTGTAACCCCCCTCACACAATGCCCGCCCGGGCCTGTGAGGTTCAATAAATAAATAAATAAATAAATAAATAAATAAATAAATAAATAAATAAATAAACATTGCAGCTTAGAGACTGCATGCCAGCGCTGCATAATATGAGGGGCAATATGATACGATAAGCTGGTTGGTTGTGTATGTAGGCGAACACCTGAATTCATTATTTCTGAAACCCCGTCGCTCATGTGCTGGCCTTCCACTAATCCATAAATTTTATTTAGATCATTCAATAACATGCGCTGAAGATAGGCTCAAAGCTATATTAATCTGGAAGGGGAAACAGCGTAATGTAGAACAAGGGACAGATTTCGACAGAGGTGGAAATTTCTTCTAAGCGCTTGAAAATAAAGCAGCTAGGAGAGCAGACATGCGCAGAGATTACTACAGATACTATCGGAGAGGGACGAAGCAGACATCGTATTAGAGAACGAAACTGCCACCCTGTGAATGGATGCCGCATGACCTCGACCTCAAGCGTGCCGAAACCAGAGAAGTGTGATAAAACCATACTATTGCATTAGAGGGGTGGGACGTAAAGAATTAAAAGAAAGAATTGACCGATTAGATTACTGTCACTTGCTAACAAGATATGCGCGAAGGTAATCCCTGAAAGAATCAGAGAAACCTTAGACTTCAATCAACTAGAACAGCTGGATTTTTAGAAAAGGCACTGCATAATGGATGATTTCCGCACCATCAATCAGTTGATCAGAAATGATCAAAATATAAGCGGACCTCTAACAGAGCTTTCATAGATGACGAATTGTTACAGCCCATCTCCTCGTAGAGAGTAGATGTAAACATGAAATGGACTGCAGGAAGAACATAGCGCATCTAGAGCGGCTCGTAGGGAATGGAAGCTTCCCGCCTGTACTGACCAGGTGCTTGGACTGCAGAACATGACCTGGCTGCTCTTGCGCCTCTACGAACATCCGCATCTTTTCTTAGCTGGGGAGTACGTTCCCTTTCCGTCGCCGCTTTGGGTCTTTATGTGCAGGTGCGTGGAGGCAGTCGTTTTTCTTTTTTTTTCTTGCAATGCTCTCATCGCTTCCCGCTGCTATCGCTGTTTGACTCACAGTAGAAAATATCCGCTTCTTAGAAATAACGGTTCGAAAGTTGAAAAAGACATAGATTTCGAAAACATAGAGTGAGCTGGAATTACTTAGAACACTCAGCGCGAGTGGCTGCGGAGATGACCGAGTGGTCAAATGTGCCGGCAAAACAACGCTTCCGTTTTTGTGCCGCCATTGATTCGAGGGCCTACTCAAGAATAAAGTATGATAAATTCTACGCCGAAAGCGCTTATATGGAGCCCTTCCCAGTAGCATTAGCAGCTCCACATCACGTGACCAGACGTAAGTGGCCCCGTGACCGGAATGGGGTCACAGGTCACCACGTGACCATCGCCGCCAACTTTCCTGTTTAGATCGTTGTGTTGGCTATGTTACCAAAAAGTTTACGTTTTAGCGATTAGCGAAATTCAGGTAGCAATACAGCGACGCCACAGCCATACCCAACAATTCTGGACAAAATCATTTTTGAAAGAGAAAGAACCTGGTGCGCAATTTTTCTACATAACGTAATATTTCACTATTACAATCAATATATGCGCAGATCTGCCATGGGCAGGCTTGGATTTGTTTGCTACTAACGTCTTTGGAATCGTCACAAGCGTTCCCCAATGGTTTGCTATGGCAGTCTTAACTGCTGGATGCGCGCGATTTTAAAACGTTACGACAAGGATTTTGCGACACAGCGGAATATGGACCATTTCCTTCAATATTTCTGTAAATGTCCCTCACAGTTTTTCAATATTCAAACCTTTTAAGCAAGAATGTTGGAATGTTGTTTAGCACGTTACAGAGCAGAGCGTAAGCACTTGGAAAGCTTCAGAATGTTTCTAGTAATTTCTTCATGTCCTGCATCTGGTACACCGTGACTCCGGGGCGACTTCCGCCTTAGCTTTCTTTTGAAGAAACGGAGCTGAACATAAAGCATTTCATGCTTCACAGCATTTTATTCGGTAGGAACATCGGTAATCACGAGAGCATTATGCATTCAGGGTGTACAGGAGACACGTTATGGGGCTAGAAAATATTTGCGTTGTAAGAAAGTTATTGCTGTCGCTGTACGTATTTAAATGACTGCACAGAATGATCTTAGTTCTACATAGGAAAAGTTATTAAATTCAAGTTAGGAAGGGCTACGCATTGTCGCCACTAAAATCAATCGCATTCTTTCAAGTGGTATTCAGGTCTCTTGGAATGAGAAAATTTGGGAACGCAAGTAACAGTGACAACCCTTAGTAACATTTGATATAGTGATGCTATTGTCCTCCTCAGAAAGTTAGGGAAAGAATTGCTGCGCGTAAATGATTACAACTCGACGTGCTATCGATGATCCAGGGAAATTTTGGCGCTGAACTTCATATTTAAGGATGCGAAGACATATCTGTGCGTAGTTTCAGCCCCATGTTAAAGAAATAGCCTTCTGTGGGTTTCGTCAGGATATGGTCATCCCGTATTTTTTTGCGCTAATTTTGCAGTCATTGTATAAGCTTCTTCAAGAGGTCACCAGTCGTTGTTCCAGTTACCGCCAGTGAGGAGACCACGCTTTTTAAATCCCGCCGCGCTTCCTGGAAGTGATGCCTCGCTTCGTGGATGAGAAGTTGCCATTCAATTTCTCAAGTTTTCACCTGCCGTTGCGCAGCACGTATTTATAGACATCCACAATGTCCGGCAATCCATAGTTTGCTGATTTAAAGATAGTCCGGAAGAAGAATTTTCTCTGCAGGCTCAACGTCACCGCACTGATTCCGTCTCCAACATCCGTTCTCTTGTCGAACATAAATGGTTGTCCGTCTACCTACCGTCTACCTGCCACCTACCGTGGCAGGACCCCACGACAGAGAGCAATTTAGCACGGCGCCCTCGGCCTAACGAAGGGCACGCGAAGTATCTGTGGACGTTCCCTTAGAGCACACGTAAAAGAAATTTCGCATTCTGAAGCCCAACGTTCAATCCGCGAAAGAAAGTGCCTTGAAGGGATGCACGGTAGTGTAGCAGCCTGGCGACGCTGATTGTCTGGGGTGGCTGTAAAGGCGCGGTTCGCGACTGATTTCGGATAAAAAAATTCTGCATACAGCTTTTCTGAGCTAATGTTTCGGGACCACCCACGTGTTAAAAAATGTCGACCTTTAAAAAATTTGCCCTTTCAAAACTGGAAATGTCAGCGGGAAAAAAGATCAGGTAATTCCACCTGAGCGATGATGGGGGATGGGAGATACATCGTGCCATGTATCGTGCTTCTCGCTACTTGTAAATATGTAAATACATATACCTTCATATCGGTTATTCGCTAGTAGCGAATAACCGATGTGTACCAAGGGGTTGAATGCTTCGCAATCTGTTTTGCGTTTCTTTCCACACGTACCAAGCGTTGTTGGGGCGTTGGTGTGATAGAGTGTACCACGCGTGGATTTTTGGTATGCCTGCGCATCTCTCTCCTTTTGCTGCGAGCCTCTGATTGGCGCGTCTTGCCGAGGCTTAGCGGCCTCTAGTAGGATAGCGGCTGGAATCTTCCATCTAGAGACCGGATGACTACGGATGACGTCCGCTCGACATGCCTATGGCTCGGTTTGCTATCGGATGACGTGAGGCACATGTACGCGCTCGACGTGTGAAGGAAATGGTCATATGAGAGGCCGGATAGTAGAAGGTGACCTGTCGCAGAAAACAATCGATTTCTGTAGTACGCAGTCGCTGTCGACCAGCGCGCAGTCGCTAGTACTGCGCCAACTGCCCTTCTGGGGGTTTTCCCGTCGATGAGCGCGGCTTCTCTCAAGAGATGGTGATGTGAGGCTGTCGTTCCGGTTCTACGATTAGAAAAAAAAGACTTTTAGAAAGCATATCATCGCTCTTAAATGTCACAGAGCCGCTACGACACACAGAAGGGGCAACGCTCAACGCCCTAGCTCGTGACAGAACAGAATTAGCCGTTCTGGAGAACAACGGCAAGGAGGGCTCCAGATTTAAGATTAATCAGGCGCGTCGGGATGGACTGTCAGGTTTATTATTAATACATATGCATGGACTGACTCCCCAACCACTTTAGTGGGGATTAATAATATTGAACTACTTGAACATCTTAGAAGAAAGCTTAGGTTAAATGTATTTCTCGCTTATTACACAACAAACTTGGTTTGGATCCCTCATCACACTTAACGCCGATACCAACCAGACAAAATCGCCAACACCACCCCACTTCTCTAACCAATATATTCACTAGAACAGACGCAAGTTTTCGTTCTTCCCACGAACGAAAACTTAAATGGCTTAAGTGGCAGACATGCCTCTGCTACTTGGATGATGTCATCTTCTCCCAGAATTGTCCGTCTCATGTTCTCCGCCTCAGGAGTGTTCTTGGCTGTCTGAGTGACGCTGGCCTGCAGAAAGGTGACTGTCCTAGGCCACGTCGTGTCCAAAGATGGTGTACTCCCCAACCCTGCCAAGCTCCGCGAGTTGCTGATTTCCGGAAGCCCACATCCCTGAAAGAACTCAGAAGATTTCTTGGACTTTGCTCCTGCTTTCGCCGGTTAGTCAAGAATTTTGCTGCGATTATCGCTCCGCTGACACAACTTCTCTCTGGCATCCACGACTTGTCGGCTTGGTCCGCTGCATGCGACGAAGGTTTTGGAACGCTGCGCCAGCTCCTGACGTCTCCTCTGATATTGCGCCATTTCGACCATTCCGCGCCTGCAGAACTCCACACAGACGCCAGCGGCATTGTCTCGGTGCCGTTCTAGCTCAGCGGAAAGCTGGTTTCAATGAGTACGTCGTTGCTTACGCCAGCCGTGCGATCACGAAAGCGCAGATTATTTATTCCGTTATAGAAAAAGAATGTTTGGCGATTATTTGGGCGATCACAAAATTTCATTCTTACTTATATAGGCGCCAATTCGATGTCATTACGGATCACCATGCCCTTTGTTGGCTCTCGTCACTCAAAGATCCGTCTGGCCGCCTCGCTCGTTGGGCTCGCCGTTTACAAGATTAGGACATTCGGGTCATTTATCGTACCTGTCGTAAACACTCCGATGCCGACGCTCTCTCGCGCTCTCCTGTGACCTCTGATCCTGACCCACCATCTATTTCCGGCCTCACACCTTCTCTTGACACTATTTATATGGCTTCTCAGGAGCGCAAGGATCCTTGGATTACTTCTCTTCTGGATTTCTTAGCCAACCGCTCAGCGCGCCTCCCTTCTAGGGCGCTCCGTCGTCAAGCTCATCACTTTGTCTTGCGTGACCAGCTGCTGTAGCATCGAAACTACCTCCCCGATGGTCGCAAATGGCTGTTCGTGATTCCAAGGCATCTCCGCTCCGCCATTTGTGCCAGTTATCACGACGACCCGCAATGTGCTCATGCCGGTCTGCTGAAAACTTGTATCTGCCTGCGCCTTCGGTATTATTGGCGGGGTATGTAACGTTTTGCCCGCCAGTAGATACGCTCCTGCCTGGAATGTCAGCGTCGTAAGAACCCACCAACGCACTCACCTGCTCCTCTACAACCGTTGCCTTGTCCAGCCCGGATTCGAACGTGTTGGAATTGACCTTTAATTCCCTCTTCTCAGCACTGCCGCAGGGCACCGCTGAATCATCGTCGCCATTGATCATCTCACGTGCTATGCGGAAACTGCCCCGTTACCAGCTGCGACGGCCTCTCAAGTAGCCGGTTTCATACTTCAGAACATCATTCTCCGTCACGGTGCGCCTCAGGAATTGCTCAGCGGTCGGCGTCGTGTCTTCCTGTCCGGCGTCGTGGAAGCCCTTCTTGGGGAGTGTCATATCGTTCATCGCACGACGTCTTCGTACCATCTGCAGACGAACGGCATGACCAAGCGCTTTAACCGGACCCTCGGCGACATGATGGCCAAGTACATTTCTGTCGATCACTCCGAGTGGGACCACGTTCTACCTTTCGTTACTTATTCTTAACACTCTGCAACGTAAGCCACTACTGGTTTTTCCCCGCATTTTGTTCTCTACGGACGGGAGCCTTCCCCCACCATGGACACCATACTCCCTTACCGCCTCGATTCATCCGAATTTACAACCGTCTCTCAGGCCGCTGCGCATGCCAAAGAATGCCGTCAATTCGCCCGTTCATTTACTTCTCACGACCAGCACCTTCAGAAAAGCGCCCGCGCCGCTTCTCCCGGTCTGCCTCCGTGCTATATTCCTGAATCTTTGGTTTGGCTTTGGGTGCCCTCCTCCAGCTCAGGACAGTCTACAAAGCTGCTGAGCAAATTACAGGGCCCCTATCGCGTTGTTCAGCAGACATCCCCAGTTAATTATCTCGTACAGCCCAGCACGCCTTCACGTGATCATCGATGCCGCGGCCGTGAATTTGTGCACTTAGACCGCCTGAAGCCCTGCTACGACCCAGCTATCGCCTCGTGCCCTTAGGCCGCCAGGATGGCGCCTTTTCACCCCGGGGGTGTTGTAAGAAAGTGAGTTGAGGTTCGATGCTCCAGCAGCTAGCGTCGACGAAGGCGAGAAAGAAGAAGGAAGGCGAAGCGGATGAAGTTCGGGTTTGCGCTTCCGAACGCCGGCCTGCTGAGCAGCACCGCTGGAACAAGGACAAGATAGTACCGATGGTACAGCAGTTGGTCTCGCAAAACAAAGTGATCAGCTTCACGACGGAGCGCCATAGACGGGAGGCGCGCTGAGCGGTTGGTTAAGAAATCCAGAAGAAAGTAATCCAAGGATCCTTGCGCTCCTCAGAAGCCATATCAATAGAGTCAAGAGAAGGTGTGAGGCCGGAAATAGATGGTGGGTCAAGATCAGAGGTCATAAGAGATCGCGAGAGAGCGTCAGCATCGGAGTGTTTACGACCGGTACGATAAATGACCCGAATGTAGACGGAGAGCCCAACGAGCAAGGCGACCAGACGGATCTTTGAGTGACGACAGCTAGCAAAGGGAATGGTGATCTGTAATGACATCGAACGGGCGCCCATATAACCCAGAGCGAAAAATAGGATGTGCTAAAAATGCATTTCAAACGTATTGTATTAATTTCATATTTATTTCGCATTTTTTGTCCCTATGCTTAAACTGCAATACGAATGCTTTCTAAGTATGCTAGGAATAATTTTTTGAACATTCTTAAAAATACGTGAAAAATACATTTTTGCCCGCTTAGCGTATTTATAATGGATTAAAATATACATTAGAAATAGACTAATAATATACATTGAATACATTAAAATATATTTACTCGGGCTTTAAAAAAAATATCTACTGGGCGGCTCCATGGAATGAGACGGGTTAATGCGTCAGCTGGAGAACAAATTGTACACGAGTATTTACCATCAATTAGCAGGAGTCTGAAATTATAAGGTCACGTGACTGAATGGGAACGGCAGATACGTACACACACAGCATACCAAGACGACGGCGACGCGGCAAACTGGAAACTCTACGACAAGCGCTGTACTTCGCTTGCCTTATATATACCCACCGAGAACGACGCACTATCTTGCCCGGTGAGGCCTTTTTTTGCGCAAAGACAGTGGGCTGCCAAATTATCGCAAAAGTACCCTACCAATCGCGTTCGAATCTGCGGCTAATCGTGAACGGAATTGCTAGTCGAAACTTGTGTCAGGCATAAGTCAGGAGTCGGACTGTCAACCAAAAGATACATGCGCGTCTAAGGAGCCGGTCGGCCTTGCCAGTCGGGGTACGTTCCGCTGGCGTATTCGGGCCCAGAAGTACCCAAGGCGCTTTTGCTGGTATAATGCTATCACGTTCTCTCACGGAAATGTTCAAATGACATCTGAGTCGAATGTCATTCGAGAATTGGAATGACATTCGGAATCGACGGACTGCCGCGGTGCTACACGACACTTTCCAAACGCATTCGAAAGCCTCAGCTCGTTTTCAGTGTACAGCGACGACGACGGCGGCGGTCACACTAGTCCAACAACGGCAGCATATATCACGCTCAACAACAGCATGTGATTATAGTGAAATATCTTCTTTACTATAATATGTTTGTAGAGGGACATGTTTTTCAGGACAACGACACCGAAGAATCCGGTCGGCTTTGGCGAATCACAAGCTTTGTCGAATGCAAAAGGTCACCGGGTGTAGTTTTGGCAACAGTGACCTGAAATCAACTATTGCTTACATCGCAGGGCACGCGTATGATGAACGGGAAACGCCGGTGTGACCCAGACTGCCGAGCAGTGCTTTACGGCCAGCAGCAGTCGTCGCCGTCGCTAGCTTGTGGATAACAAGTTAGGCCATTTCAGTTAAAGCGAACAGTCGCCAAGCATACTTCTGGATAAAGTAGTTTATAAGAAGTACTGGTCACGTCGGAGAAACCTGGGACAAGAAGCGAGAAGCGCCGATCCTGCGCGATGCGAACAACCCGGCTGCCAAGTGTTTCTCAGGCGTGCGATCTCATCATCGCTTCTAACATATTGTCGCACTGCGTGAACAAGCACGAGTACAACCAGTAAAAAAGAAACCACATTGTTTAATACAACTAAAGCACATATTGCGTTTTATGTTAACAAAAGAGCACTAGCTGTTCGTACGCACCGATGTAAACAACAGTATGAGTGCAGTCGTCCTCATCGGCGCACTCCTGGGGAAATTTCATGTTGACGCGGTTAATATTCATTGGCATAATATTATCTTCAAGCACGCCCTTAGACAGAACACGTGTGGCAGCGTTAGATGACATTCGGTTGGAAGGCATTCGAAGCGCCCGTGTAGCAGAGGTATAAGTGGTGATCACCCTCCTGCTAGAGGTTACCATAAACGAAAGGATGACAAGGAAGGGAAAGTTTTCACTCTTCGCTGAAACGTCATTTTGAGCCCTAGATAGTTCCACGGTAGCTTGAAGTCTAATGCAAATATTATGTTTACGTGGGCTACCCATTTGTTAGAATTTAAGTATACTTCAGACGGATTAATTGCGTATTTACGAAAGTACACTTTAAATACATGGCCAACACCAAAATGCGATTTCCCGAAACTCGATTTCGAGCATTAGATTGTTCAAGGACAGCTTGTAGTGCGCTGCAAACATGCTAATGCGGACTGCCAATTTGCTAGTATTTCAGTATTCTTTGGGTGAATTAATTGCGTATTTACGGAAGTACACTTCAAATACATTGACAACACGCAAATGCCATTTCCCGAAACGCGATTTCGAGCACTCGACTGTTCAACGGCAGCTAGAAGTGTGGTGCAAATACGTTAAATAAAACTGCCTGTTTGTTAGAATTGAAGTATACTTCGGATGAATTAATTTCATATTTACGAAAGTACACTTTTAATACACTGACAAGATGCTAAAACTGCATACATATACGTTTACAAGGACTGCAAGTGTTTTAGAATTGAAATATACTTTCGATGAATTAATTTCATATTTCCGAAAATACACTTTTAATACACTGACAAGATGCTAAAATTGCGTACATAATTTTTCACGTATTTGAAAAGTGCTCGAAGTATGCTTTAAGTCAGGTATTTTTGGCACATTTTAAAATATATTGCGAATACCAAGCACGAAATTTCAGGAACGTATTTCCTACATATCTTTAGTGCATTCACGAATACAAAATATGTTCAAAATACAATTTAAATAGCCCACCGTATATTTCTAACGCATTGATTTTTGCTAAGGGAAGTAAGGACGAAATTTTGTGATCGCCCAAATAATCGCCAAACATTCATCTATGACGGAATAATTAGTCTCCGCTTTCGTGAGCGCACGGCTTGCGTAAGCAACGGCGTACTCATTGAAACCAGGTTTCCGCTGAGCTAGAACTGCACCGAGACCAATGCTGCTGGCGTCTGTGTGAATTTCTGTAGTCCCGGAAGGGTCAAAATGGCGCAAGATCGGACGAGAGGTGAGGAGCTGGCGCAGCGCTGAAAAAGCTCCGTCGCATGCAGCGGACCAAGCCGACAAGTCGTGGATGCCAGCGAGAAGTTGTGTCAGCGGGGCGATAATCGCAGCAAAAGTCTTGACGAACCGGCGAAAGTAGGAGCAGAGTCTAATGAAGCTTCTGAGTTGTTTCAGGGATGTAAGCTTCGGGAAATCAGCAACTGCGCGGAGCTTGGCAGGGTCCGGGAGTACACCATCCTTGGACACGACGTGGCCTAAAATAGTCAGCTGTCGGCCGCCAAAGCGACACTTTTTCAAGTTCAGCTGCAGGTTAGCGTCACTGAGACAGCGAAGAACACTCTCGGGGCGGAGAACACGAAACGGAAAATTCCGGGAGAAGATGACAACATCATCCAAGTAGCACAGGCATGTCTGCCATTTAAGCCATTTAAGTTTTCGTTCGTGGGAAGAGCGAAAACTTGTGTCTGTTCTAGCGAATATATTGGTTAGAGGACTGGGCTGGTGTTGACGAGTTTGTCTTGTTGGTGTCGGCGTTAAGTATGATGAGGGATCCAAACCAAGTTTGTTGTGCAATAAGCGAGAAATAAAAACATTTTGTGTGAAAAATTACGGAATAAGAGATGATCACAGCACACAGCCGCTCTCTTATTGTTCTCTTTTCGCTTACCTTGACTAAAATTTCTCTTTTCAGATGAAAAATCAGTCATAAACAAAATGCATATGCAGCTCTTATAAGACTATAAAAATATAATTTTATTTTATTATTTATTTATTTACAATATACTGCGGACACGTAGTCCAAGCAGGGAGCGCGAAAAAGACAATCAAGCCACGAAAAAACGCAAAACTTCAAGAAAGAACAATACAATATTAAAGTAATTGCATAAAACTGATGGGACAATTGTTTAACTAGTTGATTCCAATCTGTTATTGTGCGTGGGAAGGACGAAAACTTCTGTGTGATCTACCGAATATATTGGTTAGAGAACTGGGGTGGTGTTGACGATTTTGTCTGGTTAGTGTCGGCGTTAAGTATGATGACGGATCCAAACCAAGTTTGTTGTTTAATAAGTGAGAAATAAATTCCAACCTAAGCTTTCTTCTGAGATGTTCAAGTAGTTCAATTTTATTAATCTCCATTAACGAGGTTGGGGAGTCAGTCCTTGCCTATTTATTAAAAATAAACCTGACAGCTCTTCTCTGTATTCTTTCCAGATTTTTTACGTTAGATTTAGTATACGGGTCCAAACCGGCATGGGTCCTGTCCATCCCGACATGTCTGATTAATCTTAAATCTCGACTCCTACTTGCCGTTGTTCTCCGGAACGGCTAACTCTGTTCTGTCACGAGCAAGGGTGTTGAGCGGTGCTCCTTCCGTGTGTCGTAGCGGCTCTGCGATCTTTAAGAGTGATGATATGCTTTCTAAAAAGTCTTTTTTTTTCTAACAGTAGAACCGGCACCGACAACCTGGCATCGCCATCTCTTGAGGGAAGCCGCCCTCATGGACGGAAAAACCCCCAGAAGGAGAGTTGTCGCAGCACTAGCGGCGGTGCGCTGGTCGACAGCGACTGCCTACTACGTCAATCGATTGTTTTCAGCGACAGGTCACCATCTACCATCCGGCCTGTCATATGACCATTTCCTTCATACGTCGAGCGCGTACATGTGCCTCACGTCATCCGATAGCAAACCGAGCCGTAGGTATGTCGAGCGGACGTCATCTGTAGTCATCCGGTCTCTCGATGGAAGATTCCAGCCGCTATCCTACTAGAGGCCGCTCAGCCTCGGCATGTCACTGCCCGAGAAAACGCGCCAATCAGGCTCGCAGAGCAAGGAGAGAGATGCGCAGGCATACCAAATATCCACGCCTGGTATACTCTATCGCACCAACGTCCCAACAACGCTTGGTACCTGTTGGAAAGGGACGCGAAACAGATTGCGAAGCATTCAACCGCTTGGTACACATCGGTTATTCGCCACTAGCGTGAATCGATCTCAGTACTAAACATTACTCTTTGCCCGCTTCCCCCATCATCAGAAGAAGGTTCCTCTCGCTCTGGTGGAATTACCTGATCTTTTTCCCGCTGGCATTTCCAGTTTTCAAAGGGAAAAGTTTTTAAAGGTCGACATTTTTTAACACGCGGGTGGCCCCGAAACATTATCTAAGAAAAGCTGTATGAGGAAGTTTTTTCTTTTATCCGAAATCACTCGCGAACCGCGCCTTTACAGCCATCCCAGACAATCAGTCTCGCCAGGCTACTACCCTACCATGCATCCCTTCAAGGCACTTTCTTTCGCCGATCGAACGTTAGGCTACAGCATGCGAAATTTCTTATACGTCCTCGCTAAGGGAACGTCCACAGATACTTCGCCCGCCCTTCGTGAGGCCGTGGGCGCCGTGACAAATGGGTGTCTCTCCTGCGGCCCTGCCACGGTAGGTCACAGCTTTGTAGCCGGCCCGCTCAAGGCTTCGGGTGAAGTAGATTCGACAATCAAGCACCAAGAGTTAAAACATATCAATTTAAATCCATGTCTTGAAGGCTGCATTGCATGCGAACAAGGTGTCGGACCGGGACCAAACTTGAGCCTGTAACCGGAACTAAACCCGTATTTTTTCCCACAACCAACACTGAACCAAACCATTTACTTTTCGCCATTTTGGAACCAAACCCGAACTAGAACGATTCGAAGGATGCGTGCCAAGCCGGTTCAGGACACGCCTCAGCCCAAGTTTTGGTACAACGCATGGCAATTTTAGTTTCAGAAAAAATATACAGTTTTACGGCACAGGCTAACGCAACGAGACCTGCACCAGATTATCTGCAGAGAGCACGTAATTTACAAAATGACTAAGATGACAGAAAAGAGTACCGACTGCGAGGCAAGACACACAACTCTATAATGCGAGTTTGCTAATCCGAAAATATTTTTCACCAGACCGATGAGAAACCTTAAGTTGTTTAGTCTCCCTCATTCAGACCTGCTGAAATTTTTAACTGAATTGTTAAAACGGCTTGATATCAGAAACACCACCCGCCAGTAGCCCTCCTTTTTAATGTCATATACAATCCATATCTGAAATTTATAGGTGAAACGAATGAAGCCCCTTTGTTGAACATTTACTTTAGAAGGTATTTATTGTCTCAGACAGCAGCGGTAATGTAAAGGCTGTATGAATCAGAAATTGTTTTTTCAATTCAATAATTGTTTGTTGCAAGTGGTGGGAAAAAGCACATAATTATAGGTGGTCTATGGGCTGTAGTAAATGCAGTAAGACAAACAAAATATGAACGCCAACTTTTTGTCCACATCACTTGTCCCTACATCAACATAGCTGGAGGGCTGCTGTATTTACTTTACCTAGCGACGACTTTGCCGGTCAGTACTTCCCCTGAAATTATTTTCTATCATTTAGTTTTCGCTCTGACTGTCTCGTCATCCACCTGAACCAGGTGCCATACCTACCATCTTTATTTTCAAATCCACTGCGCCCCAAATGACCCGTTGAACTTCTTTGACTTTTCCAAAAGTGCCAAGACGGACAACCATCAATGCTCGACAAGAGAACGGATGTTCGAGACGGAATCAGTGCGGTGACGTTGAGCCCGCAGTCAGAAATCTTCTTCAGGACTATCTTTAAAGCAGCAAACTATGGATTGCTTGATATTGTGGATGTCGATAAATACGTCCTGCACAACGGCAGTTAAAAACTTGAGAAATTCAATGGCAATTTTTCATCTACGAAGCTGGGCATGACTTCCAGGAAACGCGGCGGGGTTTAGAAAGTGTGGTCTCCTCACTGGCGGTAACTGGAACAACGACTGGTGACCTTTTGAAAAAGCTTATACAATGACAGCAAAATTAGCGCAAAAAAATACGGGATGACGATATCCTGACTAAACCCACAGAAGGCTATTTCTTTAACGTCGGGCTGAAAGTACGCACAGATGTGTCTTCGCATCCTTAAATGTGAAGTTCAGCGCCAAAATTTCTCTGGATCATCGACAGCACGTCGAGTTGTAATCCTTTACGCGCTGAAATTCTTTCCCTTACTTTCTAGGGAGGACAATAGCATCACTATATGAAATGTTACTAAGGCTTGTCACTGTTACTTGCGTCCCCAAATTTTCTCATTCCAAGAGGTCTGAAAGAATGCGATTAATATAAGTGGCGAGAATGCGTAGCCCTTCCTAACTTGATTTTAATAACTTTTCCTATGCAGAACTAAGATCATTCTGTGGAGTCATTTAGATACGTACAAAGACTGCAATAACTGTATTACCGCGCAGATATTTGTTAGCCCCATAACGTGTCTCTTCTACACCCTGAATACACAATGCTCTTGTGATTACCGATGTTCCTACCGAATCAAATGCTTTGTAGCATGAAATGCTTTATGTTCAGCTTCCTTTCTTCAAAAGAAAACTAAGGTGGAGGTCACCCCGGAGTCACGGTGAACCAGAAGCAGGACATGAATAACACAAGAAACGTTCTGAAACTTTCCTCTAGTATGCTGTACACCTGAAAGAAATTTTCCAAGTGCTTGCGCTCTGCTGCCTAACATGCTAAAAACATTCCAACATTCTTGCATAAAAATTTTGAATATTGAAAAACTGTGATGGACTGTTACAGAAATATCGCAGGTAATAATCATTTTCCGATGTGTCGCAAATTCCTTGTCGTAAAGTTTTAAAATCGCGCGCATCCAGCAGTTAAGACTGCCATTTCAAACCTTTCGGGAACGCTTCTGACGATTCTAAAGACGTTAGCAGCAAACAAATGCAAGCCTGCCAATGGCAGATCTGCGCGTGTAATGATTGTAATAGTGAAATCTTACGATATGTAAAAAAATTGCGCACAAGACTATTTCTCTTTCAAGAATGATTTTCTACAGAGTTTTTGTGTATGGCTGTGCTGTCGGTGTATTGCTACCTGTATTTCGCTAATCGCTAAAACAGACTTTGTGGTAACATAGCCAGCACAACAATCTCAACAGGCAACTTATCGGCGCTGGTCACGTGATGACCAGTGACCTCATTCCGGTCACGGGGCCACTTACTTCTGGTCACGTGAAGTGAAGCTGCCAATCCTTCCTGGAAGGGCTTCGTTAACCGCTTTCGGTGTAGAATTTATCGTACTTTATCCTCGAGTAGGCCCTCGAATCAACGGCGGCGCAAAAACGGAAGCTTTGTTTTGCTGGCACATTTGACCACTCGATCATCTCCGCAGCCACTCGCGCTGTGTGTTCTAATATTTCCAGCTCGTTTTATGTTTCCGAAATCTTCGCCTTTTTCAACTTTCAACAGTTTGTTCTGAGAAGCGGATATTTTCTACAGTGAGTCAAAGAGCGATAGCAGCGGGAAGCGATGAGAGCATTGCCAGAAAAAAAAAGAAAAACAATTGCCTCCACGCACCTGCACATCAAGACCCAAAGCAGCGAAGGAAACCGAGCATACTTTCCAGCTAAGAAAAGATGCGGAAGCTCGTAGAGGCGCGAAACCAGCCAGGTCATGTTCTGCAGTCCAAGTACCTGGCCAGTACAGGCGGGCAGCTTCCACCACCTACGAGCCGCACTAGATGCGCTATGCTCTTCCTGCAGTCCACTTCGAGTTTACATCTACTCTCTGCGAGTAGATAGGCTGCAATAATTTATGTCATCTATGAAAGCTCTGTTAGAGGTCCGCTTATATTTTGATCATTTCTGATCAACTGATTGATGGTGCAGAAAGGATCCATTATATAGTGTCTTTTCATAAAATTCAGCTGTTTTAGTTGATTAAAGTCTAAGGTTTCTCTGATTCTTTCAGGGATTACCTTCGCGCATATCCTGTTAGGAAGGTGCAATAATCTAAGTGGTGAATTGTTTTTTTTTAATTCTTTAAGTCCCACCCTTCTAATAAAACAGTATGGTCTTATCACACTTGTCTGGTTTCGGCACGCTTCAGGTCATGCCGCATTCATTCACAGGGTGGCAGTTTCGTTCTCTAATACGATGTCTCCTTCGTCCCTCTCCGATCGTCTCCGGAGTAATATCTGCGCATCTCTGCTGTCCTAGGTGCGTTATTTTGAAGCGCGTGGAATTAATTTCCGCCACTGTCGAACTCTGTCCCTTGTTCTACGTTACGCTGTTTCCCCTTAGGGATTAATATTACAATGAGCCCGTCTTCAGCAGAAGTTATTGAATGATGGGAATAAAATCCGCGGATTACTGGAAGGCCTACTACATGAGCGACGAAGTTTCCGAAATAGTGAGTTCGGGTTCAAGCCT
Source organism: Amblyomma mixtum (assembly GCF_055824585.1). Lineage (NCBI taxonomy): Eukaryota > Metazoa > Arthropoda > Arachnida > Ixodida > Ixodidae > Amblyomma > Amblyomma mixtum. Next base: position 247,199,244 of record NC_143014.1, read on the forward strand.
ACACGCCCAACGCATCAGCTTGTCTCATATTTCCCTTATGAGATGCAGCGTTGGCGTATACTCTTTTGGCTCTAATGCTTAAAGCAATTCCCTAGGGGAGGTGTAGATTAGTATTGAAGAAATAATGGATTAGTAAGGGAATATTTTTTCTGAAACTATGATGTTTCTGAGGAAGCTGTGTAGATTTTCTTTGTTGCATTATAACAGCGCTTGAGTGCATGTTATTATGTAATTACTCATTTGTTATAAATCGTGTTTTCGTGTCAACTGCTAATAGGTTTCGCAAATTTTTGCTCGAATTCGCAGAAGCTTAGATTATCGAAAGGCTGTAGCTATAACCCGCACCTTTTCAATTCCCTCATTTGGGGCTTTTTAGGAATAAGCCCATTTATGCTGATCCCAATACAATTGGAACTGAGACAAATAAAGTCGAAAATTAGCCCCATTACCAACACCTTTCCTTGCTGGTTGTAGAAGCACGACCCCTCTGGCGTGGATCGTGCTATTTTGCTTTTCCAACCTTTAATTCCCATATTAATTTATTGTTTAATTGTGTGCTACATGTCTTATCCTCATCTGGCTTCTTTCGAAAGGCGTATTTTGTTGTCATGAAGATAGGGGTCACGATGGAACTTAGATGGAGTTTATAAGTCGTTTTCGAAGTCTGAAATGCCTTAATTTGACCTAGTGCCTTCCATTGTCAGAAATAGGCTTACCGCGAGATAAGCACACTGCTCCAGATTATCGGTAAGGCTCATACTGACGCAAGCTGGGTTCCGTATTCGCGTTGATATCAAGCACAAATGTCCCTTTCATAGCTACAGCGGGACATAAGCCTCGCCTGCGATTCTGCTGTTTGTGTGGGGAGGTTGATTTTTTGTTGTTAGACATCGTCACTGGACGCCCTTCGTTGCGCGCCACGCGCTCACTTTGCAGACAGTTCAGCCGCCCAGCACTGAGAAAAGAGAATCGCCGACGGCGCATCTTCTTTCACAGCGTGCCCCGATTGCTGCCTCTGCTGCTCGGCATATTTGTTCTCAGGGCGCTGCGAACGTGACGTGGCGCATACTGACGCACCAGGCAGGCGAATTGCAGCCGGAGGGACGATCAGTTCCCAAACCGGGCGACAAGGCATCGACACCACATTGAATAGCATTAAGGTAAGCTCCTTAATTTGTTGCATATGTAGTTATATAGGGTGGCCTTGTATACGTAGGGTGGCCAAATGAGTGAAGCTGGGGCCCACTGGCACGATTTGCAATGGATTGCAAATTTGAACCATTCATTTACAAGTGGGGGATCAGTTGAGACGAGGTAACGAAACAGCAATAGAAGAAGGAATATTACATGGTACCGAGGGGAAATAAGAGGATTCCACGACGTTGGACGAAAACTTGAGAACCGGCGCATTTATTCGTGCGGGTCAAGAATTTATTCTTTTCGGAAGCGATTCGCATGCTCATGAGTGGAGCTACATTGCGACCATGGAAGGAAAAAACAACCGTAACCTCATCCAGACATGCGCGTGTTTCTTAACATTAGAAACCGTCCTTTAGTGAAGAGAAGTTGATTTCTGATTCTCTGCACATCAGAAAAAAAATCAAGATAAGAGAGGCAGAAGGTTTTACCCGCAACTGTCAATTGCTTGCCCTTCGTTTCATTCTTGTTTCCACTGGCAGGTTCTCCTATACCCCATCCACGCTTCGGCTTTCTTATCTAATACAACTTATCTACGCTCATATATGATTTAATAAAATATTGAGTGGCTCCTTTATGACAAGCATATGAAGGAAGCCACCTGTCTGGCTCGTTGGCTTCATTCATTTCTATTAAAATAGGCGACAAGCTGAGCTCCACGTGCACTTCTCTACAAATTATGAGTGACGAGGTGTGGAGAATGAAAATTCAGCGCGACTAGCAAGTTGGGGGCGAAGAAGATATTATACTGGAAAGGCATTAAGCCGGATATGATATTATTTCACACCGCGTAAATTAGGTAAAACATTACGGTTCCCTACTTAATACTAATAAAATCATGTGGCTCATTGAAAATGATTGGTTAAGTTGTCCTTTGCGCCATCTTTAAACGACGGCCTCTATATGAGATGAGAAGTTTCTAGGTCTCGTTTCTGCGGCATTTAGCGTGTTGCAGCAATTATCAGTACTTGCATTGGTGAAGATAACAATACAACTCGCGCATGATAAAATCAGCCGGTTGCACTCTTCTACTTGTACGGCGGCTGGACGTCTGTCATTTTCGTTTGGTAGCCTTGACCTACATCGCTTTCTTGCTTAGTCGTCGTTCGATCCCACTTGAACTCCCATCAAATGGCACCTTTCGTGGACGTTGTGCCCTTTAAGTGTAAAAATACTGAGATCGATAAATTTTTCTTCACGCACCATCTTTTCACAGAAACACAACAGTGACACTTAAGGAGAGTAGCGTTTTTGCGCAATCATTTTCTGTGAAATATTAAAGAATAACAGGTGTGCATGACGCCTCCCTTTTATTATTTCGTTTTCGCTTAACCTAAATGAAATTTTTCTTCGCAGATGAATAACCAGAGATTATCGGAATGCTTATGCAGTTTTCTTGTGACAATAAAAAATATAGGCCCGACATTTCCGATTTATATTAAATCTCGACCCCTCCTGGCCGTTGTTCTCCGGAACTGTTAACTGTTCTATCATGAGTAAGGGCGTTGAGCGGTGCTCCTTCTGTTTGTCGTACCAGTACTGTGATCTTTAAGAGCGATTGAATGCTTTCTTAACAATTTTTTTTATAGCTGTAGAAACGCGCCTCGACAGCCTGACATCGCCATCTCTTGAGAAAAGCCGCGCTCAGCGACGGAAAAACCCCCAGAAGGACAGTTGCCGCCGCCTTGGCGACAGCGTGGTAGCCGACAGGCAGGGGCTACTACGGGAGGCTATTGTTCTCTGGGACCGATCGCGTTCCGGCATCCGGTCTGTTACACGAACATTTCCGTCACGTGTCTAGGATGCGCACGCGCTGCCCGCCATCCCAGAGGAAACTGAACCATAGGGGCGGTGCGCAGACGTCATCCTGTCTCAGGCTGCTGGATCCCAGCCACTGTCCTATTGGCTGTCGTGCAGACTGGGCGTGTTGCTGCCGGCACGACGCACCAATCAGGGCCTCGCAGCCTGAAGGGAGTGACGCGAAGTCGTAGCAAGAAGGCGCGTGTGTATTGAATCCCAACATGCCTTGGTGCGTATTGCGAAGGGGCGTGAAAGATGTTGGAACCATTGACCAATCGCTGTCCATAGCTTTTGCACAGTAGGCCGAAATGAACAAAGTTTCAGTACAGTGATTTCACAGAAAATTGAAAAAGAATTGAAAGCGTTTCCAAAACAATTGGCTTTCCACGGTAGAAAACGCAATCCTTGGCAAAAAGAGCCCGAAAGGAGCCGGGATCAGTATCCGGACAAGACACACGCCTCTCCTAAAAAACAAAAGCATAACGTAGAAATTAACGAATTGGGGGCCGAATAGGTATTTGCTCGCCCTTTCCCACGAACGGGGGAAGAGTTTTTCTGAGAAAGGGTTAGATCTGTACAGAGGCAGCGAAGCGACCGTGCACATTTTACCTTTTACCTTATTTCGTAGGCCGGAGAGCTCTATTATTTTGTAAAGATTATACCATGTTTTCGAAGTTTTAAATGCCGAAACTTGGCCACTCTGGTTTCATGCGCTGCAATGCTTTTTATTTTCCCGTTCCCTTAGATACGAATGTAATCCGGTCTTGCTTCGTGCTTATTTCCGTGTAAGGGGAGTCCACTACGCAGCCTCTGTATCTGGGAACTTCTTTATATCGCTTTTTGGTAACCTACGAATCAGTGTCAAGCTTCAAATTTTCAAAGACAGTATTGGCGTAATTTCAGCTCGAATTCACCAGATAACATCGTTGATAATGACAAGAGCTAAACATTACTTAGTGTTGATTAGAACCTCGATCCAGCATCGAACTACAAGCGGTAACCCAGGCGTCCGATTCTATTGTTCGGCTAATGCGGACGATTTTGGATTGTTATGCCGCGTCACTACATACGCCGCGTTGAACGTGACCCTGCCGTTTCTGCGACGCACGAGCCGTCCAATACAGGCGAGAAATCGAGTCGGCGACAGCGCGTCGTCTTAGTGGAAGGCCTACTGCTTGCGCGACGAGGTTAGCGAAATAGTGATTTAGCATATTGAAAGTATGACAAGAGAGGACACTGCTTAAGACCCCAGCGGCCCGGTCGTTTCTAGCCCACCTACATGTTAGTGGAGCAACTCCTCCAAGCTTCCTCCAATATACCTCCATTCTTCGAGCTATAAACCGCAGCCACGCCTACAACCGCACCATCGATGAAATGCTTAATAAGCACCGCATTACATTTCCATGCACTGAACACAAGGTAGATAGGACCTCGCACGTTCTAGACTTCCTTGTTCCAATGAGGGTGCGTTTGGCTACATCGCTGGCCAACAAACGCATAATATCAAAAGTGTTACTATCGATAATGTTACTGATGACAGTCTCTCTATCGATAGTCTTGCTCTCTATAGCGGTACTATCGGTAGTAACACTATCGATCGTAATACTATTGATTCTACTATCGATTGTACTATCGATAAAGCTATCGATAGTATATCGATAGTACTACTATCGATAATTTTTTTATACTAGCGATAGCTAAAAAAGCTATCGATGTCATCGCTCGTTTGCATCCCGATAGTTTTGTATAACTAATTATCGCGCACCCAGCGGCTAGCGAAACCATTTGGCACACAATTCTTTTTTTCGTCTTCATTGGCGCAAATTGCAAATTGCTTGCGCGTTACCCACGTTTGGCTCTGGCAGGAGGTGGACCATGTCTCGTTTATTCGCTTCTGCGAATTTCGTCGTACCGAAATTATTACAACGTAATTTGTGCAGGAAAGTGTATCTACAGTTAAGTTTCAGTTTCAGCTTAATCACTTTAAATTAGGGTTATACAAAAGAGGGTGCTAAAAGCACCTGGGCCCTTAGCAAGCTTCTTGTTCGGGCCCATATAATCAGTGCACAAAATAGCGTACCCATGCGCCACCATTAAATAAATTGCGTACAATTTATATTCATAGAGGATATTACACAGAGCTTACAATCAACTAAAGCAAGCATATTCAACCAATGAAATGAAGGAAACGACAATAGAGGACGTTCGTTACGATCTTTGAATAATACATGAATACAGATGCAAGAGTATATCATTCTATCCAAACAATGTCATGCACTTTTTAGTACACTGCATTTTGGCAAAAGATTGAAAATTATTTTTATAGACAATGTCGTTTACTAAGCGATAGAAATTTGGGCTTCTTAAAGCAATTAGTCGAAGAGCGTTCCAGATTTTTGTATGAATTTATGGTAATAATCGCCTGCTATGTATGATGTAAATGGCGGGTAACTTAAAAAATGTAATGATCCTCACTTCGCATGTGCCTTTTTGGTTCGGTTTGGTTTGGTTTATTGGGGTTTAACGTCCCAAAGCGACTCAGGCCATGAGAGACGCCGTAGTGAAGGGCTCTGGAAATTTCGACCACCTGGGGTTCTTTTGCGTGCACTGACATCGCACAGCACACGGGCCTCTAGAATTTCGTCTCCAAGTGCCTTTTTGGGGGTATAAAAAGTTGGTGGAGGCAAACGGGTTATTACTTCAGAGAATTTTATGCACAACGCAAGCTGTTTTTTAATCTCGTGTGACTGGGAATGGGATAATCTGGAGTTCGGGAAATAGTGCTGCAGTGTGTTCTCTGTAACCTGAAAAGGTTAAAATACGCAGAGCTCGTTTCTGCAGAATGATGAATGGTTCTAGATATGAAGGATAGGTATAACCCCATGATTCAACGCAGGATGTGAGATGAGAGTGAAAAATTGCGAAGTATATTACTCTGAGCGTTTTTAGAGGAAGGTTTTGTCGTGCTTGAAAAAGTACAAAACATGCATGGCTTAGTTTCTTGCAGTCGTTACTGGTGTGCTCCTCAAAATGCATTGTCGAGTCCAGCGTGACACCTAGGTATCGGCATGATTCGACTTGAGTAATGTCTTTCTGCCCAATCCTCATGTTAATAGAACCTTTGGCTTTTCTGCCTGAAAATGTGAAAATTACGCAATTTGTTTATGTGCGCATCACCGTTAATTTATTAGCGGTAAACCATACAGCTATGTTATATAATTCTTAACTAGCAATTTCTTCTTGTCAATTAATATCTTTACCGCAAACGAGTACAGCTGTATCATGGGCGTATATAACGGCATCACCTTCTTTTTTTGGAGCTGCGGAAGTCATTTATGTATAAAGAAAACAAATTTAGCCCTAATACCGATCATTGTGGTACCCCATGTGAGTCTGGCAAAAAGTCGGAGGTGTCTGTTTCTATATGTACTCTTTGTTGTCATTGCGTGAGATAGCTTCTAAAAAAGTTTGACGCCACGTCGCGCAACCCATAGCAAGCTAATTTCATTAATAATAATTCATGATCAACCGTGTCGAAATCTTTTTCAAGTCCAAAAATATGCCAAAAACAGTTTCTCTGTTATGTAAACTATTATATATATATATATCATTTACAATGGCTGTAACGGTTGATTCGTTCGGTCGGAATCCGTGCCGATTTGATAGTTAGATTGTATTTTATTAAAAAGTTGACCATTCGTTTTTTTATAAGTTTCTGAAATAATGTATTAATTGTAGATAGGACTGATACAGGCCGGTAGTTTTCTAACAAATCTGGGTTCCCACACTTGAACACACGAGACACGCTTCCCTTTTTAAGAATATCAGGGTACGTGCCGGAGTGGTAGGTGGTGTTAAACATCTTTTCTAGGAATAGAAAAAGTATGCGTACATTTGATTTTAGAAACTTTGTACTATAGCATCACAACCGGCAGCTTTACCAGTGGGTAATCACAACACCAAACAACTTATTTCGGTGGATGTTATATCGAAAAATCCATAGGACTGCACAGAACTAACAGGCAAACGAACATGATTAATTTGAGGGATTTGCAGAGCTATGTTAAGATCAACATTAGTCAAAAATTTATTGAAGCTATTTGCCAGCTTCAGCTTTGAAAATTAACACAGGGAGGAATCTGGGAGCTTCGGTATGTGCAGTTGCTCCTTGATAACAGAGTTAATTACCTACCGTTGCTTTCTAAAGGTTGTAGGGATTCATAAATCAAGAAGGGCTCATTCTATCTGGCGCGCTTGTCTTCTGTTCAGGGCAAGTCGTCATTCAGCAGGCAGCATTCAATAAACAGGCGGAGTGTCAAGGAAGCTGTTCATTCCGGGGTAATATAAAGAACGAGCACATAAAGGCTAAACACAAACTAAGACCAGCATGGTGCAGAAATGCTCGGAAGAAAGATAACTAGGATTCTTAGTAAATGCAAATTTGAAAGTATTAACAGAGAGAACAAAAGGCACGTAGTCAACACATAGTGCATGCAGAAAAAAATTCAAGCTGGACGTCATCAAATGATGATGCTTGAAAAATTCATCCGCATTCAAAAGTTATTTTGATCTCGAACCCGTTTGAAGCTGGGTCAAACCGGAACAAAGTGGCGCTCCTGAGCCGAACTCGGAGCTTAACCCGAAAAGCATGAGCCGTACCGAATCCGAAAAAATTCCGGCTCAACACCGTGCATGAGGGTAGGTTTAAAATAGCGCTAAACTCGCACTTAGCGCACAGAGCTAGCAAAAGGATTGAATCTGGGAAAGCTGCGGCACAGAAAAGAACAAACGCAGCAAGTTAGGCAGTGAGAAGAAAATTCTAGCAGCGCTAGACAACTGGACCAGGAAAAGGAGGAGAGAAAAACACGGTGCTGAAGGCAACCTCACAATGCGGAGGCCTCACGGAGGTAGGGATGGAAAGCGAGGCTAAAATAATTTTTTGAAAATTGCAAAACGAAGGATCGAAAAAAAAAGTGTTTAATGAGCAAGCAGCAGCCATTAGACAAGAGACTCCCCTCTTCAAATCGGATAAGGGAAACATAAAAGGCCTTCCCTAGATTTTTTATCTTGGAATCTATAATTCAAGAGCTGTAAGGCGTGGGGCCCTGCTGCATAACGGTAGAGCATTTCCCACCATCGTCGATAGACGACGCGAAAAAAGGCATTGGTGCTGCCGAGGGGGAGGGAGAACGGTAGCGCGCTTTCCATCAAACTATTTGCCTTCTTTTACTGAACGCATTATTGTGAATAGAAGTATATAAGTCGTTTGCGAAGTCTGAAATGTCTCATTTGGCCTGGAGCATTTCATTGTCACTGAGAGAGTTAGCGTCACATAGGCACACTTCTCCAGGTTATGGGCCTTGTACTGACGCAGGCTGAGCTTCGTATTTGCGTTGATCAGAAGCCCGAAGGTCCCTGCCATAGCAACGGCGTGATAAAGACCTGGCATGCGATTCTGTTGTTTGTCTAAGGCGGATTACTTTGCGTTGTTAGACCACGTCACTTGACACCATTGGTTGCGCGTCAGTCCCTCGAATCGCGGACGCCCCAGTTGCCTAGGGCTCCCGAGAGAAGAGCACAGTTTTTCCACGTGAAAGTTAGAGGGCCGACCCCACACCGATGTAACTGGTGAGGTAGGATGCAAATATCTCGTGCCTTATTTGGCAGTCACGTGTGCACATGCGCACATGCACATACGGGAACACAGCTTAACCAGTTTATTTGGCGCAGAAAACGCCAGAGAGGCGCCATGACAGCCTGAAACTCTTTTGAGGCGATGAGAAACTTTGCGAACGTTTCACATCCAACCGACAGAGTGGCTCTGTGGTTGTCCCGCTCGGGTGATGACCCGAAAGACGCGGGTTCGATCCCGGCCGTGGTGGTCGCATTTCATTATACACGAAATGCAAGAAGCCCGTGCACTTTGCGATGCCAGTGCGCGGTAAAGAAACCAAGATGGTGGAAATTTCTAGAGCCCTTCTTTATAGCGGACCGCATAGCCTTAGTCGCTTTGGGACGCTAAGACCGGCGCTGTGAGAGAACAGTTCATGACGAAACAGGATGTGTCAAAACAGTGCACAAAAAACAGCACAGTGAGAAAACGGCGCTACGGAAAAACGGCACAGCGACTAAAGAGCGCCGGGAAAAAACAGCATGGCGACAATACAGGGCAGCGAAAAAACAGCATGCGTCAGAGCAGTACGCTGAAGCAAACGGCACTCTGATAAAACAGCAACGAGAGAAAACATCACGACGACGATAGTGCGTAGGGGAAACACGGTGCAGCGGTGCTGGGGGGGGGGGGGGGGGCGAATTCATAAGCATTACCGCAAACGGTAAATTACGACACATACGGCAGCGACAGTGATTTCGCTGGTTCATCAAGAAACAGGTTTGGGCAATGTTCGGGACATGAAATTTCCCGTATTTTCTGGTGTGTAATGGAATGTCTAACGCTGAAGAAAATGTTCTGGAAGCATTGATTTTGCGGGTTGACCACCACGGCGCTGAATCCTGGCACACACGGCCGACGCATGGCTCAGGGTGTACCACAAGTTCTTATTCTTCAAAACTCTTCCTGTGGGCAGTTGAACCTTCATCAAGATTATTTGGAAAGAGCAGGAGGATCTTAGTGCAATGAAAACATCCAGTATGCGATGCTTACTTTTAAAGACAGCAGGATAGCGTGAGCGGACATTTTCAGTTTGTTTGGTGTTTAACCAGGACGCTGCACAGCAGCTGTCTGACGCCGACCGGCGGTTACTTTACTTCGCGGAATGGGCTACACAGCTTGCCTGAAAATTCTAGCGTCGGCGCGCATTTGTTCAGTGTAATTTGATATTGAAGCTGTTTTTTTTTCACTTCGACGAGAAATAATCGAAACATCAATCTTCAGAACATTTGATAGCAGTTACTTGTTCCGCTTGAAAAACAATTTTATAAATAGATCAACTTTCACAGATTTAACCCTATTTCAGCAACCTCAAAAAACACCTATCAAACACACAGCTAACACAAGAAACGCAGGGGTGAGTCTCCTGACGCGGACTGTGCAGTCTACGGAAGCAGACTTGCTTAATGGCAGGGATTTTCGTTTCACCGGAAGTTTATTGCCCAATCGGACTTGAAGACAGAGAGGGTCCAGGAAAAAAAAAGAACAACGAATTGGTAATTTACTATGTTCTCCTTCAGCAAAGACAGCAAGAAAAGCTTGTCTTAATTATAGCGGTGGGATGGCTCTTTCCCTGTAATAGTGGTAATGTAAGACATTTGTTAGGCCAACAGTTCCAGGCCGAGCATATTCCAGCAAGATACTCGTAAGAAGGGCCTACAAAGCCAGGTCTTCCTTATAGGGTGCTTGAAATCTGCCATTAAAAGAAGAGCCGCACGAACTAAAATGCTGACGTGAAGCGTTACTGTCTTGCCGTTGTACGTTTAAATGAGAGCTACGGCGTTGAACTTTATTCCATCGAATGCGTTATTTCACAAGGAACATCTGACCGCAGAACGGATCCCCGGGCCAATTTTATCTCTCAATTGCCGAGTTTCTGCTTACATAATATAGAAAGAAACCCGGTCATTTTAGCCGAGCAAGCAAGTACTGCATAACCACTAATTTTTGCCATATGCACCGTTCAAGCAACGCTGTTCGTCAGTAAATGATAATGCCCCCTTTATAAATGAATCAGCGAAGTGATCGGTCGCAAACTCCAAAGGTCGCTGCATTATGTGTTGTGACTCACCGTTTGCGGTTATGGCTATTATAGTTAACCCCTGAGCAGCGCTCCACTGTACTACACTCAGCTGCTATGTCGTCGTGCTGATTATTAATGCGAGAAAGCATTCTTAGGCTATGTCAGCGAGGTTTTGTCCGCAAAACGTGTCCGCAAAACGTATGGCTGTAATGGAAAGATGATGACGCGAGTATGCTGGCAAAAAATTAGGTCTATAGGATGATTAGTTAATTCATTAGGGTCAAATACCACAAAAAAGTCGAAATAGAGCGGACGTCGGTATAATAGTGGATGGGAAAACAGCCGGGGACAGCTAAATAGCGGAACAATATGCAAAGGAATGAAAATAATGTTTCAAATGAATTGAACTGTAGTTGACGAGTGATAACGAATCGAGCAAAAGTTGACTGACATCAATTAAGTAGTTAATTATTTATTGGCAAACACCATTGAATGGTTGAATAGGCTGGATGGGGATATAGTAAGTGGAAGAGTGAGCTACCACCGCGCCAAAAATGAAAAAACCACAATGGTTTTCAGCAAAATTATCTACAGCTTGGTTTACAGGCCTAAAAAAATACACAATGCACTGCAGCCACACATGACCCACTGCAAATGCCATTCCACTGTAAATACGACTGGCCGTTGAAAACGATCAAACTGGCAATAAAGTAATACTCAAAAAGATATCAGAAATTCCTCACTAATAGTCCGACAGCATACTGGAACAGATTCTCACCATTTTCCTGAATGCATGACTTCACAGAAATAAAAAGTTCACATTCTTCCATTGCATTGAATATATCTTCTATATTCATAGTAGAAAGCAAAACCTAATCGCGGCACTCTTAAGGTGAGCTGCAGAGACGTGCAGAAATAAATGCAAGCTAAATATTAAATCTTTTCTGTTTTCAAGCACATGATCTACAGCTTGGTTTACACAGCCTAAAAAATACATAGTGCACTGCAGCCACACATGACCCAGTACAAATGCCATACCACTCTAAATACGAATGGCCATTGAAACCGATCAAAGGTGCATTAAAGTAAAACTCAAAAAGATCTCAGAAATTCCTCACTAATAGTCCGACAACATACTGGAACAGCATCTCACCATTTTCTTGAATGCATGACTTCATAGAAATCAAAAGTTCACATTGTGCCATTGCATATAATAAATCCACCATATTCATAGTAAATGCAAAACCTCGTCTCGTCAGTTTTAAGGGGAGCCGCAGAGACATGCAGAGATCAATGCAAGCTAACTATTAAATATTTTTTGTTTTCAAGCACATGATCAAGAACTTGGTTTCCACACCCAAAAAATACATAGTGCACTGGAGCAGCACATGACCCAGTACAAATGCCATTCCACTCTTTACGACTGGCCATTGAAAACGAAAAAAATTTTGGAAATTCCTCACTAATAGTCCGACAACACACTGGAACAGTATCTAACCGTTTTCATGAACGCATGACTTCCCGAAAACCAAAAGTTCACATTGTTTCATCGCACTGAATAAATCTTCTGTATTCATGAGACCCGGGAAAACCTCGTCTCGTCACTCTTAAGGTGGCCTGCAGAGACGTGCAGAGAATAATGCAAGCTAAATATTCAATTTTTTTTTCAATGACATGATCTATAACTTGAATGAATGAATGAATGAATGTTTATTTTCGACAGAAATACAAAAAAAAGTCTGTCGAGGAGGCTGAAAAAAAAGGCAACGAATGCCTGACTAAGTGTCAGCCCCCTTTCTGAAAACACAAAACACTCGAGCAACAGGGGGTAAGAAAAATTACATAAAGTATATACATACACTTAAAATGGAAGGTAAGTAACATGCAATCAATAATAAAAACAGTGAACGCAAGTTACACTTTCAAGGAAAACAATCACAGCTGAATAGATAACAGGTACAAGTTCACTTTTTTTTTGAAGTTTCCTAGAGATGGCGATTCTTTTACAATACTGAGGATGGTAGGATGATGATTTAGGAAATCTGGAATTATAAAAGATAGCTTTTGCATACCATAGTTTGTCCTTATCTTGCCTGTGTTGTACGTAGTGTGTCTTGTATTATATGTGTGCTCTTTTGGAAGGTATGTTTTGAAAAAGGCGCTTTCATTATGGCTGATCTCTCGAAATATTACAATAGCTGTTTTTTTGTTAATAAGATTTTGTATTGTTAATGTACTATTCTTCTTGAAAAGGGGCGCAGAATGACTTCTATAGGGCGCATTTTCAACGGCACGTATCATACGTTTCTGCAAGGTTAGCAAGCTGTCGATGTTAGTTTTCGTCGTGGTACCCCAGACAGATAAACAGTATTGGAGGCGCGAATGTACTAGGCTATAGTACAACTGTTTTTTTAATCGAGAAGGAAAGAGATGCTTTAGTTTATTAATAATACCGATGGATCGTGCAATGTTGGTTTTCACGCTGTCAACGTGGGCGGTCCAATTTAAGTTTTCTTCAAACGTAACACCAAGGAACTTATGGCAAGTGGAGCGCTGGACGACTTCATCACGGAATTTTATTACTATGCTGTCATCAATGCACTTGTTACGAGGGCGAAAGGCAACGTATTTTGTCTTTTTAATGTTTAGTTCTAACTTATTTACTCGAAGCCATTCTGAAAGATTACCGAGCCAGATATTTGTTTCTTGTTGGAGAGCATACAAGTTTTCGCCAGAAAAAAAAACATTAGTGTCATCAGCGTATATAATTATGTCAGGTGTTAGGGGCACGTTTGTAATGTCATTAATGTATAAGAGAAAAAGAAGCGGCCCCAGAATGGACCCCTGCGGAACACCGAATTTAATTTCACCAAGTGATGATTTGTGGTTTTGAATGTCGGTATACTGCAGTCGGTTCGTTAAGTAGTTTTTAACTAAGTTAAGAGCGGTACCTCTGATCCCATACTCATTTAACTTTTGAAACAAGATATCATGCTTAATAGAATCAAACGCTTTTTTAAAGTCTAGAAATATTCCTATTGTATACAATTTGTCTTCAAAATTACTTATTATTTTTTCTTTAATGTTTAGCAGCGCCGTTTCGGTACATTGGTGTTTCCGGAAACCGTACTGGTGGTCTGTTAAAATGCTGTTTCGGGTGCAGAAATTTAAAATCCTGTCATTAATAGCTTTCTCTATGACTTTTGAAAAAACTGGTAGAACTGAAATCGGCCTGTAGTTGTTCATGTCGTTTCTGTCTCCCCCTTTAAAAATTACCGTTACTCGTGCAACTTTTAACTCATCGGGAAATGAACCAGTACACATTATTAAATTACATATATGTGCCATAGGCTTACTAATAAGCGCCACCACAGCTTTTATTGGTTCTGCCTTTATGCAATCCACACCACATGATGTGGAATTTTTTAACTTGGAGAATAAGCTACTTATTTCAGCTTCAACTGTTGGTGCAAGAAACAGAGATTTTCTCATACTGCATGGAATATATGACTGATAATTCGGGCTGTCAGAAACGAAAGCATTTGACGCACCACAATTTAAGAAGTGCTGATTAAACTTATCTGCCAGCGCAGTCCCTGTGAATACGACACCGTTGTCAGTGAGCTCAGAAATTGAGCTGTGTTCACTGTGCGGGAGCAGATTATTCAATGATTTCCAGACTTTTTTTGGATCATTAAGAATATGAGTAAACTTATTCTCATAATAGCTCTCACGCGCCAGCTTGATGTCGCGGCTTAGCTTATTCCTTACCTTTTTGAATTCCGATAGGTATTCTGGTTGCCTTGTCTTTATGAAAGTGGTAAAAAGCCTATCTCGTTCTTTAATCCGTTTTAAAAGCGCGGTATCAACCCAAGGTTTTCTACATTTCTTGTTTCTTCTTGCTTGTCTAAGAGGGAATGCCTTGCAATAAAGTTCCTTGATTTTACTAACAAAAAGGCTGTACGCCTTAAGAGGATTCGTCAACGTGTATATCTCGGACCATTCGATTTTGCTTACTAATGCATGAAAATCAGCAATCGTGTTCTTGTTTATCAGTCTGTATTTTGAGTTGCTGTCCTTCTTGAGCTGCGGTCTTATTTTAGTCTCACGTGTGAAAAATAAGAATATCGGCATGTGATCGCTTACGTCAGTTGTGAGGACACCCGATTCTAATTCAGTTGTTCGCGTCGTGAAACATAAGTCAAGTAGGCTCTCAGAACCATTCGTCACTCTGGTTGGAACATTGATCACATTTTCATAGCCAAAGGAAATGAATACATCCAAAAACATCTGTTTGGCACGTTCTAGAGAAAGCAGATTAATGTTGAAATCACCTGTGACAATGAGGGGATAACCCAGTTGTGTACAAAATTCCAACATGCATTCGAGAAAATCTAGTAAGATGGATACAGCACCGGAAGGAGGCCTGTAAATAACCACAAATATTGTGTTCGCACACTTGATCATGAGAGATTCGAAGTGCTCTTGTATGACAGAAAACTCAGAAATTACATCAAAACAGAGATCGTGTTTTACATAGAAAGCTACACCACCCCCTTTCCTACTTTTCCTGGAAACTGAGCAACACTTGTACCCTGAAAAGTGAACTGCATCGTAATCATCGCGAAACCATGTCTCAGAGAAAGCCAAGACATCAAATTCGTGCTCTAGGTCATCTAGGAGCATACAAACAGATTCGTGCTTGCTTTTTAAACTTTGGGCGTTCAAATGGAATAAGGACATCTGATTGTTGTTAGTTAACGCTCTACTCTGCTTGAAAGAAAGCTTATCGTAGTACCTGCATCCTTGAAAAGGGATTGCCATCTTTGAAAATTAGCATAAAAATATATGCTGACGGGCTCTACCGTATCCTATCCAGATCTTCCATTGTGATGACTCTGATGACTCGGGAACGAGGACCACGACGCACAAAAAATTTCCCATTCTTGTGCCAAGCAAATTTGTACTCTTTTTCAGCCGCTCGCGTCTTCGTATGCCAGAAAAGTTTTTTGTTCTGCGCTGTGAGATTTTCATTCAGGAAAATTTTTGAGTCTAATTCTTTCAGTTGAGCCTTTTTTCCAAGCCAAGCATCTCTCGTAGCGCGAGATGTAAAGCGAACCAGAACAGGCGGAACCTTCTCCGGTTTTTCAGTGCTGGGTTTCTCGTTTTCATCGTCTCCTGCACCAGTCCTGGACTTCAACGGAATTCGGTGAGCGGCTTCAATGTCATGTCCCGAAAGGTGGGGAAGCTCGAGATCGTCCGCCAGACAGTTTAGCTTTTCTAGCAGGTTTTCATTGATATGGTGGGGCAGACCATGCACTTCTAGATTGAGCCGCCTGCCATACTGGTCGAGGTCGTTTAATTCCTGCCTAAGTTTGTAAATTTCTTGGTCCTTTACGTCGACCTCAAGTTTTTCCACACGCTTTCGAAGGCTTGCAATATCTGCATTTTGCTGCTTCATCTCAATAATGACCTCATCATATTTTGTAGCCATTTCCTGCATTGCCTGCTCAACGCTAGTCACAGTTTCCTTTATTTCTTCTAGAGCGTCTAGCTTAACTTTCATTTCAAGTAGCACTGCAAGTTTGCGTTTACTTGGTTTACAAAGCCTAAAAAATACATCGTGCACTGCAGCAATAGATGACCCAGTAGAAATGCCATTCTACTGTAAATACAATAGGCCGTAGAAAACGATAACAGTGGCATTAAAGTAATATTCAAAAAGATTTCGGGAATTCCTCACTAATAGTCTGAAACATACTGGAACAGAATCTCACCGTTTTCCTCAACGCATCACTTCACAGAAATGAAATGTTCACATTGGTGCTGTGCATTGAATAAATCTTCTAGTAGTAGTAGTAGTAGTAGTAAAAGACTTTTATTCGACCAAAATTTATAGGCCGATCATTTCGACCGCCTGGGCGACCAGGAGCCGCTGTTCTTCTTCCCCTTATATGTAGCTGACATTAAGGCTGACGAGACGAGGCTTTTTACTGTGAATATAGAAGATTTTCGAGCTGGTATGACGTCAATCTTCTATATTCACAGTAAAAAGCCTCGTCTCGTCAGCCTTAATGTCACCTACATATAATGCCAGCTAATATTCAATTTTTTTATACCACGTTTGAAAATTAGCTTACTTTAAGTACCAAAATGTTGAGTTTACCCGCCGATCTCTAAGTCTGCTTGTAGAGAAGCGAAGAGAAGTGATGAGAAGTGATGCAGCCACACATGACCCAGTACAAATGCCATTCCACTCTAAATACGATTGGCCATTGAAAACAATCGTAGTGGCATTAAAGTAATACTCGAAATGTTTTTGAAAATTTATCACTAATAGTCCGACAACACACTGGAACAGCATCTCACCGTTTTCATGAACGCAGGACAGCACAAAAACCAAAAGTTCACATTGTTTCATTGTACTGAATATATATTCTGTATTCATAGTAAAAAGCAATTCCTCGTCTCTTCACTCTTAAGGTGAGATGAAGAGAAGTGGAGAGATTAATGCAAGCTAAATATTAAATTTTTTCTTCAAGTACATGACCAACAACTTGGTTTACACAGCCTAAAAAATGCATAGTGCACTGCAGCGACACATGACCCAGTACAAATGCTATTCCACTGTATATACGATAGGCCATTGAAAACGATAAAAGTGGCATTAAGTAATATTCAAAAAGATTTCAGGAATTCCTCACTAATAGTCCTAAACATACTGGAACAGAATCTCACCGTTTTCCTCAACGCATCACTTCACAGAAATGAAAAGTTCACATTGTTGCTGTACATATAATAAATCTATATTCACAGTAAAAAGCCTCGTCTCGTCATCCTTAATGTCAGCCACAGAGACATGCAGATATTAATGCAAGCTAATATTCGATTTTTTTTTCCACATTTGAAAATTAGCTTACTCTAAGTATCAAAATGTTGAGTTGCCCCCCGATCTCTAATTCTGCTTGTAGAGATGCAAAGAGAAGTGATGTCATGCGTGGGTACGGTTTAGTGGTGGTATACGAAATATTTTTCCTACTTGTTTTTTCGTCCCACGCACCCCTTCAAAATATCTGCATTGAAGACGTTCGGTCCTGTTGAACTCTCAGTTCAGTAATCTTTGCCGGAAGTGTGTAGAAAAGCACAACTGGCACGGCCTACGAGTGGAGAATACCAAGTGCAGCGATGAATACAGCATTTGCAATGGGATATCAAGTGCGATCGAACGACAAGAAAGCAAGAAACCAATGTATACCAAGGCTACCAAACTACAACAGACGTCCAGCCGCAGTACCACTAGAACAGTGCAACCAGCTGATTTTACCTTGCACGAATTGAATTTTTATCTCCACCAATACGAGCACTGATAATCGCTGAAACACGCTAAATGACACTGTAACAAGACCTGGACGCATCGCATGCATTTCCAAGGCCATCGTTTAAAGATGGCGCAAAGGACAACTTTTTTCAATGAGGCACGTGATTTTATTAGTATTATTCAGAGAATCTTAATGTTTTATCTTATTTAAGCTGCGTGAAACGATGTCATTTGCTCCTTAATATCTTTGCAGTATATCTTCTTCTCCCCCCCCCCCCTTTCATTCTCCACACTTACGTCTCTCCTATTTCGTTGAGAACTACATGTGGGCCTCCATTTGTCGCCTATTATAATACAAACGAATGAAGTCAAAGATCCAGACAGTTGGCTTCCTTCATATGCATGGCATAAACGAGCCTCTGATTAATTTAATATAAAATATATGAGCATAGATCAGTTGCAATAGGCAAGAAAGCCGAAGCGTGTATGCGGTATAGGAGAAGCTGCCAGTGGAAACAAGAAAAATTAAACGAAGGGCAAGCAGTTGGCAGTTGTGCGTAATACCTCCTGCCTCTCTTACCCTGATTTATTTTGTTGCACTGCAGAGAATCCGAAATCATCTTAACTTCGTTAAAAGAATGTATCTAATTTTAACAAACATGCGCATGTCTGGTTAAAAATGACACTCTCTTCTCACAAATTTCATTCTAACTCTCTTCTCGCGCCTTCTTCAAACGGTAGCCTGCATACAGCCAGCGTGAGCTGACGGGTGCTTTTTCCTTCCATGGTCGCAATGCTGTAGCACTAATGAGAATGCAAATCGCTTCCGAAAAGAATAAATTCTCGACCGGCACTAATAAATGTGCCGGTTGTCAAGTTTTGGTCGTTTACACTGGTCGCATCTTCTTTGCACATGGAAGCTTGTAATAATCTTTTATTTCTGTCCTGCTTCGTTTATTCGTCTCAGCTGATTTCCCACATGGAAGTACATGGTCCAAATTGACAATCCGTTACAAATGATGCCAGTGGAGCGCAGCTGCACTCATTTGGCTTTGTTTGCGCATTTATTTATTTATTTATTTATTTATTTATTTATTTATTTATTTATTTATTTATTTATTTATTTATTTATTTATTTATTTATTTATTTATTTATTTATTTATTTATTTATTTATTTATTACAGATACCTGCAGCGCCCGAGGGCATTATTGCAGGTTGGGGGGATCACAATAACTTCTGCTCATTTGGCCGAAAGTACACATAGTAACAGAAATACAATCACAGAAATAATAGATGAGGAAAAGCATGCACTGAAGGAAGACAACCACGCTCCACAAATAAAATAACACTAAAGAAATGAAAAAGACACGCGCAAGACAACTGCGCACCACGTCATACATCAGATAAGAATGCGCGGAATTGACCTTCCGTGCAGCACTCAGTGACGCCGGCTGGTAGCCTGTTCCACTCATTGAACAGGCTACCAGCCGGCGTCACAGGCTACATGGCGCGTAGTGGGACCTTTCTACAGTTTCAAAGGATATAATAAATTTTTGTTGTTGTGTTGTGAGGATCTGTTTCAAATGTGAGTGCTATAACATAAGCCACTCCTGAAATATAACAATCTCCCAAGAGCCGACTAGGGACGCAATCGGGAAAAAAAGAAAAAAAAAACTCACAATCGCGGTGAAAAACGTACGTGTTCGTGCTGCATTTTCACCTCACTCAAGGCAAAAATAACTGTCACCGCCTGCCACGCACCCCATGGGCTGCCAAGGTTGAGGCGTCTAAGCTTCTAGAAGTGCAAGTTGCGCTGCCATTTCACACCTCCGAACTATAAATGTGGTGTTGTTGATAACGCCTTTAACACCAGTCAAGTTCTCAACATTAAACAGTTGTAGTATAAAGATATTTTTGGGGCCGCATGAGCCCCGTGACTGAACATTCCACCGAGTAAATTTTCCGTCGCTACAATTGTAAATACCAACCAGCGACCAAGGCTCGAAAGGTCGATGCATTTGAAGTAGCGCCAGTATGAAGGGGACAGATTACAAGCATCCAACCAATGTTTATTCCACAAGTACCAATCAGAAACACACTTCTTTCTTTGCTCTAAATAGCTCTCCTCTGCACGGATAATAACCAAGAAGTCTTTTAGACTTCAGTGAGGAAGTTATTGGAGATGTCTACACGTCCTGATATGGTGTATTTTGTGGAACGGAATCGCAACCGACGTTCTATTTTCAAGAGTTACAAGGCCACCCTCCGATTTTAACTGTATGAAACAACTTTAAGAGCTTACCTTGGTGCCATTGGATACATGATGTCGGTGCCTTGACGCCCGGTTTGTGCACTGCTCGTCCCCCTGGCTGCAATCCACCTGCATGGTGCGTCGGTACGCGACACGCCATGTTCACACGCTCCTCAGAACAAAAGAAATGCCGAGCAGCAGGGAGAGCAGTCAGGGCTTTGTGTGAACGAAGACGCGCCGTCGCCGATTCTCTTTTCTACCTCGGTGCTGGGCGGCTGAGGCGTCTGCAATTCGACGGGGTGACGCACAACCAATGGTGTCAAGTGACGTGGTCTAACAACGCAAAATCATTCGCCCTTGCCAAACAACAGGATCGCATGCCAGGCCGGTATCACGCTGCTGCTATGGCAGGGACGTTCGTGCTTGTAATCAACTCAAATACGGAGCCCAGCTCGCGTCAGTATAAGCCCCATAACCTGGAGAAGTGTGAACATGTGACGCTAACGCTCTCACTGTCAATGAAATGCTCCAGGCTAAACTAGTCATTTCAGACTTCGGAAAGGAGTTATAGATTTCTATTTATAGCTATCTGACCAGTAAAAGAAGACAAAAAATTTGATGGAAAGCCCTCTACCATTCTTCGTCCCCCCTCGACAGCACCAATGCCTTTTTTCACGTTGTCTGTCCCTGATGGTGGGAAAGGCTGAACCGTTATGCAGCAGGACACCACGCCTTAGAGCTCTTACATTACTGATTCCAAGATCAAAAATCTTAGGCAGACCTTTCATTTTGTCTATTATCCTATTCGAAGAGGGGCGCCTCTTGTGTAATTGCTGCTGCCTGCTGATTGAGCACTTTTTCTCCGATCCTTCGTTCTCCAATTTGAAAAAAAAAATTGTTTTATCGTCGCTTACCATTTCTTCTTCTGTGAGGCCTGCAAATAGTGAGGTTCGCTGACTTGCTTCGTTTCTTTCTCTCTGTGCCGCTGCTTCCCCAGATTCAATGTCTTTTCTGGCTCTGTGCGCTATTTGCGAGTTTAGCGCCATATTAAAGCCACCCTCATGCACGGTGTTGAACCTGAATTTTTTCGGGTTCAGTACGGCTCACGCTTTTCGGTTTCCGCTCCGAGTTCGGCTCAGGAGCGCCACTCTGTTCTGGTTTGAACCAGCTTCAAACGGGTAAGAGATCCAAAACAGTTTTGAATGCGGGCGAATTTTGCAACCATCATCATTTTATGACGTCCAGCTTCAATTTTTTTTCTGCTTGCACTAGCTATGTGTTGATTACCTGCCTTTTGTTCTCTCTGTTAATACTTTCAGATTTGCTTTTATTAAGAAACGCAGTTATCTTTCTATAGATCATTTCTGCACCAGGCTGGTCTTGGTATGTGTTTAGCCTTGATGTGCTCGTTCTTTATATTACCCCGGAATAAACAGTTTCCTTGACACTCCGCCTGTTTATTGAATACTGAATGCTAAATGACGACTTGCTCCGATAGAATAAGCCTTTGTTGATTTATGAATCTATACCTGCCTTTAGAAAGCTACTGCAGGTAATAAACTCGGTTATCAAGGAGCGAAGGCACATACCGAAGATCCCAGATTGCTCCCTGTATGAATTTTCAAAGCTGAAGCTGGGAAATAGCTTCAATGAATATTTCACTAATGTTGATCTTAGCATAGCTCTGCAAATCCCTTAAATTAATACTTTTCGATGGCAGGATAAGCTGTAATCCTTACTTACTCCGCAACTACTCCCAGGGTAAAGAACATATTAAGCCGTCATTTTAATATAATCAGACAGAGTAATAGGCTGTCACTAATATTCAAGGAACCACCCCGAGTGGTGTACCGCAGGGATAAGAACTTGAGAGACTTGCTTGTCAACGCGAAAACAAAGAAGACCGCTGCCCGAGGTGGATGCCACCCATGCGGAAAACCCGATTGCTAGGTGTGTCCGCACATTTCCGACACCAAACTGGCAAAATCCAAGTCCGATGGCTTTACGTTTCACATAAATGAAGACCTCGACTGCGATTCGAGCAATATTATCTACAAACTTCAATGCGAGGTGTGTGGGGAGGAGTACATTGGTCAGACCAAGACAACATTTCGTTTCCGCTTCAACAACCACAAAGCGCATGTGTCATCCCTGCCCAACTTGCCCCTTTGCATGCATCTGCCTCTGCCCCTGCACAGTTTTGAAAACATCCGTGTAATCCTTCTCCAGTCCGGGTTCCCTGACACATATTACAGGGAACAAAGGAAATCGTACTTCATTCATAAATTCGGCACGTTCTCTCATGGAGTGAACGCTACTCCCGGGAGACTTTGCTGCTTAAAGGAGCCAACGTAGGAAATTCCGCCGGTCGTAGGCCTTGGACAGCGTTATTATCAAAATACGCCGGAACTTGTTTTTTCTTGACAACTGCAGACACACTTTGAAATGGCAGGGAATTTAGCAGTGTATTTCCTGAGTACTTTTTTTTTCCAACCTCCTGCCAGGGGTTCTCAAACTGGGTTCCGCGGAACACAGGGGTTCCGCGGGCTGTCTTCTTGTGTTCCGCGAGAACCCTCACCGGCCCTGACCCGGCAGCTGATATGAGACTGTCTCCGAGTGCTACTGAGCCACGCTTTGACTTGCTCTTAAAAGGGAAGCAGTACCACCCATCACATTAGTATTTGTATTAATCTGTGCAATAAACATTTAACCTTTGCAACTCTCTCTGCAAAAATGCACTCTACAACATTGCTGGTAAGTGAAAGCGGTAGTGTGTGTGGGGGGGGGGGGGGGGGGGGGGGGTTCCCTGGAACTTATTGAAGGGTTTTGTGGTTCCTCCAAGCAAAAAAGTTTGAGAACCCCTGACCTAGACCATTGGGACCACGCGGCAGCTCCGCGGGCCGCAGACCTTTCGCGTTTTCCGCACACATGTATTATTATTATTTTAAATTTGTTAACTTTTGTATAACTTCTTGTGCTCAATTTTTTATTCTCCATGTCATATTTATTTTAATTTTTCTACATATTCCTTGTCATTTGTTATTTACTTACACCAACATCGACTCAACTCGATAATCTCATAATGATTTAACCTGCGCGTGCATGCAAATCTCGAAACCACATGCACTGCGCCAAACTTTATCAAAGGGCTCTCACCATGTCATACTTGTTTGGCGCCACATTTAATCAGTAGTTTTTCGTTTTCTCTTTTCTCTTCCTGTGTGTGCGTTAACATTTTTTGTGTTACATTTTCTTTAAACATTTTTAGAGCTAATTTTTTTTTTCTTCTGCTCTTCCCTTCTTTTGTTTTGTTCCCCCAAATTCATCTTTGCCTTCCCATTACGCGCTCGGCCTAGCTCAGTATTTTACCCGACGGACGCTGTTTTTTCACGGGAAGCACACTGTGGGACACGGGTTTGGACAGCCTAGTATATTTATGGGAAAAGGGGCGCCAGATTGTCTGGTAGAAAGGCCCGACAGGCGAGCAAAGCGACGAAATGAAGCAAAAATACGCAGAGGGCACAGTCGCAAGTTGCCGTTGCAGCGGTTAACAAGTGAGTGTTGGCCGTCTCTCGAACGCGTCCCTTGCAAGCGTCTCAGGATACCTGATACGGGCCGCCCGCTCGGACCCGGCGGCGTCTTGCGGGGGTGTGCGCGTATTGGGAGGGGGGGGGGGGGGGGGGGTAGCGGCTTCCGTGTGCGCCGAGAGCCGGGTTTAACGCTCTTCTGCCCCTTCTATCGCTGTGCTGTTCAGGCTTGTTCTTTGCTACTACTTTACCATTTCCACCTCCCCGTTTGTTTTTCTGGTTGTTGTTCAGCCGCGGCCCTTCTGAGACTTGTCGTGCTGCCTATTATACGGTCCCCTGCCCTCATTCTCAAGTTTGTTTAGAGGGCGGAGATTATACCTCCTCGCTTGTTCTGTGTCCTTATATTGACGAAACGGATTCATTGTAAGCCTGCCCTGACGAAGGGAATACCATTCCCGAAACTGTTGGCAAAATAAACGTTCAATGAACAGTCGCGTTTGTCGTAGTACTCTCTATATATATATATATATATATATATATATATATATATATATATATATATAATAGTATACATAACAGAGAAACAGTTATTGGCATATTTTTTGACTTAAAGAAAGACTAATACGGTTGATCATGATTTCTTATTAGTATTGAAATTAGCTTGCTATGGAATCCGCGACATAGCGTCAAACTTTTTTCGAAGCTATCTCACACAACCACAGCAAAGAGTGCATATAGAAACAGACACCTCCGAATTTTTGCCAGTCTCACATGGGGTACCACAATGATCGGTATTATGGCCAATGCTGTTTTCCTTATACATAAATGATTTCCCCAACGGCAAAAAAGAAGGTGATGCCATTATATACGCCGATGATACAGCTGTACTCGTTTGCGGTAATGATATTAATCGAGTAGAAGAAACTGCTAATAAAGAATTAAATAACATAGTTCTATGGTTTACCGCTAATAAATTAACTGTGAAGTGCACATAAACAAATTGCGTAATTTTCGCATCTTCAGGCGGCAAAAACAAAAGTTTTATTAACGTAAGGATTGGTCAGAAAGACATTACTCAAGTCGAATCATGCCGATACCTAGGTGTCGCGCTGGACTCGTCATTGCATTTTGAGGAGCACACCAGTAACGATTAGAAGAAACTAAGCCATGCATGTTTTGTACTTTTTCAAGCGCGGCAAAACTTTCCTGTAAAAACGCTCAGAGTAATATACTTCGCAATTTTTCACTCTCATCTCACATACTACGTGGAATCATGGGGCTATACCTATCCTTCATATCTATAACAATTCATCATTCTGCAGAAACGTGCACTGCGCATTTTAACCTCTTCAGGTTACAAAGAAGACACTGCCGCACTATTTCCCGAACTGCAGATTATGCCATTCCCAGTCGCACGTGATTACAAAACAGCTTGCGCTGTGCATAAAAATATGTCAAGTAATAACCCGTCTCCCTCCACCATATTTATACCCCCAAAAAGGAACTTGGAGGCGAAATTCTAGAGGCCCGTGTGCTGCGCGATGTCAGTGCACGCAAAAGGACCCCAGGTGGTCAAAATTTCCTGCGCCCTTCACTACGGCGTCTCTCATGGCCTGAGTCGCTTTGGGACGTTACACTAGTGATGCAAAACTATCGGAAAATTGACTATCGATAGACTATCGATAGTCTACTATCGATAGTCTACTATCGATAGTATTACTATCGATTCTGTTATCGATAGTATCGTGTTGCTATCGATAGTACTGCTAGCGAAGGCACACACGAAGTGAGGATCATTATATTTTTTAACTTACCCGCCGTCTGCAACATATACAGCAGACGGTTATTAACATATATTGGTACAAAAATCTGGAACACTCTTCCAGCAATGGCTAAAAGAAGCCCAAATTTCTCCCGCTTGTAAAGGACATTATCTATAAAAATAACTTTCAATCTCTTGCCGAAATGTAGTGTACTAAAAAGTGTATAACTTTGTTTGTATCGAATGGTCTAATACTTTTGAATCTGTATTTATGTATTATTCAATGTTTGTAACGAACTTTGGTTGGTTGGTTTATGGGGTTTAACGTCCCAAAGCAACTAAGGCTATGAGAGACGCCGTAGTGGAGGGCTCCGGAAATTTCGACCACCTGGGGTTCTTTAACGTGCACTGACATCGCACAGTACACGCGCCTCTAGAATTTCTCCTCCAAAGAAATTCCAGCCGCCGCGGCCGGGATCGAACCCGCGTCTTTCGGGTCAGCAGCCGAGCACCATAACCGCTGAGCCACCGCGGCGGCGTAACGAACTTTCACTGTTGTCGTTTCCTTCATTTCATTGGTTGAATATGCTTGCTTTAGTTGATTATTAGTATTGTGTAATATCTTCTATGCATATAAACTGTACACATTTTTTTTAAATGTTGACGCCTGGGCACGTTATTTTGTGCACTGATTACGTTGGCCCGAACTGGCAGCTTCCTAAGTGCCCAGATGCATTTATCACCCTCTTTTGTATAACGCTCATCCAAAGTGAATAAACTGAAACTGAAACTGAATTATAGGCACACTTTCCTGCACAACTTACATTGTAATAATTTCAGTACGACGAAATTCGCAGCAGGGAATAAACGAGACGTGGTCCACCTCCTGCCAGAGCCAAACGTGGGTAACGCGCAAGCAATGTGAAATTTGCGGCAGTGAAGCCGAAAAAAGAATTGTGTGCCAGTTTCTTTCGCCAACAGCTGGGTGCGCTAAATTTAGAGATGAAAAACTATTAGGAAATAGACTATCGATAATATCGATAGCTTTTTAGCTACCGCTAGTGTAAATAAACCATCGATTCCAGCACTATCGAGACACTATCGTTAGCTTTATCGATAGTAGCATTGATAGTAGGATCAATAGTATTGCTATCGATAGTATTACTACCGATAGTACTGCTATCGATAGTGAGACTGTTGATACTAACATTATCGATAGTAACACTGTTGATATTATGCACCTGTTGGCTAGCGATACAGCCAAACATTTGCGATACCTGATTGGTTTCACGGTCTTATGAGGCTTAACGTTCTAAAGAGACTCAAGCTATGAGGGATGCCATAGTGGAGGTCTGCGGGTAAATTACGTCCAGCTGTGGTTCTTTAACATGCACTGGCATAGCATAGTACACACTAGCTTTTGCCGCCGTGGCCAGGGACCGAACCCGCGTCTTTCTATTCAGCACTTAGAAAACATAGCGCAAAAAGGACACGGACGACACAGAAGTGGACAGGACAGGCGCTAACTTGCAACTTTATTTTTCGAAAACCACCACGTCTAATATATAGGAGCCGATCACCACCATTAAGCGATGAGCATGCGCAAAGAAGAGCACAATCAGGATTACAGCGTGTGAAAAATAAGCAAAAATTACGATAAAATAACAAAATGAAAGCACGGTGCCGAGGGAACACTGAAAGAAAAGAGACATCGTGTACTGAAACTTACTGCAAAAAGCGCTTTACAAGCTTGTCAAGGTTAAGAGCCAAACAAATAACGCGGCAAAAAAGGGAGATAAAAACAGATCGACTAAAAGATGAGGGGAGTGTACAAGGCTCCACACTGAGACAAGCACGTGGTGAAGAAAGACAGAATGACAACGGGGAAACTACATTTAAGTGCATGGCAATGGAAGTAAAAGATAGCAGAAAATTAGGCCGAAAACAGATAAGGGCTGTGATACTATAC
Organism: Amblyomma mixtum; assembly: GCF_055824585.1. Lineage (NCBI taxonomy): Eukaryota > Metazoa > Arthropoda > Arachnida > Ixodida > Ixodidae > Amblyomma > Amblyomma mixtum. Next base: position 247,226,764 of record NC_143014.1, read on the forward strand.
ATAATCAAATGAAAAAAAAAATGAAAAAGTTTAAAACTAGGAAACTAGGACACAATGAAATATATATGAAAAAATACAGAAAGACCTAAACAGAAAAAGGATAAAACCAGAAGTATAAAACACGAGTGCAGAGGGCTCCACGCTAAAACAACGAGGGGGGATGCAAATATGAGAAATAGAAATAACAAATGAAGTAAAAGTCAATAAAATAAAAGCAGCAGGAAAACCCAAAGGAAAAGCGGAACCGTTCCAGTTCACAACAACAAGAAAGGGTGCTTACCATAAGCATTCTTGACACATGGTTCACACCTACAGATAGCCATCAAGGAATGCAACTTCACTGTCCAGTAATTGAATAGAAGGTGCGCTGACGCACTTTTTCCCAGCTTTTCTTATAAAATACGCCTCCATGACTTCACGCTCTGTTTTTCCTTTAGCTGATGTTAAGAATTCTGTTTTATCTATTTTTGGATAGCATCCGCTCTCTTGCTCTGTGTCACATGCTTTGCAATGGTCGGCCAGGTTACTTCCTGATTTGTTGCGTACGCATAATCTATGTTCTCTGGCCCTGTCATTGAAGCATCTTCCTGTCTGCCCAATGTAATGACGCCCGCAACTGATAGGAATTCTGTAGACAACGTTCGCCTTACATTCCGTAAACTTTGTTTGATCTTTCGTCGTGCAGTCATCTCGTTTTACCATTTTCTTAGTGCAGACCTTGGAAAGCTTACATGGGGCAGAGAAAACTACTTGTACATTATAACGCGCTGCCAGCTTCTTGAAATTATGCGAAAACCTATGATAATAAGGTATTACCTGGACAGGAGTCTTGCCTTTTATCTCTTCACTCCCCTGCTCACTACAGGAAACCTTGGGGGCTTTCAGCTTTTGCAGAAGGCTTTCTCACACTACCAGTAGAAGGTCTACGGGGAATCCAGCCTCCTGTAGGCGCCTGGATTGCTCATGGATGCTGGCGGCCATACGGTGCGTGCAGGATTTTGTAGCTGCTCCGTGGAGACATCAAGACACGATACCCCGCTTAACAACTTTAGAGTGCGCGCTGTCAAAGCGTAACAGACGTTTTTTGGTTCGTGGATGGTACATCCAGCAGATATTAATGTTGGTGAAATCTAATTCAATATCTAAGAACTGAATGCGGCCATCTGTAGGTGATTCCCAAGTGAAATTTAACCCGGCACCGTGCTCTGAAAAAATTCTCAACACTTCCTTGACAACATCGCATTTTCTTCCATGACATTTTCTAAAAATAATAAGGAAATCGTCAACGTATCTGAACACTTTTAAAACAGGAAGGTCAGAAAGATTAGCTTGAATGCGTTTGTCAATCGCGGATAAAAATAGGTCACATAACACAGGCGCAACAGAAGAACCTATAAAAATGCCTCTTTTTGGAATATAGAAATGTCCTTCTGAAAAGATAGCTGTGGACGCAAGGTAGAATTCCAGCAAAGACAGGAAAGAATCGCAGCTGGTTCCCGCGCCGTTCTGGAAGGCTATTTCCCCACTTTCACATATTGTTCCTCGGAGCACCGAGAGCAACTCTCCATGAGGTACTGAATAATAAAGGTCTTCTATGTCTATTGAAAAACCATTCTCGTCGCAAAAAGGACCCTGCTCGAGGTTGACGACCAATTCTTTAGAGCTTCGGATGAGGAACGGATCCTCAGTCTTCAAGGTGTTAAGGTGACGTTGAAGGTAGGAGCTAACAAGCTTTTGCCAGTGCCGTTCTTGGACACTATGACCCTAAACGGACATGCAGGCTTGTGCGTTTTCGCAGTGTAAAATACATATAAGCATCCATTTTTGGTCTTTTCCACTGCTTTACGAAGAGTGTCGAGACCTAGTTCTTCCAGAAGATGAATTCCAGAACGACGGCACCGCTTCGGGTCAAACTTGACTTGGTTAAAGTTCTTTTGGATGGCGGAGAGGGCTTTTTCTTTAAACATCGCTGCTGGTAAGATGGCAAAGCCACCTTTTTTGTCGCACTGCAAAGCAACCAGATTCTGTTGATGCAGATAAGTAGTCACTTTTTGAAGCGGGGGTTTTTTGTTGATCAGGTGCCTTTCATTACTCTTGAGGCAGGCTATTCCATCTTCACTCAGACGCTCTCTGTCCTTTTCCTTTGCTCTAGCCGCCGTTTGACGAACACACGCGATTAATGCTTGCCTTTGCACAGGGGGCTGGTACGCAAATTTCGGTCCTTTCTCTAAAATATTCCTTATTTCAGGGGACATGACAGCGTCTCCCAGAACGGTGACGTCTTCACCTTTTCCTTTCAATGATTTCCTTGTTTGTGGCAGGCCAAGACGCGCTCGTTGCCACAGGAACTCAGTCGTCTGCGCTGCTAGCTTCTTAAATTCCGCTAGTTTTGTGGGATTTCCAGTAGGCTGCTCCAAAACGAGGACTCGAAGCCAATCATGGTATAGTCGAACTTGTCCCCAGTACTCAGTTTTCAGAATCTTGCAAATTCTTCTTGCATGTCCCCCTGCGCTATGTTTTTGCGCTATGTTTTCTAAGAACTGTTACCAACTAGCCCAAACCAAGCTACTATTCAGCAGCCGAGTACCACAACCTCGGAGCCGTGTGGCTGCATTTGCAATAACTGACTACCAGAAATACTCAATGCATGTATTTATGAATGTCTTGTGGACGAATGAAATATTTAATTCCGCAGTAAAGGACCCGGAGTATGTTCATCCATACATTGATACTCAGAAGTAAAACCTTTCGCAAGTTTCGCGACTTTGAGCAGTCCGATCTTCTTTGTTTACTGAACTGCCACATCCTCTTTGCAACAAGGTAGTCTAGAACGTGCGCGGTCATATCTACCTTGTGTTCAGTGCATGGAAATAAATTGCGATGTTTATCGAGCATTTCATCGATGATGAGTTTGTAAGTTTGAAAGTGCTTTATCGCTTGAAGAACGGAAGTATCTTCAGTAGAATACTAGATGAGGAGAACATCTTGATACACCAGCTATGTAAAAGCTAAATATGAGCAAAAAATCACAGATTACAGAAAGCAGTTCAACATAAATATATATATTTATGTATCAAATCGTAACCAAGGCGTTCGACAGCATGATGGCAGGAAGAAGAACAACGAACGTTAATTGCTGTACATCTTATGATTTATGGGCTCATGATAGCATGGCATATGCACTGCGCATATCAGGTGGATTTTTCTGTTATATGCCGACCTATATACAAGTTAACCTATTTCAAAAATGACTGGCAGGGCAGTGACAGCATACAAGAGGTAATATAAAATGATTAACACTTTAAACTGAGACGCAAAAGCGGGAAAGTTCAGTTTAAAAGGAGCCTGCGAAACGCGTCCGATGAAAGAACCAACAGCACTACGAGTTGTGCTGGCTAACACGACACCATCTTGCACTGCACACGTCGTCTTGCTGACGTACCCGCTGCATAAATGCTTTTTGCACACATGCTTCGCAACTACAACATTCGCGGCACTAACGCTTTATCCAGTAACTTTACGTAGGGAACGTATCTAGAGCTCCTTGACGCGTAGGCTGCGAAAACGGGCCAGTCCTTGTGTCAGTTGCTCATACCATCAGCCCCTACCAGTCACTCGGGAAACCAAGTTTATCATGCAGTGGATACGCGTGGTTGATTTTATAGACTGCATAGAACTATATACAGCATATAGTATCAGTACGGCTTTCGATAGTACTATCGAAAGTACTATAAACACTACTATCGATAGAACCATCGCTAGTACTACCGATACTAATATCGATAGAACCATCGGTATTACTATTGATACTAATACTAACTATAGATAGTAGTATCGAGAGCGCGCTATCGACAATACTATCGATAGTATAGATAATATATCGATAGTTTTGCATCACTAGCTAATAACATTGGCCGCCGCGTAAATACTCTGAAATACGCTCCAGTGAAACCGACACAAGAAGTGTGGGCCAGCTGCTTCATCAACCGGTGGGTGTTTTAAAATAGGTTTGAGCGGCACGCAAGCAATCCGAAATTCGCGCTAGTGAAACCGAAACCAGAATTGTGGGCAAGTTGCTCACACTAACAGCTAGGTGGGCTGGAATCGACCGGGCCGCTGGGGTCTAAGGGAGTGTCCTCTCTTGTCATACCTTCAATATGGTAAATAACTATTTCGCTAACGTCGTCGCGGAAGCAGCAGGCCTTCCACTTAGACGACGCGCCGTCGCCGACTCGGTTTTCTCGCCTGTAATGGACGGCTGGTGCGTCGGAGAAACGACAGGGTCATGTTAGACGGATAGTGTCTAGTGAGACGGCCTAACAATGCAAAATCAAACGCATTAGCCAAACAACAGAATCGCACGCCAGGATTACAGATTGCTGTTGGTAGGCTGGAGCATGGTTCTAATCAACACTAATTAATGAATAGCTCTTGTCAATATGAGCGACGTTATCTGGCGAATTCGAGCTGAAATTACGCCAATAGTGTCTTTGAAAATTTGAAGCTTGAAATTGATTCGTAGGTTACCAAATAGCTATATACAGAACGTCCCAGAGCCAAAGGCTGCATAGGGGCTTCCTCTTACTTGGAAATAAGCACGAAGGAAGACCGCGTTACAATCGTATGTAAGAGAACGGGAAAATAAAAAGCATTGGTGCGCATCAAACCCTCGTGGCCAAGTGTCGGCATTTAATACTTCGAAAACATGGTATAATCTTTACAAAATAATAGAGCTCTCCGGGCCACGAAAGAAGGTAAAAGGTAAAATGCGCGCGGTCCCTTCACTGCCCCTCTACAGCTCTAACCCTTTCTCCGAGAATATCTTCCCCCGTTTGTGGGAAAGGGCGAGCAAATACCTATTCGGGCCCGAGTTCGTTGATTTGTACGTTATCCTTTTCGCTTTTTAGGAGAGGCGCGTGCTTTGTCTGGGTACTGCTCCCGGCTGCTTTCGGGCTCTTTTGCGGGGGATTTCGTTTTCTACCGTGACAAGCCAATTGTTTTAGACACGCTTTGGATTCATTTTCACTTTTCTGTGAAATCTGTGTATTGAAACGTTGTTCATAGCGGCCTACTGTGCAAAAGCTATGGGCACCGATTGGTCAATGGTTCCAACATCATTCACGCCCCTTCGCAACACGCACCAATGCATGTTGCGGTTCAATACACACGCGCCTTCTTGCTAGGTCTTCGCGTCACTCCCTTCGGGCTGCGAGGCCCTGATTGGTGCGTCGTGCCGGCAGCAACACGCCGAGTCTGCTCGACGCCAATAGGACAGTGGCTGGGATCCAGCAGCCTGAGACAGGATGACGTCTGCGCACCGCCCTTATGGCTCAGTTTCCTCTGGGATGGCGGGCAGCGCATGCGCGTGCTAGACACGTGACGGAAATGTTCGTGTAACAGACCGGATGCCGGAATGTGATCGGTCCCAGAGAACAATAGCCTCCCGTTGTAGCCCCTGCATGTCAGCCAGCACGCTGTCGTTAGGGCTGCGACAACCGTCCTTCTGGGGTTTTTTCCGTCGCTGAGAGCGGCTTCTCTCAAGAGATGGCGCTATCAGGCTGTCGAGACTAGAGTTCCTGTATATGCTCCCGCAGGGAGCAGAGTTGCGCGAAGGTCCGCCATCATGTTCCAAGCTGTGCAGGAAAGCTAGTTCTCATACGTACAGGGGCTGCGTAGCTCGCTGTGTAGGGCGCTTGGGCTTTTTTTCTTTCTCCTTTAAATAGATTGACTTGATGGCAGGCTTCTAAACGTAACGCTGAAAACTAATCTGTGATTTTCCGAGGGCGTGCATACAGCACGGAAAAAAAATCGCCAAAGGTTAACAGCAAATCGTAATCATGACAAACTGACGAAAAAAGGCTGGAAACAGCCTGCAAATTTTTTTTCGTTCTGGAACCAGCAATTTCAGAAGAACAAGCAGTTCCGTTCCAGATGAGACAGCGTCTGTCCCAAAGAGTATAGCGATGAGTTGCTTTTTTCACAACAAGCATCGCGCATGTTCTGTACGAGTTATGCGCGGAAAATACGAAAACGCATCTCTCTAGAACCACAGTAAAATAATTGTGCAGCTTGTTGTAGGCAAGCAGAGTAAAGCAACGCCAATGCATTGAAGGAGGCGAATCTGACATAACGAAAAAATTAACACTGAATTGCTTGCCCAACACATTTCACAAAATGTACCCCGTTGCTAAATGCAGTCAGAGGCCGGATCTTTAAAGGACCTTGAAAGTACTCTTACACGTAGATATTATTTAGCTTTCCTTATTTTTTATCAAAAAGCACTATCGTTTCACCTTAGTTATTAAATTACAATAGTTGTTGATTACTGTGTGGTAGGTTTTCCTGCCTACTTCATCCTTATTGCTCGGAAAAGCTGATTTAATGTTCCGCTTTGCATTTTTGTACTCCTTCTTCGTAGATTCGGCTTAGGTGGCAGTATGAAAACATTTCGCGACTCCTGGATTTTTTTAAACCAGTGGTTATAGGCCGATTTGCTGTCTTCTAGCTGAAATTATTCGCGGCATCAAGATTTGAGACACTTGTTTACATGCGATTTTTGCCTATCCTATCCTCACATCTCTCACTTAATCCTTGTCAGATGGTTCTTAAGGGCATTTTTACTAAGAGCAATACTTTATAGCATACGCAGACAAATGGTTTAGGGGGGTTTAACTGCCCAAAGCGACTCAGGCTATGACAGGGAACAGTACACGGCGTCTAGAATTTCGGCTCCATCGAAATTCGACCGCCGCGGCCGGGTTAGAACCCGCGTCATTCGGGTCAGCAGCCGAGAGCTGTAACCACTAAGCCACGCAGCGGCTGCATAGGCAAATTAAATGTTTATGCAGGTGAGACTGGCATCGAAATGTAGCAAAACTTTACATGGAATTTGCTTCTTGAACATTCATTGTCCCTTATATTTCACCTCGAAAAATCACTACAGAAGGCTCGAAGCAGCAGCAGAGAAAGCAGAGCCAGCCCTAGTGAAGGGCCAAAAAGTTGCAGATGCAGACTGTAAATTCTGTACAATTTTAATTCTGATATGCTACAAATACTGTTTCGGCGGACAGGTATAGGCTCAAACTAGTATCCATAAAAGGACACTAAGTGAAAGATATAGAGAAACAAGATTTTCGTTGCCTGTTCCTTATTTGATAATGTATGTAAGTTAGAAAAAAACTAGTGATTTGCTCAAGGTAAACAAATCTCGACACATGAAAAATGTTTTTACCAATGCAATTCTGATTTCGCTGTCGAAACAGGAAAATGTTGGTTGTGATGGCACTGGTAGATGTTGGAACATGTTAGAAATTTTTATTAATTTATCAATACTGTAAGCGTTTCACAGCCGCAAACAGGAGAGGTTCATCCTCAAGAGCCACTTGAGGCACCGACGCACTTCGGCCGCCGACCTTCCACATGGCGCTGCGTAAAACGCTTTGCCGTTTCCCGTGCGGTTGCTGCAGTTTGGCGCACTGCACCAAGTCATAGCTGACGACTGCGCCCGTCACTGCCACTGCAGAACACCAAACCTGACGCCACAGGTGTGCACGGAAAAGAAATGAATGTAGCCGACAGCGCGGGCTCACATGACGCGTCGAGCAGACAAGGGTTCGCTCGGCGCTGCACCTGTGAAGTCAGCTTCTCCGCGGAGTGTAGAACACACGACGTCACGAAATCACGTGACCGCCTCTCGGCGAATGGCGTTCGGAGCGGCGAGGGAAAACAGACGCGCAACTCTGCTACCTTTGGTAGCATATACAGGAACTCTAGTCGAGACGCGTTTCTACAGCTAGAAAAAAAGATCGTTTAGAAAGGATGTCGTCGCTCTTAAAGATCACAGTACCGGCACGACAAACAGAAGGAGTACCGCTTAACGCCCTTACTCAAGATAGAAGAGAGTTAACCATTCCGGAGAACAGCGGTAAGGAGGGGTCGAGATTTAGGATAAATCGGACATGTCGAGCATATATTTTTTATGGCCACAAAAGAACTGCATAAGAATTTTGCTTATCTCTGGTCATTCATCTGCAATGACAAATTTCATTCAAGTTAAGCGAAAAGAAAATAGTAAAAGAGAGGCGGCGTGCACATTTGTTATTCTTTAATATTGCACAGAAAATGGCTGCGCAAAAACGCTACTCTCCTTGAGTGTCACTTTTTGTTTCCTTGAACGGAAAGTGCGCGATGAAAAATGTATGGAGCTCAGTATTTTTTCACAACTAAAGGGCGCAACGTCCGCGAAAGGCGCCATTCGATCTTACTTTGCGCCCACAGTTCTATTTGAGCAACACTCAAACCTGCACCGGTTAAACTTGCTGTAGTATAGACGCATACTTTTTGCAGTATGAGTAATATTGTTTTTATGGTTTTATGTCAAATCAACACTATTTTTAAAGTTGAAACTTGGCTCAGTCCTCTTGTACAGCGCCATAGCTCTTCGGGGTACTTGTGAAGTTTTCGTGTCGTGCTAAGAAGCCGCGGGCTTAATGAAGTCAACATCACCTGACTTGTGGATCGGGCTGCGAGGCTCGTGAGCGCACTTTTTTTGAGTCGCTGACTTCACTGTTAGGGAAGATGGGCGACCGATGGAGACCCGAAAGAAACCTCGCGAATACCGCTACGATCGCGTGAAGCACCGGAGATCCACGCCCGTGAAGCGGAGCGAAAACTTCGGCGGCGAGCGGACCCTCCTGTGCGCTCTCGAGTTTCTAATGGTGTCTTCGACTGGTCGTTTCAGATCGCTCTAGAGCGCTCTGAGATGCAGCCGCACGTTCGGCTGGTCGAAATCAAGCGCTCTGACTACATTCGGCTGGTTCTTTCAGAGCGCCCGCCTCCAGCTCAGAGCGCTCTGAGGCGCTCCGAGAAAAAAGTCGGAGCGGCCCCGAGATCTGTTCACGTGACAGAGCCACTTCCGCCGTTTCGCGGAGACAGATGCGAAGCCAGGGTAGCCACGGCACACCACGACCGGTCTGGCGAGGCCTAACGCGTCAGTTTTTTCGCATCCGTAGAAGCAAGTTTAGCAAAGCGGAAAGTTGGGCAAGAAGTGGATAACGTTCATGATGTAAAAAATTGTCTACGTCGTTTACTTTCCGTCCCTTGTGTTCCCTGTGCGCTATTTTTTACATCATGAAGCAAGTTTAGGCGCTTTAGGTATTAGAGGCAGTTAAAACGTCCCTGCTGTGTGGCTCTGTGAGGCAAAATATCGAAAAAAAAGATGAATCATTACGCTGGGTACGCCGTCACGGAAGTTTCGTCCTTTTTCTGCTTGCTGCGCTTTCGCTCTGAAAACTTGCTGACCATTCGGCTTGACCGGTCTCGCTACGCGCTCGGAGCTAGAGCGGCTCTCACTTTGCCAAATCCGAACCGGATCATGGGAGCGACCAGTCGAAGACACCATAAGAGGACAAGACAAGGGCGAGAAGATCAGGACGTTCGCGTTCAGGAAGCGCAAGCCACCGGATGCCGGAGACAGGCGAATGACGGTGGTGCCACGCTTGCGATCGAGCGACAGTTCAATGCCAACAAACCGGGTTTTGCTTGTTTGTTGAACAGTGGAATATCAATGACGATGCGGATTTGAGAGGTACAGCTGTACGCTTATCGGTCCAATTAATCAGTAACATCACAGTGAGGCAGGGTTAAGCCACCAGCTACTGCTGAAATTCGGAACATTTTTGATGGCCACCAGGTAATTTTTTTTTCGGAAATTCGCGCGTTTCGCTTTTTCTCTAAGGATAAAGAGAAAACAATGGTTGGAGTGCTCTCCGAGAATACATGCTCTCGCAGGGACACCTGGATGATGTGAACAAAGTGGCCTATTCCGAACTGGACGAACTCCACAGCAAGGCAAGGGCTATACATAGAGCGTGTATTACGAGGCTTTCCCTATTCCGCGTGCATACCCTCATGGGAACGCTCGAGCGAACTCTAAAAAATCATCGATGCACCTAAAAACACCTTTTGTTTTTGTTTTCAAGCACGTGATCTATAGCTTGGTTGACACAGCTTAAAAATATACAGACAGCACTGGATCCACGCATGACCCAGTACAAATGCCATTCCACTCTAAACACGAATGGTCATTGAAATCGATAAAAGTGGCGTTAAGTAATGTTCAAAAAGATTTCGGAACTTCCTCAATTAATAGTCCGACAATCTCCTCGAAGAGAATCTCACCATTTTCTTCAATGCATTACTTCACAGAAATCGAAAGTTCAAATTGCGGCTCTGCATAGAATCAATATTCTATATACATGGCAAAAAGCAAAACCTCGTCTCGTAACTCTCATGGTGAGTTGCACAGACATGCGGACATGTATGCAAACTAAATATTCAATTTTTCAATAGTACAGAGGGCAAAACACATGTCTAGACCACGCTCCAAGCGTGTTTCGGGCGTATCAAGCGATAACTAGCGATAAGATACGGTTAAAAATGGTCTGGATATAAACATTTGCTGTTAAACTCTCAGAATTTCATCGTCATTTTTTGCCTTCTTGGTTGCAGCCGCTTTGGGAGCTCCGGAACACAGAGTTTGGCTGTTCTAGGCATGTGTTTTGCCCTCTGTACGTGTAAATTAGGTAACCTAATGTAACAAAATGCCGAGTTTGCCTCACTATCCCTAATTTTGCCTGTAGAGAAGCAGAGAAGTGATGTCACGAGTGGGTACGTTTCAGGGATGGTACACTAAATATTTTTCCTACTTCTTTTTGAGGTCCCACGCACTCCTACAAAATGACTCCATTGTAGACGTTTTGGTCTCGTTGGAATCTCCGTTTAATAATCTCCGCGGAAAGCGGGTAGAAAGCCACAGGTGACACGATCTACGAGTGGAGCCTACCAAGTGCAGCGATGACTGCAGCAGTTGCAATGGGACATCAAGTGCGATCCAACGATGACAAAGCAACAAAGCGATGTAGGTCAAGGCTACCAAACGACAATGACAGACGTCCAGCCGCACTACAAGTAGAAGAGTGCAACCGGCTAATTTTATCATGCTGGAGTTGTATTATTATCTTCACGAATGCAAGTACTGATAACCGTTGCAACACGCTAAATGCCACAGAAACAAGACCTAGAAGCTTCGCATCTAATATAGAAGCCATCGTTTAAAGATGGCGCAAAGGACAACTTAACCAATCACTTTGAATGGGCCACATGATTTTATTAATATTAAGCAGGGAATCTCAATGCTTTATCTAATTTGAGCGGTGTGAAATAATATCATTTGCTGCTTAATAGCTTTCAAGTATAATATCTTCTTGGCCCCCCACTTGCTAGTCGCGCTGAATTTTCATTCTCCACACCTACGTCGCTCCTAATTCGTTGAGAACTGCATTTGTGCCTGAGCTTATCGCCTATTTCAATAGAAATGAATGAAGCCAATGAGCCAGACAGGTGGCTTCCTTCATATTCATGTCTTAAAGGTGCCACTCAATATTTTATCAAATCATATATGAGCGTGGATAATTTGTATTAGATAGGAAAGCCGAAGCGTGGATCAGATATAGGAGAAGCTGCCAGTGGCAACAAGAATTAAACGAAGGGCAAGCAATTTACATTTGCGGGTAATACCTTCTGCCTTTCTTATCTTGATTTCTTTACTGACCTGCAAAAATTCCAAAATCAATTTCTTCAACAAAGGGCTGTTTCTAATGTTAAGAAACACGCTCATGTCTGGATTAGATTACGGTTGCTTTTCCCTTCCATGTTCGCAATGTTGCTGCACTCATGAGCATGCGAATCGCCTCGGAAAAGAATAAATTCTTGACTCGCACGAATAAATGCGCCGGTTCTCACGTTTTCGTCCTACGCCGTGGAATGTTCTTATTTCCCTTTGGTACCATGTAATATTCCTTGTTCTATTGCTGTTTTCTAACCTCGTCTCAACTGATTTCCCACTTGTAGATGAATGGGTCAAATTGCCAATCCATTGCAAATCGTGCCAGTGCGCCCCAGCTGCACTCATTTGGCCATCCTACATATACAAGGCCGCCCTATATAACTACATATGCAACAATTAAAGGAGCTTGCCTTAATGCCATTCAATGTGGTGTCGGTGCCTTGTCGCCCGGTTTGGGAATTGATCGTCCCTCTGGCTGCAATCCGCCTGCCTGGTGCGTCAGTAGGCGACACGTCACGTTCACAGCGTCCTGAGAACAAAATATATGCCGAGCAGCAGAGGCAGCAATCGGGGCATATGGTGTGAAAGAAGACGCGCCGTCGCCGATTCTCTTTTCTGCTCAGTGCTGTGCGGCTGAGGTGTCTGCAAGGTGAGTGAGTGACGCGCAACGAAGGGCGTCCAGTGACGCTGTCTAACAGCACAAAATCGTCCGCCCTGGAGAAACAGCAGAATCGCATGCCAGGCTTATGTCACGGTGTAGCTATGGCAGGGACATTCGTGCTTGAGATCAACGCGAATACGGAGCCCAGCTTGCGTCAGTATGATCCTTACCCATAATCTGGAGCAGTGTGCTACTCTCACGGTAAGTCTGTATCTGGCAATGGAGGGCACTAGGTAAAATTAACGCATTTCAGACTTCGAAAACGACTTATAAACTTCATCAAAGTTCCATCGTGCATCCTATATAAATAAAAAAAACGCCTCTCGAAAGCAGCCAGATCAGGATAAGACATGTATCACACTATTAAATAATACAAAAAGAGGGGAATTAAAGGTTTCAACAGCAAAACATCACGATCCACGCCAGAATGGTCGTGCTTCTACAACCACCTACCAAGGGAAAACATTTTTTTTGCGCAAGGAAAGTTGTTGGTAATGTGGCTAATTTTCGACTTTATTTGCCTCAGTTCCAATTGTGTGGGGATGAGCATAACTAGGCTTATCCCCAAAAAGAGCCAAATGAGGAAATTGAAAATATGTGGAGTATACCTACAAGCTTTCAATAATATAAGCTTCTTCGAAGTATTCCCTTACTAATCCATTATTTCTTCAATACTAATCTACACCCCGTATGGAATTTCCTTAAACATTACCGCTAATAGAGTATGCGTGAACGCTGTATCTCATAAGGGAATAATGAGACGACAAGCTGGTGTGCTGTGCGTGTTGGCTTGCACCCGAACTCAATATTCCGGAAACCTCTTCGCTCATGTAGTAGGCCTTCTACTAATCCGCGGATTTTATTCACATAATTCAATACTGAGGATGGGCTCACTGCAATATTAATCTCTGAGGGAAACAGCTTAACGTAGAACAAGGGACAGAATTCGACAGAGGTGGAAATTTCTTCCAAGCCCTTGCAAATAAAGCAGCTGGGCAATAGAGATGCGCAGATATTACTCCAGATACTACAGGTGAGGGACGGAGGCGACATCGTATTAGAGAAAGAAACTGCCACCCTGTGTATGAATGCGGCATGACCTCAAGCGTTCTGAAACCAAAGAAGAGTGATAAAACCATACTATTTTGGTAGAAGGGTTGCACATAAAGAATTAAAAAAAAAGAATTGACCACTTAGATTATTGCAACTTCCTAACAAGATATGCGCGAAGTTAATCCCTGAAAGAATCAGAGAAAGCTTAGATTTTAATCAACTAGAACAGCTGAATTTTATGAAAAGACACTCCATAATGAATCATTTCTGCACCATCAATCAGTTGATCAGAAATGATCAAAATATAAGCGGGGATCCAACAGAGCTTTCATAGATGACATAAATTATTGCAGCCTATCTCTTCGTAGAGAGTAGATGTAAACTCGAAGTGGACTGCAGGAAGAGCATAGCGCATCTAATGCGGCTCGTAGGTGATGGAAGCTTCCCGCCTGTACTGACCAGGTGCTTGGACTGCAGAACATGACCTGGCTGGTTTCGCGCCTCTACGAGCTTCAGCATCTTTTCTTAGCTGGAGAGTACGCTCGGTTTCCTTCGCCGCTTTGGGGCTTTATGTGCAGGTGCGTGGAGGCAATCGTTTTTCTTTTTTTTTTTTCAGGCAATGCTCTAAACGCTTCCCGCTGCAATCGCTGATTGACTCACTGTAGAAAATATCGGCTTCTAAGAACTAACGGTTGAAAGTTGAAAAAGGCAGAGGTTTCGAAAACATAGAGTGATCTGGAATTATTTAGAACACTCAGCTCGAGTGGCTGCGGAGATGACCGAGTGGTCAAATGTGCCGGCAAAGCAACGCTTCCGTTTTTGCACCGCCGTTGATTCGAGGGCCTACTCGAGAATAAAGTATAAATAAAGTACGAGAAAAAAGTACGCCGGAATTTTAGCCATTTACCAAGTAACTTAAAAACACAGCTGTATTTCAGTCATGTACGCTCCATACTTGAATATGAATGTGTATACTGGGACCCACACACATCTGAGTGTGTAGGTTGGTTTGGTTTATTGGGGTTTAACGTCCCGAAGCAACTTAGGCTATGAGGGACGCCGTAGTGGAGGGCTCCGGAAATTTCGACCACCTGGGGTTCTTTAACGTGCACTGACATCGCACAGTACATGGGCCTCTAGAATTTCTCCTCCAAAGAAATTCAGCCGCCGCGGCCGGGATCGAACCCGCGTCTTTCGGGTCAGCAGCCGAGCACCATAGCCACTGAGCCACCGCGGCGGCCGTGTGTAGGAAAATTAGAGAAAATTCAGAATAGGGCAGTTAGATTTGTTCTTCGTAATTATAATCGGCAAGTTAGTATGACGGAAAGCAAACGAAAACTTAACTGGCAAGAGTTGAAGGACCGTAGAAGGTGCATCAGATTGAAATTTTTCCATGAAATTTATTACTCAAAAATTGGCATAAACCGCGAACAATATATCCAGACACCTTATTATATATCAAAGCGACTGGACCACTGCTTGAAGGTGAGGGAATTTTCTTGCAAGGGTGACGTCTTGCGTTATTCTTTTTTTGTTAGAACTGTTCGGGACTGGAACAGTTTGCCATCGAGCATTGTATGTATTACATCTAATGAAGCATTTTTCCATGCACTGCAATAATTGTTTTATACCTATAATGAAGTCTGTACCCCCCTGCTGTAATGCCCTGCGGGGCGATGCAGGTAACTAATAAAAAATAAATAAGTAAATAAATTCTACACCGAAAACGGTTATGCGGAGCCGTTCCCAGTAGGATTAGCAGCTTCACGTCACGTGACCAGATGTAAGTGGCCCGTGACCGGAATGAGGTCACGGGTCATCACGTGACCAAAGCCGCCAAGTTGCCTGTTGAGATCGTTGTGCTGGCTATGTAACCACAAAGTCTATGTTTTAGCGATTAGCGAAATACAGGTAGCAATACAGCGACGGCACAGCCATACCCAACCATTCTGTAAAAAATCATTTTTGAAAGAGACAAACTCTTGTGCGCAATATTTTTACATATCATAAGATTTGTGGGAATCTGGCTTTCCGCCGTCGCCTTTGCGCGGCTGTGCCGGCTGCCCGCGTTGTTTCTCCTCTTTCCCTTGCTCCCGCCTCAGGCGGTGGAGAGGCGGCTGGGTGACTAATCACTGTCATTTAGCCACAGCTCCGCCCCGGCTCCCCAAGGGCCTTTGCCATTGGCGCCTTTTGGCGGGAATTCGGGACCCCGCTTTGGGCGGCCGCGCGCCGCGCGACCGTCCGAGCGGGGCCCAGCGAGAGGGAGATCCCTCCGAGACAGCGTAAGGTGCGTACGTTACTGTTTGTCCGTGCCGGCCTTTGCCGCTCGGACCAGTGCATATACTCGAGCTCGCCCGCACGTGTCCTCTGACCTGCAGCGGCTCGAGCCTGTCCAGCGGGGTCCAGCGACCTCAGACAGGCGTACCTTGCGTTGATTGCCCACTCTCTCTCGCAACCGGCCCAACGGTCGACACGAGAGAGAGATCACAGCACTGCCGCGGGGACATTCTCCTGCAGCGGCGTGTTGGCGGCGCGCATTACTCTGGTCGCTTCGTGCGCGCAGCGGAGCCTTGCTCCTCGCGCGCCCCCGGGACGGGGTGACTATTGAGTGTTTGTGTACCTGCTGAAGGACGACGTGAATAAACGTCTCCTTTGTGAACTTGGAGGCCTATTTCTTTGCGGCGAATCGCTCTCCTCCCAGCGGAGGTTGAGTGCGCTGTCCAACGGTGTCCCAGTGTGTGTGTGGTGACGGCTGATCGGGGCCCTTGGCTCGCGCGAAGCTCGAACCCGCGGTGGGTGGTGGCCTGTGTCCACTTAGAAACCCACAGATTTCACTATTGCAATGAATATATGCGCAGATCTGCCATGGGCAGGCTTGCATTTGTTTGCTACTATCGTGTTTGGAATCGTCAGAATGGTTCCCCATTGGTTTTCTATGGCAGTCTTAACTGCCGGATGCGAGCGATTTTGAAACTTTACGGCCGCCGCGGTGGCTCAGCGGTTACGGTGCTCGGCTGCTGTCCCGAAAGACGCGGGTTCGATCCCGGCCGCGGCGGCTAGAATTTCTTTGGAGGAGAAATTCTAGAGGCCCGTGTACTGTGCGATGTCAGTGCACGTTAAAGAACCCCAGGTGGTCCAAATTTCCGGAGCCCTCCACTACGGCGTCTCTCATAGCCTTAGTCGCTTTGGGACGTTAAACCCCATAAACTAAACTAAACTAAACTGAAACTTTACGGCAAAGAGTTTGCAACACATCGGAATATGGACCTTTACCTTCAGTATTTCTGTAACAGTTCCTCACAGTTTTTCAATAGTCAAATATTTTATGCAAGAAGGTTGGAATGTTGTTTAGCACGTTACGAAGCAGGGCGTAAACACTTGGAATGCTTCAGAATGTTTCAAGTAAATTCTCCATGTCCTGCTTCTCGAGGACATGGAGATGGACATGCTTTCTTTTGAAGAAAGGAAGGTGAACATAAAGCATTTCATGCTTCCCAGCATTTGATTCGGTAGGAACATCGGTAATCACGAGAGCATAGTGCATTCAGGGACCTTATGGGGCTAGCAAATATCTGCGTTGTAATGAAGTTATTGGTGTCTCTGTAGGTATCTAAATGACTGTACAGAATGACCTTAGTTCCGCATAGGAAAAGTTATTAAATTCAAGACAGGAAGGGCTACGCATTCTAGCCACTTATATCAATCGCATTCTTTCAAGTCGAATTCAGGTCTCTTGGAATGAGAAAATTTGGGGACGCAAGTAACAGTGAAAAACCTTAGTAACATTTGATATAGTGATGATATTGACCTTCTCAGAAAGTTAGGGAAAGAATTAAAGCGTGTAAAGGGCCACAGATCGACGTGCTATTGATGATCCAGATAAATTTCGACGCAGAACTTCACATTTAAGGATGTGAAGACACTGTTGCGCGTATTTTCAGCCCGATGTTAAAGAAATAGCCCTCTATGGGTTTCGTCTGGATGTCGTCATCCCGCTTTTTTTGCGCTAATTTTGCAGTCATTGTATGAGCTTCTCCAAGAGGTCACCAGTCGTTTTCTGTCATCCTTTCTGTCATCTTAGCCATCTTTTCTGTCATCTTAGCCATTTCGTAGATTGCGCGCACTCTGCAGATTATCTGGTGCAGGTCTCGTTGCGTTAGCCTGTGCCGTAAAACTGTTTATTTTTTCTGAAAAAAAAAATTGCCATGCGTTGTACCAAAACTTGGGCTGAGGCGTGTCCTGAACCGGCTTGGCACGAATCCTTCGAAACCTTCTAGTTCGTGTTTGGTTCCAAAATGACGAATAGTAAATGGTTTGGTTCAGTGATGGTTGCGGGCAATTATACGGGTTTAGTTCCGGTTTCGGGCTCAAGTTTGGTCCCGGTTCGACACCCTCTTCGCATACAATGCAGCTTTCCAGACATGGATTTAAATTGATATGTTTTAACTCTTGGTGCTTGATTGTCGAATCCACTTCACGTGAAGCCTTGAGCGGGCCGGCCACAAAGCTGTGACCTACCGTGGCAGCACCCCAGGACCGAGAGCAATTTAGCACGGCGCCCTCGGCCAAACGAAGGGCACGCGAAGTATCTGTGGACGTTCCCTTAGAGAGGACGTATAAGAAATTTCGCATGCTGAAGACCAAAGCCCAATTCGCGAAAGAAAGTGCCTTGAAGGGATGCACGGTTGGGTTGTCTGGGCGTCTGGGAGGGTTGTAAAGGCGCGGTTCGCGAGTGATTTCGGATAAAAGAAAAAAAAAATTCTGCATACAGCTTTTCTCAGATAATGATTCGGGCAGCCCGCGTGTTAAAAAATATCGACCTTTTTTGTCGATATTTGTCCTTTCAAAACTGGAAATGTCTGCGGGAAAAAAGATTTGGTAATTCCACCAGAGCGAGAGGAACCTTCTTCTGATGATGGGGGAAGCGAGCAAAGAGTAAGGTTTAGTGTTGAGATCGCTTCACGCTGGTGGCGAATAACGGATGTGTACCAAGCGGTTGAATACTTCGCAATCTGTTTTGCCTCTCTTTCCAACAGGTACCTAGCGTTGTTGGGGCGTTGGTGCGATAGAGTGTACCACGCGCGGCTTTTTAGTATGCCTGGGCATCTCTCTCAATGTGCTGCGATCATCTGATTTCCGCGTCTTCTCTGGTAGCAGCCACTCGTAGGATAGCGGCTGGAATCTTCCATCGAGAGACCGGATGACTACTGATGACGTCCGCTCTGCATACCTATAGCTCGGTTTGGTATCGGATGACGTAAGCAGCTGGTCACGCAAGACAAAGTGATGAGCTTGACGACGGAGCGCCATAGAAGAGAGGCGCGCTGAGCGGTTGGCTAAGAAGTCCAGAAGAGAAGTAATCCAAGGATCCTTGCGTTGCTCAGAAGCCATATCAATAGTGTCAAGAGAAGGTGTGAGGCCTGAAATAGATGGTGGGTCAGGATCAGAGGTCACAGGAGAGCGCAAGAGAGCGTCGGCATCGGAGTGTTTAAGCCCGGTACGATAAATAACCCGAATGTCGTAATCTTGTAAACGGAGAGCCCAACGAGCGAGGCGGCCAGACGGATCTTTGAGTGACGACAGCTAGCAAAGGGAATGGTGATCTGTAATGACATCGAACGGGCACCTATATAAGTAAGGACGAAACTTTGTGATCGCCCGAATAATTGCCAAACTTTCTTTTCCTATGATGGAATAATTAGTCTCCGCTTTCGTGAGCGCCGGCTGGCGTAAGCAACAGCGTACTCATTGAAACCAGGTTTTCGCTGAGCTAGAACGGCATCGAGACCAATGCTGCTGGCGTCTGTGTAAATTTCTGTAGTCCCGGAAGGGTTAAAATGGCGGAAGAGCGGAGGAGAGGTGAGGAGCTGGCTCGGCAACGCAAAAGTTTCGTTGCATGCAGCGGACCAAGCCGACAAGTCGTGGATGCCAGCGAGTAATGTGATCGGGGTGATAATCGTAGCAAAATTCTTGACGAACCGGCGAAAGTAGAGCAAAGTCCAAGAAAGCTGCTCAGTTCTTTCAGGGATGTGGGCTTCGGGAAATAAGCAACTGCGCGGAGCTTGCCAGGGTTCGGGAGTACACCATCCTTTGACACGACGTGGCCTAGGATAGTCAGCTTTCGGGCGCCAAAGCGACGCTTTTTCAAGTTCAGCTGCAGGTTAGCGTCACTGACACAGCGAAGAACACTCTCGAGGCGGAGAAGGTGAGACGGAAATTTCCGAGAGAAGATGAGAACATCATCCAAGTAGCAGAGGAATGTTTGCCATTTAAGCTATATAAGTTTTCGGTCGTGGGAAGAACGAAAACTTGTGTTTGTTTTAGCGAATACATTGGTTAGAGAACTGGGCTGGTGTTGACGAGTTTGTATGGTTGATGTCGGCGTTAACTATGATGAGGGATCCAAACCAAGTGTGTTGTGTAATAAGCGAGAAATAAAAACATTTTGCGTGAAAAATTACAGAATACCAGATGATCACAGCACACAGCCTCTCTCTTATTGTTCTCTTTTCGCTTACCTTGACTAAAATTTTTCTTTTAAGATGAAAAATCAGTCAGAAACAAAATGCATATGCAGCTCTTATGAGACGATAAAAATATAATTTTATTTTATTATTTATTTATTTACAAAATACTGCGGACACGTAGTCCAAGCAGGGAGGGCGAACAAGTGAATCAAGCCCCAAAAAACCGCAACACTTCAAGAAAGAATAACGCAATATAAAAGTAATTGCTTAAAAATGATGGGACAATCGTTTAACTAGCTGATTCCAATGTGTTATTGTGCGTGGGAAGAACGAGAACTTGTGTCTGTTCTAGCGAATATATTGTTTAGAAAACTGGGGTGGTGTTGACGATTTTGTCTGATTGGTGTCGGCGTTAAGTATGATGAGGGACCCAAACCAAGTTTGTTGTGTAATAAGTGAGAAATAAATTCCAACCTAAGCTTTCTTCTAAGATGTTCAAGTAGTTCAATTTTATTAATCTCCATTAAAGTGGTTGGGGAGTCAGTCCTTGCATATTTATTAAAAATAAACCTGACAGCTCTTCTCTGTATTCTTTCCAGATTTTTACGTTAGATTTAGTATACGGGTCCAACCCGACATGGGTCCAGTTCATCCCGACATGTCTGATTAATCTTAAATCTCGACCCCTCCTTGCCGTTGTTCTCCAGAACGGCTAACTCTGTTCTGTCACGAGCAAGGGCGTTGAGCGGTGCACCTTATGTGTGTCGTAGCGGCTCTGTGATATTTAAGAGCGATGATATGCTTTCTAAAAGTCTTTTTTTTCTAATCGTAGAACGGCACCGACAGCCTGACTTCGCCATCTATTGAGAGAAGGCGCGCTCATTCACAGAAAAATCCCCAGAAGGGCTGTTGTCGCAGCACTAGGGATTGCGCGCCGGTCGACAGCGACTGCCTACTACATGAATCGATTGCTTTCTGCTACAGGTCACCTTCTACCATCCGGCCTCTCCTATGACCATTTCCTTCACACGTCGAGCGCGTACATTTGCCTCACGTCATCCGATAGCAAACCGAGCCATAGGTATGTCGAGCGGACGTCATCAGTAGTCATCCGGTCTCTCGATGGAAGATTCCAGCCGCTATCCTACGAGTGGCCGCTGTCCGAGAAGACGCGCCAATCAGATGATCGCAGCACAAGGAGAGAGATGCGCAGGCATAAAAAAACTCCACGCTTGGTATGGTGTATCGCACCAACGCCGCAAAAACGCTTGGTACCTGTTGGAAAGACACGCGAAACCCATTGCGAAGCATTCTAGCGCTTGGTACACATCGGTTATTCGCCACCAGCGTGAAGCGATCTCAATACTAACCCTTACTGTTTGCCGGCTTCTCCCATCATCAGAAGAAGGTTCCTCTTGCTCTGGTGGAATTACCTGATCTTTTTCCCGCTGGCATTTCCAGTTTTGAAAGAGCAAATTTTTTAAAGGTCGACATTTCTTAACACGCGGGCGGCCCCGAAACATTATCTAAGAAACTCTGTATGCAGAATTTCTTTTTGATCCGAAATCACTCGCGAATCGCGCCTTTACAACCCTCCCAGACAATCAGTCTCGCCAGGCTACTACCCTACCCTGCATCCCTTGAAGGCACTTTCTTTCGCCGATTGATCGTTGGGCTTCAGGATGCGAAATTTCTTATACGTCCTCTCGAAGGGAACGTCCACAGATACTTCGCGTGCCCTTCGTGAGGCCGATGGCGCCGTGCTAAATTGCTGTCTGTCCTGGGGCCCTGCCACGGTAGGTCACAGCTTTGTGGCCGGCCCGCTCAAGGCTTCAGGCGAAGTAGATTCGACAATCAAGCAGCAAGAGTTAAAACATATCAATTTAAACCCATGTCTGGAAAGCTGCATTGTATGCAAAGAGGGTGTCGAACCGGGACCAAACTTTAGCCCGAAACCGGAACTAAACACGTATTTTCGTCCGCAACCAACGCTGAACCAAACCTTTTACTTTTCGCCATTTTGGAACCAAACCCGAACTAGAACGATTCGAAGGATCCGTGCCAAACCGGTTCAGAACACGGCTCAGCCCAAGTTTTGGTACAACGCATAGCAATTTTTTTTTCAGAAAAAATAAGCAGTTTGACGGCACAGGTTAACGCAACGAGAGCTGCACCAGATAATCTGCAGAGAGCGCGCCATCTACGAAATGGCTAAGATGACAGAAAAGAGTACCGTCTGCGAGGCAAGCCACACAGCTCTATAATGCGAATTTGCTAATTCGAAAATATTTTTCACCAGACCGATGAAAATCCTTAAGTTGTTTAGTCTCCCTCATTTACAGACCTGCAGAAAATTTTAACTGAATTGTCAAAACGGCTCGATGTCAGAAACACCACCCGCGAGTAACTCTCCTTTTTCAGTGTCATATACAATTTATATCTGAAATTTATCGTTGAAACGATCAAGCCCCGTTGTGGAACGTTTACTGTAGAAGGCATTTATTGTCTCAGACAGCAGCGGTAAAGTAAAGGCTGTATGAATCAGGAAATTTTTTTTAATTCGATAATTGTTTGTTGCAGGCGGTGGGAAAAAGCACAGAATTATAGGTGGTCTAGGGGCAGTAGAAAATGCAGTAAGACAAACAAAATATGAAGGCCAGCTTTTTTCCCACATCACGTGTCCCTACATCAACATAGCTGTAGGGCTGCTGTATTTAGTTTACCTAGCGACGACTTTGCCGGTCAGTACTTCCCCTGAAATTATTTTCTATCATTTAGTTTTCACTCTGTGAGTCTGGTCATCCACTTGAACCAGGTGCCATACCTACCATCTTTATTTTTAAATCCGCTGCACCCCAAATGACCCTTTGATCTTCCTTGACTTTTCCTAAAGTGCCAGGACGGACAACCACCAATGTTCGACAGGAGAACGGATGTTCGAGACGGAATAAGTGCGGTGACGTTGAGCCCGCAGTGAAAATTCTTCTTCAGGACTATCTTTAAAACAGCAAACATTATGGGTTGCCTGACATTGTGGATGTCGATAAATACGTCCTGCGCAACGGCAGGTAAAAACTTGAGACGGCAATGGCAATTTTTCATTCACGTAGCCGGGCATCACATACAGGAAGCGCAGCGGGGTTTAGAAAGCGTGGTCTCCTCACTGGCGGTAACTGGGACAACGACTGGCGACCTCTTGGAGAAACTTATACAATGACTGCAAAATAAGCGCAAAAAAAAACGAGATGACGATATTCTGACGACACCCATAGAAGGTGATTTCTGCAACATCGGGCTGAAGCTACGCACAGAAGTGCCTTCGCATCCTTAAATGTGTAGTTCAGCGTCAAAATTTATCTGGATCATCTTTAGCACGTCGAGCTGTAATGCTTTACGCGCTGTAATTCTTTCCCTAACTTTCTGAGAAGGTCAATAGCATCACTATATCAAATGTTACTAAGGGTTTTCACTGTTACTTGCGTCCCCAAATTTTCTCATTGCAAGAGATCTGAATACCACTTGAAAGAATGCGATTGATATAAGTGCCGAGAATGCGTAGCCTTTCCTAACCTGAATTTAATAACTTTTACTATGTAGAACTAAGATCATTCTGTGCAGTTATTTAGATACGTACAGAGACACCAATAACTTAATTACAACGCAGATACTTGCTAGCCCCATAACGCCTCTCTTCTACACCCTGAATGCACCATGCTCTCCTGATTAGCGATGTTCCTGCCGAATCAAATGCTGTGAAGCATGAAATGCTTTATGTTCAGCTTCCTTTCTTCAAAAGAAAGCTGAGGCGGAGGTCACCCGGGAGTCACGGTGAACCAGAAGCAGGACATGAAGAATTTACTAGAAACATTCTGAAGCTTTCCAAGTGCTGACGCTCTGCTGCGTAACGTGCTAAACAACATTCCAACATTCTTGCACAAAAATTTTGAATATTGAAAAACTGTGAGGGACTGTTACAGAAATACTGAATTTAATGGTCCATATTCTGATGTATCGCAAAATCCTTGTCGTAATGTTTTAAAATAACGCGCATCCAGCAGTTAAGTCTGCCATATAGCAAGCCATTGGGGAACGCTTCTGACGATTCCAAAGATGATAGTATCAAACAAATGCAAGCCTGCCAATGGCAGATCAGCGCATATATTCATTGTAATAGTGAAATCTGGCGATATGTAAAAATATTGCGCACAGGACTTTTTCTCTTTCAAAAATTATTTTGTACAGAATGGTTGGGTATGGATGTTCTGTCGCTGTATTAATACCTTTAGTTCGCTAATCGCTAAAATATAGACTTTGTGGTAACATAGCCAGCACAAAGATCACAACAGGCAACTTGGCGGCGATGGTCACGTGATGACCCGTGACCTCATTCCGGTCACCGGCCACTTACATCTGGTCACGTGACGTGAAGCTGCTAATCCTACTGGGAAGGGTTCCGTATAACCGCTTTCGGTGTAGAATTTATCATACTTTATTCTAGAGTAGGCCCTCGAATCAACGGCGGCACAAAAACGGAAGCGTTGTTTTGCCGGCACATTTGACCACACGGTCATCTCCGCAGCCACTCGAGCTGAGTGTTCTCAATAATTCCAGCTTGCTCTCTGTTTTCAAAATCTATGTCTTTTTCAACTTTCGAACCGTTATTTCTGAGAAGCGGATATTTTCTACAGTGAGTCAAACAGCGATAGCAGCGGGAAGCGATGAGAGCATTGCCAGAAAAAAAAAAGAAAACGACTGCCTCCACGCACCTGCACATAAGGACCCAAAGCGGCGAAGGAAACCAAACGTACTCCCCAGCTAAGAAAAGATGCGGAAGCTCGTAGAGGCGCGAAACCAGCCAGGTCATGTTCAGCAGTCCAAGTACCTGGTCAGTACAGGCGGGCAGCTTCCATGACCTACGAGCCGCCCTAGATGCGCTATGCTCTTTCTGCAGTCCATTTCATGTTTACATCTACTCTCTACGAGTAGATAGGCTGCAATAATTTATGTCATCTATGAAAGTTCTGTTAGAGGTCCGCTTTATTTTGATCATTTCTGATCAACTGATTGATGGTGCAGAAAGGATCCATTATATAGTGTCTTTTCATAAAATTCAGCTGTTCTAGTTGATTAAAGTCTAAGGTTTCTCTGATTCTTTCAGGGATTAACTTCGCACATATCTTGTTAGGAAGTTACAATAATCTAAGTGGTCAATTCTATTTTTAATTTTTAAAGTCTCACCCTTCTACTAAAATAGTGTGGTTTTATCAGTCTTCTCTGGTTTCGGAACACTTGAGGTCATGCCGCATTCATACACAGTGTGGCAGTTTCTTTCTCTAATACGATGTCGCCTCCGTCCCTCACCTCCAGTATCTGGAGTAATATCTGCGCATCTCTATTGCCTAGCTGCTTTATTTGCAAGGGCTTGGAAGAAATTTCCACCCCTGTCGAATTCTGTCCCTTGTTCTACGTCAAGCTGTTTCCCCTCCGAGATTAATATTACATTGAACCCATCTTCAGCAGAAGTTATTGAATGATGTGAATAAAACCGCGGATTAGTAGAAGCCCTACTACATTAGTGAAAAGGTTTCCGAAATAGTGAGTTCGGGTGCAAGCCTACACGCACAACGCATCAGCTTGTCGTGTCATGTTTCTCTTATGAGATACAGCGTTCGCGTATACTCTATTAGCTCTAATGTTTAAGGAAATTCCCTAGGGGGTGTAGATTAGTAATGAAGAAATAGTGGATTAGCAAGGGAATATTTTTCTCTTGAACTAATGAAGTTTCCGAGGAAGCTGTGTACGTTTTCTTTATTGCAGTATAATAGCGCTTGAGTGGATGTCATTGTGTAATTACTCACTTGTTATAAATCGTGTTTCGCGTTAACTGCTAATAGGTTTCGCAAATTTTTGTTCAAATTCGCAGAAGCTTAGATTATTGAAAGCTTGCAGGTATGCTCCACATCTTTTCAATTGCCTCATTTGGCTCGTTTTGGGGATAAGCCTATTTGTGCTGATCCCCACACAATTGGAACTCAGGCAAATACAGTCGAAAATTCGCCACATTACCAACTTTTTTCCTTGCGCAAAAAAATGTTGTCCCTTGGTAGTTGGTCGTAGAAGCACGACCCTTCTGGCGTGGATCGTGATGTTTTGCTGTTGCAACCTTTAATTCCCTTCTTTCTTTATTATTTAATAGTGTGATATATGTCTTATCCTGATCTGGCTCCTTTCGAGAGGCGTTTTTTTTTTATGAAGTTAGGATGCACGATGGAACTTTGATGGAGTTTATAAGTCGTTTTCGAAGTCTGAAATGCCTTAATTTGACCCAGTGCCTTCCATTGTCAGATATAGGCTTACCGTGAGATAAGCACACTGCTCCAGATTATGCGTAAGGCTCATACTGACGCAAGCTGGGCTCCGTATTCGCGTTGATCTCAAGCACGAATGTCCCTGCCGTAGCTACACCCTGACATGAGCCTGGCATGCGATTCTGCTGTTTTTCTAGGGAGGATGATTTTGTGCTGTTATACAGCGTCACTGGACGCCCTTCGTTGCGCGTCACGCGCTCACTTTGCAGACACCTCAGCCGCCCAGCACTGAGGACAAAAGAGAATCGCCTACGGCGCGTCTTCTTTCACACCATATGCCCCGATTGCTGCCTCTGCTGCTCGTCATATATTTTGTTCTCAGGACGCTGTGAGCGTGACGTGGCGCCTACTGACGCACCAGGCAGGCGGATTGCAGCCAGAGGGACGATCAGTTCCCAAACCGGGCGACAAGGCATCGACACCGCATTGAATGGCATTAAGGCAAGCTCCTTAATTTGTTGGATATATAGTTATATAGGGTGGCCTTGTATATGTACGATGGCCAAATGAGTGTAGCTGGGGCGCACTGGCACGGTTTGCAACGAGTTGCCAATTTGAACCATTCATTTACAAGTGGGAAATCAGTTGAGACGACGTAACGAAACAGCATTAGAACTAGGAAGATTACATGGTACCAAGGGGAAATAAGAGGATACCAGGGCGTAGGACGAAAACTTGAGAACCGTCACATTTATTCGTGCGCGTCAAGAATTTATTCTTTTCGGAAGCGATTCGCATGCTCATGAGTGCAGCGACATTGCCAAATGGAAGGAAAAAACAACCGTAACCTAATCCAGACATGAGCCTGTTTCTTAACATTAGAAACAGCCCTTTAGTGCAGAGAAGTTGATTTCGGATTCTCTGCACGAAAGTAAAAAAATCAAGATAAGAGAGGCAGAAGGTATTACCCGCAACTGTCAATTGCTTGCCCTTCGTTTAATTCTTGTTGCCACTGGCAGCTTCTTCTGTACCCGATCCACGCTTCGGCTTTCTGATCTAATACAACTTATCCACGCTCATATATGATTTCATAAAATCTTGAGTGGCTCCTTTATGACAAGCATATGAAGGAAGCCACCTGTCTGGCTCGTTGGCTTCATTCATTTCTATTAAAATAGGCGATAAGCTGAGGCCCACATGCTGTTCTCAACAAATTAGGAGCGACATAGGTGTGGAGAATGAAAATTCAGCGCGACTAGCAAGTGGGGGGCGAAGAAGATATTATACTGGAAAGCTATTAAGCAGCAAATGCTGTTATTTCACACCGCTTAAATTAGATAAAACATACAGGTTACCTGCTTAATACTAATCAAATCGAGAGGCTCTTTGAAAATGATTGGTTAAATTGTCCTTTGCGCCATCTTGAAATGATGGCCTCTATATTAGATGCAAAGCTTCTAGGGCTTGTTCCTGTGGAATTTAGCGTGTGTCAGCGATTATCAGTACTTGCATTGGTGAAAATAACAATACAACTCGCACATGATAAAATCACCCCCTTGCACTCTTCTACTGGTACTGCGGCTGGACGCCTGTCTTTGTCGTTTGGTAACCTTGACCTACATCGCTTTCTTGCTTTGTCGTCGTTCTATCACTTGAAGTCCCATTGCAACTGCTGCAGTCATCGCTGCACTTGGTAGGCTCCACTCGTAGATCGTGTCACCTGTGCCTTTCTACCCACTTTCGGCGAAGATTATTGAGCGGAGATTTCAACAAGACCAAAACGTTTACAATGAAGACATTTTGTAGGAGTGTGTCGGACCTTAAAAAAAAGTAGGAAAAATATTTAGTATAGCACCCCTAAAGCATGCCCTCTCGTGACATCACTTCTCTGCTTCTCTACATTCACAGTTAGGGATGGCGGAGAAAACTCTAGATTTTGTTACTTTAAGTAACATAATTTACACGTACGAGTGAAAAACTGAATATTCACTTTGCGTAAATGTCCGCATGACTTTGCAACTCACCATGATAGTGACGAGACGAGGCTTTGCTTTTCACTATGAATATAGAATAGTGATTCTATGCAGAGCCTGACTTTGAACTTTTGATTTTTGTGAAGTAATGGATTGAAGAAAATGGTGAGATTCTGTTCGAGTAGATTGTCGGACTATTAATGAGGAAGTTCCGAAATCTTTTTGAATACTACTTAATGCCACTTTTTTCGATTTTAATGACCAGTCGTATTTAGAGTGGAATGGCATTTGTACTGGGTCATGCGTGGACCCAGTAGTCTCTCTATATTTTTAAGCTGTGTCGACCAAGCTGTAGATCACCTGCTTGAAAACAAAAACAAAGGTGTGTTTAGGTGCATCGATGATTTTTTAGAGTTCACTCGAGTGCTTCCTTGAGGGCATGCACGCAGAATAGGGGAAGCCTCGTCATGCACGCGCTATATATAGCCCTTGCTTTGCTGTGGAGTGCGTCCAGTTCAGAATAGGCCACTTCCTCACATCATCCAGGTCTCCCTGCGAGATAATGTATTCATGGAGAGCACTCCAAACATTGTTTTCGCTTTATCCTTAGAGAAAAGGCGAAGCACGGCAATTGAAAAAAAAATTTCCTGGTGGCCATCAAAAAAGCTGCGAATTTCAGGAGTAGCTGGTGGCTTAATCTTGCCTCACTGTGATGTTACTGATTAATTGGGCCGATAACCATACATCAGTGCCTCTCAAATCCGCAGCATCTTTGAGATTCCACTGTTAAACAAACAAGCAAAACCCGGTTTGTTGGCGTTGAACTGCCTCTCGATCGCCAGCGTGGCACCACCGTCATTCGCCTGTCTCCTGCATCCGGTGGCTTGCGCTGCGTGAAGGCGAACTTCCTGATCTCGTCCTTGTCTCGTCTTCTTATAGTCTCGAGCGCGCACAGGAGGGTCCGCTCCCCGACGACGTTTTCGCTCCGTTTCACGTGCGCGAAGCTCCGGCGCTTCACGCGATCGTAGCGATATTCGCGAGGTTCTTCTTCCGGGTGCTCCATCGGTTGCCCATCTTCCCTACCGGTGAAGTCAGCGAGTGAAAGAAAGTGCGCTCACGAGCCTCGTAGTCCGATCCACAAGTCAGGTGATGCTGACTTCATTAAACCGGCGGCTTCTTAGCACGACACCAAAAAATCACAAGTACCCCGAAGAGCTATGGCGCTGTACAAAACAACTGAACCAAGTTTCAACTGTAAAGAGAGTTTTCATTTGACATAAAACGATGAAAACAATTCTACTCATACTGTAAAAAATATACGCCTATGCTACAGCAAGTTTAACCGGTGTAGGTTTGTGTGTTGCTTAAATAGAACTGAGGGTGCTAAGTAAGATCAAATGGCGCCTATCGCGGACGTTGTGCCCTTTAATTGTTGTGAAACAATACTCAGTTCCATACATTTTTCTTCACGCACTTTCTGTTGACAGAAACAAAAAGTGACACTCAAGGAGAGTAGCGTTCTTGAGGAGCCATTTTATGTGAAATATTAAAGAATCAAAGATGTGCACGCAGCTTCTCTTTTATTAATTTCGTTTCGCTTAACTTGAATGAAATTTCACTTCGCAGATGAATAACCAGAGATAAGCGAAATTGTTATGCAGTTATATTGTGATAATAAAATATATAGGCCCGACATGTCCGATTAATCCTTAATCTCGACCCCTCCTTGCCGTTGTTCTCCGGAACGGTTAACTCGTTTCTGTCATGAGTAAGGGCGTTGAGCGGTGCTCCTTCTGTTTGTAGTACCAGTATTGTGATCTTTAAGAGCGACGACATCCTTTCTAAGCGATTTTTTTTTCTAGCTGTAGAAACGCGTCTCGACAGCCTGACATCGCTATCTCTTAAGAGAAGCCGCGCTCAGCGACGGAAAAACCCCCAGAAGGACAGTTGCCGCCGCCTTGGCGACAGCGTGGTGGCCGATAGGCAGGGGCAACTGCGGGAGGCTATTGTTCTGTGGGACTGATCACGTTCCGGCATCCGGTCTGTTACACGAACATTTCCGTCACGTGTCTAGCAAGCTGCCCACCATCCCGGAGAAAACTGAACCATAGGGGCGGTGCGCAGACGTCATCCTGTCTCAGGCTGCTGGATCCCAGCCACTCTCTTATTGGCTGTCGAGCAGACGCGGCGTGTTGCTGCAAAGCCACCTAGACTAACTCAAGGCCTCCGCACGGCAGGGTGACGTCACGCGAGTGCGATGGGCCTGGAAGTCAGCTTTGCCACGCCTAGGTTTCTTTCACGAGCGCAGGGACGCGCGTAGACATTTATTTTTTTAAACCTGTGCCCGTGCGCGTGGTAACGATTCTAGTTTTTAAAAATTACTGCTTTCTGTGAAGCAATAGCCACTAAACCAAATTAAGATTTCACTTTTACTGCAGAGCACTTAGAACCGGCACGGAAATTCTTGCGTTTGGCGATTCTTCACACTCAAAACTATCATAAAAAGTAATATTCTGCTATGCTTTGCTGGGACTATGTGACTACTTACATGAATTTTGCATAAGTCCTCAAAAGGACCCAGCCAGTGCTCTTATTGTCAGGGGTGCTATTAGATCAGTTTTTTTTCAAAGCGCTAGTTAGTTCTCTATAACTGATTGATAGTATTCATTTTCACAGTCCCTTTTCAGGGAAGTTCAATAGCAAAACAACGTCTTGAAGGCCCAGAAGAAATTTATTTCAAAAATACAAACAAATGTTTTGAAGAAGAAAAGATTTATTTAGAATTCATTTCAAAGCTCACTCACTGAAAACAATTTATCGACATGACAGTTGCATGCACAGACCATCGTCACAGAACAATCTTTTACAATAATTTTCTTCTTCTCCTTTCTCATTTCTATCAGCCTTGATTGCAAGTATTCGGAGATTGCATAAAATGTTGAGAAATTGAAGATCCATCCACAAACAAAATTCTTGACACATGAATGCTAAAAGACGGTGAACTAATAAAGTATAACAGTTTGGAGTGCCCCAAGGAGAAATAGGTATTTGTATACGCTCAAAAGCAAACAGCATAAACAAAAACAAGTTCCTCAGCATGTGCTGAAATAAAATAATCATACTGTCGGATACAACTAAAGTCTGCAGTAAAGGTCCGCCCAAAATCAGGCTAGTCACAGAAATTCCGCCATGACAAAAAAAGTTCCATTCTGAAAGCGTCCGTTGCAGTCAAAACAGATACCTAATTATATGAAGAAATTATTAGTTGAAGCCTTTTAACGCTTCTGAATTTTTTGGATAGTCAAGCAATAAAGTTCTGATTTCAATTCTTGTTGCTTGTTCATCACTGAGGTACCGGATGCTTCAGGCTGTGGCCAAATGCTAGCAACTGCAGGTTTTTTAGTTGTAACCAGGTATAAACACCATATACACTTTTTGCACAGTCCACAAACACGAGCATGCACATAACTAAACAAGACAACTACATAAACACTAGACAACAAAAGGGCAGCATTTTTCAGGCCTTCACGGTTTTTAGTTTCCGCTCATTCTTAGCATGGGACAATTTATCATTTTCTCGGCGGCACAAATTGTTCAATAGTGTGTTCGCCGCAGCACTTATGACAAGCTTCATCACCTCATCTGTTGTGTGGCCTAAATCACACACATCTAGGTCATCAATTTCTCCAAGGACTGAAAATACAAGGGCAACAAGAGCATCCTTCTGCCTAGGAAGGCTGAAAAATTGTGTGCAATATTTTGGGGCCCTGAGTTTGTCCAGTACAATTTCTGTGCAAAGCACAGCGTTTACAACAACGGCTCGTGGGAACTTGAGTCCTCCTCTAGACATATTTGCGATTAATGCATTCTCTGCATTATCTAGATCTACATCTTGCAGGACAAGGTTTTCCCTGCAGGATGTGCATGCTAGTTTTTTTTAAAGCTGCATGGGCACAGTAGCCAGCAACATACGTTACCGCTGGCAGCCTCGAAACTTTTGCCTCAATGTCAGAGTCAGTCACGGCAACACGAAATTGATGCTGCAGTGAGTGTACATCTACCTTTGACACACTTGACACTGGCATCATGTCCAACTCAGGCAAATCTAGAACTTTTTGCAAACGCAACTTGTTCTCCGACTCATATATTTGCCTGATGGACACATGATAGTTGGCCCCTGACAGTTGCCGGTACTTGCCAAAACGATCCTCAAGGCTGTCAGTTTGAAACTTTCCCAAGAGAACGTAACTAAAATGAAGCTCTTCCAAACAATACATGGCGAGTTCGTGCAAGGCATGAGTAGTGTGGCTCAAAGCAGAGTGCGTTTCACGAGTCAGGCGGCCATTGTCGTGTTTCAGACTTGCCCAGTGGTCAAGCCAGTCAACTATTCTGCTCAAAAATTCAAGCTGAGGACACGACGAAGATGATATTGGGCTTTGCAACTCATCTCGAAGCCGCTGTCCTTTTTTTGGCGTTTTTACATTGACCACATTCCACCAAGTCAAAATGGTGTCAATGTATTCAGATGTTTCCTGAGCATGCTGCAATGAAGCTGTGTTAAGAGCAGCAACAGTAGATGAGCTAAAAATCTTCAGGGCTAACTTAACATTTTGGCGTTCCATATTTGAAGGGTTCAGAGCTTTTAAGGTAAGCGTTGGCGCTACCTGTAAGAGCTCATTTTTCTCGGCTTCGTGAAGCTGACACAATACTTTAAAGGATGCTGTAAGTATCTTTGGTTGGGCATCAGTACTTTTCGGATCAGGAAAGTACATGCACTTCCCAATGTTGCGCTGATTGAGCCAGTTGTTCCTAATGCACTTAAGCAAGTGGACCGGGTCTACCACAAAAAACAGGGGGCGTGATGGGTCGGCAGGATGCTGATACACAATGCTGAGTTTTGCAGGCGTAGCAAAGAATGACATAGCTTTCCTGTTTATGGAGTTATTGTCTGATATCAGTGCTAAGATCCTAAAACCAGATGCCTCCAGATCAATAATAAGCTTCCGAAGGAAGTCATGCAGTGCCCTGGCATCAATTTGTGCAACAGGTAGAATGTGTACAACATCTTTGTTTGAAGAAAGCAGGCTCTGGATCATGAATACGTGGGCTGTTTTTGCAGGGCTTGATGAGTTAACAGCAGCACCTGCCACGAAGCCAGCCTTGTAATCAAAATATGCTTGAAGGTGCACTTCGTCTATCATTAAAGTCACTGTCCGTTCATGCTCTTTGTAAGTGTTCACAACCCGCTTCGCATAAGAAAGGAAGTTGGATTCCTGTTGCTCTGTAGCAGGACTTACATCATATGATGAACAGAGCCGTCTGACTGTGTCTGGGTGCGGTAATTTAACTTTCATCGAGCTTCTTAAAAACTTGTAAGCGTGAGGTGAAATCGTGAACAAAAGGCTTGCAAAAACCAAGAAATCTGAAGGATATCGGTTAGCATTGTTTAAAACAAGATCTACATGGGTTTTGCAGAATTTCAGCACTTCCAAATGCCATTCTTGCAACTTGCATGCAAAATGTTCATCACTCACTTCATTCAGTAAAGTAGCTACCAATTGCAGAAGACGACGAATCTTCTCAGAAGGCTCAATGGAGATATTCCTTTGCATCTCTTCAATCATCTGTAGCACTGTTTTCAAATCCCTTAGGTCACAAAGCTTTTCAGGCAGGAGCACCTCACCACACTTGCTCAGGCGAGTTTCACCAAAAAACACTTCTACGCGAAGGTCTGATGACACAACCACGGACGAACGGACTGCAGGAGTGTACTGAAGTGTCAAATCCAAGAAGAAAACCTTCCCATCCTTGTTGACAATAGTCCAGAAGCCGGAATTTTGAAGGCTTGGCAAGGCATCGAGGAAATCGGAGAAACCGGTTATCCTATTTTTGGCCTCCTCTTCAGCTTGAGTCTGCTTCGAAAGCAGTATTGCCTCTTGTAAAGAAGCAGCTTCCAAGCGCATCCTTTTCTCATCTGGTGCTTCTCGAGTCGGCGCTTGTGGTCGCGATAAATATGCGGGGCACTTCGGAAACAAACTTGGGACTGCACTTCGTTTCAGACGAATGGTTTTCAAGGAAATTTCGACAACTTTTCCAGTTTTGATATCTGTGTAGGCAGTTGTTTTCACGTAATCCGTGGGCAGGAAATGCTTTTCACATACCTGAAATAAAATTTAAAAAATCAAATGAGCATATAAGTGGAAAAAAGATGGCATTAGCAAACGTGCCGAAAAATTCAAAGACCCTGTTGACGCTGTGTCTGAGAGTCAAAAATAAAGGTCGTCAGCACGAGCGTTACGATGGTACCATGCGTAACCGAAATCATGCATTAGCGACCATCAGCAAATAAACCGCACGACGAAAGCTTTTCGTCCGAGAGCACCATATAACAATACAAAAAAGAATGCTTACCACTGTGTACTTCGTTGGCAAGAAGTCTTTCCGGGGAACTGCTCTGACCCATGCTGCCCGCATCGTCGGGTCAGTAGGAAACCTGTGCACTCGGACACTTGGGCCGCCGTCATAATTTGACTTGCAGTTGGGTGCACAGCAACAGCCAGGCATTGTTGCATTCCAATGGATGAATAATAGCACAGAAACGACCAGCAGCAATTTCGTAAGCTCCACTTACGATCACTCAAGATGCGCCATGCTTCACGATGCTGTCAAAAACGTGGTTCTTGCTGCTCATGTTGCTGCTTTCCCGTCCCTGAAAGTGTTGCCAGCAACTGACACAAAATCGTCCAAACCAGCGGGAGAACAATATAGTGGGAATATATATATCTATATGCTTTGTTCTACACTTTAGTAATACTCACTGTTCAAGGTTTATGTGTTTTTATTTGTATATATAATTAAAAAGTAGTGTAAAACATAACCTCAACAAACAAACGGCGTTCCCATGCACGACCCTTCAATATTTTTTGCGGGCCGAAGAGCCACGCTCAGCCAAGCCAAGCCAAGACTGACCAGCAGGTTTGCGGATGCGCGTGCGGGTTTATGGGCGCGCCGCCGGCCGCCGGCTGGCCTTCTCTCCCATCCGACACAACCATCCTCCTAGCGTGACGTAGTTGCCAAAGAGAGGAGGTCGTGCGGGGGCCTTCTCTCTCTAGGTGGCTTTGGTTGCTGCCGGCACGACGCACCAATCAGGGCCTCGCAGCCTGAAGGGAGTGACGCGAAGGCGTAGCAAGAAGGCGCGTGTGTATTGAACCCCAACATGCCTTGCTGCGCGTTGCGAAGGGGCGTGAATGATGTTGGAACCATTGATCAATCGGTGCCCATAGCTTTTCCACAGTAGGTCGCAATGAACAACGGGTCAATACACAGATTTCACAGAAAAGTGAAAATGAATTGAAAGCGTGTCCAAAACAATTGGCTTTCCACGGTAGAAAACGAAATCTTGGCTAAAGAGCCCGAAAGCAGCCGGGAGCAGTATCAGGACAAGACACACGCCTCTCCTAAAAAACGAAAAGTAGAACGCACAAGTCAACGAATTGGGGGCCGAATAGGTATTTGCTCGCCCTTTCCCACGAACGGGGGAAGAGATTGTCGGAGAAAGGGTTAGGGCTGCAGAGGGACAGTGAAGCGACCGCGCTCATTTTACCTTTTACCTTCTTTCGCGGGCCGGAGAGCTCTATTATTTTGTAAATATTATACCATGTTTTCGAAGTTTTAAATGCCTAAACTTGGCCACTAGGGTTTCATGTGCTACAATGCTTTTTATTTTCCCGTTCCCTTACATACGAATGTAACGCGGTCTTGCTTCGTGCTTATTTCTAAGTAAGAGGAGGCCCCTATGCAGCCTTTGGCTCTGGGACCTTCTGTATATATCTTTTTGGTAATCTACGAATCAGTTTCAAGCTTCAAATTTTCAATGACAGTATTGGCGTAGTTTCAGCTCGAATTCACCAGATAACATCGCTGATACTGACAAGAGCTAGACATTACTTAGTGTTGATTAGAACCACAATCCAGCCTACCGACGACAAGCGGTAACCCTGACGTGCGATTCTCTTGTTCGGCTAATGCGGACGATTTTGTATTGTTAAGCCGCGTCACTGGACACTCCGTGTAGAACGTGAACCTGTCGTTTCTGCGACGCACCAGCCGTCCAGTACAGGCGAGAAATCGAGTCGGCGATGGCACGTCGTCTTAGTGGAAGACCCACTGCTTGCGCGACGACTTTAGCGAAATAGTGATTTAGCATATTGAAAGTATGACAAGAGAGGACACTGCCTTAGACCCCAGCGGCCCGGTCGTTTCTAGCCCACCTAGTAGTTAGTGTGAACAACTCCTCCAAGCTTCCTCCAAAATACCTCCAAGCGTCGAGCGATAAACCACTGCCACGCCTACAACCGCACCATCGATGAAATGCTTGATAAGCATTGCATTACATTTCCATGC
This sequence comes from Amblyomma mixtum, assembly GCF_055824585.1. Taxonomy (NCBI): domain Eukaryota; kingdom Metazoa; phylum Arthropoda; class Arachnida; order Ixodida; family Ixodidae; genus Amblyomma; species Amblyomma mixtum. The sequence continues at coordinate 247,263,255 of NC_143014.1, forward strand.
ACTGAACACAAGGTAGATATGACCACGCACGGTCTAGACTTCCTTGTTCCAATGAGGATGCGTTTGGCTATATCGCTGGCCAACAGATGTTTAATATCAAAAGGGTTAGTATCGATAATGTTACTAATGACATTCTAACTATCGATATTCCGGCTATCGAGAGCGGTACTATCTGTAGTAATACTATCGATAGTAATACTATTGATTCTACTATCGATTGTACTTTCGATAAAGCTATCGATTGTATATCGATAGTACTACTATCGATAGTTTTTTTACACTACCGATAGCTACAAAATCTATCTATATTATCGATCGTCTATTTCCCGATAGTTTTGCATAACTAATTTTCGCGCACCCAGCGGTTAGCGAAACCAATTGGCTTAAAATTCTTTTTTTAGGCTTCACTGGCGTAAATTCCTAATTGCTTGTGCGTTACCCACGTTTGGCTCTGTCAGGAGGTGGGCCAGGTCTCGTTTTATGCCTTCTGCGAATTTCATCATACCGAAATTATTACAATGTAAGTAGTGCAGGAAAGTGTACGTATAATTCAGTTTCAGTTCATTCACTTTGGATGAGGGTTATACAAAAGAGGGTGATAAAAGCATGTGGGCCCTTAGCAAGCTGCTAATTCGGGCCCATGCAGTCAGTGCACAAGATAGCGTACCCAGGCGTCAACATTAAAAAATTGCATACATTTATATTCATTGAAGATATTACACAAAACTAACAATCAACTAAAGCGATCATATTCAACCAATGAAATGAAAGAAACGACAACAGAGGACGTTCGTTCCAAACATTGAATAACACATAAATACTGATTCAAGAGTATTAGAACATTCTATCCAAAGTAATACAGTTTTTAGTACACTACATTTTGGCAAGAGACTGAAAATTATTTTTATAGATAATGCCATGTACTAAGCGATAGAAATTTGGGCTTCTTATAACAATTACTGGAAGAGCGTTCCAGATTTTTGTACCAGTATATGTGCAATAATCGCCTGCTATATATGATGTAAACGGCGGGTAACTTCAAAAATATAGTGATCCTCACTTCGTGTGTGCCTTCTTGGTTTGGTGTGGATTATTGGGGTTTAACGTCCAAAAGCGACACAGGCCATGACAGATGCCGTAGTGAAGGGCTCTGGAAATTTCGAGCACCTGGAGTTCCTTTGCGTGCACTGACATCGCACGCACAGCACACGAGCCTCTAGAACTTCGCCTCCAAGTGCCTTTTTGGGGGTATAAATATGGTGGAGGGAGACGGGTTATTACTTGACATAATTTTATGCACAGCGTAAGCTGTTTTTTGATCACGTGCGACTGGGAGCGGCATAATCTGCAGTTCGGGAAATAGTGCTGCAGTGTGTTCTCTGTAACCTGAAAAGATTCAGAATCGTCTTTTCTTGGGCTAGTTGGTTTTTCATGCTGTAGGTGTTTGCAGCGCACACGAAACACGGATGGACAGCGCTGTGTTTCGTTCCCTTTTCTGTCCGTCCGTGTTTCGTGTGCGCTGCAAACACCTACAGCTTAAAAAATTAAAATGCGCAGAGCACGTTTCTGCAGATGAATGAATGGTTGTGTAATGAAGGATAGGTGTAGCCCCATGATTCAACGCAGTATGTGAGATGAGAGTAGAAAATTGCGAGGTGTATTACTCTGAGCGTTTTTAGAGGAAAGTTTTGTCGTGTTTGAAAAAGTACAAAACATGCATGGCTTAGTTTCTTGCAGTCGTTACTGGTGTGCTCCTCAAAATGCAATGACGAGACCAGCCTGACACCTAGGTATCGGCATGATTAGAATAGAGTAATGTCTTTCTGCCCAATCCTCATGTTAATAGAACCTTTGCCTTTTCTGCCTGAAGATGTGAAAATTACGCAATTTGTTTACGTGCACTTCACCGTTAATTTATTACTGGTAAACCATACAGCTATATTATTTAATTCTTAATTAGCAACTTCTTTTCTATTAATATCTTTACCACAAACGAGTACAGTTGTATCATCGGCGTATATAACGGCATCACCATCTTTTTTTGCAGTTGCGGTAGTCATTTATGTATAAGGAAAACAGAATTGGTCCTAATACCGATCATTGTGGTACCCCATGTGAGACTGGCAAAAATTAGGAGGTGTCTGTTTCTATATGTACTCTTTGTTGTCGTTGTGTGAGATAGCTTCGAAAAAAGTTTGATGCTACGTCGCGGAACACAAAGCAAGGTAATTTCAATAATAATAATTCATAATCAACCGTATCGAAATCTTTCGTTAATTCCAAAAATATGCCTATATGTGTTTCTCTATTATGTAAACTATTGGTTTATGGTTTATTGAGGTTTAGCGTCCTAAAGCAACTCAGGCTAATTATATATATATATATATATATATATATCATTTACAATGGCTGTAACGGCTTTGCTTGTTGATTTGTTCGGTCGGAATCCGTGCCGATTAGATACAGTCAGATTGTATTTTAATGAAAAGATTACCATTCGTTTTGTTATAAGTTTCTCAAATAATGTATTAATTGTAGATAGGACAGATAGAGGTCGGTAGCTTTCTAACACAGCTGGATTCCGCACTTGAACACAGGAGACACCCTTCCCTTTTTCAGAATATCAGCATAGGTGCCGAAGTTATAGGTGGTGTTAAATATCTTTTCTAGGAATGGGAAAAGTATGTGTATTTTTGATTTTAGAAACTTTGTGGCTATAGCATCACAACCGGCAGCTTTACCAGTGGGTAGTCAGAACGCCAAAGAACTTATTTCGGTGATGCTATATCGAATAATACATAGGATTGGACAGAACTGCCAGGCAATCGAAAATAATTAATTTGAGGAATTTGCAGAGCTATGTTAAGATCAGCACCAGTGAAATATTCATTAAAGCTATTTGCCAGCCTCAGCTTTGAAAATTCAAACAGGGAGCAATCTGGGAGCTTCGGTATGTGCATTTGCTCCTTGATAATCGCGTTTATTACCTGCAGTAGCTTTCTAAATGCAGGTATAGATTCATAAATCAACAAAGGATCATTCTATCTGGCGTGCTTGTCTTCTGTTCGGGGCAAGTCGTCATTCAGCATGCAGTATTCAATAAACAGGCGGAGTGTAATATAAAGGTAATATAAAGAACGAGCACATCAAGGCTAAACACAAACCAAGACCAGCATTGTGCAGAAATGATCTATAGAAAGATAACTGCGTTTCTTAATAAAAGCAAATCTAAAAGTATTAACAGAGAGAACAAAAGGCAGGTAGTCGACACATAGCTAGTGGAAGCACAAAAAAAAAATTCAAGCTGGACGTCATCAAATGATGATGGTTGCAAAATTCGTCCGCATTCAAAACTTTTTTGGATCCCAAACCCGTTTGAAGCTGGTTCAAACCAGAACAAAGTGGCGCTCCTGAGCCGAACTCGGAGCTGAAACCGAAAAGCGTGAGCCCTACAGAACCTGAAAAAATTCCGGTTCAACACCGTACATGAGGGTGAGTTTAAAATGGTGCTAAACTCGCGCTTAGCGCACAGAGCTAGCAAAAACATTGAATCTGGGAAAGCTGCGGCACAGAAAAGAACAAACGCAGCAAGTTAGGCAGTGAGAAGAAAATTCTAGCAGCGCTAGACAACTGGACTAGCAAAAGGAGGAGAGAAAAACATGGTGCTGAAGGCAACCTCACAATGCGGAGGCCTCACGGAGGTAGGGATGGAAAGCGAGGCTAAAATAATTTTTTGAAAATTGTAAAACGTGGGATCGAAAAAAAAGTGTTGAATGAGCAGGCAGCAGCCATTAGACAAGAGACGCCCCTCTTCAAATCGCATAACGGACCAATGAAAGGCCTACCGCAGTATGTTTATCTCAGAATCTATAATCTAAGAGCTGTAAGGCGTGGGGCCCTGCTGCATAACGGTAACGGTAGAGCATTTCCCACCATCGGGGTTAGACGACGTGAAAAAAGGCATTGGTGCTGTCGAGGGGGAGGGAGAACGGTAGCGCGCTTTCCATCAAACTTTTTCCTTCTCTTACTGGACGCATGACTGTGAATAGAAGTTTATAGGTCGTTTTCGAAGTCTGAAATGTCTCATTTAGCCTGGAGGATTTCATTGTCAGTGAGACAGTTAGCGTCACATAGGCGCACTTCTCCAGGTTGTGGGCCTTGTACTGACGCAGGCTGAGCTTCGTATTTGCATTGATCAGAACCCCGAAGGTCCCTGCAATAGCTATAGCGTAATAAAGACCTGGCATGCGATTCTGTTGTTTGTCTATGGCGGATGATTTTGCGTTGTTAGACCACGTCACTTGACACCACTGGTTGCGCGTCACTCCCTCGCAGACGCCTCGGTTCCCTTGGACTCCCGAGAGAAGAGAACAGTTTTTCCACGTGAAAGTTAGAGGGCCGACCCCACACCGATGGAACTGGTGCGGTAGGATACAAATATCTCGTGCCTTATTTGGCAGCCACGTGTGCACATGCGCACATGCACATACGGGAACACAGCTTAACCAGTTTATTTGGCGCAGAAAACGCCAGAGAGGCGCCATGACAGCCTGAAACTCTTTTGATGCGATGAGGAACTTTGCGAACGTTTCACGTCAAGCCGAAAGGTTGGCTTTTGACCCGAAAGACGCGTATTCGATCCCGGCCGTGGTGGTCGCATTTCATTATACGCGAAATGCAAGAAGCCCGTGTACTGTGCGATGTCAGTGCACGGTAAAGAGCCCAAGGTGGTGGAAATTTCTGGAGCCCTTCACTACAGCGCCCCGCATAGCCTTAGTCGCTTTGGGACGCTAAGACCGGCGCCGTGAGAGAACAGTTCATTACTGTTCAAAAACAGCACAGCGAGAGAACAGTGATACGGAAAAACGGCACAGCGACAAAAGAGCACCGGGAAAAACAGCATGGCGACAATACAGCGCAGCGAAAAAACAGCATGCGTCAGAGCAGTACGCTGGACCAAACGGCACTCTGATAAAACAGCAACGAGAAAAAACAGGACGACGACGATTGTACGCAGGGGAAACACAGCACGAGGACATAACAGCATAGCGGAGTACGGTGCAGCGCTGCTGGGGGGGGGGGGGGGGGGAGTGAATTCATAAGCCTAACCGCAAACGGTAAATTACGACATAATTGGCAGCGACAGTGTTCATTTCACGGGTTCATTAAGAAACAGGTTTGGGGAATGCTCGGGAGATTAAATTTCCCGCATTTTCTGGTGTGTAATAGAATGTCTAACGCTGAAGAAATTGTTCTGGAAGCATTGATTCCGCGGGTTGACCACCATGGCGCTAAATTCTGGCACACACGGCCGACGCATGGCTCTGGGTGTACCACAAGTTCTTACTCTTCAAAACTCTTCCTGTCGGCAGTTGAACCTTCATCAAGTTTATTTGGAACGAGCAACAGTGTCTTCGTGCACTGAAAATATCCAGTGTGCTATGCTTACTTTTAAAGACAGCAGAATAGCCCAAACGGACATTTTCAGGTTGTTTGGTGTTTCAGCAGGACGCTGCACAGCGGCTGTCTGACGCCGACCGGCGGTTACTTTACTTCGCGGAGTGGGCTACACAGCTTACCTGAAAATTCTCGCGTCAGCGCGCATTTGTTCAGTGCAATTTGATATTGAAGCTGTTTTTTTTTCACTTCGAAGAGAAATAATAGAAACATCAAGCTTCAGAACATTTCATAGAAGTTACTTGTTTTAAGCTTGAAAAACAATTTTATAAATAAACAAGGGAAGGGGCTGAGGGGCTCGTTATAAATATGACAGAAGCCAACAGCCACAGAAACCAAGGGGCACAGGGGATTTTTTTTTCCGTGGGATCCGAACCCGGAGGTCGTGGGTTCGGATCCCACCGGCAGCATGTGGTTGTTTTTTCTTCTGCTTTTCTAATCAGTTATCTTTAAACGATAACATATTCAGTAATATTCTAAATTGATCAACACCACAAAATAAATAACTAAAAAAAATCCCCTGTGCCCCTTGGTTTCTGTGGCTGTTGGCTTCTGTTCAATTTTATAAATAGATCAACTTTCACAGATTTAACCCTATTTCAGCAACCTCAAAAAACACCTGTCAAACACACAGCTAACACAAGAAACGCAGGGGTGAGTCTCCTGACGCGGACTGTGCAGTCTACGGAAGCAGACTTGTTTAATGGCAGGGATTTTCGTTTCACCGGAAGTTTATTGCCCAATCGGGCTTGAAGACAGCGAGGGTCCAGGAAAAAAAAGAACAACGAATTGGTAATTTACTATGTTCTCCTTCAGCAAAGACAGCAAGAAAAGCTTGTCTTAACTATAGCGGTGGGATGGCTCTACCCCTGTAATAGTGGTGTAAGACATTTGTTTGACCAACAGTTACAGGCCGAGCATATTCCTGCGAAATACTCGTAAGAAGGGCCTACAAAGCCAGGTCTTCCTTACAGGGTGCTTGAAAAGTGGCAATAAAAGAAGAGCCGCACGAACTAAACTGCTGACTTGAAGCGTTACTGATTCGCCGTTGTACGTTTAAATGAGAGCTACGACGTGTAACTCTATTGGTTTTGGTTTTGGTTTTATGGGGTTTAACGTCCCAAAGCGACTAAGGCTATGAGAGACGCCGTAGTGGAGGGCTCCGGAAATTTCGACCACCTGGGGTTCTTTAACGTGCACTGACATCGCACAGTACACGGGCCTCGAATTTCTCCTCCAAAGAAATTCAACCGCCGCGGCCGGGATCGAACCCGCGTCTTTCGGGACAGCAGCCGAGCACCATAGCCACTGAGCCACCGCGCCGGCTTGAACTTTATTCCATCGAATGCGTTATTTCACAAGGAACATTTGACCGTAGAGCGGATGTCCGGGCCAATTTTATCTGTCAATTGCCGAGATTCTGCTTACATAATACAGAAAGAAACCCGGTCATTTTAGCCAAGGAAGCAAGGACTGCAGAACCACTAATTTTGCCATATTCACCGTTCAAGCAACGCTGTTCGTGAGTAAATGATAATGCCCTCTTTATAAATGAATCAGCGAAGTGACCGGTCGCTAACTCTAAAGGTCGCTGCATTATGTGTTGTGATTCAACGTTTGCGGTTACGGCTATTGTAGTTAACCTCCGCAGCAGCGCTCCACTGTACTACACTGAGCTGCTATGTTGTGCTGATTGTTAATGCGAAAGCATTCTTAGGCTATGTCGGCGAGGTTTTGTCCGCAAAACGTGTCCGCAAAACGCATAGCTGTAATCGAAAGATGATGACGCGAGTACGCTGGCAAAAAATTAGGTCTATAGGATGATTAGTTAATTAATTAGAGTCAAATACCGCAAAAATTTGAAATAGCGCGGGCGTCGGTATAGTGAGTGGATGGGAAAAATGCCGGAGACAGCTAAATAGTGGAACAATATGCAATGGAATGAAAATAATGTTTGAAATGAATTGAACTGTAGTAGATGAGTGATAAAGAATCGAACAAAAAGTTTGATTGACATCGAATAAGTAGTTAATTATTTATGGGCAAACACCATTGAATGGTTAAATAGGCTGGATGGGGATATAGTAAGTGGAAGGGAAAGCTACCACCGCGCCAAAAATGAAAAAAAAAACTACAATGGTTGCCTCCAATTAATCATTCGATTGCCTACCAGTTCTGTGCAGTCCTATGTATTTTTCGATATAACATCCACCGATATAAGTTCTTTGGTGTTGTGATTACGCACTGGTAAAGCTGCCGGTTGTGATACTATAGCCACAAAGTTTCTAAAATCAAATATAGACATACTTTTTCCATTCCTAGTAAAGATATTTAACACCGCCTATCACTCCGGGACGTACCCTGATATTCTTAAAAAGGGAAGAGTGTCTCCTGTGTTTAAGTATGGGAATCCAGATCTGTTAGAAAACTACTGGCCTGCATCAGTCCTATCTAAAATTAGTACATTATTTGAGAAACTTATAACAAAACGAAAGGTAAACTTTTTATTAAAATACAATCTGACGGTATCTAATCAGCACGGATTCCGACCGAACAAATCAACAAGCAAAGGCGTTACACCCATTGTAAAAGATATATACATAATAGTATACATAAAGGAGAAACAGTTATTGGAATATTTTTGGACTTAAAGAAAGATTTAGATACGGTTGATCATGAATTATTATTATTAGAATTAGCTTGATATTGAATCCGCGACGTCGCGCCAAAGTTTTTTCGAAGCTATCATACACAACGACGGCAACGAGTACATATAGAAACAGACACCTCCGACTTTGATGATCGGTATTAAGGCCAATTCTGTTTTCCTTGTACATAAATGATTTCCCCAACTGCAAAAAAAGATGGTGATGCCGTTATATACGCCAATGATACAGCTGTACTCGTTTGCGGTAAAGATATTAATCGACTAGAAGAAACTGCTAATAGAGAATTAAATAACATGGCTGTATGATTTACCGCTCATAAATTAAAGGTGAAGTGCACATAAACAAATTGCGTAATTTTCACATCTTCAGGCAGCAAAGACAAAGGTGCTAGTAACCTCAGGATTGGTCAGAAAGACATTACTCAAGTCGAATCATGCCGACACCTAGGTGTCGCGCTGGACTCGTCATTGCATTTTGAGGAGCACACCAGTAACGATTAGAAGAAACTAAGCCATGCTTTTATTTACTTCTTCAAGCACGACAAAACTTTCCTCTAAAAACGCTCAGAGTAATACACTTCGCAATTTTTCACTCTCAACTCACACACTACGTTGAATCATGGGGCTATACCTATCCTTCATATCTATAACCATTCATCATTCTGCAGAAACGTACTGTGCGCATTTTAACCTTTTCAGGTTACTGTGAACATACTGCAGAACCATTTCCCGAACTGCAGAGTATGCCATTCCCAGTCGCACGTGATTACAAAACAGCTTGCGCTGTGCATAAAATTCTGTCAAGTAATAACACGTTTCCCTCCACCATCTTTATACTCCCAAAAAGGCACTTCGAGGCGAAATTCTAGAGGCCTGTGTGCTGTGCGATGTCAGTGCATGCAAAAGAACCCCAGGTGGTCGAAATTTCCGGAGCCCATCACTACGGCGTCTCTCATGGCCTGAGTCACTTTGGGACGTTAAACCCCAATAAACCAAACCAAGCCAAACCAAACCAAAAAGGCACACACAAAGTGAGGATTATTATATTTTTTAACTAACCCGCCGTTTACAACGTATACAGCACACGGTTATTAACATATATTGGTACAAAAATCTGGAACACTCTTCCAGCAATGGCTAAAAGAAGCCCAAATTTCTCTCGCTTGTAGTGGATATTATCGATAAAAATAACTTTTAATCTCTTGACGAAATGTAGTGTACTAAAGAGTGTATAACTCTGTTCGTATAGAATGTTCTAATACTACTGAAAATGTATTTATGTATTATTCAATGTTTATAACGAACGTCCACTGTTGTCGCTTCCTTCATTTCATTGGTTGAATTGGCTTGCTTTAGTTGATTGTTAGTTTTGTGTGATATCTTCTATGCGTATAAAATGCACTCATTTTTTTTACTATTGACGCCTAGGCACGCTATGTTTTGCACTGATTACATGGGCCCGAACTGGCAGCTTGCTAAGGGCCCAGATGCTTTTATCACCCTCTTGTATATAACGCTCGTCCATAGTGAGTAAACTGAAACTGAAACAGAATTATAGGTAAACTTTCCTGCACAACTTATATTGTAATAATTTCGGTACGACGGAGTTCCCAGAAGGGATTAAACGTGACATGGTCCACCTCCTGCCAGAGCCAAACGTGGATAACGCGCAATCAATTTGATATTTGCGCCAGTGAAGCCGAAAAAAAAATTGTGTGCCAGTTTTTTTTCGCTAACCGCTGGGTGCGCTAAATTTAGTGATGAAAAACTATTAGGAACTAGACTATCGATAATATCGATAGCTTTTTTAGCTTTCGCTAGAGTAAATAAACCACCGACACCTGCACTATCGAGACACTATCAATAGCTTTATCGATAATGGAATCAATAGTATTACTATCAATAGTATTATCACCGATATTACTGTTATCGATAGGAAAACTATCGATGGTGAGACTGCCGATAGTAACATTATCGATAGAAACACTGTTGGTATTATGCATCTGCTGGATAGCGATACAGCCAAATATTTGCGAAACCTGATTGGTTTCACGGTCTTATGAGGCTTAAAGCTCCCAAGAGACTCAAGCTGTGAGGATGCCGTAGTGGAGGTTTGCGGGTAAATTACGGCTAACTGTGGTTCTTTAACATGCAATGGCATAGCATAGTACACAGGCCTTTTGCCTTTCGCCTACATCGAAATAGAGCCGCCGTGGCCAGGGACCGAACCCGCGTCTTTCTATTCAGCAGCCAAGTACCACAACCTGACTAGCAGCAATACTGAATTAATGCATTTATCAAGTGTCTTGTGGATGAATCAAATATTTAATTCCGCATTAAAGGACCCGAAGTATGTTCATCGATACATTGATACTCACAAGTAAAACGTTTCGCAAGTTTCGCGACTTTGAGCAGTCCGATTTTCTTTATTTACTGAACTGTCGCATCCTCTTTGCAACAAGGTAGTCTAGAAAGTGCGCGGTCATATCTACCTTGTGTTCATTGCATGGAAATGTAATGGGATGTTTATCAAGCATTTCATCGATGGTGCGGTTGTAGGCGTGGCAGTGGTTTGTCGCTTGAAGCATGGAAGTTTTTTCAATTGAATGTTAGATGAAAAGGACATCTTGATACACCAGCTAGATGAAAGCTAAATATGAGAAAAAAATCACAGATTACAGGAAGCAGTTCCACATAAGTATATCTATTTATGTATTACATCCTAATGAAGGCATTCGACAGCATGATGGCAGGAACAAGAACAACGAACGTTAATTGCTGTACAACTTATTATTTATAGGCTTATGATAGCATGGCATATGCACTGCGCATGTCAGGTGGCTTTTTCTGTTTATGCCGACCAATATACAAGTTAACCTATTTTAAAAATAACTGGCAGGGCAGCGACAGGATACAAGAGCTAAAATAAAATAATTACCACTTTAAACTGAGACGCAAAAGCGGGAAAGTTCAGTTTAAAAGGTGCCTGGGAAATGCGTCCGATGAAAGAACCAAAAGCACTACGAGTTGTGCTGGCTAACACGACACCATCTTGCACTGCACACGTCGTCTTGCTGACGTAACCGCTGCAGAAATGCTTTTCGCAAACATGTTTCGCAACTAGGACAGTCGCGGCACTAACACTTTATCCAGTAACTTTACGTAGGGAACGTATGCAGAGTTCGCTGACGCGTAGCCTGCGAAAACGGGCGAGTCCTGTCAGTTGCTCATATCATCAGTTCCATACCAGTCACTCGGGAAACCAAGTTTATCATTCAGAGGATACGCGTCGTTGATTTTACAGAATGGATAGAACTATATACAGCAAGTAGTATCAATGAGGCTATCGATAGTACTATCGAAATTACTATAGCTACTACTATCAATAGAACCATCGCTAGTACTACCGATACTAATATCGATAGAACCATCGATATTACTATAGATACTAATACTAACTATCGATAGTACTATCGATCGCACGCTATCGACAATACTATCGATAGTATCGATAGTATATCGGTAGTTTTACATCACTAGCTAAAATACATTGGCCACCGCGTAAGCAATATGAAATACGCTCCAGTGAAACCGAAACAAGAAGAGTGGGCCAGCTGCTTCATCAACCGGTGGGTTTTTGAAAACAGGTTTGAGCAGCAAGCCAGCAATCCGAAATTCGCGCTAGTGAAACCGAAACAGTAATTATGAGCAAGTTGCTCACACTAACGGCTAGTTGGGCTAGAATCGACGGGGTCACTGCGGACTAAGGGAGCGTCCCCTCTTGTCATACTTTCAGTATGCTAAATCACTATTTCGCTAACGTCGTCGCGCAAGCAGTATGCCTTCCACTAAGACGACGCGCCGTCGCCGACTCGGTTTTCTCGCCTGTACTGGACGGCTGGTGCGTCGCAGAAACGACAGGGTCACGTTCGACGCCGAGTATGTAGTGACGCGGCCTAACAATGCAAAATCGTCCGCATTAGCCGAACAACAGAATCGCACGCCAGGGTTACACCTTGTCGTTGGTAGGCTGGATTGTGGTTCTAATCAACACCATGTAATGTCTAGCTCTTGTCAATATCAGCGATGTTATCTGGTGAATTCGAGCTGAAATTACGCCAATACTGTCATTGAAAATTTGAAGCTTGAAAGTGATTCGAAGGTTACCAAAAAGCTATATAATGAAGGTCCCAGAGCCAAACGCTGCATAGGGGCCTCCTCTTGGAAATAAGCACGAAGCAAGGCCGCGTTACATTCGTATGCAAGGGAACGGGAAAATAAAAAGCATTGGAGCACATAAAACCCTAGTGGCCAAGTTTCGGCATTTAAAACTTCGAAAATATGGTATAATCTTTACAAATTAACAGAGCTCTCCGGGCCGCGAAAGAAGGTAAAAGGTAAAACTCGCGCGGTCGCTTTACGGACCCTCTACAGCTCTAACCCTTTCTCCGACAAAGTCTTCCCCCGTCCGTGGGAAAAGGCGAGCAAATACCTATTCCGCCCCCAATTCGTTAATTTGTACGTTATCCTTTTCGTTTTTTAGGAGAGGCGCGTTTTTTGTCTGGGTACTGCGTCGTGCCGGTAGCAACACGCCGAGTCTGCTCGACAGCCAATAGGACAGTGGCTGGGATATAGCAGCGTAAGACAGGATGACATCTGCGCACCGCCCCTATGACTCAGTTTCCTCGGGGATGCCGGTCCCAGAGAACAATAGCCTCCCGTACTATCCCGTGCCTGTCGGCCAGCACGCTGTCGCCAGGGCGGCGGCAACTGTCCTGCTGGGTTTTTTTTCCCGTCGCTGAGGGCGGCTTCTCTCAAGAGATTGCGCTCTCAGGCTGTCGAGGCGCGCTTCTACAGCTAGAAAAAAAATTGTTTAGAAAGCATTTCGTCGCTCTTAAAGATCACAGTACCGGTACGACAAACAGAAGGAGCATCGCTCAACGCCCTCACTCTTGATGGAACAGAGTTGACCGTTCCGGTGAACAACGGTAAGGAGGGGTCGAGGTTTAGGATAAATCGGAAATGTCACGCCTATATTTTGTATTGTCACAAAAGAACTGCATAAAAATTTCGCTTATCTCTCGTTATTCATTTGCGAAAAGAAACATTACTCAAGTTAAGCAAAAAGAAAATAATAAAAGGGGCAGCATGCACATCTGGTATTCTTTAATATTTCACAGAAAATGGGTGCACAAAAACGCTACTCTCCTGGAGTGTCACTTTTTGTTTCTGTGAACAGAAAGTGCGTGAAGAAAAATGTATGGTACTCAGTAATTTGTCACGAAAATAAAGGCACAACGTCCGTGAAAGGCGCCATTTTATCTTCCTTTTGCACCATCAGTTCTATTTAAGCAACACACAAACCTGCACCGGTTAAACTTGCTTAGCATAGGCGTATATTTTTTGCAGCATGAGTAGAATTGTTTTTATCGTTTTATGTCAAATGAAAACTCTTTTGCAGTTGAAACTTGGTTCAGTTCTTTTTACAGCGCCATAGATCTTTGGGGTACTTGTGAAGTTTTCGTGTCGTGCTAAGAAGCCGCGGGCTTAATGAAGTCAGCGTCACCTGACGTGTGGATCGGGCTGCGAGGCTGGCTTCACTTCAGTCGCTGACTTCATTAGTAAGGAAGATGGGCAACCGGTGGAGTACCCGGAAGAAGAACCTCGCAAATATCGCTACGATCGCGGGAAGCGCCGGAGTTTCGCGCCCGTGAAGCGGAGCGAATACTTCGGCGGGGAGCTGACCCTCCCGTGCGCGATCGAGATTATAAGCAGACGACACAAGGGCGAAAAGATGAGGAAGTTCGCGTTCACGAAAGCGCAAGCCACCTGATGCCGGAGGCAGGCGAATGGCGGTGGTGCCACGCTTGCGATCGAGCGACAGTTCAACGGTAGCGACCGGGTTTTTGTTGTTTGTTTAAGGGCGGAATCTCGAAGGTGTTGCGGATTCAGGAGGTACAGCTGTAGGCTTATCGCCGCAATTAATCAGTAACATCACAGTGAGGCAAAGTTATGCCACCAACTACTGCTGAAATTCGAATCATATTTGATGCCACTAGGTAATTTTTTTTTTGGAAATTCGCGCGTTTCGCTTTTTCTCTGAGGGTAAAATGAAAACAATGGTTGGAGTGCTCTCCGTGAATACTTGCTCGCGCAGGGACACCTGGGTGATGTGAAGAAGTAGCCGATTACGAAATGGGCGCACTCCACAGCAAACCAAGGGGTGTACATAGAGCGTGTATGACGAGGCTTTCGATATTCCGCGTGCATACCCTCATGGGAACGCTCCAGCGAACTCTAAAAAACCATCGATGCACCTAAAAACACCCTTTGTATTGGTTTCAAGCACGTGATCTACAGCTTGGTCGACACAGCTTAAAAATATACAGAGAGCACTGGATCCACGCATGATCCAGTACAATTGCCATTCCACTCTTAACTCGACTGGTCATTGAAATCGATAAAATTAGCATTAAGTAATATTCAGAAAAGATTTCGGAACTTCCTCATTAATAATCCGACAATCTACTCGCACGCAGCAGCAGTGGACGACACTGGACAACACGTTTAAACTCGCTCTACTATCCTTCGCAGGCTGCACCTAGCCCACTCGCCCAAACATCCACCCTGCACCTAGAAGCTTTCCGGAGTATTTCCAAGCCGAATGACAAGTGCGCCGGCCTGATCATCTCCCAGGGATTTCTGCGCATCGAGTGGTCTGCGCAGGCCAGGCCCCCAAGTGCAGCATTTAAAAGGAGTACGACAGCGATCCGCTGGCACTCGCACGCAGCAGCAGTGGACGACACTGGACAACACGTTTAAACTCGGTCTACTATCCTTCGCAGGTTGGTGGCGTTTCACTTCTTTTGTATAGCTAGTAACGTCTCTACGCCCACTGCTGCTGCTGCAGTTCAGAGTTTTGCTCTGTGATGGATTGTATGGTACGTCACAACCTGGTACCTGATGATGCTGTTTTCTTTAACTTGTGTCTCATGTGACTACCCGTACCACCTCGGAAAATGTTCTGGTATATCGGCGAGGAATTGCAAAAGCAAAAGCGAAGCGCTCACGTCTACTTGGAATTGCCCAACCTGTGAGTCAGCTCAAAAGCGGCAAGGAAATGTGTCCGAACAATCGCAAGGATCTAACGTCGAGCTCAGGCTTGCTGAGTTGAACTAAAAGTTCGCTTTATTGCTTCCTCTTGTGGCTAAGGTCGACGCCTTTGCACAGCTAGTTGATAAAGTCAATGGCATTGAGGAAGCAGTACAAATGATGTCCGACAAGTATGATACCATCCTAAGTATGCTTGACAAGCAGGCCTCCGACGTTGCGGTTTTGCAGAAGAAAGTTGAGTCGATTGAGCAAGGAAATGCACCAGACACAACAGAACTTAACTTAACAGAACTTAACAGAACTTAGCCGGATAGGGCATGGAAGCACCGAAAGAATGGGAGGCTCACGCACGCTCTTCTTCGTCATGCAGTTGCTCTTCTTTCCGGCTGCCGCCTGGGTGGACCATGGCCAAGTGCATCCTTTGAGCTCGCTCGCCATCAACGCCTCTGCTTCAGGGGCATCCAGTATTGCCGCTCCACCAGGATGCGACTGGTCGACAACTTGCCGCCATGAACAGCTTCAACATTTCCTGCCTCATCACGTCCTGCCACAGTCTATCGCAGCCGCAGGATCATCGACAGTCCCCACTGTGCACCATATAAAAGCATGTGCTGCGCAGTCGCCGCTCATAGGGCATGGAAGCACCGAAAGAATGGGAGGCTCACGCACGCTCTTCTTCGTCATGCAGGTCAGTTACCAGTTCAAACTACCTTACCACTGCTTTAAGTCTGATGATGCCTTTATAGTCGTGCTTCCATGCCCTGGAGCCTTGTTTGAGCCTTTCTGTTCACTTTTATTGCTTTTGTGTGGGGACTTAGAGTGCAATCCTGGTCCTGGCAAACAGGCTCTTGCGGAATTTCTTAATACACTCAAAGATTTAAGCGAGCGCTCAATCAGGATGGAAACAGTGCAAAAATCGGTATCCGAGGCGGTGACTGAACTGAAAGACCAGCAGAGAATCGCTTTTCAAGCTATTTCCGACATAAAGACCCGGTTAGACGTTGTGGAAGGCCAGACTTCAATGCTTCAGCATTGGCAGGCCGATTTTAATGAGCTAAGCGATAAAGTTAACCGTCTTGAACTGGAAGCCTGCGCAATGCGCCACCGATTAGACGACGCAGAGGACCGTTCTCGACGCGACAATTTGCTTTTTTACGGAATAAAAGACGATGAAAGTGAAGCGTATGCTGATTCTGAAGAGAAAGTTTTAGGGGTCATTGCCGATAAACTAAACCTCAGCTTAACAAGTGAAAGCATTTTACGTGCGCACAGGATCGGTCGGTTTGTCGAAGGAAAAACAAGGCCGGTTATTGTCAAATTCGCTATCTATAAGCACAGAGAATCAGTTTTCGCAAAATGTACCATGTTAAAAAAACACTGGCTTTGCTCTCAGTGAGGACTTATGCGTTGCCACACGTAACATTAAAAAAAAGCTAAGAGAATACGGTAAAAGCCTGCATAAACCATATAAACTTGGGTATAAGAAACTGCATGTCAATGGAAAATGTTAGTTATAATGAAGTAGATGACATTGTTTTTGAAATCGCATCTTCGAATACTGCACCGATGACTGCTTCTGCATCACCTAGACTTCTTCGTCCTGGACGCCAATTACAGCCCGATAAGGATAACAAATAGGAATGCGCGAGGGGAAGAGATGCCACATCATCGAAATCAGAATTTTGTGTTTGTTATACTAACTTCGAAGTATTTTTCGTAAGAAGGATGAATTATGCACCTTGATTAACGACCTCAAAGCAGATGTTATTGCATTAACGGAAACGTGGCTGAGCAGCAAAATATCCAATTCAGAATTGTTTCATTGCGATAAAAAATATGTTGTCTACCGCAGTGACCGCACTAAAAGAACAGGTGGTGGTGTTTTGCTCGCAATTGACGAGCAGTTTGATTGTCACTGCATATCAATTGTTTCTGATATTGAATCTGTGTGGTGCTGCGTGAATTTAGGTTTCAGAAAAGGGATAATCGGCGTTTGCTATCGCTCCCCTTCCAGCGATATATCATTCTGTGATAGCTTGCATGAGAGCCTGAATCGAATCACTGTTCGATATCCCAGCGCACAAATCCTACTTTTGGGGGACTTCAACTATCCCAACATTATCTGGTCACACACGTTCCCTTTTTCTAACCCACCGAGCGCAGAAACTAACCAATTTATCACCATCTGCGCAGACTTTGGCTTGACACAAATCGTCACTTCACCCACACGTGTTACTCAAAATTCATCTTCTTTTCTAGATCTTGTATTACCGACTGCAGAAGATTGCACGTCACCTGTAATACATATGCCTGGCCTGAGCGACCACGGTGTATTACATTTCACGTTAAATCATGAACACGCACCTTCATCAAACCGCTCCAAAAATATTAGAGACTACAACAAGGCTAATTTTCTTGCTATTAATGACGAACTGAGCTCTTTTTTAGACATATTCTTACCTAATTACCTGGAGCGCTCGGTGGAAACTAACTGGTGCATGTTCCGAAATAAGGTATCTGAATTGATTAACCGACATATTCCTCTTCGGCGCGTCTACTCGAATAACCAAGCTACATGGTATAATCGATATTTAAACCGCCTTTCTAACAAAAAGAAGACTTTTTCGAATTGCTAGGTATTCATTAAAACCTCAGCGATGGACTGCATATAAATCAGCTGCCTTAGCCTATTCCCGTGCACTAAAGACTACTAAATTTTCTTTTTTTAATGTAACCCTCCCGAACATCTTAAAGTCTAACCCTAAACGCTTCTGGAGCATAATAAAACCTAGCACTAACGACGAAGTGTCATTACTTTCAGCAACTGGAAATCCCATTCCGGACCATCTTTGTGCCACTTCACTAAATGACTCTTTTGTCCAGTCATTTTCTTCCTCATCCGTTGATCGCCACCATCCCAAACTGCAATCCTGTAACTACTGCTGTATGGATCCAATTGTGTTTGACTCTCATGGCATTATACCGATCATTAATAA
This sequence comes from Amblyomma mixtum, assembly GCF_055824585.1. Classification (NCBI taxonomy): domain Eukaryota; kingdom Metazoa; phylum Arthropoda; class Arachnida; order Ixodida; family Ixodidae; genus Amblyomma; species Amblyomma mixtum. Next base: position 247,281,489 of record NC_143014.1, read on the forward strand.
TTTAAAACAAACATCTTCTAGCGGAATCGATGGCATTAATAGCAAATTTCTTCGGAATACTGTTGAATATACCTCTATCATTTTGGAAAGCATATTCTCACAGTCGTACCATGATGGCGTACTACCCGAGGACTAGAAAACTGCTAAGGTCATACCTGTACATAAAGCCGGTGACAAACAGAACCCGTCTAACTATCGACCCATCTCTCTCACATCAATACCGTGCAAAATAATGGAACATATAATTTTCACTCACCTTGTTAATTTTCTTGAAGATAATAGCTTCTTTTCTCTGACTCAGCATGGCTTTCGGAAAGGTTTCTCCTGTGAAACTCAATTACTTTCCTTTACTAATGATCTGCACTTCTACTTAGACTCCGCGTTTTCCACAGACTGCATATTTCTCGACTTCGCTAAGGCATTCGATAAAGTTAACCATTCATTACTTCTATATAAACTCAGCATTCTAAATATTGACCCTTCTGTTCTGAACTGGATCCGCGCGTTTCTTTTTTCTCGCCTTCAGTTTGTGCATGCTAATGACACTAATTCTTCTACCGTGCCAGTTGGTTCTGGGGTTCCTCAAGGATCTGTCCTTGGCCCTTTACTGTTCCTGATTTATATTAATGATCGGCCTGCTACTGTTAACTCTAGGATTTGTTTGTTTGCCGACGACTGCGTGATTTACCGTAAAATAACTAACCATTCCGATATTCACTCTCTCCAGGTCGATCTTAATAACATACTAGACTGGTGTCATAATTGGAAAATGGAAATAAATATTAAAAAATAAATCTATGAGAGTTTCACGTTCAAATACTACTTGTCCTCCTTATTTTCTTCACAGTCATCCCCTTGAAAGCGTGAGATCGTACCGGTATCTTTGCATACATATAACTAACACCCTGTCCTGGAAACTTCATATAGAACATATAGCATCTAAAGCAAACAAAACGCTTGGTTATCTTCGAAGAAATTTTACACTTGCTCCATCTTCGTTAAAATCATTATTATACACGACCTACGTACGACCGCAAATGGAATACGCTTCATCCATATGGGACCCTGGACAGGTCTCACTGACACAGGTTCTGGAAACTGTCCAGAATCGTGCAACTAGATTCATTTTAGGCAATTACCATCGTACTTCTAGCGTTACCCGAATGAAAAGATCTTTAAACCTTCTGCCCCTAGCTACCCGCCGTAAGCACTTCCGCATCTGCCTATTCCATAAGATTTTCTACTCCAATTTTCAACTTCGCTCTCGATGGATTCAACCAGCACCGTTAATTTCTCACCGTCGTGATCATCAACACAAGGTCACAGTGCCTCATTGTAACACAGTGACATGTGCGCAATCATATTTTCCGCTAACCTCTAAAGAATGGAATTCCCTACCTGCATCGTTAACTAGCATCACTGATTCAACTCAATTTAGAAGAATACTTACCACTCTGATTACATAATGATCGCTTTTGTATTTTATTGTAGTGTTGTGTTCTCCACGTACTAGTATTGTTCTTAAACTATTTTATTAATCTGTTCCGTGTTAATTTTACTCACTTCTTTTTATCCTGCCTCAGTTGTTCTATAGTTTTGTATGAATTGTGCTTTGTTTATTTTTCTTGTTATCAACTGCCCTTCCCCTCTGAAATGTACTCTGTACCCTGAGGGTATCAGAAATAAATAAATAAATAAATAAATAAATAAATAAATAAACAGCTCAATGAGCTACAGCAGTACAGTAGAAGGCAGAATATCGAGGTTCATGGCTTCAAGGTGGAGGCAAATGAAAACCTGCCTGAAAAATGAATGGCCTCGCCAGCAAGCTCGAGCTTCCGCAGTTGGCGAACAGTGATCTTGACGCTCTGCATCGTCTTCCGCAACAAAAAGGGAAAGAACCTAGGGTACTTGTCCGATTTGTTACAACACATTTGAAAGGAACGTGGATGAACTGTCGATCACGCCTGCAAACTGACGCCTCAGAGATAAGCTTCCTTGATAATCTCACACCCATGAATAAGCGGCTACTGTTGTTGGCACGTGAAAAAGGTAAAGCAAAAGGCTATAAATGTGTGTGGCAGAAAAACGGGCACGTCCTTGTGCGTAAGGCTGCAGGCATGAACGCCATTCGCATCCGAGATGAAAATGACCTGAGTAAAATAGAGTGATAGCATTGATATATCACTCTTGGTGCGAACTGTTCACGACATGCCATTCGTAACACGCGACTGTGTTTATCACGATTCTACTTCTTTTGATGTTCTAAAATCGGCCGCAAAAGCCCGGTCCACATTTTCCTTTTATCACGCAAACGTGCGTAGCTTAAAAACTAAGGATGAGGAGGTCAACATTTTTTTATCTTCTTTAAACCATAGTTTTCACGTATTGGCAGTCAGTGAAACATGGTATGCAGATACTGCCGACATCGTCCACTTCGAAAGATACAGGTGCGAAACCATGTCTAGAAAAAATAAGAAAGGCGGTGGAGTTGCACTATACATTAAAAATAATCTTTCGTATCAGGCTATGCCAGAGTACAGTTTCTCAACTCTGCACTATGAAACGATTTTTATCAAAACAAGTGGTTTTGTGTTTGGTGTTGTGTATGACCCCCTTCTGCGTCTATGCAAGAATTTTTTTCTTTTCTTGATAATACATTAGATATGCTGTCTTCTGATAAGAAACCAATTGTAATTATGGGTGATTTTAACATAAATGTGTTGCAAGAATCACCGGCAATAAGTTACTTTCTAGACATCATATCTTTATATGGCTTCTCTAAGATTATTAATGTGCCTACACGTGTTACTAGCTCGACTGAGACCCTAATTGATTTATGCCTGACTAATTACGACGAACAGGACCCGACGTCAGGTGTCTTGTTAAGCGATTTTAGTGACCACTTGTCAACCTTTTGCTTTATTCTAAGATCGCGCGCACAAATCACTGCACTTAAATCCTCGGAAATTAGGGCTCAGCCAATAACACAGGAAAAAATTCAACACTTCCGAAACTTGGTTTCCTCTGTAAATTGCAACGTCTGTCTTCGCGAAATCGACCCCAATGTAGCATACAATACGTTTATAGAAAAATAATAGAGGTGTACAATTGCGCTTTTCCTATAGCAATCTTAACCAAGTGCAAAAAAGTACGAAAACCTTGGATTACTTCTGATTTAGTAAAGGGCATAAGAGCCTGAAATCATCTGTTTGGCAGATTTATAAAAACGAAAGATTTGTCAACTCTAGAACAGTATAGAAAAGTTAGGAATAAATTAGTCTCCGACCTAAAGGAATCTCGAATTCATTAATACAGTGGAAGGTTTTCAGAAATTTATTATGATCCGCATAAAACGTGGCGTACTGTCAAAGAACTTCTACAAAGATCGCAAACACAAATTCCGCTTGAAATGGAAATAGGGGGGCAGGTCCTAAGAGGTGAAGCTCTTGCCAATGTAATGAACAAACACTTTTTAACTTCTGGAAATTTTGATGGGGCTGGCTCTGGATATTTTTAGAACTATCTGCTAGCATAGGCTAGCAGATACGATGTTTTTGTCTCCAACTAGCCCTGCAGAAATCTGCAGCCTTATATATAGCTTAAAAAACAACTGTTCCTCTGGTTATGATTGTATCAAAGCAGCACCAATAAAAGCAATTTCTGACTTAATATGTGTTGTGCTCTGCCATATAGCAAATCTTGCTTTAACAGCAGGCATTTTTCCAGAGAAAATGAAAATAGCGAGGGTGGTTGTCCTTTACAAAAGCCGGCACGGTGAACGATCTTGGAAATTGCACGCCAATTTCAGTGCTTCCTCTGTTTTCAAATATCTTTGAAAATGTTATTAATTCTTGGATTACTAGCCATCTACAGAAACACAACTTGATATGTAGCAGTCAATATGGGTTTCAGAAACATAAGACAACTGAATATGTCTTACTTAGTATAAAAGAAACACTTATTCAGAACATAGAAACTCATACCTATACCCTGGGCATATTCTTAGACTTTAGCAAAGCGTTCGACTCCATTAAACATGACATACTTATTAGAAAACTCCCGTTTTATGGAATACGAGGTATTTCCCTTACACTACTAGAAAATTATCTCGCAAATCGTTCCCAATATGTCGTTGCCAACAACGTTAAATCTGAACTTAGAAACATAATATATTGTGTACCGCAAGGCTCCATACTGGGTCCTATGTTATTCCTTCTCTATATTAACGACATTGTATCAATACCAGGCACGCCAGAAACCATTCTCTATGCAGACGACACCAGCGTTTTCTTTTCTACACCTAACTTATCAACTGCAGTTGCTACTATAAATATATGGCTGACGAATATGTCACAGTAGCTTGCAGCCAACCAACTAGCACTCAATGTTAATAAAACCAAATATATTGTATTCTCTTCTAGGAACAGACCAATTCACCTCGCTAATCCGATAATTTTCCAGTCTCGACCTTTAGAGCGCGTTACGCAAGTAAAATTCTTAGGCGTACAATTCCACGAAAATCTCCGCTGGACACCACATATTCAGCGCATTAAGCTTACCATAGCACAATCGATTGGAATGCTGAATAGGCTTCGCCCATTTCTACCGCTCCGGCTAAGGCGCCAGTAAATTTCAGGTCCTCTTCCTTCCTTGCACCAGGGGTGCCCCGCCAGAGACGATTTGTTTAACTTGAAGACTGAAGCTTTTCTTCGCACCAGCGGTGCCCCGTCAGAGACGGTCTTGCGACGAGATACGATGCAGGGATAAAGGGAGTACTTGAAGTTTATGTACAGATATTTACAATCACATGCAAGTTAAGGCACTGGAGACATACTAAGCAGCAAAAAGACAAACAACAAAAAGGTGGAACTGGCTAACACTAGGGGAGGAAAATGCACTATAATTTTTTTTTTCTGCTTACATCTTTCTGTTGATCGCACATTTATTTTATTTTTTGTGTACACAGTTAGTTTCTATATATATGTGGGATCTGTATCTGCTCTTGCACTACTCTGTTTTGTGTTTTTTTCTTCTTTCTTTTGTTTTTTTAGGTATACTATTAGTTTCCATTGTAGCAGGATTTCCGGGGAAAGGAACTTAGCGACAGCTAGCCAAAATGCCGGTCCGAGCTTCGGTCATCCAGCCAGCGATCTCGCGCCGCGCGCTAGCGGAGCGGCGGCCGCCGCTGCTCATCTTCCTCTATACAATCACCCCCGGGCTGAAGGCGAAGCCATCCTGGCGAGTCAGGGAGACGACAACACACACGGGTCATAGTACGGCTTCAGGCGTGACACATGAACAGTCTCGCGGCTGCGTCGGCGTTGATCTGTGGAGGGTGTCACCGGGTCGACAATGTAGTTGACCGGGGAAGTGCGCTCTACGATGCGGTAAGGTCCGTGGTACTTGGGGAGAAGTTTGGACGAAAGGCCAGGTGAGGTAGACGGCACGTGAAGCCAGACGAGAGAGCCGGGTAGAAAACTGTCATCAGTGTGGCTTGTGTCGAAACGGAATTTTTGACGCCCCTGCTCGCCGGATGTTAACGACCGAGCGAGCTGACGGCACTCCTCGGCATGCTTGGACGCCTCCGAAAGAGTGGTGCACTCGGACACGTCGGGCCGGTAAGGAAGTACTGTGTCGAGTGGTGAGGAAGGTTCGCGCCCGTAGAGGAGAAAAAATGGCGAGAAGCCGGTGGTGGTCTGCGTGGCGGTGTTGTAGGCGTAGGTGATGAACGGCAGGATCCTGTCCCAGTCGGAGTGGTCGGAAGACACGTACATCGACAGCATATCGCCCAAGGTGCGGTTAAACCGTTCCGTCAAACCGTTAGTCTGAGGATGGTAGGCCGTGGCGGTATGGTGAGTGATCTTACACTGTTTGAGAAGAGATTCCACGACCTCGGACAGAAAAACGCGCCCACGGTCGCTCAGCAGTTCTCGGGGCGCTCCATGGCGAAGAATGAAGTGATGCAATATGAAAGAGGCAACGTGTGGTGCCGTAGCAGCAGGAAGAGCCGCGGTTTCGGCGTAACGCGTGAGGTGGTCGACGGCTACAATAACCCAGCGGTTGCCAGCAGCAGTGTAAGGAAGGGGGCCGTAGAGGTCAATCCCAACTCTGTCAAAAGGACGGAAAGGGCAAGGGAGAGGCTGCATCTGGCCGACTGAGTGGTGAGGAGCCGGCTTGCGACGTTGACAGTCAGGGCACGAGCGGACGTATTTGCGGACGTAGGTGGACATACCGCGCCAATAATAGCGGAGACGGAGTCGCGAGTATGTTTTAAAGGCGCCGGCATGAGCAGACTGCGGGTCGTTGTGAAACAGGGCGCAGAATGTCGACCGCAGATGGGCAGGGACGACAAGCAACCACTTCCTGCCGGTAGGGACGTAGTTGCGGCGGTACAATAGACCATCACGAATGGCGAAGTGAGCAGCCTGGCGGCGGAGGGCACGAGGCACGGGTGCCGCCGAGGAATTTGAGAGAAAACGTACAAGCGAAGATATCCAGGGGTCCTTATTTTGCTCGCTGCCCATGGTATCTGTTGAAAACGACAGCGAAGCGCAACCGGTTGGCGAGTGGCAGACAACGTCTGGCGGCAGTGGAGAGCGGGACAATGCGTCGGCGTCGTTATGTTTTCGGCCGGAGCGATAGATGACACGGATATCATACTCCTGTAGGCGTAGGGCCCAGCGAGCGAGGCGGCCTGTAGGGTCTTTCAAGGAGGCCAGCCAGCACAGGGAATGATGGTCCGTGACGATATCGAAAGGGCGGCCATAAACGTAAGGGCGAAACTTTCCGATCGCCCAAACAATCGCCAAGCATTCCTTTTCGGTTACTGAGTAGTTGGATTCCGCTTTTGTCAGTGCACGGCTCGCGTAGGCAACGACATACTCGGGAAAGCCGGGTTTACGTTGCGTAAGGACAGCGCCGAGGCCAACGCCACTGGCATCGGTGTGAATTTCAGTGGGAGCAGTGGGGTCGAAGTGGCGTAAAATGGGAGGCGCTGTGAGCAGCCGGCGTAAGGTGATGAAGGCGTCGTCGCAGTCAGGTGACCAATCGGACAGGTTGTTGGCGCCCCGAAGAAGTTTCGTAAGTGGTGCGATGATAGAGGCAAAATTTCGGACGAAACGTCGGAAATAAGAACACAGGCCGAGAAAGCTGCGAAGTTCCTTCTGAGTCGACGGCTTGGGGAACTCAGCGACGGCACGAAGTTTGGCTGGGTCAGGAAGCACGCCGTCCTTAGAGACGACGTGACCTAAAATTGTCAGTTGGCGGGCGCCAAAGCGACACTTTTTGAGATTAAGTTGGAGCCCCGCGGCAGTTAAACATGTCAACACGTGCTCCAAGCGGTGAAGGTGCGTCTCAAAATCAGGCGCGAAGACGACAATGTCATCTAAGTAGCACAGGCACGTGGTCCACTTCAGGCCGCGTAAAATGGAGTCCATCATTCGCTCGAAAGTCGCTGGGGCATTACAAAGGCCGAAAGGCATGACGGTAAATTCGTACAGGCCATCTGGTGTAACAAAAGCCGTCTTGGCACGGTCAGCCTCGGCCACAGGGACCTGCCAATACCCCGAACGCAGGTCTAAAGAAGAAAAGAACTCCGCGCCTTGGAGGCAGTCAAGGGCGTCATCGATTCGCGGCAGCGGGTAAACGTCTTTGCGGGTGATCTTGTTAAGCCGCCGATAATCGACGCAAAATCGTATTGTGCCATCTTTTTTCTTCACTAGAACCACAGGAGAGGCCCATGGACTACTGGATGGTTGAATGACGCCGCGCTGAAGCATGTCGTCCACCTGAGTGTTGATAATCTGGCGTTCGGCTGCCGAAACTCGGTACGGGCGTTGACGAAGCGGCAAGTGGGCTCCGGTGTTGATCTCATGGGTCACGGTAGACGTGCGGCCGAGTCGGTTTTGAGCCACGTCGAAAGAAGAGCGAAACTGGTTCAGTAGGTGAAGTAGTTGGGCGCGTTGCGGTGTGGCAAGACGGGCGTCGACGGAATCGGCAAAGGCATCGTCTGTGGCCACAGCGGGAGATGCGGGCAAAGTAAGAGAATTAGTAGCAAGAGAACATGATTCGGCGCATCGTTCGGGATCGAGCAAAGAGTCGACGGGCTCAATGTGGCCAAGGCATTCGCCACGGAGAAATATGCAGGGGCTCAAAAAAGGTTTCCAGATCGGGATGAGGCTGCAGCCGTCTTGAACAGTGAGCAGAGCGAATGGCAGAGGCCGACCGTGTCGAGAGATGAAGACGTCTGATGGTGTAAAGACGACGGCACCGTCAGATGCGGTGAGGCAGGAGACAGGGACAGGAACAGATGAGCACGGAGGAATCTCGATGTCGTCAGCCACAGACAGTTTGCCCCACGAAGATGACGTATCAGGCGAGGTAGCACTGCACGGAAGAAGTTCGAGCTCGGCACGAGCGCAGTCGATGAGGGCCTCATGTTGGGAAAGAAAGTCCCAACCTAAAATAATGTCATGCGAGCACGATGAGAGAACGACGAATTCAACAGTATATAAGGAACCGTGAATGATGACCCTGGCTGTGCAGGCGGCTAAAGGCGAGATGCGCTGCGCATTAGCTGTATGAAGCGAAAATCCGGATAACGGCGTCGTCACTTTGCGAAGTTTTCGGCACAGTTTCTCATTCATCACAGAAACAGCAGCGCCAGTATCAACAAGCGCCAACGCGGTGTGGCCCTTCACAGAAACGTCGAGCACATTCGCTGGGGACAAACGAGGCCTTGAACTTGTCGCCGAATACGCAGTTCTTGCCTCGGGAACTGCGGCAACTAGTTTTCCTGGCGCATAGGGGAATGAGGACGCAGTGGCGAAACAGAACGGCGCCGCGGGGATGGCGAACGGCGGCGAGAATACGGGCGGCGATCGGAGGCATCAAGCTGTTCGGCAGCCGACGGACGTGGCGGGGGCTGTGGTGCCGCGTAGACGTAGGTTCTGGGGTCATCCACGGGTGGTGGCACACGGCGTCGGCACAGGCGCTCAACGTGGCCAGGAACACCACATGCATAGCAAATAGGACGGTTGTCACGGGTGCGCCAAGGGTTGACACGAGCAGGAGGTGGTCGGGTTGGAAAGGCAGGCGGTGGCGTCGGAGGATAATACGGGACAAACGGCTCGGCTCTTGGTTTTCGGACGGCGTCGGCGTATGTGAGCGGCGCTGCAGCGGGAACCGGCGGAAGAACAGGTGGTAGCGCTTCGGTCACTTGCTCGCGAATCACCGTTTGTAGGGTCGGATCCAGGTTGGAGGGAGGCCCCTGCACGCCGTGAAGAAGTGACAGCTGTCGAGCCACCTCCTCACGTACAAAGTCTTTTATCTGGTCAAGCAGCGAGCTGTGGGAGGTTGTCACGGCGAGGCTGGAAAGCGAGTCAGGCTGCACGGCAGGTGGTAGCACCAGAATGCGCTGCTTGCGGAGCTCATCGTAGCTCTGGCACAGGTTGAACACTTCGGCAACGGTGGTAGGGTTCCGGGCGATAAGCATCTGAAATGCTTCCGTTTCGATGCCTTTCAGGACATGCTTAATCCGGTCCGCCTCGGTCATAGACGAGTCCACCCTTGAACAGAGGTTGATGACATCCTCGATATAACTCGTGAACGATTCTCCGTGTAGCTGGGCTCTCACTCGCAGGCGCTGTTCAGCGCGCAGCTTGCGTACTGCAGGGCGCCCAAAGATGTCAGAAAAGGCTCTTTTGAAGGCAGACCAGGTGGTAAAGTCTGATTCATGGTTCCTGTGTCATAGGCTGGCCACGTCCGAGAGGTAAAACACCACGTTGTTCAATTTCATGGCGTCGTCCCACCGGTTGTGGCCGCTTACCCGCTCGTAGGAGGCAAGCCAATCCTCCACGTCGTGATCATCGGACCCGGTAAAAATGGCTGGGTCCCGCTGTCGGAGAGCGCCAGGGCAAACGACGGGCGTAGGCGAAAGGGAAGATGACTGGCTTGCGTCGGTGGACATGGCTGGAGCGATCGTTCTGCTGCGAAGCTCCAGGACGTTGGCCAAAAGCTGTATCCAGCACAGCTCCACCAAATTGTAGCAGGATTTCCGGGGAAAGGAACTTAGCGACAGCTAGCCAAATGCCGGTCCGAGCTTCGGTCATCCAGCCAGCGATCTCGCGCCGCGCGCTAGCGGAGCGGCGGCCGCCGCTGCTCATCTTCCTCTTTACACCATACATATTTTTGATCTATGCTCTTGAACTGTCCTTTCCTGAGATTTTTTTAGACGTGTTTTGTGCTTAATAAGAATATAATGAATGTTTCTATTAGGAAGTTGTGTTGCACAAACATTTATGCTTTGATCATTATATTGTTTATGTATGTGCATGTATGTGGCCCTTGCTGTTGTGTTCGAGTGGTGCTTAGGGCCCAGTCAGGCGGATTGATTTTCGCCTTTTGCCCTCTGCACCAAGGCACTGTGTTGTCTAAATTTTCTTGAATAAAAAAAAATAAACAGAACCTCACAGTTTTCTTCAATGCATTACTTCACAGAAATCAAAAGTTCAAATTGCGGCTCTCCATAGAATCGGTATTCTATATTCATAGTAAAAAGCAATACCTCGTCTCGTCACTCTAATGGTGAGTTGCAAAGACATGCGGATACTTATGCAAACTAAATATTCAATTTTTCAATAGTACGTTTAAGTTAGGTTACTTAATGTAATAACATGTCGAGTTTACCCCAATATCCCTAATTTTGCCTGTAGAGGAGCAGAGAAGTGATGTCACGAGCGGGCATGCTTTAGGGGTGGTATCCTAAATATTTTTCCTACTTCTTTTTCAGGTCCCGCGCACTCGTACAAAATGTCGCCGTTGACGTTTTGGTCTTGTTGAAATCTCTGTTCAATAATCTTCTCCGAAAGTGGGTAGAAAGCCACAAGTGACACTCTCTACGAGTGGAGCCTACCAAGTGCAGCGATGACTGCAGCAGTTGCAATGGGACTTCAAGTGGCATCGAACGACGACAAATCAAGAAAGCGATGTAGGTCAAGGCTAGAAAACGACAACGACAGGTGCGTGGAGGCAATCGTTTTTCTTTGATTTTTCTGGCAATGCTCTCGTTTCCCGCTGCTATCGCTATGTGACTCACTGTAGAAAATATCTGCTTCTCAGAACTAACGGTTGAAAGTTGAAAAAGGCGAAGATCTCGAAAACATAGAGCGAGCTGGAATTATTTTGAAAACTCGGCCCGAGTGGCTGCAGAGATTACAGTGGGGTGAAATGTGGCAGCTAAACAAACTTCCTTTCTTGCGCCGCCCTTGATTCGACAGCCTACTCAAGAATAAAGTACAATAAATTCTAAACCGAAAGCTGTTATACGGAGTCCTTCCCCGTGAATTAGCAACTTCACGTCACGTGACCAGATATAAGTGGCCCCGTGACCGGAATGAGATCACGGGTCATCACGTGACCATAGCCGCCAAGTTGCCTGTTGAGATTGTTGTGCTGGCTAAGTTAAAGGTGCACTGAAGAGGAATCTGAACTTGTCTTTTTGCCGCGGGAACTCGATCTACACGTTCCGAGCTTTCTTAGAAACTGTAATTTACTGCCCTGTGTGGCCGATTTCCCCAATTAAATCGAATTAACGTCCGGCTGCCGCCTTTTTTTTTGAATTCTGCCTCGTACGGTGGGCGGAGTCGACCAACGCGGGGAGTGCCTTTCACCTCCCGTGGCGGCTTGCCGCTCTGCCATCGGGGGAGTAATACGTAGTAGTCCGTAGTAGCAAATAGTCCGCGCGTATTTTTATTTCTTCGGGCTTATTTTGCGGCTATATTATCTGCGAATGAAACTATTTATTCATGGAAACCTAAAAAACAAAATAAAGCGAAAGCAAAGTCTCCACGGGACTGGGTGAAAGGCGCTCCACGCGTTGGTCGACTCCGCCCACCGTACGAGGCAGAATTAAAAAAAAAAAGGCGGGAGCCGAACGTTAATTCGTTGTAATTGGGGAAATCGGCCACACAGGGCAATAAGTCACTGTTTCTAAGAATGCTAGGAATGTGTGGATCGAGTTCCCACGGCAAAAAGACATGTTCAGAATCCTCTTCAGTGCACCTTTAACACAAAGTCTAAATGTTTTAGCGATTAGCAAATATAGGTAGCAATACAGCGACAGCCTAGTCATACCCAAGAATTGTGTACAAAATGATTTTTGAAAGAGAAAGAGCCTGGTACGCAATTTTTTTACATATCGTAAGATTTCACTATAACAATCAATATTTTGCCAGATCTGCCATTGGCAGGCTTGGATTTGTTTGCTACTAGCCTCTTTGGAATCATCAGAAGGGTTCCCCATTGGTTTTCTATGGCAGTCTTAACTGCCCGATGCGAGCGATTTTAAAACTTAAAATCGCAAAATATTTAAAACTTAAATATTTTGCGACACATCGGAATATGGACCATTACCTTCAATATTTCTGTAACAGTCCCTTACAGTTTTCCTATGTTCAAAATTTTAATGCAAGACTTTTGGACATGGAGAGGTCAGTTTAGCACATTACGCAGCAGAGCGTAAGCACTTGGTAATTTTTTTTTAGGCGTATAGCATACTGAAGGAAAGCTCCAGAATGTTCCTCGTAAGTTCATGTCCTGCTTCTGGTTCCCCGTGACTCCGGGGTGATCTTATTAAATACAAATTATTAAATACAAGTCAGGAAGGTCTACGCTTTCTCGCCATTGCAGCACATGAAACCCTAGTGGCCAGGTTTCGGCATTTAAAACTTCGAAAACATGGTATAATCTTTACAAAATAATACAGCTCTCCGGACCGCGAAAAAAGGTAAAAGGTAAAATGCGCGCGGTAGCTTCACTGCCCCTCAACAGCTCTAAGCCTTTTTCCGACAAACTCTTCCCCCGTTCGTGGGAAAGGGTGAGCAAATACCTATTCAGCCCCCAATTCGTTAATTTGTGCCTTATCCTTTTCGTTTTTTAGGAGAGGCGTGTGTTTTGTCTGGATACTGCTCCCGGCTGCTTTCGGGCTCTTTTGCCAAGGAATTCATTTTCTTCTGAGGAAAGTCAATTGTTCTGGACACGCTTTGAATTCATTTCACTTTTCTGTTAAATTCGTGTTTCGAAACGTTGTTCATTGCGGCCTACTGTGCAAAAGCTACGGGATGCGATTGGTCAATGGTTCCAACATCATTCACGCCCCTTCGCAACACGCACCAAGGCATGGTGGGGTTCAATACACACGCGCCTTCTTGCTACGCCTTTGCGTCACTCTCTTCAGGCTACGATGCCCTGATTGGTGTGTCCTGCCGGCAGCAACACGCCCAGTCTGCTCGACAGCCAATAGGACAGTGCCTGGGATCCAGCAGCCTGAGACAGGATGACGTCTGCGCACCGTCCCGATGGCTCAGTTTTCTCTGGGATATCGAGCAGCGCATGCTCGTGCTGGACACGTGACGGAAATGTTCGTGTAACAGACCCGATGCCGGAACGTGATCGGTCCCAGAGAAAAACAGCCCTCCGTACTAGCCCGTGCCTGTCGGCCAGCGCGCTGTCGCCAGGGCGGCGGCAACTGTCCTTCTGGGGGTTTTTCCGTCGCCGAGCGCGGCTTCTCTCAAGAGATGGCGCTGTCAGGCTGTCGAGGCTAGACGAGGCGCGTTTCTACAGCTAGAAAAAAAATTGTTTAGAAAGCATTTCGTCGCTCTGAAAGATCACAGCACCGGTACGGCAAACAGAAGCAGCCCTGCTCAACGCCCTTACTCATGATAGAACAGAGCTAGCCTTTCCGGAGAACAACGGTAAGGAGGGGTCGAGATTTAGGATAAATCGGAGATGTCGGGACGGTATTTTTTATTGTCACGAAATAACTTTCCCCTATTCTGCGTGCATGCCCTCATGCGTCCCCTATTCCGCGTGCATGCCCTCATGGGAACGCTCGAGCGAGCTCTAAAAAATTATCGACGCACCTAAAACCCCTTTTGTTTTTGTTTTCAAGCACATGATCTACAGCTTGGTCGACACAGCTTAAAAATATACAGAGAGCACTGGGTCCACGCATGACCCAGTACAAATGCCATTCCACTCTCAAAACGACTGGTCATTGAAATCGAAAAAAGTGGCATTAAGTTATATTCATAGTCCGACAATCTACTTGAACAGCATCTCACCATTTTCTTCAATCCATTACTTCACACAAATCAAAAGTTCAAATTGCGGGTCTGCATAGAATCAATATTCTATATTCATAGTAAAAAGCACAACCTGGTCTCGTCACTCTCAAGGTGAGTGGCAAAAACATGCGGATATTTATGGAAACTAAATATTCAATTTTTTGATAGTACGTTTAGAATTAGTTTGCTTAAAGTAAAAAATGTTGAGTTTGCCCCATCATCTGTAATTTCTCCTGTAGGGAAGCAGACAAGTGATGTCACGAGTGGGTACGTATTAGCGGTGCTATACTTAATATTTTTCCTACTCCTTTTTCAGGTCTTTGCGCACTCCTGCAAAAGGTCTCCAGTGTAGACACATTGGTCTTGTTGAAATCTCCGTTCAGTAATCTTCGTCGAAAGTAGGTAGAAAGCCACAGGTGACACGATCTACGAGTGGCGCCTACCAAGTGCAGTGATCACTGCAGCAGTTGCAATGGGACATCTGGTGGGATCAAACGACGACAAAGCAAGAAACGGATGTAGGTCAAGGCAAGAAAACGACAATGACAGGCGTTCAGCCGCAGTACCAGTAGAAGAGTGCAACCGGCTGATTTTATCTTGCGCGATTTGTATTGCTATCTTCACCAATGCAAGTACTGATAATCAGTACAACACGCTAAGTGCCACAGAAACAAGACCTAGAAGCTTGGCATCAAATATATAGGCCAACGTTTAAAGATGGCGCAAAGGACAACTTAACCAATAATTTCAATGAGCCACATGGTTCTTTTAGTATCAAGCAGAGAACCTTAACTTTTTTTTCTGATTTAAACGATGTGAAATGATATCATTTGCTGCTTAAGAGCTTTGCAGTATATCTTCTTCGCCCCGCACTTCCTAGTCGCGCAGAACTCTCTTTCTGAACACCTACGTCAGTCCTAATTCTTTGAGAACTACATCTCGGCCTCAGCTTGTCGCGTATTAAAATACAAATGAATGTAGCCATCAAGCCAGAGAGTAGGCTTCCTTCATATGCTTGTCATAAAGGAGCCACTGAATATTTTATTAAATAATATATGAGCGTAGATAAGTTGTATTAGATAAGGAATCCGAAGCGTGGATGGGGTATAGGAGAACCTGCCAGTGGAAACAAGAATGAAACGAAGTGCAAGCCATTGACAGTTGCGGGTAAAACCTTCTGCCTCTCTTACCGTGATTTCTTTACTGCACTGTAGAGAATCCGAAATCAGCTTTGCTTCACTAAAGGACTGTCTCTAAAGTTAAGAAACACGCGAATGTCCGGTTAAAAATGACACTCTGTTTTCACAAATTTAAGTCCAACTTGCTTCTCGCGCCTTCTTCAAACGGCGGCCTTCATACCAGTAGCGTGAGTTCATGGGTGTTTTTTCCCTGCATGGTCGCAATGCTGCAGCACTCATAAGCATAGGAATAACTTTCGAAAAGAATAAATTACCCGCACGAATAAACGCGCCGGTTCTCAAGTTTTCGGTCTACATCGTGGAACCCTCTTATTTCCGCTTGGTACCATGTATTATTCCTTGTTTTATTTCGGTTTCGGTACCTCGTCTTAGCTATTTTCCACTTGTAAATGAATGGCTCGAATTGCCATCCATTCCAAATCGTGCCAGTGGGCCCCAGCTACACTCATTTGGCCACCCTACATATACAAGGCCACCCTATATAACTATACATGCAACGAATTTAGGAGCTTACCTTAATGCCATTGGAGGTGGTGTCGGTGCCTTGTCGCCCGGTTTGTGAACTTACCGTCCCTCTGGCTGCAGTAAGCCTGCCTGGTGGGTCAGTATGCGCCACGTCGCGTTCACAGCGTCCTGAGAACAAAATACATGCCGAGCAGCAGAGGCAGCAATCGGGGCATATGGTGTGAGAGAATACGCGCCGTCGCCGATTCTCTTTTCTCCTTAGTGCTGGGCGGTTGAGGCGTCCGCAGATCGACGGGGTGACGGGCAACGAAGGGTGTCAAGTGACGTGGTCTAACAAAGGAATACCATCCGCCCTAGACAAACAACAGAATCGCATGCCAGGCTCATGGCACGCTGTACCTATGGCAGGGACATTCGTGCTTGAGATCAACGCGAATACGGAGCCCAGATTGCGTCAGTATGAGCCTTACCCCTAATCTGGAGCACTGTGCTTATCTCATGGTAAGCCTATATCTGACAATGGAAGGCTCTATGTCCAATTAAGTTATTCGAGACTTGGAAACGACTTATATACTTTTATTTAGTTTCATCGTGCATGCTATCCTCATAAAAAAATGCATTTCGACAGCAGCCAGATCAGGATAAGAGATGTATCACACTATTTAGTAATAAAGTAAGAAGGGAATTAAAGGTTGGAACAGCAGAACAGCACGATCCACGCCAGGAGGGTCGTACTTCTATAATCAGCGACCAAGGGACCACATTTTGGTAATGTGGCTAATTTTTTACTTTTTTTGCCTCAGTTCCGATTGTGTCGGGATCAGCATAAATAGGCTTATCCCTAAAAAGGGCCAAATAAGGGAATTGAAAAGATGTGGAGTATACCTACAAGCTTTCGATAATCTAAGCTTCTGCAAATTCGAACAAAAATATCCGAAACCTGTTAGCAGTTAACGCGAAAACACGATTTATAACAAGTGAGTAATTACACAACATCCACTCAAGTGCTGTTAAACTGCAACAAAGGAAATCTACACAGCTTCCTCAGAAATTTCATAGTTGAAGAGAAAAAAATTCTCTTACTAATCCATTATTTCGTCAATACTAATCTACACCCGCCTAGGGAATTTCCTTAATCATTAGAGCTAAGGAAGTATACGCCAGCGCTGCATCTCGTAAGGGAAATATGAGACGACAAGCTGATGCGTAGTGCGTGTAGGTTTGCACCCGAACTCACTATTTCGGAAACCTCGTCGCTCATGTAGTAGGCCTTCCACTAATCCGCGGATTTTATAAACATCATTCAATAACATGCGCTGAAGATAGGCTCATTGCTACATTAATCTGGAAGGGGAAACAGCGTAATGTAGAACAAGGGGAAGAATTCGACAGAGGTGTAAATTACTTCTAAGCCGTTGAAAATAAAGCAGCTAGGACCGCAGAGATGCTCAGATATACCTCAAGATACTATCGGAGATGGACGAAGGAAACATCGTATTAGAGAAACAAACTGCCACCCTGTGAATGAATGCCGCATGACCTCAAGATTGCCGAAACCAGACAAGTGTGATAAAACCATACTAGTGCATTAGAAGGGTGGGACGTAAAGAATTAAAAAAAAGAATTGACCGATTAGATTATTGTACCTTCCTAACAAGATATGCGATAAGGTAATCCCTGAAAGAATCAGAGCAACCTTAGACTTCAACCAACTAGAACAGCAGGATTTTTAGAAAAGGCACTCCATAATGGATCATTTCCGCACCATCAATCAGTTGATCAGAAATTGTAAAAATATAAGCGGACCTCTAACAGAGCTTTCATAGATGACATAAGTTATTGCAGCCTATCTACTCGTAGAGCGTAGAAGTAAACATGAAATGGACTGCAGGAAGAGCATAGGGCATCTTGAGCAGCTCCTAGTTGATGCAAGCTGCCCACCGGCATTGGCCAGGTACTTGGACTGTAGAACATGACCTGGCTGCTCTTGCGCCTCTACGAGCGTCCGCATCTTTTCTTAGCTGGACAGTACGCTCGGTTTCCTTCGCCGCTTTGGGGCTTTATGTGCAGGTGCGTGGAGGCAATCGTTTTTCTTTCATTTTTCTCGCAATGCACTCATCGCTCCCGGCTGCTATCGCTGTTTGACTCACTGTAGAAAATATCCGCTTCTCAGAACTAACGGTTGAAAGTTGAAAAAGGCGAAAATTTCGAATACATAGAGCGAGCTGGAATTATTTAGAACACTCAGCGCGAGTGGCAGCGGAGATGACCGAGTGGTCAAATGTGCCGGCATAACAAAGCTTCCTTTCTTGCGCTGCCGTTGATTCGAGGGCCTACTCGAGAATAAAGTACGATAAATTCTAGACCGAAAGCGGTTATATGGAGCCCTTCTCAGTAGGATTAGCAGCTTCACGTCACGTGACCATACATAAGTGGCCCCGTGACCGGAAGGAGGTCACGGGTCATCACGTGACCATCGAAGCCAAGTTGCCTGTTGAGATCGTTGTGCGAAATGCAGGCAGCAATACAGCGACGGCACAGCCATACCCAACCATTCTGTACAAAATCATTTTTGAAAGAGAAAAAGTCTTGTGCGCAATATTTTTACATATCGTAAGATTTCACTATTACAATGAATATATGCACAGATCTGCCATGGGCAGGCTTGCATTTGTTTGCTACTACCGTGTTTGGAACGGTCAGAAGCGTTCCCCATTGGTTTTCTATGGCAGTCTTAACTGCCCGATGCGAGCGATTTTGAAACTTTACGGCAAAGATTTTGCGACACATTGGAATATGGACCATTACCTTCAATATTTATGTAACAGTTCCTCACAGCTTTTCAACAGTCAAATTTTTATGAAAGAATGTTAGAACGTTGTTTAGCACGTTACGCAGCAGGGCGTAAGGACTTGGAAAGCTTCAGAATGTTTCTAGTAAATTCTCCATGTCCTGCTTCTGGAGGACATGGAGATGGACATGCTTTCTTTTAAAGAAAAGAAGCTGGACATAAAGCATTTCATGCTTCACAGCATTTGATTCGGTGGGAACATCGGTAATCACGAGAGCATTGTGCATTCAGGGACGTTATGGAGCGAGCAAATATCTGCGTTGTAAGAAAGTTATTGCTGCCTCAGCACGTATCTAAATGACTGCACAGAATGACCTTAGATCTGCATAGGAAAAGTTATTAAATTCAAGTCAGGAAGGGCTACGCATTCTAGCCACTTATATCAATCGCATTCTTTCAAGTCGAATTCATGTCTCTTGGAAGGAGAAATTTTGGGGAAGCAAGTAACAGTGAAAAACCTTAGTAACATTTGACATAGTGATGCTATTGTCATCCTCGCAAAGTTAGGGAAAGAATTACAGCGCGTAAAGGACTACAGCTCGACGTGCTATAGATGATCCAGATAAATTTCGATGCAGAACTTCACATTTAAGGATTTGAAGACACTTTTGCGCGTATTTTCAGCCCGATGTTAAAGAAATAGCCTTCTATGGGTTTCGTCTGGATGTCGTCATCCCGTTTTTTTTGCGCTAATTTGTCAGTCATTGTATAAGCTTCTCCAAAAGGGCACCAGTCGTTGTTACAGTTACCTCCAGTGAGGAGACCACGCTTTCTAAGCCCCGCCGCGCTTCCTGTAAGTGATGCCCGACTTCGTGGATAAAAAATTGCCACTGAATTTCTCAAGTTTTCACCTGCCGTTGTGCAGGACGTATTTATCGACATCCACAATGTCAGGCAATCTATAGTTTGCTGCTTTAAAGATAGTCCTGAAGAAGAACTTTCACTGCGGGCTCAACGTCACCGCACTTATTCCGTCTCGAACATCCGTTCTCTTGTCGAACATTGATGGTTGTCCGTCTTGGCACCTTAGGAAAACTCAAGGAAGATCAACGGGTCATTTGGGGGCGCAGCGGATTTTAAAATAAAGAAGGTAGGTATGGCATCTGGTTCAAGTGGATGACGAGACACACATAGTGAAAACTAAATGATAGAAAATAATTTTAGGGGAAGTACTGACCGGCAAAGTCGTCGCTAGGTAAACTAAACACAGCAGCCCTCCAGCTATTTTGATGTAGGGAGAAGTGATGTGGGAAAAAAGCTGGCGTTCATATTTGTTTGTCTTACGACATTTATTACTTCCCCTAGACCACCTATAATTATGTGCTTTTTTCCACCGCCTGCAACAAATATTTATCGAAATAAAAAAAAATTCCTGATTCCTACAGCCTTTACTTTACCGCTGCTGTCTGAGAGAATAAATGCCTTCGAAAGTGAATGTTCCACAACGGGGCTTCATAGTTTCACCTATTAATTTCAGATATGGATTGTATATGACAGTCAAAAAGGAGAGCTACTCGCTGGTGGTGTTTCTGATACCAAGCCGTTTTGACAATTTAGTTAAAATTTTCAGCAGGTCTGTGAATGAGGGAGACTAAACAACTTAGGTATTCTGATCGGTCTGGTGAAGAATATTTTCGAATTAGCAAATTCGCATTATAGAGTTATGTGGCTTGCCTCGCAGACGGCGCTCTTTTCTGGCATCTTAGCCATTTCGTAGATTGCGCGCTCTCTGCAGATTATCCGGTGCAGCTCTCGTTGCGTTAACCTGTGCCGTCAAACTGCTTATTTTTTCTGAAAAAAAAAATTGCGATGCATTGTACCAAAACTCGGACTGAGCCGTGGCCTGAACCGCTTTTTCACGAATCCTCCGAATCGTTCTAGTTCGGGATTGCTTCCAAAATGACGAACAGTAAAAGGTTTGGTTTATATTGGTTGCGGGTAATAATACGGGATTAGTTCCGGTTTGGGGCTCAAGTTTGGTCCAGGTTCGACACCCTCTTCGCATACAATGCAGCTTTCCAGACATGGATTTAAATTGATATGTTTTAACTCTCCGTAGTTGATTGTCGAACCTACTCCACCTGAAGCCTTGAGTGGGCAGGCCACAAAGCTGTCGCCTATCGTGGCAGGGCCCCAGGAGAGACAGGAATTTAGCACGGGGCCCTCGTCGTCAAGAAGGTTGCGCGAAGTATCTGCGGATGTTCCCTTAGAGAGGACGTATAAGAAATTTCGCAAGCTGAAGCCGAACGCCCAATTCGCGAAAGAAAGTGCCTGGAAGGGATGCACGGTAGGGTAGTAGCATGGCGAGACTGATTGTCTGGGATGGTTGTAAAGGCGCGGTTTGCGAGTGATTTCGGATAAAAGAAAAAAAATTCTGCATACAGCTTTTCTTAGATAATGTTTCGGGGTAGCCCGCGTATTAAAAAATGTCGACCTTCAAAGAATTTGTCCTTTCAAAACTGGAAATGGCAGCGGGAAAAAAGATTTGGTAATTCCACCAGATCGAGAGGAACGTTCTTCTGATGATGGGGGAAGCGGGCAAAGAGTAAGGTTTACTACTGAGATCGCTTCCCGCTGGTAGCGAATAACCGATGGGTACCAAGAGGTTCAATGCTTCGCAATCTCTTTCGCGTCTCTTTCCAACTGGTACCAAGCGTTGTTGGGGCGTTGGTGCGATACAGTGTACCACGCGTGGATTTTTGGTATGCCTGAGGATCTCTCTCCTTGTGCTGCGAGCCTCTGACTGGCGCGTCTTCTCGGGCTGTAACATGCCGAGGCTGAGCGTCCACTCGTAGACTAGCGGCTGGAATCTTCCATCGAGAGACCGGATGACTACTGATGACGTCCGCTCGACATACCTATGGCTCGGTTTGCTATCGGATGACGTGAGGCACATGTACGCGCTCGACGCGTGAAGGAAATGGTCATATGACAGGCCGGATGGTAGAAGGTGACCTGTCGCAAAAAACAATCGATTTATGTCCTAGGTAGTCGCTGTCGACAAGCGCGCAGTCGCTAGTGCTGCGACAACTGCCCTTCTGGGGGTCTTTCCGTCGATGAGCGCGGCTTCTCTCAAGAGATGGCGATATCAGGCTGCCGGTGCCGGCTCTACGATTAGAAAAAAAGACTTTTAGAAAGCATATCATCGCTCTTAAATATCACAGAGCCGCTACGACTGACAGAAGATGCACCGCTCAACGCCCTTGCTCGTGACAGAACACAGTTAGCCGTTCTGGAGAACAACGGCAAAGAGGGATCGAGATTTAAGATTAATCAGACATCTCGCGATTGACTGGACCCATGTCGGGTTAGACCCGTATACGTAATCTAACGTAAGAAATCTGGAAAGAATAGAGAGAAGAGCTGTCAGATTAATTTTTAATAAATATGCAAGGACTGACTACCCAACCACATTAATAAAGATTAGTAAAATTGAACTACTTCAACATCTTGAAAGAAAGCTTAGGTTAGAATTTATTTCTCGCTTATTACACAACAAACTTGGTTTGGATCCCTCATCGTACTTAACGCCGACACCAACCAGACAAAATCATCAACACCGGCCCAGTTCTCTAAACAATATATTTGCTAGAAAAGACAGAAGTTTTCGTTCTTACCAAGCACAATAACAGATTAGAACCAGCTAGTCAAACCATTGTCCCATCAATTTTAAGCAATTACTTTTATATTGTGTTGTTCTTTCTTGAAGTGTTGCGTTTTTTTGTGGCTTGATTCACTTGTTCGCCCTACCTGCTGGAGTATGTTTCCGCAGTATTTTGTAAATAAATAAATAATAAAATAAAATTATATTTTATAGTCTCATAAGAGCTGCATGTGCATTTTGTTTATGACTGATTTTTCATCTGAAAAGAGAAATTTTAGTCAAGGTAAGCGAAAAGAGAACAATAATAGAGAGGCTGTGTGCTGTGATCATCTGGTATTTTGTAATTTTTCACACAAAATGTTTTTATTTCTCGCTTATTACACAACAAAGTTGGTTTGGATCCCTCATCATACTTAACGGCGACACCAACCAGACAAAGTCGTCAACACCAGCCCAGTTCCCTAACCAATATATTCGCTAAAACAAACGCAAGTTCTCGTTCTTCCCACGAACGAAAACTTAAATGGCTTAAATGGCAGACATGCCTCTGCTGCTTGGATGATGTTGTCATCTTCTCCCGGAATTTTCCGTCTCATCTTCTCCGCCTCGAGCGTGTTCTTCGCTGTCTCAGTGACGCTGGCCTGCAGCTGAACTTGAAAAAGTGTCGCTCTGGCGCCCGAAAGCTTACTATCCTAGGCCACGTTGTGTCCAAGGATGGTGTACTCCGGAACCCTGCCAAGCTCCGCGCAGTTGCTGATTTCCCGAAGTCCACATCCCTGAAAGAACTCAGAAGCTTTCTTGGACTTTGCTCCTACTTTCGCGGGTTCGTCAAGAACTTTGCTGCGATTATCGCTCCGCTGATACAACTTCTCGCTGGCATCCACGACTTGTCGGCTTGGTCCGCTGCATGCGACGAAGCTTTCGCAACGCTGCGCCAGCTCCTCACCTCTCCTCCGATCTTGCGCCATTTCGACCCTTACGCGCCTACAGAACTGCACACAGACGCCAGCGGCATTGGTCTCGGTGCCGTTAAAGCTCAGCGGAAAGCTGGTTTCAATGCGTAAGTTGTTGCTTACGCCAGCCGTGCGCTCACGAAAGCGGATACTAATTGTTCCTTCATAGAAAAAGAATGTTTGGTGATTATTTTGGCGATCACAAAATTTCTTCCTTACTTATATGGGCGCCCGTTCGATGTCATTACAGATCACCATGCCCTTTGCTGGCTGTCGTTACTCAAAGATCCGTCTGGCCGCCTCGCTCGTTGGGCTCTCCGTTTACAAGATTACGACATTCGGGTCATTTATCATACCGGTCATAAACACTGCGATGCCGACGCTCTCTCGCGCTCTCCTGTGACCTCTGATCCTCACCCACCATCAATTTCCGGCCTCACACCTTCTCTTGACACTATTTATATGGCTTCTGAGGCGCGCAAGGATCCTTGGATTACTTCTCTTCTGGATTTCTTAGCCAACCGCTCAGCGCGCCTCCCTTCTAGGGCGCTCCGTCGTCAAGCTCATCACTTTGTCTTGCGGGACCAGCTGCTGTACTATCGGAACTATCTTGTCCTTGTTTTTGCGGGGCTCCTCAGCAGGCCGGCGTTCGGAAGAGTTGGACACGACGTGGCCTAGGATAGTCAGCTTTCGGGCTCCAGAGCGACACTTTTTCAAGTTTAGCTGCAGGCCAGCGTCACTGAGACAGCGAAGAACACTCTCGAGGCGGAGAAGATGAGACGGAAAATTCTGGAAGAAGATGACAACATCATCCAAGTAGCAGAGGCATGTCTGCCATTTAAGCCATTTAAGTTTTCGTTCGTGGGAAGAACGAAAGATTGCGTTTGTTCTAGCGAATATATTGGTTAGACAACTGGGCTGGTGTTGACGAGTTTGTCTGGTTGGTGTCGGCGTTAAGTATGATGAGGGATCCAAACCAAGTTTGTTGTGTAATAAGCGAGAAATAAAAACATTTTGTGTGAAAAATTACAAAATACCAGATGATCACAGCACACAGCTCTCTCTTATTGTTCTCTTTTCGCTTAACTTGACTAAAATTTCTCTTTTCAGATGAAAAATCAGTCATAAACAAAATGCATATTGTTTCGGGACGGCGGGCCCGCGCAGAGGAAGGCATACAGGAACGCAGGAGACCCAGACACAACCGGCCGCGGCGATTCTCTTTCGTTCTCTGTCTCGCGCTAACTCCGGGCGCTCTCCCCTCGCACTCGCCCCGCGCCGCATCTTTATTCGGATAGCGCCGCGCGCTCTTGGTCAGCGTAAGTCGTATGCCGTAACAATATGCAGCTCTTATGAGACTGTAAAAATATAATTTTATTTTATTATTTATTTACTTGCAAAATACTGCGGGCACGTAGTCCAAGCAGGGAATGCGAACAAGTGAATCAAGCTACAAAAAAACGCAACACTTCAAGAAAGACACAATATAAAAGTAATTGCTTGAAAATGATTGGACAATGGTTTAACTAGCTGGTTCCAATCTGTTATTGTGCGTGGGAAGAATGAAAACTTGTGTCTGTTCTAGCCAATATATTGGTTAGAGAACTGGGGTGGTGTTGACGATTTTGTCTGGTTGGTGTCAGCGTTAAGTATGATGAGGGACCCAAACCCAGTTTGTTGTGTAATAAGTGAGAAATAAATTTCAACCTAAGCTTTCTTCTAAGATGTTCAAGTAGTTCAATTTCATTAATCTCCATTAAAGCGGTTGGGGAGTCAGTCCTTGCATATTTATTAAAAATAAACCTTACAGCTCTTCTCTGTATTCTTTCCAGATTTTTTTACGTCAGATTTAGTATACGTGTCCTACCCGACATGGGTCCAGTCCATCCCGACATGTCTAATTAATCTTAAATCTCGACCCCTCCTTGCCGTTGTTCTCCAGAACGGCCAACTCAGTTCTGTCACGAGCAAGGGCGTTGAGCGGTGCACCTTCTGTGAGTCGTAGTGGCTCTGTGATATTTAAGAGCGATGATATGCTTTCTAAAAGTCGTTTTCTAATCGTAGAACCGGCACCGACAGCCTGACATCGCCATCTCTTGAGAGAACCGCGCTCATCAACGCAAAAACCACCAGAAGGGCAGTTTTCGCAGCACTAGCGACTGCGCGCTGGTCAATTGCGACTGCATAGGACATAAATCGATTGTTTTTTGCGACAGGTCACCTTCTACCATCCGGCCTGTCATATGACCAATTCCTTCACGCGTCGAGCGCGTACATGTGCCTCACGTCATCCGATAGCAAACCGAGCCATAGGTATGTCGAGCGGACGTCATCAGTAGTCATTCGGTCTCTCGATGGAAGATTCCAGCCGCTATCCCACGAGTGGCCGCTCAGCCTCGGCATGTTACAGCCCGAGAAGACGCGCCAGTTAGAGGCTCGCAGCACAAGGAGATAGATCCGCAGGCATACCAAATATCCACGCGTGGTATACTCTATCGCACCAACGCCCCAACAACGCCTGGTACCAGTTGGAACGAGACACGAAAGAGATTGTGAAGTGTTCAACCGCTTGGTACCCATCGGTTATTCGCCACCAGCCTGAAGCGATCTCAATACTAAACCTTACTCTTTGCCCGCTTCTCCCATCATCAGAAGAAGGTTCCTCTCGCACTGGTGGAATTACCTGATCTTTTTTCCCTCTGACATTTTCGGTTTTGAAAGAGGAAATTTGTTAAAGGTCAACATTTTTTAACATGCGGGCGGCCCCGAAACATTATCTAAGAAAACCTGTATGCAGCATTTTTTTTTAAATCCGAAATCACTCGCGAACCGCGCCTTTACAGCCATCCCAGACAATCAGTCTCGCCGGGCTACTACCCAA
The DNA here is from genome assembly GCF_055824585.1 of Amblyomma mixtum. Lineage (NCBI taxonomy): Eukaryota > Metazoa > Arthropoda > Arachnida > Ixodida > Ixodidae > Amblyomma > Amblyomma mixtum. Next base: position 247,307,568 of record NC_143014.1, read on the forward strand.
CCGTGCATCCCTTCAAGGCACTTTCTTTCGCGGATTGAACGTTGGGCTTCAGCATGCGAAATTACTTACACGTCCTCTCTGAGGGAACCTCCACAGATATTTCGCGTGCCCTTCGTGAGGCCGAGGGCCCCGTGCTAAATTCCTGTCTCTCCTGGGGCCCTGCCTCGATAGGTCACAGCTTTGTGGCCTGCCCGCTCAAAGCTTCAGGTGAAGTAGATTCGACAATCAAGTACCAGGAGTTAAAACATATCAATTTAAATGCATGTCTGGAAAGCTGCATTGTAAGCGAAGAGGGTGTCGAACCGGGACCAAACTTGAGCTCGAAAGCGGAACTAAACCCGTATTTTCGTCCGCAACCCACGCTGAACCAAACCTTTTACTTTTCGCCATTTTGGATCCAAACCCGAACTAGAACGATTCGAAGGATTCGTGCCAAACCGGTTCAGGACACGGCTCAGCCCAAGTTTTGGTACAACGCATCGCAATTTTTTTTTTTCAGAAAAAATACGTAGTTTGACGGCACAGTTAACACAACGAGAGCTGCACCAGATAATCTGCAGAGAGCGCACAATCTACGAAATGGCTAAGATGACAGAAAAGAGCACCGTCTGCGAGGCAAGCCACGCAACTCTATAATGCGAATTTGCTAATCCCAAAATACTTTTCACCAGACCGATGACAAACTTTAAGTTGTTTAGTCTCCCTCATTCACAGACCTGCTGAAAATTTTAACTGAATTGTCAAAACGGCTCGATATCAGAAACACCACTCGTGAGTAGCTCTCCTTTTTCAGTGTCATATACAATCTATATCTGAAATTTATAGGTGAAATGATCAAGCCCTCTTGTGGAACGTTTACTTTCGAATGCATTTATTGCCTCAAACAGCAGCGGTAAAGTAAAGGCTGCATGAATCAGGAAATTTTTTTAATTCCATAATTGTTTGTTGCAGGCGGTGGAAAAAAGCACAGAATTATACGTGGTCTAGGGGCAGTAGTAAATGCAGGAAGAAAAACAAAATATGAACGCCAGCTTTTTTCCCACATCACTTGTTTATACAGCGACGACTTGCCAGTCAGTACTTCCCCTGAAATTATTTTCTATCTCTTTGTTTTCGCTCTGAGTGTCGTGTATTCAACCTGAACCAGGTGCCACATCTACCATCTTTATTTTCAATTCGACTGCGCCCCAAATGACCCGTTGATCTTCCTTGACTTTTCCTGAAGTGCCAAGACGGACAACCATCAATGTTCGACCAGAGAATTGGTGTTCGAGACCGAATCAGTGCGTTGACGTTGAGCCCGCAGTGAAAATTCTTCTTCAGGACTATCTTTAAAGCAGCAAACATTATGGGTTGCCTGACATTGTGGATGTCGATAAATACGTCCTGCGCAACGGCATGTAAAAAATTGAGATGGCAATGGCAACTTTTCATCCACGAAGCGAGGCATCACTTCCAGGAAGCGCGGCGGGGCTTAGAAAGCGTGGTCTCCTCACTGGCGGTAACTGGAACAACGACTGGTCACCTCTTGAATAAGCTTATACAATGACTGCAAAATTAGCGCAAAAAAAAACGGGATGACGATATCCTCACCCCACCCATAGAAGGCTATTTCTTTAATATCGGGCTGAAACTACACACAGAAGTGTCTTCGCATCATTAAATGTGAAGTTCAGCGTGAAAATTTATCTGGATCATCGATAGCACGTCGAGTTGGAATTCTTTACGCGCTGTAATTCTTTCCCTAACTTTCTGAGAAGGACAATAGCATCACTATATCAAATGTTACTAAGGGTTTTCACTGTTACTTGCTTCCCCAAATTTTCTCCTTCCAAGAGACCTGAATTCGACTTGAAAGAATGCGATTGATATAAGTGGCGAGAATGCGTAGCCCTTCCTGACTTGAATTTAATAACTTTTCCTATGCAGATCTAAGATCATTCGGTGCAGTCATTTCGATATGTGCTGAGGCAGCAATAACTTTCTTACAACGCAGATATTTGCTAGCTCCATAACGTGTCTCTTCTACACCCTGAATGCACAATGCTCTCGTGATTACCGACGTTCCTACCGAATCAAATGCTGTGAAGCATGAAATGCTTCCTTTCTCAGCTTCCTTCCTTCAAAAGAAAGCTATGACGGAGGTCGCCCCGGAGTCACGGTGAGCCAGAAGCAGCAGGTTTACTAGAAACATTCTGAAGCTTTCCTTCAGTATGCTATACACCTGAAAGAAATTTTCCAAGCGCTTACGCTCTGCTGCGTAACGTGCTAAACAACATTCGAACATTCTTGCATAAAAATTTTGTATATTGATAAACTGTGAGGGGCTGTTACAGAAATATTCAAGGTAATAGTCCATATTCCGATGTGTCGGAAAATCCTTGTCGTAACGTTTTAATATCGCGCGCATCCAGCAGTTAGACTGCCATGGCAAACCATTGGGGAATGCTTCTGACGATTCCAAAGACGTTAGTAGCAAACAAATGCAAGCCTGCCAATGGCAGATCTGCGCGTGTAATGATTGTAATAGTGAAATCTTACGATATTTAAAAAAAATTGCGCACAAGACTCTCTTTCAAAAATGATTTTGTACAGAATTGTTGGGCATGGCTGTGCTGTCGCTGTATTGCTACCTGTATTTCGCTAATCGCTAAAACATAGACTTTGTGGTAACATAGCCAGCACAACGATCTCAACAGGCAACTTGGCGGCGTTGCTCACGTGATGACCCGTGACCTTATTCCGGTCACGGGGCCACTTACATCTGGTCACATGACGTGAAGCTGCTAATCCTACTGGGAAGGGCTCCGTATAACCGCTTTCGGTGTAGAATTTATCATACTTTATTCTCGAGTAGGCCCTCGAATCAACGGCGGCGCAAAAACGGAAGCGTTGTTTTTCCGGCACATTTGACCACTCGGTCATCTCCGCAGCCACTCGCGCCGAGTGTTCAAAATAATTCCAGCTTGCTCTGTTTTCAAAATCTATGTCTTTTTCAACTTTCGAACCGTTATTTCTGAGAAGCGCATATTTTCTACTGTGAGTCAAAGAGCGATAGCAGCGGGAAGCGATGAGAGCATTGCCAGAAAAAAAAAAAGAAAAGAAAAACGACTGCCTCCACGCACCTGCATATAAAGACCCAAAGCGGCGAAGGAAACCGAGCGTACTCCCCAGCTAAGAAAAGATGCGGAAGCTCGTAGAGGCCCAAGAGCAGCCAGGTCATGTTCTGCAGTCCAAACACCTGGTCAGTACAGGCGGGAAGCTTCCATCACCTACGAGCCGCACTAGATGCGCCATGCTCTTCCTGCAGTCCATTTCATGTTTACATCTACGCTCTACGAGTAGATAGGCTGCAATAAATTATGTCATCTATTAAAGCTCTGTTAGAGGTCCGCTTATATTTTGATCATTTCTGATCAACTGATTGATGGTGCAGAAATGATCCATTATGGAGTGTCTTTTCATAAAATTCAGCTGTTCTAGTTGATTAAAGTCTAAGGTTTCTCTGATTCTTTCAGGGATTAACTTCGCGGATATCTTGTTAGGAAGTTGCAATAATCTAAGTGGTCAATTCTTTTTTTTTAATTCTTTAAGTCCCACCCTTCTACTAAAATAGTATGGTTTTATCACTCTTCTCTGGTATCGGAACGCTTGAGGTCATGCCGCATTGATACATAGTGTGGTAGTTTCTTTCTCTAATACGATGTCGCCTCCGTCCCTCACCTGCTGTATCTGGAGTAATATCTGCGCATCTCTATTGCATAGCTGCTTTATTTTCAAGGGCTTGGAAGAAATTTGCACCTTTGTCTAAATCTGTTCCTTGTTCTACGTTATGCTGTTACCCCTTAGAGATTAATATTACAATGAGCCCATCTTCAGCAGAAGTTATTGAATGATGTGAATAAAACCCGCGGATTAGTAGAAGGCCTACTACATGAGCGAAGAGGTTTCCGAAATAGTGAGTTCGGGTGCAAGCCTACACGCACAACGCATCAGCTTGTCGTCTCATGTTTCCCTTATGAGATAAAGCGTTCGCGTATACTCTTTAGCTCTAATGTTTAAGGAAATTCCCTAGGGGGTGTAGATTAGTAATGAAGAAATAGTGGATTAGCAAGGGAATATTTTTCTCTTGAACTAATGAAGTTTCCGAGGAAGCTGTGTAGGTTTTCTTTGTTGCAGTATAACAGCGCTTGAGTGGATGTAATTGTGTAATTACTCACTTGTTATAAATCGTGTTTCGCGTTAACTCCTAATAGGTTTCGCAAATTTTTGTTCGAATTCGCAGAAGCTTAGATTATTGAAAGCTTCTAGGTATACTCCACATCCATCGTTGTCCTGTGTACTTCTCCTCCATGTGAACGCGTCCTTTTCGCTGGTGTGTGCTTACCATGCACCAAATGGCCCAACAAGCTACGCTTCTTCAATACTATACTCCACTTCTTTTCAACTGCCTCATTTGTCCCTTTTTAGGGATAAGCCTATTTATGCTGATCCCCACACAATTGGAACTCAGGCAAATACAGTCTAAAATTCGCAACATTACCAACACCTTACCTTGCGCAAAAAAAATGTTGTTCTTGGTAGCTGGTTGTGGAAGCACCACCCTTCTGGCGTGGATCGTGCTGTTTTACTTTTCCAACCTTTAATTCCCTTCTTTCTTTATTATTTAATAGTGTGAGACATGTCTTCTCCTGATCTGGCTGCTTTCGAAAGGATTTTTTTTTGATGAAGTTAGGATGAACTATGGAACTTTGAAGGAGTTTATAAGTCGTTTTCGAAGTCTGAAATGCCTTAATTTGACCTAGTGCCTTCCATTGTCAGATATAGGCTTACCGTGAGATAAGCACACTGCTCCAGATTATGCGTAAGGCTCATACTGACGCAAGCTGGGCTCCGTATTGGCGTTGATCTCAAGCACGAACGTCCCTGCCATGGCTACACCGTGACATGAGCCTGGCATGCGATTCTGCTGTTTTTCTAGGGAGGATGATTTTGTGCTGTTAGACAGCGTCACTGGACGCCCTTCGTTGCGCGTCACTCACTCACCTTGCAGACACCTCAGCCGCCCAGCACTGAGGAGAAAAGAGTCGGCGACGGCGCGTCTTCTTTCACACCATACGCCCCGATTGCTGCCTCTGCTGCTCGGCATATATTTTGTTCTCAGGACGCTGTGAACGTGATGTGGCGCCTACTGACGCACCAGGCAGGCGGATTACAGCCAGAGGGACGATCAGTTCCCAAACCGGACGACAAGGCATCGACACCGCATTGAATGGCATTAGGGTAAGCTCCTTAATTTGTTGGATATATAGTTATATAGGGTGGCCTTGTATATGTAGCATGGCCAAATGAGTTTAGCTGGGGCCCACTGGCACGATTTGCAATGGATTGCCAATTTCAACCATTCATTTACAAGTGGGGGATCAGTTGAGACGAGGTAACGAAACAGCAATACAAAAAAGGAATATTACATGGTACCTAGGGGAAATAAAAGGATTCCACGGCGTTGGACGAAAACTTGAGAACCGGCGCATATATTCGTGCGGGTTAAGAATTTATTCTTTTCGTAAGCGATTCGCATTCTCGTGGGTGCAGCAACGTTGGGGACATGGAAGGACAAAACAACAGTTACCTCATGCAGACATTCGGGTGTTTCTTAACATTAGAAACAGCCCTTTAGTGCAGAGAAGTTGATTTCGGATTGTCTGCACGAAAGTAAAAAAATCAAGATAAGAGAGGCAGAAGGTATTACCCGCAAATGTCAATTCCTTGCCCTTCGTTTAATTCTTATTGCCACTCGCAGGTTCTCTTATATCCCATCCACGCTTCGGCTTTCTTATCTAATACAACTTATCTACGCTCATATAAGATTTGATAAAATATTGAGTGGCACCTTTAAGACATGAATATGAAGGAAGCCACCTGTCTGGCTCGTTGGCTTCATTCATTTCTATTAAAATAGGCGATAAGCTGAGGCACAAATGCAGTTCTCAACGAATTAGTAGCGACGTAGGTATGGAGAATGAAAATTCAGCGCGACTAGGAAGTGGGGGGCGAAGAAGACATACTGTGAAGCTATTAAGCACCAAATGATATTATTTCACACCGCTGAAATTAGATAAAGCATTGAGGTTCCCTCCTTAATACTAATAAAATCATGTGGCTCATTGAAAATGATTGGTTAAGTTGTCTTTTGCGCCATCTTTAAACGATGGCTTCTATATTAGATGCGAAGCTTCTAGGTCTTATTTCTGTGGCATTTAGCGTGTTGCAGCGATTATCAGTACTTGCATTGGTGAAGATAACGATACAACTCGCGCATGATAAAATCAGCCGGTTGCACTCTTCTACTGGTACTGCGGCTGGACATCTGTCATTGTCGTTTGGTAGCCTTGACCTACATCGCTTTCTTGCTTTGTTGTCGTTCGATCCCACTTGAAGTCCCGTCAAATGGCGGCTTTCGTGGCCGTTGTGCCCTTTAATTGTTGTGAAAAAACACTGAGATCCAAACATTTTTTCTTCACACACCTTCTGTTCACAGAAACACAACAGTGACACTCAAGGAGAGTAGCCTTTCTGTGAAATATTAATGAATAACAGATGTGCACGCAGCCTCACTGTTATTATTTTGTTTTCGCTTAACTTAAATGATATTAATCTTCGCAGATGATAACCAGAGATTATCGAAATTCTTATGCAGTTCTCTTGTGACAATAAAAAATATAGGCCCGACATGTCCGATTTATCTTAAATCTCGACCCCTCCTTGCCGTTGTTCTCCAGAACGGTTAACTCTTCTATCATGAGTAAGGGCGTTGAGCGCTGCTCCTGCTGTTTGTCGTACCGGTACTGTGATCTTTAAGAGCGATGAAATGCTTTCTTAACGATTTTTTTTCTAGCTGTAGAAACGCGGCTCGACTAGGGTGCCTCGATGCCAGCGCAGCGCTGGTCATCGAGGCACCCTAGGCTCGACAGCCTGACAGCGCCATCTCTTGAGAGAAGCCGCGCTCAGAGACGGAAAAACCCCCACAAGGACAGTCGCCGCCGCCCTGGCGACAGCGTGCTGGCCGACAGGCAGGGGCTGCTGCGGGAGGCTATTGTTCTCTGGGACTGATCACGTTCCGGCATCCGGTCTGTTACACGAACATTTCTGTCACGTGTCCAGCATGCACATGCGCTGCCCGCCATTCCAGAGGAAACTGAGCCATAGGGGCGGAGCGCAGACGTCATCCTGTCTCAGGCTGCTGGATCCCAGCCACTGTCCTATTGGCTGTCGTGCAGACTCGGCGTGTTGCTGCCGGCACGACGCACCAATCAGGGCCTCGCAGCCTGAAGGGAGTGACGCGAAGGCGTAGCAAGAAGGCGCGTGTGTATTGAACCCCAACATGCCTCGCTGCGTGTTCCGAAGGGGCGTGAATGATGTTGGTATCATTGACCAATCGCTGCCCGTACCTTTTGCACAGTAGGCCGCAATGAACAAAGTTTCAGTTCACGGATTTCACAGAAAAGTGAAAATGAATTGAAAGAGTGTCCAAAACAATTGGCTTTCCTCGGTAGAAAACGAAATCTTGGCAAAAGAGCCCGAAAGCAGCCGGGAGCAGTACCTAGACAAGACACACGCCTCTCCTAAAAAACGAAAAGTATAACATTCAACTTAAGGAAATGGGGGCCGAATAGGTATTTGCTGGCCCTTTCCCACGAACGTGGGAAGAGTTTGTCGGAGAAAGGGTTAGAGCTGTCGAGGGGCAGTGAAGCGACCGCGCACATTTTTACCTTTTACCTTCTTTCGTGGGCCGGAGAGCTCTATTGTTTTGTAAAGATTATACCATGTTTTCGAAGTTTTAAATGCCGAAACTTGGCCACTAGGGTTTCATGTGCTGCAATGCTTTTTATTTTTCCGTTCCCTTACATACGAATGTAACGCGGTCTTGGTTCGTGCTTATTTCCAAGTAAGAGGAGGCCACTATGCAGCCTCTGTCTCTGGGACGTTCTGTATATAGCTTTTTGGTAACCTACGAATCAGTTTAGAGCTTCAAATTTTCTAAAACACTATTGGCGTAATTTCAGCTCGAATTCACCAGATAACATCGCTGACATTGACAAGAGGTAGACATTACTTAGTGTTGATTAGAACCTCGATCCAGCATCGAACGACAAGCGGTAACCCTGGCGTCCGATTCTGTTGTTCGGCTAATGCGGACGATTTTGCATTGTTAGGCCGCGTCACTACATACGCCGCGTCGAACGTGACCCTGCCGTTTATGCGACGCACCAGCGGTCCAATACCGGGGAGAAATCGAGTCGGCGACAGCCCGTCGTCTTAGTGGAATGCCTACTGCTTGCGCGACGACGTTAGCGAAATAGTGATTTCGCTTATGAAAGTATGACAAGGGAGGACACTGCCTTGGACCCCAGCGGCCCGGTCGTTTCTAGCCCACCTAGGCGTTAGTGGAGCAACTCCTCCAAGCTTCCTCCAAAATATCTCGAAGCTGCGATCAATAAACCACTGCGACGCCTACTACTGCACCATCGATGAAATGCTTGATAAGCATCGCATTACATTTCCATGCACTGAACACAAGGTAGATATGACCGCGCACGTTCTAGGCTCCCTTGTTCCAATGAGGATGCGTTTGGCTATATCGCTGGCCAACAAATGCATAATATCAAAAGCGTTACTATCGATAACATTACTATCAGTGTCACTATCGATAGTCTTGCTATCGATAGCGGTACTATCGGTAGTAATACTATCGATCGTAATACTATTTAGTCTACTATCGATTGTACTATCGATAAAGCTATCGATAGTATATCAAGGTTCAAGGTTCGTTTATTGCATGTTTATGGTACAAGAAGAATAAAAAACACTGGAATACAGAAGGAGGTCCCAAAGTCAGAGACTGTGGACGGGACCTCCTGTAAGAACAATTGTAGGAATAAATATTGGGCAGCAGATGTAAAAATTATAAAGATGTTGGCTTCGGTAAAGAGCAGAAAGTGAGATACAGGAAATAATGCAAAAACTTATTTGAATGAAATATGATTACACACCTAAAAGCGTACAGAACAACACAAAACAAAAATCATAGAGGGATATAAATTACAAAACGAGTACCATTTTCCATGAGAAATAGTATTAGAGGGAATGTAAAAACTGGCGAAGAGCGGATTTAAGGGCACAGATATTTGATGATTGCTTAATGGTAACAGGTAATGAGTTCCATAAAGTGGTAGCGGAGAAATGAACTGTTTGTGTTTGTTTACCATAATTTGTGTTAGGTTTAGGGAGTAAGAAGTTATTGTGATCAGCAAAACGTGTGTCGTTGCGACGCGGAATTTGTTCACCGGTAGTTAGCGAAAAAGGAAGTAGCTCTTTAACAGATTTGTATGTAATGGTGCATAATTTGTATTCGATTATTTTGCGCACAGACAAAATATTCTGGGATAGGAGCAGACGAGGCGCATTTACAGAGTAGTGACTGTAAGTTAAAATGCGAATGGCTTGGTTTTGAATAGTTTGCAGAGATGATAAATGCGAATGATATGTGTTTCCCCAGGATGAAATGCAATACTGAATATTGGAGTGGATGAACGAATAATAGAGGGAAATTAGAATGGGCACATGGAAATATGGGCGAACTTTAATTAGTACTCTAATACCATACGCCATTTTTCGTGAAATGGATGTAATGTGAGTCTGAGATTTGAGATGTTTGTCAAGTACTACACCTAGAAAGGATGCGTGATCAGCTGAAAAGATCGAGTTTGAGCCTATGCTAACTGATGGGTTTTCGCAAAGAATTTTATGGGGGGACCTAAAAACTATTAAGCTAGATTTGGATGCACTGATGGACAGCAAATTATTTCTGCACCAATCGAATACATTCTGTGCATCAATGTTAAGTTTGTCAACCACTTTAGTTATATGTGAATCCGAGGTTAAGATTGTTGTGTCGTCTGCATATTGAAAACAGCTGGAATTATGAAGACACCTAGGGAGGTCATTGATATATAATAAAAATAGAAGAGGGCCAAGAAGAGAACCTTGCGGAACTCCAACGTTAGTAGTCCTGAATTTTGAGTATGTTCCTGAGATGAACACGGCTTGTTTTCTATTGAATAAATAGCTTCTGATTAGCGAAAGCGCAGGCCCATTTATGCCAACAGCGTCAAGCTTGTTGAATAAAATAGCATGGTTGAGGGAATCAAAAGCTTCGGAAAGGTCAATAAATAATGCACCAGCAAAGTTACCTGCGTCGATGTAGGATTTAATTTTATCAGTGAGAGCGATCACAGCTAATTCGGTGGAGAACCCCATTCTGAAACCGAACTGGTTAGGTGAGAGAATGTCAAATTTTGTTAAGTAGTTGTTTATTCGAATAACAATGGCTTTTTCAATAATTTTGCTGAAGAATGATAAAATGGCGATTGGGCGATAATTAGAATAGATTTGTTTATCACCCTTTTTGAACACTGGAATTAGCTTTGCCTTTTTCAACGCAGTAGGGAAAGTGCCTGATTTCAAGACCAAGTTGACAATATGGGCGAACACATCGCAAATGAGATGCGCAATTAACTTAATATGAGATGATTGCATATTATCGAGACTTGGACTGACGTCTTTCAGATTGCTGATTATTTTGCCAATTTCTTCAGGAGAAACAGGAAAAAGGAAAATGCTATAAGGAGATCGTTGTAATGTTTGATTAGCGGCAGTACTTAAAACTCCTGAGGCTAGAGCAAATGAATCACTAAAGGCTTCAGCAATGTCTGAGGGATTGTTATATGTTTCTTTACCGGAAGTAATTGTTGATATGGGAGCTTTCGAGTTGTTTCGGTTTAGGAAGGAATTATTAACTTTCCGTTGCTTGCGAACGTTATTACCTGCGCGAGTTATTTCTCTTTCGTAGTACTTTTTCTTGGCTGTTCTAAGGAGCAAGCCTAATGCATTAGAGTATTTCTTATAATGTGCTAAAAGCCTTAAGTTGAATGGTTGCTTTCTGCATTTTCTATAGAGGTTATCTTTCTTTCTCAAGCTGCTTAGAAGGCTAGAAGTCATCCAGGAATTATTCTGAGCTGAAAATTTTTTTCTGGTTATATACTGTAGAACATTCATCGATAGTATTAGAGATAATAAGAAAGAACTGATTGAATGCCATATCAGCGTCATCAAGAGCCTTAATCACTGACCAGTCAATAATAGCAACCCGTTCAAGGAATAATGCAGAGTTCAATTTTTTTCAATTAATTCGGTATGCTTAACATAGTTAACACAGTTTTCCAACTGTATAAAAATAGGGTAGTGGTCGGTTATATCGGCTTCTATGACACCTGCAATAGGGGCGGCCATTAGGTTGGATAAAGCGTGATCTATGAGGGAGCTTGAACCATTAGCGGATATGCGTGTGGGAATGTTGAGAAGATTTTAGAAGCCATGAGTATTTAAAACTTCCATATAATCTACATATGAGGAACAGTCGGGATCTAATGTGTTAATGTGGATGTCACCCATTATTATAACATTTTTGCGTTCGATTGACAGTACCCCTAAGACTGAGTGTAGAGCTGAGCAGAAATCTTTGACATTGGACGATGGTGACCGGTATATGCAGGCAATGACTATATTTTTTCTATCTAGTGAAAAGAAAGCTTCGTCTGGTTCGATCCATACAGATTCACAATTTACCACTTTCAGCGATAGATCAAGTCGGCGACGATAATGATAGCAAGAGGAAATAAAGATCGCTGAGCCACCGTGCGCGCTATCGCTACGATGGCAGTATTCAGCGCTATATGTAGGCAACGTGCACAGGTTCTTATCGGCATCAGACAGCCAAGTTTCGCTCACGCAGATTACGGAGAATTGGTGTTGAGTGGCTGATAATAGGTTAGTTACGTCGTCCGAATGTTTTCGTAGACTTCGTGCATTAAAATGAGTAATATATCGGCAAGAAGGGGAAGATAAGATTTTAGATATGAAGGCGTAAAGTATGAAGCCATGTTGATGGAAGGATTGGAAGAAAAGTGCATAGTCTCAAGTGAAAATGGAAAGGTCGGATTCAGATTTAATACGGAAAACACGGCTGGTCTCTGTCTTACGTGCCAAAATTTGCAGTTTTTCGTCCAGAGAAACAGCCACCCTTTTTCCTTCTTGAGTGTTCCTGCCTTACTGAGAAGTTTCTTGTTTTCCACAGTAAGGTGGTCATTTACATAAACTGGTTCCTTTACTTCACCAGGGAAACCTAGCGTACCGGTGTCAAGCCGTGACTTGCGAGCTTTATCCAAGAAGTCGTTTCTTTTAGCGCGGGAAATGAAGCGAGCAATGATGTTCTGCCCTGACTGAGCGGGCACCCGATGAACAATGTCAAGATCGGCAGTGTCAACCGGGCAACTTATTTTCTCTCCAATCGACGCCAAAATTGCAACACAGGCCTCGCCCTGTGTGCAAGGAACACCTTTGATTTCAACATTGTTGATCCTGGAATACTGATCCTGATTGGCGATTTGATTTTTTAGCATTTCATTCTCGAGTTTGAGCGCTTTGTTTGCGGCCAAGAGATCCGCTTGACTACTCTGAACTTTTTCGACTATATCATTCAATATCGTGAGACTAGCGTCCATGTCAGACACTTCCTTAGCCAGTCCACCTACGTCTAGACCAGATTCTTGAAGCTTGATAGTTACTTTAGTGACGAGTTGATTGACTAAATCATTCATCTTGGCCTCAAACATAGCCTCCAAACTTGCAATTTTTTTAGCCAGCTCGACATTAGTCGGCATCGTGAGAAAAGCGTAGACAATGAACACAACGAAGCAAGCAAAGTTGGCAGCAACAGTGGTTGCAGTCAAGGTAGTCCAAATTGCAAAAAAGCAAAGGCACCAACCTGGGTGAAGAACGAACGATGCTTAGCGGTAGGTTCGATGACCGCAACCACTGCTGCAATGAAACTGGGGGGTCTCGAGGTGACGGCTTTTAAGGCTGGAAGAAGGATGCTTGCGCAGGCGCTTCAGCGATGACACGGTTCAGTAGTATACATATGAATGAAGACAGTGCATTCATATGTATACTGTATGCATATCATGTACATGTACATATACATACTGAATGTATACTGTATGTATATGTATGTATGTATATCGACAGTACTACTATCGATAGTTTTTTTACAATAGCGATAGCTAAAAAAGCTATCGATTTTATCGATAGTCCATTTCCCGATAGTTTTGCATCACTAATTTTAGCGCACCCTGCGGTTAGCGAAACCAACTGGCGCACAATTCTTTTTTCGGCTTCACTGGCGCAAATTTCAAATTGCTTGCGCGTTACCCACGTTTGGCTCTGGCAGGAGGCGGACCATGTGTCGCTTATTCCCTTCTGCGAATTTCGTCGTACCGAAATTATTACAATGTAAGTTCTGCAGGAAAGTGTACTTATAATTCAGTTTCAGTTTATTCACTTTGGATTAGGGTTATACGAGTAAAAAAGAGGGTGATAAGAGCATCTGGGCCCTTGGCAAGCTGCTAGTTCGGGCCCATGTAATCAGTGCACAAAATAGCGTACCCATGCGTCACCATTAAATAAAAAGCGTACATTTTATATTCATAGAAGATATTACACAAAGCTAACAATCAACTCAAGCAAGCATATTCAACCAATGAAATGAAGGAAACGACAATAGAGGACGTTCGTTACAAACATTGAATAATACAAAATACAGATTCAAGAGTATTAGATCATTCTATCCAAACAAAGTAATAAACTTTTTAGTACACTACATTTTGGCAAGAGATTGAAAATTATTTTTATAGATAATGTCCTTTACTAAGTGATAGAAATTTGGACTTCTTATAACAATTACTGGAAGAGCGTTCCAGATTTTTGTACCAGTATGTGGTAATAATCGCCTGCTATATATGATGCAAACGGCGGGTAACTTAAAAAATATAATCCTCACTTCGTGTGTGCCTTTTTGGTTTGGTTTGGTTTATTGGGGTTTAACGTCCCAAAGCGACTCAGGCCATGATGGACGCTGTAGTGAAGGGCTTGGAAATTTCGACCACCTGGGGTTCTTGTGCGTGCACTGACATCGCACAGCATACGGGCCTCTAGAATTTCGCCTTGAAGTGCCTTTTTGGGGGTATGAATATGGTGGAGGGAAACGGGTTATTACTTGACAGAATTTTATGCGCAGCGCAAGCTGTCTTGTAATCACGTGCGACTGGGAATGGCATAATCTGCAGTTCGGGAAATAGTGCTGCAGTGTGTTCTCTGTAACCTGAAAAGGTTAAATCGCGCAGGGCACGTTTCTACAGAATGATGAATGGTTCTAGATATCAAGGATAGGTGTAGCCCCATGATTCAACGCAGTATATGAGATGAGAGTGAAAATTGCGAAGTATATTACTCTGAGCGTTTTTAGAGGAAATTTTGTCGTGCTTGAAAAAGTACAAAACATGCATGGCTTAGTTTGTTGCAGTCGTTACTGATGTGCTCCTCAAAATGCAATGAAGTCCAGCGTGACACCTAGGTATCGGCATGATTCGACTTGAGTAATGTCTTTCAGACGAATCCTCATGTTAATAGAATCTTTGTGTTTGCTGCCTGAAGATATGAAAATTACGAAATTTGTTGATGTGCACTTTACCTTTAATTTATTAGCGGTAATCCATACAGCTATGTTATTTAATTCTTAATAAGCAATTTCTTCTTGTCGAATAATATCTTTGCCGCAAACGAGTACAACTGTATCATCGGCGTGTATAACGGCATCACCTTCTTTTTTTGAAGTTGCGGAAGTCATTTATGTATACGGGAAACAGAATTGGCCCTAATACCGATCATTGTGGTACCACATGTGTGACTGGCAAAAAGTCAGAGGTGTCTGTTTCTGTGACGATTCCCCAAGTCAGCGGACGCGAAGTACACCGCAGGCGCCGTCTGCGCTGCACCCAGCTGCACGGGGAAGAAGGGAAAGGGAAATAAACGTTCCCCCGCTTTTCGAGGAGAGCAGCCAGTTTTGACTCCCGCCAGCAACGTGTACTGTCGGTTTACGGGCGCCCCTTCCCGCGCCCTCCTCAGGGCACGTCGGTGACCCGTTTCGGCATTCGCTTCCAAGCTCGCCACTTTACAATACTTTAACAGTTTCTATATGCACTCTTTGTTGTCGGTGTGTGAGATAGCTTCGAAAAAAGTTTGACGCTACGCCGCGGAACCCATAGCAAGCTAATTTCATTAATAATAATTCATGATCAACCGTATCGAAATCTCTCTTTGTGTCCAAAAATATGCCAATAACTGTTTCTTTATTATCTAAACTATTCGTTTATGGTTTATTGAGGTTTAATGTCCCAAAGAAAGTCAGGCTAATTATATATATATATCATTTACAATGGCTTTTACGGCTTTGCTTGTTGATTTGTTCGGTCGGAATCACGTGCCGATTAGATGTAGTCAGATTGTATATTTATTTCGGGGGAATATGAAGAACGAGCACATAAAAGCTAAACACAAACCAAGACCAGCATGGTGCAGAGATGCTCGATAGAAAGATGACTGGGTTTCTTAATAAAAGCTAATCTGAAAGTATTAATAGAGAGAATAAAAGGCAAGTAGTCAACACATAGCTAGTGCATGAAGGAAAAAATTCAAGCTAGACGTAATCAAATGATCATGCTTGCAAAATTTGTCCACATTCAAAAGTTTTTTTGATCTCGAACATGTTTGAAGCTGGTTCAAACCGGAACAGAGTGGCGCTCCTGAGCAGAACTCGGAGCTGAACCCGAAAAGCGTGACCCATACCGACTCCGAAAAAATTCCGGTTCAACACTGTGCATGAGGGTGGGTTTAAAATGGCGCTAAACTCGCACTTAGCGCACAGAGGTAGCAAAAACATTGAATCTGGGAAAGCTGCGGCACAGAAAAGAAGAAACGCAGCAAGTTAAGTACTGACAAGAAAATTCTAGCCGCGCTAGACAACTAGATCAGAAAAAGGAGGAGAGAAAAATACGGCGCTGAAGGCAGCCTCACAATGCGCAGGCCTCACAGAAGAAGGGATGGAGAGCGAGGCTAAAATAAATTTTTGAAAACTGGAAAACGAAGGATCGGTAAAAAAGAGTTGAATGAGCAGGCAGCAGCCATTAGACAAGAGACGCCCCTCTTGAAATTGGATAACGGACCAATGAAAGGCCTACCCTAGACTTTTTATCTTGGAATCTATAATCCAAGAGCTGTAAGGCGTGGGGCCCTGCTGCATAACGGTAGAGCATTTCCCACCATCGTTGATCAACGACGTGAAAAAAGGCATTGGTGTTCTCTAGGGGGAGGGAGAACGGTAGGGCGCTTTCCATCAAAATATTTGCCTTCTTTAACTGGACGCATGGCTATGAATAGAAGTTTATAAGTCGTTTGCGAAGTCTGAAATGTCTCATTTGGCCTGGAGCATTTCATTGTCAGTGAGAGAGTTAGCGTCACATAGGCACACTTCTCCAGGTTATGGGCCTTGTACTGACGCAGGCTGAGCTTCGTATTTGCGTTGATCACAAGCCCGAAGGTCCCTGCCATAGCAACGGCGTGATAAAGATCTGGCATGCGATTCTGTTGTTTGTCTAGGGCGGATTACTTTGCGTTGTTAGACCACGTCACTTGACACCATTGGTTGCGCGTCAGTCCCTCGAATCGCGGACGCCCCAGTTGCCTAGGGCTCCCGAGAGAAGAGAACAGTTTTTCCACGTGAAAGTTAGAAGCCCGACCCCACACCGATGGAAGATGTGAGGTAGGATACAAATATCTTGCGCCTTATTTGCCAGCCACGTGTGCCCATGCGCACATGTACATGCGGGAGCACAGCTTAACCAGTTTATTTGGCGCAGAAAACGCCAGAGAGGCACCATGCCAGCCTGAAACTCTTTTCAGGCGATGAGAAACTTTGCGAACATTTCACGTCAAGCAGACAGGGTGCCTTTGTGGGTATGGCGCTCGGCTGGTAACCTGAAAGACGCGGATTCGATCCCGACCGTGGTGGTCTCATTTTATTATACGCGAAATGCAAGAAGCGTGTGTACTGTGCGATGTCAGTGCACGGTAAAGCAGCCAAGGTGGTGGAGATTTCCAGAGCCCTTCACTACAGCGTACCGCGTAGACTTAGTCGCTTTGGGACGCTAAGAACGCCGCCCTGAGGGAACAATTTATGACGAAACAGGATGTGTCAAAACAGCGCACAAAAAACAGCACAGCGTTAAAACAGCGCTACGGAAAAACTGCTCAGCGACAAAAGAGCACTGGGAAAAAACAGCATGGCGACAACACAGCGCAGCTAAAAAAACAGCATGCGTCAGAGCAGTACGCTGGACCAAACGGCACTCTGATAAAACAGCAACGAGAAAAAACAGCACGACGACGATAGAGCGCAGGGGAAACACAGCACGAGGACATAACAGCATAGCGGAGTACGGTGCAGCGCTGCTGGGGTGGGGGGGGGGGGGGGGGGGGGAATTCGTAAGCATAACTGCAAACGGTTTGGTTTAGGTTTGGTTTGGTTTATGTGGTTTAACGTCCCAAAGCGACTAAGGCTATGAGAGACACCGTAGTGGAGGGCTCCGGAAATTTCGACCACCTGGGGTTCTTTAACGTGCACTGACATCGCACAGTACACGGGCCTCTAGAATTTCTCCTCGAAAGAAATTCCAGCCGCCGCGGCCGGGATCGAACCCGCGTCTTTCGGGTCAGCAGCCGAGCACCATAGCCACTGAGCCACCGCGGCGGCCTAACTGCAGACGGTAAATTACGACATATACGGCAGCGGCAGTGTTCATTTCTGAAGAAAATAGCGCCAGAGCATGCAAACCACGAAAAGACAAGGACGAGACACAAAGCGCTAACTCACAACTAATTTTATTGAAACTAGGCAGCGCCTTTATATGGCGAAGTTTCACTGAAAAAGAGGGAGGAGGGCAGGAAAGGTAAAGATATCAAAGCGACCATCACAGCGAGCACACATGAGCAAGCGGTAACCAAAACAAAAACAAAAAAGTTAACAAAGATTATTTAAGGGCGGCATCTAAGAATTCGAACTCGGATGAAAAAAGTGAAACAGATGGGGTGCTGACACACCTATTGCCAAATTTTCTTATGTGAAAAGCCTCCAGACATTCACGTGCCTTCTTATCTGCGCTTTTGCCAAGAATATTAGTCTGACTGAATCGTGCCTCGCATCCGTCGCAACCCATAATATGCGCTACCAAATGTGCATATTTATCCTTTAAATATGATAAATTTCGGGCATGTTCCCCCAAGCGCTCGTTGATGCAACGCCCAGTCTGGCCGACATAGGTCTTCCCACACGTTAAGGGGATAGCATAGACCACTCCTGCGGAACACATGATGAATGGAGAGTCGTGCCTTATCTGGCAACCCCGCTTTCTTGAGCTGCAAATACGGGGGCACAGCTTTTTCAGCTTGTTGGGAGCGGAAAAAACGACACTCACCCCATGCAGTTACGTGGACGATTTTTTAGTGCTTTTAAAAAAGCAGACTTCCTTCACCTACCCCTCTACAGTAGGTGAAGTTTCAAATGCTTTTAACAAACATGGACTTGGGCTCACGTTCACCCATGAACTTCCTGACACTAACGTCTTACAATTTTTAGATCTGAAACTAACCTTTCTTGAGAGACATGTTTGCTGGGGCTATTACCCGCGCGCGAAGAAAGATCTTTTGCCTTATGATTCTATGCACTCAAAGACGGTGAAAATAGCAATAGCGTCGCATTGCTTGGAGTCTTCTTTGAAAAAGTCGTGCCCGCATCGGTTGCAGGCTAGCTTCCAAAATCAGGCGAGCCGGCTTTCGGCGGCTGGGTTCCCCTGCTCAGTGTTGACTGCTGTCTGCGAGACCCTTCTAAAGAAACTTAAGCAAGGAACACGAAGAAACTCCGGAGAGGATCGTTGCAGGTCACAGAAGCCGTTGGTGGTGCCTTACTTACACAAAACTGCTACACTTGAAGAAAGTGGCCAACAGGCATGGGGTGAGTGTCGTTTTTTCCGCCCCCAACAAGCTGAAAAAGCTGTGCCCCCGTATTTGCAGCTCAAGAAAGCGGGGTTGCCAGATAAGGCACGACTCTCCATTCATCATGTGTTCCGCAGGAGTGGTCTATGCTATCCCCTTAACGTGTGGGAAGACCTATGTCGGCCAGACTGGACGTTGCATCAACGAGCGCTTGGGGGAACATGCCCGAAATTTATCATATTTAAAGGATAAATATGCACATTTGGTAGCGCATATTATGGGTTGCGACGGATGCGAGGCACGATTCAGTCAGACTAAGATTCTTGGCAAAAGCGTGGATAAGAAGGCACGTGAATGTCTGGAGGCTTTTCACATAAGAAAACTTGGCAATAGGTGTGTCAGCACCCCATCTGTTTCACTTTTTTCATCCGAGTTCGAATTCTTAGATGCCGCCCTTAAATAATCTTTGTTAACTATTTTGTTTTTGTTTTGGTTACCGCTATCTCATGTGTGCTCGCTGTGATGTTCGCTTTGATATCTTTACCTTTCCTGCCCTCCTCCCTCTTTTTCAGTGAAACTTCGCCATATAAAGGCGCTGCCTGGTTTCAATAAAATTAGTTGTGAGTTAGCGCTTTGTGTCTCGTCCTTGTCTTTTCGTGGTTTGCATGCTCTGGCGCTATTTTCTTCAAATCAAGTATGCACCAACTCGCCCAAGAAGAAGTGTTAATGAAGTGTTCATTTCGCTGATTCATTAATTAACAGGTTTGTGCAATGTTCGGGAAATGAAATTACCTGTATTTACTGGTGTGTAATGGAATGTCTAACGCTGAAGAAATTGTTCTGGAAGCATTGATTCTGCGGGTTGTCCACCATGGCGCTGAATTCTGGCACACACGGCCGACGTTTGGCTGAGAGTGTACCACAAGTTCTTATTCTTCAAAACTGCTGCTGTCGGCAGTTGAACCTTCATCAAGTTTATTTTGAACGAGCAACAGGGTCTTCGTGCACTGAAAATATCCAGTATGCGATGCTTACTTTTAAACACGGCAGGATAGCCTGAGCGGAAATTTTCAGTTTCTTTGGTGTTTAACCAGGACGTTGCACAGCGGCTGTCTGACGCCGACCGTCGGTTACTTTACTTCGCGGAATGGGCTACACAGCTTGCCTGAAAATTCTAGCGTCGGCGCGCATTTTTTCAGTCTAATTTGATATTGAAGCTGTTTTTTTTTCACTTCGACGAGAAATAATCGAAACATCAATCTTCAGAACATTTGATAGCAGTTACTTGTTTCGCTTGAAAAACAATTTTATAAATAGATCAACTTTCACAGATTTAACCCTATTTCAGCAACCTCAAAAACACCTATCAAACACACAGCTAACACAAGAAACGCAGGGGTGAGTCTCCTGACGCGGACTGTGCAGTCTACGGAAGCAGACTTGCTTAATGGCAGGGATTTTCATTTCACCGGAAGTTTATTGCCCAATCGGGCTTGAAGACAGAGAGGGTCCAGGAAAAAAAAAGAACAACGAATTGGTAATTTACTATGTTATCCTTCAGTAAAGACAGCAAGAAAAGCTTATCTTAATTGTAGCGGTGTGATGGCTCTAGCCGCGGCATAATTGTGGTATAAGACATTTGATTGGCCAACAGTTACAGGCCGAGCACATTCCTGCAAAATACTCGTAAGAAGGGAATACAAAGCCAGGTCTTCTTTACACGGTGCTTGAAAACTGCCAATAAAAGAAGTGCCGCACGAACTAAAATGCTGATGTGAAGCGTTACTGACTTGCCGTTGTACGTTTAAATGAGAGCTACGACGTTGAACTTTATTCCATCGAATGCGTTATTCCAGAAGGAACATCTGACCGCAGAGCAGATTTCGGGCCAATTTTATCTCTCAGTTGCCGAGATTCTGCTTACATAATACAGAAATAAACCCGGCCATTTTAGCCAAGCCACAAAGGACTGCATAACAACTAATTTTTGCCATATGCACCGTTCAAGCAACACTGTTCGTCAGTAAATGATAATCCCCTTTTTATAAATGAATCAGCGAAGTGAGCGGTCGCTAACTCCAAAGATCGCTGCATTATGTGTTGTGATCCACCGTTTGCGGTTATGGCTATTATAGTTAACCCCTGCAGCAGCGCTCCACTGTACTACACTGACCTGCTATGTCTTCGTGCTGATTTATATACGAAAGCATTCCTTGGCTACGTCGGCGAGGTCGTGTCCGCAAAACGTGTCCGCAAATGGCATGGTTGAAATCGAAAGATAATTACGCGAGTATGCTGGCAAAAAATTAGGTCGATAGGATGATTGGTTAATTAATTAGGATCAAATACCGAAAAAATTCGAAATACCGCAGGCGTCGGTATTGTGAGTGGATAGGAAAACAGCCGGGGACAGCTAAATAGTGGAACAATATGCAAAAGAATGAAAATAATGTTTCAAATGCATTGAACTGTAGTTGATGAGTGATAACGAATCCAACAAAAAGTTTGATAGACATCGCTTAAGTAGTTAATTATTTATGGGCAAACACCATTGAATGGTTGAATAGGCTGGATGGGGATATAGTAAGTGGAAGGGAAAGATAGCACCGCGCCAAAAATGAAAAAAAAACCACGATGGTTGATTGAGAAAAAAGAAAGTATATTGAGAGTAAATGAACCAATTTTTAAATAAAGCACAAGATAATTACGATAATTAAGTAGCTACACTAATTAAAACAAAAAGAAAATGATAAAGAGAAATGACGAATGACGAGGAGGCGTCAATGCTTTCGCGTTCTCAATATGCGGGTCGCCTGAGTCACGGTATCCAGGTAGAGAGTGTCACAGGTTAAAAACTCAGAAATCATCGACGTACCTAAAAAGAATATTTTTTCATCTTTTTCAAGGACATGATGTGCAGCTTGATTTACAAAGCCTAGAAAAATACATAGAGCATTGGAGCCGCACATGACCCAGTACAAATGCCGTTCCACTGTACATACGACTGGTCATTGAAAGTGATGAAAGTGACATTAAGGCAACGTTCAAAAAGATTTCGGAAATTCGTCACTAATAGTCCGACAACATACTGGAACAGATTCTCCACGTATTCCTAAACACATGATTTCACCGAAATCAAAAGTTCACATCGTGCCACAGCAGAGAATAAATCTTCTATATTCGTAGTAAGAAACAAAACTGCATCTCATGAGTCTCAAGGTGACCTGCAGAGACGTGCAGAGATTAATGCAAGCTACGAGTTCAATTTTTTTCAAGCACATGATCTACAGCTTTTTTTACACAGCCTAAAAAATACGTAGTGCACTGCAACCACACATGACCCAGTACAAATCCCATTCCACTCTAAATACGATTATCCATTGAAAACGATGAAAGTGCACATTAAGGCAATATTCAAAAAGATTTCGGAAATTCATCCCTAATAGTCCGACAACATACTGAAGCAGAATCTCACCGTTATTCTAATTGCATGACTCCACCCAAATCAAAAGTTCACATCATGCACTACATAGAATAAATATTCATATTCACATTAAAAAGAAAAACCTCGCCTCGTAAGTCTTAATGTGAGCCGGAGAGACGTGCAGAGATTAATGCAAGCTAAATGTTCAATGTTTTTTTGTTTTCCGCCATTATTATCTACAGCTTGGTTTACACAGCCTAAAAAATACACAGTGCACTGCAGCCACACATGACCCAGAAGAAATGCCATTCCACTCTAAATACGATTGTCCATTGAAAACGATAAAAATAACATTAAAGTAATGCTCAAAAAGATCTCAGAAATTCCTCACTAATAGTCCTACAACATACTGGAACAGAATATCAGCATTTTCCTGAATGCATGACTTCACAGAAATCAAAAGTTCACATTCTTCTATTGCATTGAATAAATCTTCTATATTCATAGTAAAAAGCAAAACCTAATCAAGTCACTTTTAAGGTGAGCTGCAGAGACATGCAGAGATTATTGCAAACTAAGTATTAAATCCTTTTGTTTTCAAGCACATGATAAAGAACTTGGTTTCCACATCCAAAAAATACATAGTCCACTGCAGCCACACGTGACCCAGTACAAATGCCATTCCACTCTAAATACGAATGGCCATTGAAAACGATCAAAGTGGCATTGAAGTAAAACTCAAAAAGATCTCAGCAATTCCTCACTAATAAACCGACAACATACTGGAACAGCATCTCACCATTTTCCTGAATGCATGACTTCACAGAAATCAAAAGTTCACATTGTGCCACTGCATAGAATAAATCCTCCATATACATAGTAAAAAGAAAGACCTCGTCTCGTCAGTTTTAAGGTGAGCCGCAGAGACATGCAGAGATTAATGCAAGCTAATCATTTTTGTTGTTTTTAAGCACATGATCCACAAATTGGTTTCCACACCATAAAAATACATATTGCACTGCAGCCACACATGACCAAGTACAAATGCCATTACGCTCTAAATACGACTGGCCATTGAAAACGATAAAAGTGGCATCAAGGTAATGCTCAAAATGATGTCAGAAATTGCTCACTCATAGTCCGACAACATGCTAGAACAGTTATCACTATTTTCCTGAATGCGTGACTTCACAGAAATCAAAACATCAAATTCTTCCATTGCAATAAATGAATCTCATATTCATAGTAAAAAGCAAAACCTAATCGCGTCACTCTTAAGGTGAGCTGCAGAGACGTGCCGAGATTAATGCAAGCCAAATATTAATTATTTTTTGTTTTCAGGCACATGATCAAGAGCTTGGTTTCCACACGCAAAAAATACATAGCGCACTGCAGCCACACATGACCCAGTACAAATGCCATTCCACACTAAATACAACTGGCCATTGAAAACGAAAATGATTTTGGAAATTTCCCACTAATAATCTTACAACACACTGGAACAGAATCTCACCGTTTTCCTGAACGCATGACTTCACAAAAATCAAAAGTTCACATTGTTTCATCGCATTGAATAAATATTCCATATTCATAATAAAAACAAAAACCTCTTCTCGTTAGTCTTAAGGTGAGCCCCACAGACATGCAGAGATTAATGCGAGCTAAATACTAAATTTTTTTTTTGGTTTCACGCACATGATTTTCAGCTTGGTTTACACAGAGTAAGAAATACACAGTGCATGCAGCCACAAATGACCCAATACAAATGCCATTCCACTCTAAATACGACTGGCCGTTCAAAACGATAAAAGTGGCATTAAAGTAATACTCGAAATGTTTTTGGAAATTCCTCACTAATAGTGCGACAACACACTGGAACAGAATCTCACCATTTTCATGAACGCACGACTTCACAAAAACCAAAAGTTCACATTGTTTCATCGTACTAAATAAATCTTCTGTATTCATAGTAAAAAGCAAAAACTCGTCTCGTCACTCTTCAGGTGAGGTGCAGAGACGTGGAGAGATTAATGCAAGCTAAATATTCAATTTTTTTCTTTAAGCACATGATGAACAACTTGGTTTACACTGCCTAAAAAATACATAGTGCACTGCAGCGACAGATGACCCAGTAGAAATGCCATTCCACTGTAGATACGATAGGCCGTTGAAAACGATAAAAGTGGAATTAAAGTAATATTCAAAAAGATTCCCGCAATTCCTCACTAATAGTCCGAAACATACTGGAACAGAATCTCACCCTTTTCCTCAACGCATCACTTCACAGAAATTAAAAGTTTACATTGTTGCTGTGCATAGAATAAATCTTCTATATTCACAGTAAAAAGCCTCGTTTCGTCAGCCTTAATGTGAGCCACAGAGACATGCAGATATTAAGGCAAGCTAATATTCATTTTTTTTTATTTCATGTTTGAAAATTAGCTTACTTTAAGTACCAAAATGTTGAGTTTGCCCTCCGATCTCTAAGTCTGCTTGTAGAGAAGCGAAGAGAAGTGATGTCATGAGTAGGTACGGTTTAGGGGTGGTGTACGAAATATTTTTCGTACTTCTTTTTTCGCCCCACGCACCTCTTCAAAATGTCTGCATTGAAGACGTTCGGTCTTGTTGAACTCTCAGTTCAGTAATCTTGGCCGGAAGTGTGTAGAAAAGCACAACTGGCACGGTCTCAGAGTGGAGAATACCAAGTGCAGCGATGAATACAGCATTTGCAATCGGATATGAAGTGCGATCGAACGACGAGAAAGCAAGAAACCGATGTATACCAAGGCTACCAAACTACGACAGACGTCCAGCCGCAGTACCACTAGAACAGTGCAACCAGCTGAATTTACCTTGCACGAATTGAATTTTTATCTTCACCAATACGAGCACTGATAATCGCTGAAACACGCTAAATGAAACTGAAACAAGACCTGGAAGCATCGCATGCATTTCCAAGGCCATCGTTTAAAAAATGGCGCACAGGACAACTTTGTCCAAAGAGCCACGTGATTTTATTAGTATTAATCAGAGAATCTTAATGTTTTATCTTATTTAAGCTGCGTGAAATGATGTAATTTGCTCCTTAATAGCTTAGCAGTATATCTTCAAACCCCCCTCCCCCCTCTTTCATTCTCCACACTTACTTCGCTCCCATTTCGTTGAAAACTACATGTGGGCTTCAATTTATCGCCTATTATAATACAAACGGATTAAGTCGTAGATCCAGACAGTTGGCTTCCTTCATATGCATGGCATCAACGAGCCACTCATTAATTTAATACGAAGTACATGAGCATAGATCAGTTGCAACAGGCAAGAAAGCTGAAGCGTGTAGGCGGTATAGCAGAAACTGCCAGTGGAAACAACATAAATTGAACGAATGGCAAGCAGCTGGCAGTTGTGCGTAATACCTCTTCCTGGATACCTCTTCCGTAATACCTTACCCTCATTTGTTTGGTTATCAATGGCATTCTGTTTTGACAACATTCAATCCTACTGGCTTCTAGCGTCTTCTTCAAACGGTGGCCTTCATACATCTAGCGTGAGTTTGCGGGTGGCTTTCCCTCCAATTGTCGCGATGCTGCAGCACTGATGACCATGCGAATCGCGTCCGAAAAGAATAAGTTCTCGACCCGCACTAATAAATTTTCCGGTTGTGAAGTTTTGGTCCAATACACTGGTCGCATTTTCTTTCCACATGGTAGCTTGTAATATTCTTTTAATTTTGTCTTGCTTCGTTGACTGGTCTCAGCTGATTTCCCACATGTAAGTGCATGGCGCAAATTGGCAATCCGTTACAAATGATGCCAGTGGACCGCAGCTGCACTCATTTGGCTTCATTTGCACATGGCGAGTGGTGGGCCTTTTTTAAAGTTTCAAAGGATATAAGAAATATTTTTTGTTGCGTTGTGAGGATCTGTCTCAAATGTGAGTGCTATAAAATAAGCCACTCCTGAAATGTAACAATCTCCCAATAGACGACTAGGGACGAAATGGCGAGAAAAACAAAAAAACAAACTCATAATCGCGGTGAAAAACGTACGTGTTCGTGCTGCCTTTCGCCCTCACTTAAGGCAAAAATAACTATCACCACCTGCCACGCACCCCACGGGCTGCCAGGGTTTAGACATCTAAGCTTCTAAATGTGCATGTTGCGCTGCTATTTCACACCCCCGAACTATACATGTGGTGTTGTTGATAACGCCTTTAACACCAGTCAAGTTCTCAATATTAAACAGTTGCAGTAAAAAGATATTTTTGGAGCCGCATGAGGCCCGTGACTGAACATTCCACCGAGTAAATATTTCGTCGCTACAACTGTAAATAGCAACAGGCAACCAAGGCCGGAAAGGTCGATGCATTTGAAGTAGCGCCAGTGTGGAAGGGGACATATTATCCGCATCAAACCAATGATTATTCCATCAGTACCAATGAAAAGCACACTTCTCTTTTACTTCTAATTTGCTCTCCTGTGTACGGATAATAACCAAGAAACCTTTTAGACTTGAGTGAAGAAGTTATTGGAGATGTCTACACGTCCTGATATGGTGTATTTTGTGGAACGGAATCGCAACCGGCGTTCTATGTTCTAGAGTTACAAGCCCAGTCTCCGATTTTAACTGTATAAAACAACTTTAAGAGCTTACCTTGGTGCCATTGGATACATGATGTCGGTGCCTTGACGCCCGGTTTGTGCACTGCTCGTCCCTCTGGCTGCAATCCACCTGCATGGTGCGTCGGTACGCGACACGTCATGTTCAGACGCTCCTCAGAACAAAAGAAATGCCGAGCAGCAGGGAGAGCAGTCAGGGCTTTGTGTGAACGAAGACGCGCCGTCGCCGATTCTCTTTTTTACCTCGGTGCTGGGCGGCTGAGGCGTCCGCAATTCGACGGGGTGACTCACAACCAATGGTGTCAAGTGACGTGGTCTAACAACGCAAAATCATTCGCCCTTGCCAAACAACAGGATCGCATGCCAGGCCGGTATCACGCTGATGTTATGGGAGGGACGTTCGTTCTTGTAATCAACGCAAATACGGAGCCCAGCTCGCGTCAGTATAAGCCCCATAACCTGGATAAGTGTGGACATGTGACGATAACGCTCTCACTGACAATGAAATGCTCTAGGCTAAACTAGCCATTTCAGACTTCGGAAAGGAGTTATACATTTCTATTTATAGCCATCTGCCCCAGTAAAAGAAGGCCAAAAATTTGATGGAAAGCGCTCTACCATTCTTCCTCCCCCCTCAACAGCACCAATGCCTTTTTTCACGTCGTCTGTCCCCGATGGTGGGATAGGCTTAACCGTTACGCAGCAGGACCCTACGCCATAGAGCTCTTACATTATAGATTCCAAGATCAATAACCTAGGGTAGGCCTTTCATATTGTCCATTATCCTATTCGAAGAGGGGTGCCTCTTGTGTAATCGCTGCTGCGTGCTGATTGAGCACTTTTTTTCCGATCCTTCGTTCTCCAATTTGAAAAAAAAAATTGTTTCAGCCTCGCTTTCTATTCCTTCTTCCGTGAGGCCTGCAAATAGTGGGGTTGCCTGACTTGCTTGGTTTCTTCCTTTCTGTGCCTCAGCTTTTCCAAATTCAATGTTTTTGATCGCTCCGTGCGCTGTTTGCGAGTTTAGCGCCATTTTAAACCTCCCCCCCCCCTTATGCACGGTGTTGAACCGGAATTTTTTTGGGTTCTGTACGGCTCACGCTTTTCGGGTTCAACTCCGAGTTCAGCTCCAGAGCGCCACTCTGTTCCGGTTCGAACCAGCTTCAAACGGGTTCGGGATCAAAAAAACTTTTGAATGCGGACGAATTTTGCAAGCATCAACATTTGATGACGTCCAGCTTGAATTTTTTTTCTGCATGCACAAGCTATGTGTTGACTACCTGTCTTTTGTTCTCTCTGTTAATACTTTCAGATTTGCTTTTATTCAGAAACGCAGTTATCTTTCTATAGACCATTTCTACACCATGCTGATCTTGGTTTGTGTTTAGCCTTTATGTGGTCATTCTTTGTATTACCCCGCAATAAACAGATTCCTTGACACTCCGCTGAACACGCCTTGCTGAATGACCATTTGCTCCGAGTAGAAGACAAGTGTGCCAGATAGAATGACCCCTTGTTGATTTATGAATTGATACCTGCCTTCAGAAAGCCACGGCAGGTAATTATCTCCGTCATCAAGAGGGAAATGCGCATACCGAAACTCCCAGATTGCTCGCTGTATGAATTTTCAAAGCTGAAGCTGGCAATTAGCTTTAAGGAATATTTCACTAATGTTGATCTTAACATAGCTCTGCAAACCCCTCAAATTAATCATTTTCGATTGCCTACGAGTTGTGTACAGTCTTATGTATATTTCGATATAACATCCACGGAATTAAGTTCCTTGGTGTTGTGATTATCCACTGGTAAAGCTGCGGGTTGTGATGCTATAGCCACAAAGTTTCTAAAATCGAATAAACACATACTTTTCCATTCCTAGAAAAGATATTTAACACCGCCTCTCACTCCGGCACGTACCCTGATGTTCTTAAAAAGGAAGGGTGTCTCCTGTGTTCAGATGTGGGAATCCAGGTCTGATAGAAAACTACCGGCCTGTATCAGTCCTACTGCAATTAATACATTATTTGAGAAACTTATAACAAAACGTATGGTAAACGTTTTATTAAAATACAATCTGACTGTATCTAATCAGAACTGATTCCGACCGAACAAATCAACAAGCATAGCCATTACAGCCATTGTAAATGATATATATATATAATAGTTTACATAACAGAGAAACAGTTATTGGCATATTTTTGGACTGAAAAAAGATTTCGATAAGGTTGATCAAGAATTATTATTAATGAAATTAGCTTGCTATGGGTTGGGCGACGCAGCGTAAAACTTTTTTGGAAGCTATCACACACAACGACAGCAAACAGTAGATATAGAAATAGACACCTCCGAATTATTGCCAGTCTCACATGGGGTATCACAATGATCGCTATTGGGGCCAATTCTGTTTTCCTTATACAATAATGATTTCCCCAAGTGCAAAAAAGGTGGTGATGCCGTTAAATACGCCGATGATACAGGTGTTCTCGTTTGAGGTAAATGTATTGAAGACTAGAAGAAACTGCTAATAAATAATTAAATAGCATAGCTGTATGGTTTACCGCTAATAATTTAACGGTCAACTGCACATAAACAAATTGCGTAACTTTCACATCTATTAAATTAAGGATTGGTCAGCAAGACATTACTCAAGTCGAATCATGCCGATACCTGGGTGTCACGCTGGACTCGTCATTGAATTTTGAGGAGAACACCAGTAACGACTGCAAGAAACTAAGCCATGCATTTTCTGTACTTTTTCAAGCACCACAAAACTTTCCTCTAAAAACGCTCAGACTAATATACTTCGTAATTTTTCACTCTCATCTCACATACTGCGTTGAATCATGGGGCTATACCTACCCTTCATATTTAGAACCATTCATCGTTCTGCAGAAACGTTCTCTGCGCATTTTAAAATTTTAAGGTTACAGAGAACACACTGCAGCACTATTTCCCGAACTGCAGATTATGCCATTACTAGTCGCGCGTGATTACAAAATCACTTGCGCTGTGCGTAAAATTCTCTGAAGTAATAACCCGTATCCCTCCACCACCTTTATACCCCCAAAAAGGCACTTGGAGGCGAAATTCTAGAGGCCCGTGTGCTGTGCCATGTCAGTGCACGTAAAAAACCCAGGTGGTCGAAATTTCCGCAGCCCTTCACTACGGCGTCCCTCATAGCCTGAGTCGCTTTGGGACGTTAAACCCCAATAAACCAATCAAAACGGAACCAAAAAGGCACACAGGAAGTGAGGATCATTATATTTTTTAAGTACCCGCCGTTTACAACATATATAGCAGATGATTATTAACATATATTGGTGCAAAAATCTAAAACAGTCCTTCAGTAATGGTTAAAAGAAGCCCTAATTTCTTTCGCTTAGTAAAGGACATTATCTATAAAAATTACTTTCAATCTCTTTCCGAAATGTTAAAAAGTGTATTACTTTCTTTGTATAGAATGGTCTAATACTCCTGAATCTGTATTTATTTATTATTTAATGTTTGTAATGAACGTCCACTGTTGTCGTTTCCTTCATTTCATTCGTTGAATATGATTGCTTTAGTTGATTGTTAGTTTTTTGCAGTATCTTCAATGCATATAAAATGTACATAATTTTTTTTAATGTTGACGCCTGGGTACGCTATTTTGTGCACTGATTACATGAGCCTGAACTAGCAGCTTGCTCAGGGCCCAGATGCTTTTATCACCCTCTTTTGTATAACCCTCATTCAAAGTGAATAAACTGAAACTGAAGTATAGGTACACTTTCCTGCACAACTTACATTGTAATAATTTCGGCACGACGAAATTCGCAGAAGGGAATAGACGAGACGTGGTCAACCTCCTGCCAGCGCCAAACGTGGGTAACGCGCAAGCAATTTGAAATTTGCGGCAGTGAAGCCGAAAAAGAATTGTGTGCCAGTTTCATTCGCTAAGCGATGGGTGCGCTAAATTTAGTGATGCTCAACTATTGGGAAATAGACTATCAATAATATCGATAGCTTTTTCAGCTATTGCTAGTGCAAAAAAGCCATCGATACCAGTACTATCGATACACTATCGATAGCTTTACCGATAGTACAATCGATAGTAGAATTAATAGTATTACTATCAATAGTATTACTACCGATAGTACCGCTATCGATAGCAAGACTGTCGATAGTGAGACTGTCGATAGTAACATTATCTATAGTAACACTGTTAATATTATGCATTTGTTGGCTAGCGATATAGCCAAACATTTGCGATACCTGATTGGTTTCACGGCGTTATGAGGCTTAACGTCAGAAAGGGACTTAGGCTATGAGGGATGCCGTAGTGGAGGTCTGCGGGTAAATTTCGGCCAGCTGTGGTTCTTTAACATGCGCTGGCCTCGCATAGTACACGGGCCTTTTGCCTTTTGCCTCCATCAAAATAGAGCCGGCGAGGCCAGGGATCGAACCCGCGTCTTTCTATTCAGCAGCCGAGTACTACAACCTCCGCGACGCTGTGGCGGCATATGCGATAACTGACTACCAGGAATACTCAATTAATGCATTTATGAAATGTCTTGTCGACGAATGAAAAATTTAATTCCGCAGTAAAAGACCCGGAGTATGTTCATCGATACATTCACACTCAAAAGTAAAGCTTCTCGCACGTTTCGCAACTTTCAGCTGTGCGATCTTTGTTTACTGAACTGTCGCATCTTCAATGGAACATGGAAGTCTAGAACTTGCGCAGTCATATCTACCTTGTGTTCAGTGCATGAAAATGTAATGCGATGCTTATCAAGCATTTCATCGATGATGCGGTTGTAGGCGTACGTGGCAGTGGTTTACCGCTCGAAGCTTGGAAGTATTTTGAATTAAACACTAGATGAGAAGGAGATCTTTATACACCAGCTACATAAAAGCTAAATATAAGCAAAAAAATCACACATTACAGGAAGCAGTTCAACATAAATATATCTATTTATGTATCACATCGTAACCAAGGCATTCGAGAGCATGATAAGAGGAACAAGAACAATGAACGTAAATTGCTGTACATATTATTTGTAGGCTTGTGACAGCATGGCATATGCACTGCGCATGTCAGGTGGATTTTTCTGTTATATGCCGACATATATACCAGTTCAGCTATTTTAAAAATAACTTGCAGGGTTGTGAGAGCATAAAAGAGTTGAAATAAAATGGATACCACTTTAAACTGAGACGCAAAAGCGGGAAAGTTCTGTGTAAAAGGTAGCTGGGGAATGCGCCCGATGAAAGAACAAACAGGACTACGAGTTGTGTTGTATAAGACGACACCATCTTGCACTGCACCCGTCATCTTGCTGACGTAACCGCTGCAGAAATGCTTTTCGCACACATGCTTCGCAACTAGGACATTCGCGGCACTAACACTTTAGAAAAAACCAGCCAAAAAGACGGGGACAAAGGAGAGACGAGGCACACACAACGACTGGTGCCTCGTTGTGTGTGCCTTGTCTCTCCTTTGTCACCGTCTTTTTGGCTGGTTTTTTCTTAAGTATGTACCAGCTAACCCAGATTTAAACAATCCTGCAAAACTAACACTTTATCCAGTAACTTTACGTAGGGAACGTATGCAGAGCTCGGTGACGGGTAGGCTGCGAAAACGGCCGAGGCCTGTCAGTTGCTCATACCATCAACTCCGTACCAGTCACTCGGAAAACCAAGTTTATCATGCAGTGGATACGTGTAGTTGATTTTATAGAATGGATAGAACTATATACTGGAGACAGTATCAACACGGCTACCGATAGTACTAGTAAATTTTCACAGGTTCTTCTCTTCCTTTCCTCGCACCAGAGGTGCCCCGCCAGAGACGGCTGGTTTAACTCTCAAGACTCAAGCTTGATCTTCGCACCAGGGGTGCCCCGTCAGAGACGGTCTTGTGATCAGTTGAGATGCAGGGATAAAAAAGGGACTAACTGAAGATTTATATACAAATATTTACAGAATATACAAGTTAGATGCAACGGCAAAAGGACAAACAACAAAAAGGGTGGAACTGGCTAATACTAGGGGAGGCCCCTACTCGGCATAGCCGAAGATGCGTAGCATCTCACCTTAGCGCAGAACCCCGCTTCCGGCTCCGGGGCCCGGTTTTAAAACCTATTGGCCCGGCCCACATTTGGTGGCTTCCAATCATGTTGCACGCTTAACATGATTGGCTCTTCAAGGGCATGGCCAGCCCTCCGGCTTATACAAGGTAAAACACCATCTCTACCACAAAATAAAAACAAACACAAATACACATTCGTGCCAGTACGTGCGCGAATCGGTACCGCGGGGCGGGGTGGACACCCGTACTTCTTGGCGCGTTCGCGAGCGGCCGCGTTCCAAATAGGAGACGCTTCGCTTTGAGCGCCCCCAGCCGCGTTCCGATGAACACTACCGATCCCTTACACGCCCTTCCCAAGATTCTACAAAGGGCTCAAATGCCACTTTTAGAATTATAACAAGAAGGGATCGGTACGGGTCAGAAAACCACCCTGTGGGTGACATACCGCAGCTACACCAGCGCTGGCACCAACAAAACCAAAAGCAAAATGCAAAACGCACACACAACATAAGCAAATTCCACAAGTACACCCGGTGGCATGCCTACCGTGCGCCGTAACACGGCGTCCAAATTGGTGGGTTGCATCCAGTTCACCACCTCCAAGTAGACACCCTCGTCCTGCTCGCGAACGAGCACACACACACACACACACAGACACTCGCAACTTGAGCGTTCATTAGCACTCGCACGACGTCCGTAAGTGGCCACGTGAGCCTCCTTAGTCGCGCCGAGCGTCCTTGTGTGCGTTCGAGCCACTACGCGTCTCAATCGATACGATCAACGCCCAATGGCTACTACGCTCATTAGGCCGGTGCCACAGCGGGGCAAGAATTCAAAAATTGCTGCCCTCCAGGATCGAAAACAACGTCCTGATCCTCGGTAAGTCCAAATACTTCAGCACGCGACACACTTGAGGGAAAGCTTTCTCCGGCGCGCCGGTTCGAAACGCGTACTGCGTGAGGAACATAGTCCCTGTCCAGCCTAATCATATCAGTGCGACCACTTTTGCCACACGTGATTTGGCGTTCTGCAGCACGGGACGTACTGTTACCCGCGCCGACTTCCACCGTGAAAGCCACGCACCTGCCTCCTGTTACTCTGCCTCGCTTGGAGCCATTTGTACCTTTACTGCACGGGCAAACCTTGAAATTGCCGCTCCGCGCTTGATCGGCGCTTGCCGGCTTCGTGGCATAGTCTGAGGCTGCATGAGCTCCCTCGAGTTCGCTTGATCCGAATTTGTTTTGTGGCAACTCGCCACACATTTCATTGTCCTCGAAGGGCCTGGTGGGACACCCGCCGGGTGCGTTCAACAACTGCGCGGCGCTCGGTCCAGTCGGCACATCAGGCCAACCTTCGTTATTTGCCTCGGATGGAAGTTTCCTGGCGTCAATAGCGCTACGGGACACTTTATGCCCTATGCCTGACACAGTGTGCCGCTGCGGCAACGCTTGACTTCCTTCTTTCACTCGCTCGCCGATCTGGCGTCTGTCTTCACTGGTCGTTTCACGCTGGACCAACTGCTCCTTTTCGCAATTTGCCTGAGACCGAGTTTTTATTCCGGAACTCGCGCCCTCGTCCCTGGTCTTATCTGGGGTAGAGCTAACCTGTTCAGCTGGATCGTCGGGGTGCGCGTTCACCGCCTCTAACACCGCGACGCTGCGTTCCATCAGGCTGCTTTCTTGAACTGCGACTCCAGCTTCGCAGAAATCTGGCTCACTTTTTACTTCTGCCTGGCTGTTTTCCTCACCTGTGCTTGACAGGCATATGCCTTTGCCTTCCAGCACTGGCGGCCTCTCCGCTCGGGACTCGGAGCAGTTCTCCCTGGCTAGTTAACTAGCTCTCCTAGATTCTTTGAGCTTAGACAGCTCGAGCTCTAGCTGCTGGCGCCTTGCTTCTAACTCCTGCAAATCCGGAGGTTTTTCCTCGCATAGCGGCGCCTTTCCTCCATTCACTTTTGCAAGATCTGCCTGAAAATAAGCCAAGCGCGCCTTCGCCAGTTCTACTCGGTACTTCACATCAAGTGAGGGCCGGCTTGGATAGCTTTCCATACCGCCTTCCGTACCCCTCAGCTGTCCTACCGGCTCGAACACAGGGACGTGAACAATGCGACCAAGGAAACTCACGGCTTCGATGCGTCGATCCGCATTGCCAGCTCCTTGGCGTCGGAGTCCACCGCCACTTTCCCCGGACGCTGCGATGAGCTGTCGCACGCCGCTGGTCCGCCGCCGGTGACTGTCAAGTTATCGACGCGCTGCTTTTCTGGACCGTATGCAGTCCCGCGTCGCTGGACTACTGCCGTGGTCCTTGCGTCCTTGCCGCCGTCTCTCCGCAGGTCCTTTCTCGAACGCTGCTGTTGCCTGATCGTCGCCTTTCTCCCTGCGTTCAATCTTATTCCTGCGCCGTCTTCCGATGGCAGCAGGATCCTGTCGACTGCGCCAGTAAAGTTTCACACAGGTTCTTCTCTTCCTTTCCTCGCACCAGAGGTACCCCGCCAGAGACGGCTGGTTTAACTCTCAAGACTGAAGCTTGATCTTCGCACCAGGGGTGCCCCGTCAGAGACGGTCTTGTGATCAGTTGAGATGTAGGGATAAAAAAGGGAATAACTGAAGATTTATATACAAATATTTACAGAATATACAAGTTAGATGCAACGGCAAAAGGAAAAACAACAAAAAGGGTGGGACTGGCTAATACTAGGGGAGGCCCCTACTCGGCATAGCCGAAGATGCGTAGCATCTCACCTTAGCGCAGAACCCCGCTTCCGGCTCCGGGGCCCGGTTTTAAAGACCTAATGGCCCGGCCCACATTTGGTGGCTTCCAATCATGTTGCACGCTTAACATGATTGGCTCTTCAAGGGCATGGCTAGCCCTCCGGCTTATACAAGGTAAAACACCCTCTCTACCACAAAATAAAAACAAACACATATACACATTCGTGCCAGTACGTGCGCGAATCGGTACCGCGGGGCGGGGTGGACACCCGTACTTCTTGGCGCGTTCGCGAGCGGCGCCTCCAAATAGGAGACGCTTCGTTTTGAGCGCCCCCAGCCGCGTTCCGATGAACACTACCGATCGCTTACAGTACTACCGAAAGTACTATGAATACTACTATCAATAGAACCATGGATAGTAATATCGATACCAATATGGATATAACCATCGATATTACTATCGATACTACTAAAGAAATGATTAACTATCGATAGCACTATCGACACCACAATCGAAAGTACTAACTATCGATAGTACTATTGATAGCGCGCTATCGACAATACTATCGATAATACGATAGCGGCTCAACTATCGATAGTATCGGTAGTATATCGATAGTTTTGCATCACTACCTAAAATACATTGGCCACCGCGTAAAGAATCTGAAATACGCACCAGTGAAACCGAAACAAGAAGTGTGGGCCAGCTGCTTCATCAACCGGTGGGTATTTTAAAAAAGGTTTGAGCGACACTCGAGCAATCCGACATTCTCCCCAGTGAAACCGAAACAGGAATTGTGGGCAAGTTGCTCACACTAACGTCTAGGTGGGCTAGAATCGACCGGGTCGCTGGGTCTAAGGGAGTGTCGTCTCTTATCATACTTTCAATATGCAAAATCACTATTTCGCTAACGTCGTCGCGCGAGCAGTAGGCCTTCCACTAAGACGACGCGCCGACGCCGACTCGGTTTTGTCGCCTGTACTGGACAGCTCATGCGTCGAAGAAACGACAGGGTCACGTTCGACACGGAGTGTCTAGTGACGCGACCTAACAATGCAAAATCGTCCGCATTAGCCGAATAACAGAATCGCACGTCAGGGTTACCGCTAGTAGTTGGTAGGCGGGATCATGGTTCTAATCAACACTAAGTGATGTCTAGCTCTTGCCAATATCTGCGATGTTATCTGGTGAATTGGAGCTGAAATTACGCCAATACTGACATTGAAGATTTGAAACTTGATACTGATTCGTAGGTTACCAAAACTCTATATACAGCAGGTCCCAGAGCGAAAGGCTGCATAGGGGCCTCCTCTTATTTGGAAATAAGCACGAAGCAAGACCGCGTTACATTCGTATGTAAGGGAACGGGACCATAAAAGGCATTGCAGCACATGAAACCCTAGTGGCCAAGTTTCGGCATTTAAAACTTCGAAAACGTGGTATAAAAGAGCTCTCCTGGTCACGAAAGAAGGTAAAGGGTAAAATGCGCGAGGTCCCTTCACTGCCCCTCTACAGCGAGAAAATATCTATACGGCCCCCAATTCGGTAATTTCTACGTTATCCTTTTCGTTTTTTAGGAGAGGCGTGTGTCTTGTGTGGGTACTGCTCCCGGCTGCTTTCGGGCTCTTTTGCCAATGATCTCGTTTTCTACCGAGGAAAGCCAATTCACGCTTTCAATTCATTTTCACTGTTCTGTGAAATCCGTGAACTGAAACTTTGTTTATTGCGGCCTACTGTGCAAAAGCTATGGGCAGCGATTGGTCAATGGTTCCGACATGATTCACGCCCCTTCGCAACACGCACGAAGGCATGGTGGGGTTCAATACACACGCGCCTTATTGCTACGACTTCGCGTCACTCCCTTCAGGCTGCGAGGCCCTGATTGGTGCGTCGTGCCGGCAGCAACACGCCGAGTTTGCTCGACAGCCAATAGGACAGTGGCTGGGATCCAGCAGCGTGAGACCGGATAACGTCTGCGCACCGCCCCTATGGCTCAGTTTCCTCTAGGATGGCGGGCAGCGCAT
The DNA here is from genome assembly GCF_055824585.1 of Amblyomma mixtum. Lineage (NCBI taxonomy): Eukaryota > Metazoa > Arthropoda > Arachnida > Ixodida > Ixodidae > Amblyomma > Amblyomma mixtum. The sequence goes on from NC_143014.1 coordinate 247,345,415, forward strand.
GCACATGCTAGACACGTGACGGAAATGTTCGTGTAACAGACCGGATGCCGGAACGTGATCGGTCCCTGAGAACAATAGCCTCCCGTAGCAGCCCCTGCCTGTCGGCCAGCACGCTGTCGCCAGGGCGGCGGCGACTGTCCTTCTGGGGGTTTTTCCGTCGCTGAGCGCGGCTTCTCTCAAGAGATGGCGCTGTCAGGCTGTCGAGGCTAGTCGAGGCCCGTTTCTACAGCTAGAAAAAGAAATAGTTTAGAAAGCATTTCGTCGCTCTTAAAGATCACAGTACCGGTACGACAAACAGAAGGAGCACCGCTCAACGCTATTACTCATGATAGAACAGAGTTAACCTTTCCGGAGAACAACGGTAAGGAGCGGTCGAGATCTAGGATAAATTGGTCATGTCGGGCCTATACTTTTTATTGTCACAACAGAACTGCATAAGAATTTCGCTTATCTCTGGTTATTCATCTGCGAAGAGAAATTTCATTCAAGTTAAGCTAAAAGAAAATAATAAACGAAAGGCTACGCGCACATCTGTTATTCTTTAATATTTCACAGAAAATGGCTGCGCAAAAACGCTACTCTCCTTGAGTGTCACTTTTTGTTTCTGTCAACAGAAAGTGCGTGAAGAAAAATTTATGCAACTGAGTATACTTTCACAACAATTAAAGGGCACAACGTCCGCGAAAGGCGCCATTTGATCTTACTTTGCACCCGCAGTTCTATTTAAGCAACACACAAACCTGCACCGGTTAAACTTGCTGTAGCGTAGGCGCATATTTTTTACACTATGAGCGAATAGTTTTCATCGTTTTATGTAAAATGAAAGCTCTCTTTACAGTTGAAACTTTGCTCAGTTCTTTTGTACAGCACCATAGCTCTTCGGGGTACTTGTGAAGTTTTTGTGTCGTGGTAAGAAGCTGTGGGCTTAATGAAGTCAGCATCACCTGACTTGTGGATCGGCCTGCGAGGCTCGTGAGCGCACTTTTTTTCAGTCGCTGACTTCACTGTTAGGGAAGATGGGCAACCGATGGAGTGGCCGGAAGAAGGACCTCGCGAATATCGCTACGCTCGCGTGAAGCGCCGGAGTTTCGCGCCCGTAAAGCGGAGCGAAATCTTCGGGGAGCGAACCCTCTCATGCGCGCTCGAGACTATAAGCAGACGGCACAAGGGCGAGATGAGGAAGTTCGCGTCCACGAAGCGCAAGCCACCGGATGCCGGAGAGGGGCGAATGACGGTAGTGCCAAGCTTGCGATCGAGCGACAGTTCAACGCCAACAAACCGGGTTTTGCTTGTTTGTTTAACTGCGGAATCGCAAAGATGCTGCGGATTTGAGAGGTACAGCTGTACGGTTATCGGCCCAATTAATCAGTAACATCACAGTGAGGCAGGGTTAAGCCACCAGCTACTGCTGAAATTCGCATCATTTTTGATGACCAGCAGGTAACGTTTTTTGGAAATTGACGCATTTCACTTTTTCCCTAAGGATGAAGCGAAAGCAATGGTTGGAGTGCTCTTCGTGGATACTTCCTCTCGCAGGGACCCCTGCATGATGTGAACAAAGTGGCCTATTCCGAACTGGACGCACTCCCCAGCAAACCAAGGGGTATACAAAGAGCGTGTATGACGAGCCTTCTCTATTCCGCGTTCATTCTCTCATGCGAACGCTCGAGCGAAATCTAAAAAAATATCGATGCACCTAAAAGCAGATTTTTTTTTTGTTTTCAAGCACATGATCTATAGCCTGGTCGACACAGCTTAAGAAAATACCGAGAGAACTGGAGCCACGTATGACCCAGTACAAATGCCATTCGACTGTAAATACGACTGGTCATTGAAAACGACAAAAGTGGCAGTAAGTAATATTCAAAGATATCGGAAATTCGTCACTAATAGTCCGACAACATACTCGAACATGATCTCGCTGTTTTCTTCAATGCATTACTTCACAGAATTCAAAAGTTTACATGGCGGCTCTGCATCGAATCAATAGTCTATATTCATAGTAAAAAGCAAAACATCGTCTCGTCACTCTCCAGGTGAGTTGCAAAGACATACGGATATTTATACAAACTAAATATTCTTATTTTTTAATAGTAAGTTTAGAAATAGTTTAGTTAAAGTAACAAAATGTCGAGTTTGCCTATCTCTAATTTTGCCTATAGACAAGCCTAGAATTGATGTCACGAGTGGGTACTTTTTAGGGGTGGTATACTAACTATTTTTCCTACTTCTTTTTCAGGTCCCGCGCACTCCTGCAAAATGTCTCCATTGCAGACGTTTTGGTCTCGTTGGAATCTCCGTTTAATAATCTCCGCCGAAATCGGGTAAAAAGCCACAGGTGACACGATCTACGAGTGGAGCCTACCAAGTGCAGCGATGACTGCAGCAGTTGCAATGCAGCAGATGCACTGGGATCGGACTACGACGAAGCAAGAAACCGTTGCATATCAAGGCTACCAAATGACAATGACAGACGCCCAGCCGCAGTACCAGTAGAAGAGTGCAACCGGCTGATTTTATCATGTGCTAGTTGTATTGTTATCTTCAACAATGCAAGTACTGATAATCGCTGCAACACGCTAAATGCCACAGAAACAATACCTAGAAGCCTCGCATCTAATATAGAGGCCATCGTTTAAAGATGACGCAAAGGACAACTTAACCAATCATTTTGAACGAGCCACGAGATTTTATTAGTATTAAGCAGGGAACCTCAATGTTTTATCTTATTTAAACGATGTGAAATGATATCATATCCGGCTTAATGCCTTTCCAGTATAATATCTTCTTCGCCCCCCACTTCCTAGTCGCGCTGAATGTTCATTCTCCACACCTACGTCACTCATAATTTGTAGAGAAGTGCATGTGGAGCTCAGCTTGTCGCCTATTATTGTACAAATGAATTAAGCCAACGAGCCAGACAGTTGGCTTCCTTCATATGCTTGTCATAGAGGAGCCACTAAATATTTTATCAAATCATATATGACCGTAGATTAGTTGTAATAGGCAAGAAAGCCGAAGCCTGGATGGGGTATAGGAGAATCTGTCTGTGGAAACAAGAATAAAGCGAAGGGCTAGCAATTGACAGTTGCGGGTAATACCTTCTGCCTCTCTTGCCGTAATTTGTTTACTGCACTGCAGAGAATTCGAAATCAACCTCCCTTCATAAAAATCTCTTTCTAACGCTAACCAACACGCGCATGTCTGGTTAAAATGACACTCTGTTGTCACAAATTTACATCCAACTTCCTTCTCGGGCCTTTTTCAAACGGGGGCCTCGATACTGCTAGCGTGAGCTTTCGGGTGGTTTTTTCTTCCATGGTCGCAATGCTGCAGCACTCATGAGCGTAGGAATTGCATTCGCAAGGAATAAATTCTTTACTCGCACGAATAAATGCGTCGGTTGTCAAGTTTTCGGTCCACACCGTGGAAACCTATTATTTCCGCTTGGTACCATGGAATATTCCTTGTTTTATTTCTGTTTCGGTAACTCGTCTCAGCTGATTTCTCACTTGTAAATGAATGGCTCGAATTGCCATCCATTGCAAATGGTGCCAGTGGGCCCCAGCTACACTCATTTGGCCACCCTACATATACAAGGTCACCCTATAAAACTATACATGCAACAAATTTAGGCGCTTACCTTAATGCCATTGAATGTGGTGTCGACGCCTTGTCACCCGGTTTGTGAACTGATCGTCCCTTTAGCTGCAATCCTTCTGGTGCGTCGGTATGCGCCACGTCATGTTCACAGCGTCCTGAGAACAAAAGAAATGCCGAGCAGCCGAGGCAGCAGTCAGAGCATGGTGGGAAAGAAAACGCGCCGTCTCCGGTTCTATTTTCTACCTCAGTGCTGGGCGACTGAGGCGTCAGCAATTCGACGGGGTGACGGGCAACGAAGGGTGTCACGTGACTCTGTCTAACAACAAAAAATCATCCGCCCCACACAAACAGCAGAATCGCAGGGCAGGCTTATGTCACGCTGCTGCTATGGGAGGGACGTTCGTGTTTGTGATCAACGCAAATACTGAGCCCAGCTCGCGTCAGTATAAACTTGATCCATAATCTGGGGCAGTGTGCTTATCTCAAAGTAAGCCTATGTCTGACAATGGAAGGCTTTATGTCAGATTAAGGCATTCAAGACTTCGAAAACGAATTATAAACTTGTATTTAGTTCCATCGCGCATCCTATCTTCATGAAAAAAACGCTATTCGTAAGCAGACAGGTCAGAATAAGACATGTATCGCACTATTAAATAATAAAGTAAAAAGAGAATCAAAGGGTGGAACAACAAAACAGCGCGATCCAGGCCGAAGGGTCGTGCTTCTCCAAGCAGCCACCAAGGGATAACATTTTTTTTGCAGCGTTAAGTGTTGGTAATGGGGCGAATTTTCGACTTTATTTGCCTCAGTTCCGATTGTGTTGGGATCAGCATAAATAGGCTTATTCAGAAAAAGGGCCAAATAAGGGTATTGAAAATATATGGAGTATACGTACAAGCTTTCGATAATCTAAGCTTCCGCGAATTCGAACAGAAATTTGCGAATCCTATTAACAGTTAACGCGAAAACACGATTTATAATAAGGGAGTAATTACACAATAGCATGCTCTCAAGCGCTGTTATACTGCAAAAAAAAAATCTATACAGCTTCTCAGAAACTTCATAGTTGAAGAGAAAAAAAACTCCCTTACTAATCCATTCTTTCTTCATTACTAGTCTCGACCACCCTAGGGGATTCCCTTAAACATTGGAGGTAAGGGAGGTTACGCCAGCTCTGCATCTCATGAGGGAAATATAAGACAAGCAGGTGCGTTGTGTGTGTAGGCCTGCACCCGAATTCACTGGTTCGGAAACCTCGTCGCTCAAATAGTAGGCCTTCAATTAATCCGCGGATTTTACTCACATTATTCAGTAACATGTGCTGAAGATAGGCTCATTGTTATATTAATCTCTAAGGGAAAACAGCGTAATGTATAACAAGGGACAGAATTCGGGAGAGGTGGAAATTTCTTCCGAGTGCATGAAAATACAGCATATAACACAACAGGCTGGAGATATACAGGACAAGGCCGGAGGAGGCATCGTATAAACGAAAGAAACTGCCACAATGAGAATGAATGCTACTTGACGTCAAGCGTGCCGAAATTTGAGGACTGTGATGAAACCATACCAAATAAAGCAGCTGGGGCAACAGAGATGCGCAGATATTACTCCAGATACTATCGGACAGGGACAGAGGCGAGATCGTATTAGAGGAAGAAACTGCCAAACTGTGAATGAATGCCGCATGACCTCAAGCGTGCCGAAACCAGAGAAGTGTGATAAAACCATAGTATTTTATTAGAAGGGTGGGGCTTAAAGAATTAAAAAATATAATTGAGAGATTAGATTAGTATACCTTCCTAACGAGATATGCGCGTAGGTAAGCCCTGAAAAATTCAGAGAAACCTTAGACTTCAATCAACTGGAACAGCTGGATTTTTAACAAAGACACCCCATAATGGATCATTTCTTCACCGACAATCAGTTGACAGAAATCATCAAAATATAAGCACACCTCTAACAGAGCTTTCATAGATGACATAAATTATTGTAGCCTATATCCTCGTAGAGAATAGATGTAAACATGAAATGGACTGCAGTAAGAGCGTAGCGCATTTAGGGCGGCTCGTAGGTGATGGCAGCTTCCCGCCTGTACTGGCCAGGTACTTGGACTGCAGAACATGACCTGGCTGCTCTTGCGCCTCTACGAGCTTCCGCATGTTTTCTTAGCTAGACAGTACACTCGGTTTCCTTCGCCGCTATGGGGCTTTAGGTAGGTGCAAGTGCGTGAAGGAAATCGTTTTTCTTTTTTTTTTCTGGCAATGGTCTCATCGTTTCCGCTGCTATCTCTGTTTAACTCACTGTAGAAAATATCCACTTCTCAGAACTAACGCTTGAAAGTTGAAAAAGGCGAATATTTCGAAAACATATAGCGAGCGGGAATGATTTATAAACACTCAGCGTGAGTGGTTGCGGAGATGACAGAGTGGTGAAATGTGGCGGCAAAACAAGGCTTCCTTTCTTTCGGCGCCGTTGATTCGAGGGCCTACTCGAGAATAAAGTACGATAAATTCTACAGCGAAAGCTGTTATACGGAGCCCTTCCCCGTAGGATTAGCAGATTCACGTCACGTGACCAGATGTAAGTGGCCCCGTGACCGGAAGGAGGTCACGGGTCATCACGTGACCATCGAAGCCAAGTTGCCTGTTGAGGTCACTCTGCTGGCTAAGTTAGCACAAAGTCTAAATGTTTTAGCGACTGGCGAAATACAGGTAGCAATGCAGGGACAGCACAGCCATACCCAACAATTCTGTACAAAATCATTTTCGAAAGAGAAAGAGTATTGGGCGCAATTTTTTTTACATATCTTGAGATTTCACTATAACAATCAATATATGCGCAGATCTGCAATTGGCAGGCTTGAATTTGTTTGCTACTACCGTCTTTGGTATCGTCAGAAGCGTTCCCCATTGGTTTTATATGGCAGAATCAACTGCTTGATGCGCGCGATTTTAAAATGTTACGACAAGGATTTTTCGACACATAAGAATATGGAGCTTGAATATTTCTATAACAGCCCCTTACAGATTTTCAATATTCAAAATTTTGTATCCAAGAATGTTGGACATGGAGAGGTCTGAGTAAGTTTAGCACTTTACGCAGCCGAGCATAAGCACTTGGAAAATTTCAGGTGTATAGCATACTGAAGGAAAGCTTCAGAATGTTTCTAGTAAGTTATGTCCTGCTTCTGGTTCGCTGTCACACCGGGCCGAACTCCGCCTTGGCTTTCTTTTGAAGAAGGGGAGCTGAACGTAAAGTATTTGATGCTTCACAGGATTTCATGCGGTAGAAACATCGGTAATCACTCAAGCATTGCGCATTCAGGGTGTAGAAGAGATGGGTAATGGGGCCAGCAAATATCTGCGTTGTAATAAAGTTACTGCTGTCTCTGTACGTACATTAATGACTGCACAGAACGATCGTAGTTATGCACAGGAAAAGTGCTTCAATACAAGTCTTGAGGGCGACGGATTCTCGCCACCACTGTTAATCGCGTGCTTTGAAGTGGTATTCAGATCTGTTGGAGCGACAAAATTTGGGGACGCATGTAACAGTGAAAAACATTAGTAACACTTGATTTAATGACGCTATTGTCATCCTCAGAAAGTTAGGGAGAGAATTAAAGCGCGTAAAATATTACAGCTTGACGTGCTATCGATGATCCAGATAAATTCGAACTCTGAACTTCACATTTAAGGATGCGAATACACTGCTGTGCGCAGTTTCAGCCCGATGTTGCAGAAATCGCCTTCTATGGGTTTGGTCAGGATATCGTCATCCCGTTTTTTTTTGCGCTAATTTTGCAGTCATTTTATAAGCTTCTTCAAAAGTTAACCAGTCGTTGTTCCAGTTACTGTCAGTGAGGAGGCCACCCTTTCTAAGCCCTGCCGTGCTTCCGGGATGTGATGCCCGGCTTCGTGCCATTGAAATTGAAAAATTGCCATTGAATTTCTGAAGTTTTTTACCTGCCCGTGCGGAGGACGCATGTATTGAATTTCACCATCTCAGGCAATGCATAGTTTGCTGCTTTAAAGATATTCCTGAAGAACAATTTTCACTGCGCGCTCAATGCCACCGCACTTATTACGCCGCGAACATGCGTTCTCTTTTGAACATTGCAGTCATTTGGGGCGCAGTGGATTTGAAAATAAAGATGGTAGGTGTGGCACGTGGTTCAGGTTGATTACGAGACATAGAGAGCGAAAACTAAATGATAGAAAATTAAGTTCGGAGGAAGCCCACTAAAAGTATTGGCCGGCAAAGTTGTCGCTAGTCAAACTAAATACAGCACTCTGGCTTGTTGATGTAGGGACAAGTGATGTGGGAAAATAGCAGGCGCTCATATTTTCTTCGTCTAACAGCTTTTTGTCTTACAGCCTCTAGACCACCTATTATTCTGTGCTCATTTCCACTGCCTGCAACAAAGAATTATCAAATTAAAAAAAATTCCTTGATTCATACAGCCTTTACTTTACGGGTGCTGCCTGAGAGAATAAATGCTTTCGAAAGTAAATGTTCCACAACGGGGCTTGATCGTTTCACCTAAAAACTCCAGATACGGATTGTATATGACACTGAAAAAGGAGGGCTACTCGCGGGTGGTGTTTCTGATTTCGAGCCGTTTTGACAATTCAGTTGAAATTTTCAGCAGGTCTTTGAATGAGGGAGACTAAACAACTTAAGGTTTCTCATCGGTCCGGTGAAAAATATTTTCGGATTAACAAATTCGCATTATAGAGTTGTGTGGCTTGCCTTGCTGACGGCACTCTTTTTACTCATTTTAGTCATTTCGTAGATTACGCGCGCTCTGCAAATTATCTAGTGCAGCTATCGTTGCGTTAACCTGTGGCTTAAACCTCTTAGTTTTTCTGAAAAAAAATTGCGATGTGCTGTACGAAAACTTGGGCCGAACCGTGTCCTGAACCGGTTTGGAGCGGATCCTTCGAATCGTTCTAGATCTGGTTTGGTTCCGAGATGGCGCAAAACAAAATCTTCGGTTCAGTATTGGTTGCATGCAAAAATACGCGTTTAGTTCCAGTTTCGGGCTCAAGTTTAGTCCCGGTTCGACACCCTGTTCGGCTACAATGCAGCTTTCCAGAGCTGGATTTAAATTATTACGTTTTAACTCTTGGAGCTTGAATGTCGAACCTACTTCACGCGAAGTCTTGAGCGGGCCGGCGACGAAGCTGTGACCTATCGGGGAAAGGCCCCAGTAGAGACACCCATTTGTCACGGCGCCCTCGGCCTCACGAAGGGCACGCGAAGTATCTGCGGACGTTCCCTTAGAGAGGACGTACAGGAAATATCGCATGCTGAAGCCCAACGTTCAATCCGCGAAAGAAAGGGCCTTGAAGGGGTGCACGGTAGAGTAATAGCCTGGCGAGACTGATTGACTGGGATGGCTGTAAAGGCGCGGTTCGCGAGTGATTTCGGATAAAACAAAAAAAAATCTGCATAGAGCGCTTCTTGGATGATGTTTCGGGGCCGCCCGCTTGTTAAAAAATGTCGACCTTTAAAAATTTGCTTCTTCAAAAGTGGAAATGCCAGCGGGAAAAAAAATCGGGTAATTCCACCAGACCGAGAGGAATCTTCTTCTGATGATGGGGGAAGCGGGCAAGAAGTAATGTTTAGTACTAAGATCGCTTCACGCTGGTGGCGAATAACCGATGTGTACCAAGCTGTTGAATGCTTCGCAATCTGTTTCGCGTCTCTTTCCAACAGGCACCAAGCGTTATTGGGGCGTTGATGCAATAGAGTAAACCACGCGTGGCTTTTTGGTATGCCTGCGCATCTCTCTCCTTGTGCTGCGAGCCTCTGACTGGCTCGTCTTCTCGGGCAGCAACATGCCGAGACTGATCGGCCACTAGTAGGATAGCGGCTGGAATCTTCCATCGAGAGACCAGATGACTAGGGATGATGACCGCTGGTGTTCCATCGCTGAGCGCGGTTTTTCTCAAGAGATGGCGATGTCAGGCCCTCGATGCCGGTTCTACGATTAGAAAAAACGTCTTTTAGACAGCATATCATCGCTCTTAAAGACCGCAGTGCCGCTAGGACACACAAAACGAGCACCGCTCTACGCCTTTATTCTTGACCGAACAGAGTTAACCTTTCCGGGGAACAATGGCAAGGAGGGGTCGCGATTTAAGATTAATCGGACATGTCGGGCGCATATTTTTTTTGCCAAAAAATAGCTGCATATGGAGTTTGTTTATCACTGCTTTTTCATGTGGAAAGAGAAATTTTAGCCAAGTTAAGCGAAAAGAAAGCAATAAAAGAGAGGCTGCGTGCACCTATGGTATTCTATAATTTTGCACAGAAAATGGCTGCGCAGAAATTTTCACTTTTGTTATGTGTCACATTTGTGTTGAGTGTGTCGTGTGTTGAGTGTCACTTTTTGTTTGTGCGAAGAGAAAGTGCGTGGAGAAATCCATATGGAAATAAGCATTCTTTCACAACAAATAAAAGGCACAACGTTGGCGAAACCGGCCACTTGACGTTACTTTGCACCCCTCAGATCTTTTTAAGGAACCAAGGAATCGGCGCCGGTGAAACTTGGTGTAGCATAGTCGCATATTTTTTTTACCGCTTCACTGGAGTTCTTTAGATCCTTTTATGTAAACAAAAAGCTCTTTTTCAGCGCTATAGCTGTCCGGGGTATTTGTGAAGCTTTTGTGTGGGGCTATGAAGCCACGCTCTTAATGAAGACAGCATCACCTGACTTGTGGGTGCACCTGCGAGGTTCGTGAGCGCATCGTTTTTCAGTCGCTCACTTCTGTGGTCCAGAAGATGGGTAAACGATGGAAGAGTCGAAAGAAGAATCTCGCGAATCTCGCTACGCCTGCGTGAAGATCCGATGTTTCACTCCCGTGAAGCGGACCGAAAGCTTCGGGAAGAAGCGGGCCCTCCCGTGTGCGCTCAGGATTCCAAGAAGAAGACAAAAGGGCGAAAAGATCAGGGAGATCGAGTGTACGAAGCGCAGGCCACCGGATTCCGGAGACTAGCGAAAGGCAGTGGTGCCACACTGGCGTTTGAGCGGCCGTTCAGAGGCAACCAATCGGGTTTTGCGTGTTTGTTTAAAGGCAAAATATCCAAGATGCGACGATTTTCATAGGTAAAGGTGCATGCTTATCGGCCTAATTAATCAGTAACACCACAGTGACGCGGGGCTAAGCGAGCAGCTACTGCTCAAATTGGCATCATTTTTGATGGCCGACAGGTAAAGATTTTTTTGGTAATTCGCATCTTTCGCTTTTTCCCTGGAGGTGAAATGAAAGCAATGGTTTTAGTGCTCTACGTGTATAAGTGTTCTCGTAGGAACACATGGATGATGTGAACGAAGTGGCGTATTCCAAACTTAAACCGCTCCCCCGCCGACTAAGGCGTATACATAGTGCATGCATGACGACGCTACTCCTGTTCCACGTGCATGCCCCATACGAAAGCTCGAGTGCTGTCTGCTGTAGTAGTTTCGTTGCAAGATACCGTTCGTCTGAAGTGCTTATCCTCACAGATCTCCTCTAAAAGATCGTCGGCAGTGTGTCCACGGTTTACACTACAGCGCTACACTACTATTCTATACTTCCTGTAACAACACCTGAACATACCCGTTGTCCGAACGTGTGCAAGCATAGTAAAAAAATACACATGTCGGTCCCAAGGCAGTTAACACAGACGCGAGCACAAGTATTTATATTCGGCTGCGTACAAAGACCAAGAAGTATCACTGATACAGCCATCTGTTTTTTTTTTATACGTGATTAGCCTCTAAGAACAGTCGCGCGATTTCGTTTTTGCTTCTGCTGAAAATTGAAGCCTGATAAAACCGCGGTGCACAACTGCGGCAGACATTAACGTAGGACACAAGATGTTTCTCCTTTGACGTCTGTGTTCCTTACAATCTGCGCATGTTCCCCGAGTCGCTCATTTATGCGCCGTCCTCTATGTCCGATTATAGTTTTCTGTCCGATTATAGTAAAGGTGGAGGGCGCACACCCTCACCGAAGGAACATAGAATGTAGGATATCTCGTGACTGATTTGGCAGCCACGTCTGCTGTCACAAACATGCTGAATCCCAGTTTAGGCAGTTTATTTGGCGCAGAAAACGCCAGAGCGGCGCATGAGGAAATCTGCTGATGAAACCTGCTGGCACAACCCGGTGCACCTGATAGTCAAAGCTAATCTTCATTTTATGCACACACGATATACTGAGAGCCTATTCTCAGCATAGGGACGCTATACATATTTTTCTTTTAAGTTGGAATTTGCGGACATAAAGACAAGAGTTCCTCTTTTGCACGTACGTGGCTCGCAAGCCCAACAAACATGTTGTTCTTGTACTTACGGCTTAAGGTCCCGAAACTGGGAAGCCACTTTGTGGGGAAGCTGGTGTGTAAAATTGATAGTCGATTTGCGTACTTAGGCCAAATGCGAATTAGGTGCGCTATCTCTTCGGTTTTCTCTGCGTTTCCGTGTTCAGATCCCCGTATGGAAGTTCTTCGGATAGCGATAATGGGTGAATGGCCTTATATGCGCAATAGTTCCTTCTCTACTTTACCTTCTTAGATGCCTCGGAGTCCTGATATCACTCCTGCCGAAGAGGTCAAGCGGTCAAGCGACGTGCCATTGTATTGCGATGGCAGGAGCTGCCTTCGCTGGATCTTGTGAGAATCAGTTTGCTCATCCCGAGCAACATTTCTCGACCAATCTCAAATTGAACTAACACCTGCCACGGTAGGCAGTTTGCTGACAATCAGGTGGGCAGCCTGCCACAAAGCAGACTTCACGCAAACAGACAACGGCTGAATGCAGGGATGGGCAATATAAGTGCTACCGCACTACAACTAGCCCTTCATCGTGTTGCCTAAAATGATTGAAAACTTCATCAACTCTATCCCGCTAGGAAGGGTCATGCGTTGAAACCTCTGAAAATCATTAACATTCCTAAAAACAATATTTGTTTTTGTTTTCAAATGCGTGATCTACAGCCTGGTCTACGCACCCTAAAAAACAAAGAGAGAACTTGAGCCACACATGACCCAGTACAAATGCCATTCCACTGTAAATACGATTGGCCATTGAAAACGTTAAAAGTGACATTAAGGTAATATTCAAAAAGAGTTCGGAAATTCCTCACTGATAATTCGACAACATACTGGAAGAGAATCTCACCTTTTGCTTCAACGCATGATTTTACAGAAGTCAAAAGTTCACATTGTTGCTCTCCGTAGAATATATCTTGTATATTGATAGTAAAAAGCAAAACCTCGTCTCGTCAGTCTTAAGGTGTGCTGTAGAGAGATGCGGAGATTTATGCTAGCTAGATATTCAAATTTTTGATACTACGTTTAGAATTGGGTTACTTCAAGTACCAAAATTTCAACTTTGCCCCCCAATCCCCAATTTTGTCCGTAGTGAAGCGAGAGAAGTGATGTCACGAGTGGGTACGTTTCAAGGGTAGTATACTAAATATATTTCCTACTTATTGTTTGGCACCATGCACTCATACACATTATCTCCATTGGAGACGTTCGGTCTTGTTGAACGCTGAGTTTAATAATCTTTGGCGAAAGTGGGTAGAAAGCCACAGTGGTGTGGTCTACGAGGGGAGCCTATCAAGTGCAACGATGACAGCAGCAGTTGCAATGGGACATCAAGAGGGATCGCAAGACGAAAAAGCAAGAAAGCGATGTAGGTCAAGGGTAACAAAGGACAATGACAGACGTAAAGCCGCAGTACCAGTACAAGAGTGCAACCGGCAGATTTTACCATGCGCGAATCAAATTTTTATCTTCACCATTGCAAGTAGTGATAATCGCTGCCACACGCTAAATGCCAGTGAAACAAGATCTGGAAGCCTCACATGTAAAGTATAGGCCACCGTTTAACGATGGCGCAAAGGACAACTTTTTTTCAATGAGCCACGTGATTTTATTAGTGTTAAGCAGAGAATCTTTATGGTTTATCTTCTTTAAGCGGCGTGAAATGATATCATTTGCTTCTTAATAGCTTTGCAGCGTATCTTCTTCGCCCCCCAGTTGACAGTCGCGCTGGATTTTCATTCTCCACACTTACATGGCTAACAGAGAACTACACCTGGGCCTCAGCCTGTCGCCTATTAAAATACTAATGAATGAAGCCAACAAGCCAGACAGTTGGTTCGTTCATATGCATGCCATAAACGAAACTCAATATTTCCTTAAATGGTATATGAGCATAGATAAGCTGTAATAGGTAAAATGCCGAAGCTTGGATGCGGTATAGGAGAAGCTGCCAGTGGAATCAAGAATTAAACGAAGAGCAAGCAATTGACAGTTGCGGGTAATACCTTGCGCTTTTCTTTCCCTGATTTGTTTACTGCATTACAAAGAATTCGAAATCAACTTCACTTCATAAAGTACTGTGTGTAATGTTAGCAAACGCGCGCATTTCCGGCTAAAAATGAGGCTCTCTTTTCACACATTGATATCTAACTAGCTTCTCGCGCCTTCTTCAAACGGTGGTCTTCCTACAGCTAGCGTTAGTTTACGGGTGCTTTTTCCTTCCATGGGCGCAATGTTGCAGCACTCATGAGCAGGTGAATCGCTTCCGAAAAGAATAAATTCTTGACCCGCACTAATAAATTTGCCGGTTGTGAAGTTTTGGTCCAATACACTGGTCGCATCTTCTTTCCACATGGTACCTTGTAATATTCTTTTATTTTTCTCCTGCTTCGTCGACTCGTCTCAGGTGATTTCCCACTTGTAAGTGCATGGTCCAAATTGGCAATTCGTTAGAAATGATGCCAGTGGGCCCCAGCTGCACTTATGCGGCTTCATTTGCACATGGCGCGTTCCGGGCTCTTTCTAGAGTTTAAGCGGATGTAATAAATTTTTCTTTGTTGGGTTGGGAGGATATGTCGCAGAGTTGAGTGCTGTAAAAAAAGCCATCACTGACAGGTAACAACGTACAAAGAGCCGACAAGGGACGCAATCGCGAAAAAAGAAATCTTATAATCGCCGTCAAAAGCGTACGTGGTCGTGCTGCACTTTTACATCACTTAAGGCAAAAATAACTATCACCACCCGCCACGCCCCCCTTGGGCTGCCATGGTTTAGGCGTCTAAGCTTCTTTAGAAGTTGCGCTGCCATTTTATTCTCCGAACTGTAAATCCATTGTTGTTGATAACGCCTTTAACATCAGTTAAGTTCTCAGCAGTATAGAGTTGCAGCATAAAAATATATTTGAAGCCTCCTGAGGCCAGCGACTTAACATTGCAGGGAATAAATTTTTTATCGCTACAATTGCAAATAGCAACAGCCGACCAAGGCACGACTGTTTGATGCATGTGCAAGTAGCACCAGCGTGAAAGTAACACATTATCCGCAACAAACCAATGACTATTCCATAAGCACCAATGAAAAGCACACTTCTTTTTTCTTCTAAATAGCTCTCTTCTGCACGATAATAACCAAAAAACATTTTAGACTTCAGTTAAGGAGTTATTAGAGATATCGTTATTGGACCGTTCTCCCTCCCCTCTCGACAGCACCAATGCGTTTTTACACGTCATGTATCCCTGATGGTGGGAAATGGTCTATCGTTATGCCGTAGGACCCCACGCCTTACAGTTCTTAAATTATAGTTGCCAAGATCAAAAATCTAAGGTAGGCCTTTCATTGGTCCGTTATCCTACTTGAAGAGGGGCATCTCTTTTCTAATGACTGGTGCCTTCTCATTGAACACTTTTTTTCCGACCCTTCGTTTTCCAATTTAAAAAAAATTGTTTTAGCCTCGCTTTCCATCCCTTCTTTCGTGAAGCCTGCGCATTGTGTGGTTGCCTTCAGCACCGTGTTTTTGTCTCCTCCTTTTTCTGGCCCAGTTGTCTAGCACTGCTAGAATTTTCTTGACACTGCGTAACTTGCTTCGTTTCTTCTTTTCTCTGCCGCAGCTTTCCCATATTCAATGCCCTTGCTTGCTCTGTGCGCTAACTTCGAGTTTAGCGCCATTTTCCACCCACCCTCATGCACGGTGTTGAACCGGAATTATTTCGGGTTCGGTAAATGTCATGCTTTTCGGGTTCACCTCCGAGTTCATCACCGGAGAGCCACACTGTTTTGGTTCGAACCAGCTGCAAACGGGTGCGGGATCACAAAACTTTCGAATGCGGATGAATTTTGCAACCATCATAATTTGAGGACGTCCAGCTTGAATTTTTTCTGCATGCACTAGCTATGTGTTGAGTACCTGCCTTTTGTTCTCTCTGTTAATACTTTTAGATGTGCTTGTATTAAGAAACACTGTTACCTTTCTATTGAGCATTTCTGCCCCATGCTGGTATCGGTTTGTGTTTAGCCGTTATGTGCTCATTCTTTATACTCCCCCGGAGTAAACAGTTTCCTTGACACTCCGCCTGTGTATTGAATACTGCACGCTGAATGTCCACTTGCTCCGAACAGAAGACAAGCGCGCCAGATAGAAGGAGCCCTGGTTGGTTTATGAATGTATACCTGCCTTTAGAAAGCTATGGCAGGTAATTAACTCGGTTATCAAGAGGCAAATGAACATACCGAAGTTCCCATATTGCTCCCATTATGAATTTTCAAAGCTAAAGCTGCCAATGGCTTTAAAGAAAATTTCGTTAATGCTGGCCTTAACATAGCTCTAGAAATCCATCAAATTAGTAATTTTCGATTGCCGGCCAGTTGTGTGCAGCCCGTTGTAATTTTTATATAACATCAACCGAGGTAAGGTCCTTGGTGTTGTCATTACCCACTGGTAAAGCCGCTGGTTGTGATGCTATAACCACAAAGTTTCTAAAATCGAATATAGACATACTTTGTTCCTTCCTAGAAAAGATATTTAACATCGCCTATCACTTCGGCACTTCCCTGATATTTTTAAAAAGTAAGGGTGTCTCCTGTGTTCAAGTGTGGGAATCCAGGTCTGTTAGAAAACTACCGGTCGGTATCAGTCCTATCTACAATCAATACATTATTTGAGAAACATACAACAAAACGAATTGTAAACTCTTTATTAAAATACAATCTGATTGTGTCTAACGAGCACGGATTCCGACCGAACGAATCAACAAGCACAGCCGTTACAGCCATTGTAAATGATATATATAATAGTTTACATAACGGAGAAACAGTTATTGGCATAATATTGGACTTAAAGAAAGCTTTCGATCGGTTGATCATGCATTATTATTAATGAAATTAGCTTGCAATGGGTTCCGTGACGTAGCGTTAAACTTTTTTCGAAGCTTTCTCACAAACCGACAGCAAAGAGTGCATTTAGAAACAGACACCTTTTTGCTGGCTTTCTTCCAGTCTCACATCGGGTGCCACAAGGTTCGGTATTAAGGCGAATTCTGTTTTCCTTATACATAAATGATTTCCCTAACTGCTAAAGAGATGACGATGCCGTTATATACGCCGATGACACAGCTGTACTCGTTTCCGGTAAAGATATTAATCGACTAGAAGAAACTGCTTATAAAGAATTAAATAATATAGCTGTATGGTTTACCACTAATAAATTAACGGTGAACTGCACATAAACAAATCACGTAATTTCATATCTTCAGGCAGAAAAAACAAAGGTTCTATGAACTTAAGGATTGATCACAAAGACGTTACTCAAATTGAATCACGTCAATACCTGGGTGTCACGCTTGACTCGTGATTGCATTTTAAGGAGCACATCAGTAACGCCTGCAAGAAACTAAGCCATGCATGTTTTGTACTTTTCAAGCGTGGCAAAACTTTCTTCTAAAAACTCTCAGAGTAATATACTTCGCAATTTTTTTCTCTCATCTCACATACTGCGTTGAATCATGAGGCTATATCTATCCTTCATATCTAGAACCAATCATCATTCTGAAGAAACGTGCTCTGCGCATTTTAGCTTTTCAGGTTACAGAGAACACACTGCAGCCCTATTTCTCGAACTGCAGATTATGTCATTCCCAGTCGCATGTGATTACAAAACGGCTTGCGCTGTGCTTAAAATTCTGTGAAGTAATAACCCGTTTCCCTCCACCATCTTTATATCCCCAAAAAGCCACTTGGAGGCGAAATTCTAGAGGCCCGTGTGCTGTGCAATGTCAGTGCACGCAAAAGAACCCCAGGTGGTCGAAATTTCTGGAGCCCTTCACTACGGCGTCCCTCATAGCTTGAGTCGCTTTGGGACGTTAAACCTCGATAAAGCAAACCAAACCTGACCAAAAAGGCACACACAAAGTGAGTATCATTATAATTTTAACTTAGCCGCC
This sequence comes from Amblyomma mixtum, assembly GCF_055824585.1. Classification (NCBI taxonomy): domain Eukaryota; kingdom Metazoa; phylum Arthropoda; class Arachnida; order Ixodida; family Ixodidae; genus Amblyomma; species Amblyomma mixtum. The sequence goes on from NC_143014.1 coordinate 247,363,279, forward strand.
GTTTACAACATATGCAGCAGGCGATTATTACCATGTACTGGTACAAAAATCTGGAACGCTCTTCCAGTAATTGTTATAAGAAGCCCAAATTTCTATCGCTTAGTAAAAGACATTATCTATAAAAATAATTTTCACTCTCTTTATTTATTTATTCATTATTATCCTCATGGTATAAACATTACAGAGGGGAGTGCGTTGTATTCAATAAAAAACAAGAAATATGCACAGGAACAAGAAAATACAAGTAACACTGTAAGTGACCGTTGAGGTTGGTTACAAAAGAATCTAAACTAAGTCCCATAACACTTAATTAATATAATAAAATGAAATTCGCAATAACGTTTGAGAGTACACAGTGGTGGAGTTAAATGATATATGAAATACAGGAAGAGAGGTAGGTTTTATACAATGTTAACAGAAACTTGCATGGTCTATATTGCGCACGGCAGACTGAAATAACCAAAATTTATTGATTATTGCGACGGAAGGGGGAAGGCGGCTGCAGTCTTTTGATGTGCGGGGTATGAATGAATCGGATAAACATGAATTTATGCCAACTTTTTGAACGTGGTCAATGCGTGATGATACATATGAAGGCAGAATGAGCAAATTACCGTTTAAGTCATCATGATAAAATATCTTATGAAAGAGGCATAACCATGCATGCTTTCGACGAGATGTGAGAGGTAGCAGATTGAGATTAGACTTCATTGAGGATACACTAGCGGTGCGGTGATAATTAGAGAAGATGAAACGAGCTGCATTATTTTGAATTATTTCTAGCTGGTTAATGAGATCAGTAGTGCCCGGGTCCCAAACTGACGATGCGTATTCAAGTTGCTAACGAACTAACATTTTGTAAAAGAGAAGCTTGGTGCCAGAAGGGGCCGAGTGAAAGTTCCGTTTTAAGTAGCCTAGCATGCGGTTAGCTTTGTTGACAATAAATTCGACATGACTGTTCCATCTAAAGTTAGAAGCGATATGAATGCCTAAGTGCTTGTATGACGCTACTGATTCGAGAGCTACATTGCTAAGGTGATACGTAGGTTAGTAGCTAGATGACCTTGATACGCGCAGGAATTTACACTTGTTAACGTTTACCGTCATTAGCCAGGCTTTGCACCAAGAGGAGATGTTGTTAATGTCAGTTTGAATTGCCGGTATGTCATCATCGGTTATTATTTCACGTAAAGGACGCAGTCGTCTGCAAATAAGTGAATTGATGATGTAAAGGAATCAGGCAGGTCATTAATGACTTGCCGAAATGTATTGTACTAAAAAGTGTATTACTTTGTATAGAATGATATAATACACTTGAATCTGTACTTACGCATTATTCAATGTTTGTAACGAACGTCCTCTATTGTCGTTTCCTTCGTTTCGTTGGTTGAATATGCTTGCTTTAGTTGATTGCTAGTTTTGAATAATATCTTCTATGCATATAAAATATACACATTTTTTTTAATGTTGACGCATGGGTACGCTATTTTGTGCACTGATTGCATGGGCCCGAACTAGCAGCTTGCCAAGGGCCCAGATGCTCTTATCACCCTCTTTTTTACTCGTATAACCCTAATCCAAAGTGAATAAACTGAAACTGAATTATAAGTACACTTTCCTGCAGAACTTACATTGTAATAATTTCGGTACGACGAAATTCGCAGAAGGGAATAAGCGACACATGGTCCGCCTCCTGCCAGAGCCAAACGTGGGTAACGCGCAAGCAATTTGAAATTTGCGCCAGTGAAGCCGAAAAAAGAATTGTGCGCCAGTTGGTTTCGCTAACCGCAGGGTGCGCTAAAATTAGTGATGCAAAACTATCGGGAAATGGACTATCGATAAAATCGATAGCTTTTTTAGCTATCGCTATTGTAAAAAAACTATCGATAGTAGTACTATCGATACACTATAGATAGCTTTATCGATAGTACAATTGATAGTAGAATCAATCGATAGTTAGACTGTCGATGGTAACATTATTGCTCGTAACACTGCTGATATTATGAATTTGTTGGCAAGCGATATAGCCAAACATTTTTGATACCTGATTGGTTTCACGGTCTTATAAGCTTAACTCTCCAAAGGGACTCAAGCTATGAGGGATGCCGTAGTGGAGGTCTGCGGGCAAATTTCGGCTGTGGTTTTTTAACGTGCACTGGCATCGCATAGTACACGGGCCTTTTGCCTTTCGCCTGCATCGAAATAGAGCCACCGTGGCCAGGGACCGAACCCGCGTCTTTCTATTCAGCAGCCGAGTACCACACCATCCGTGCCGCCGTGGCGGCGTTTGCGATAACTGACTACCAGCAATACTCAATTCATGCATTTATGAATGTCTTGTGGACGAACGAAATATTTATTTTCGCAGTAGAGGACCCGGAGTATGTTCACCGTTACATTCATACTCAAAAGTGAAGCTTGTTGCAAGTGGCGCGACTTTGAGCTGTCCAATCTTCATTGTTTACTGAAATGTCGCATCCTCTTTGGAACAAGGAAGTCTAGAACGTGCGCGGTCATATCTACATTGTGTTCAGTGCATGGAAATGTAATGGGATGCTTATCAAGCATTTCATCGATGGTGCGGTTATAGGCGTGACAGTGGTTTATCGCTCGGTGCTTGGAACTATTTTGAATTCAATACTAGATGAGATCGACATCTTGATACACCAGCTAGATAAAAGCTAAATATAAGCAAAAAATCACAGATTACAGGAAGCACTTCCTCATAAATTTATCTATTTATGTATCACATCCTAATGAAGGCATTCGACTGCATGATGGCAGGAACAAGAGCAAAGAAAGTTAATGGGTGTACAGCCTTTGTCAAAAGTTTGGAGCCCAGTGGGTTTGCTTCTGAAGCACACTGTCTGGTTCTTAATGCATCTCCAGCACTCAAAATTTTCTGAAGGTAAGAAGATTTCTGAACCTGCCTCCTCAAATGGGTAGGGCTTCCATGAAAGATACAGGAGTCCCACTTGGAGGCTTAGAAGCGAACCCCCTGGCCTCTAAACTTTTGACAAAGACTGTACATCTTGTTATTTGCAGGCTCGTGATAACACGGCGTATGCGCTGAGCATGTCAGGTGGTTTTTTCTATTATACGCTGATCAATATACAAGTTACCCTATTTTAAAATAACTGGCGGGGCTGTGACAGCATACTCGAGTTAAAACAAAATGACTACCACTTTAAACTGAGACGTAAAAGCGGGAAAGTTCAGTTTAGGAGGTAGCTGGTAAATGCATCCGAAGAAAGAACAAGCAGCGCTACGAGTTGTGCTGGCTAACACACCATCATGCACTGCACACGTCGTCCGACTGACGTAACCGCTGCAGAAATGCTTTTCGCACACATTCTTCGCAACTAGGTCATTCGCGGCACTATCACTTTATCCAGTAACTTTACGTATGGAACGTCTGCAGAGCTCGGTGACGCCTAGGCTGCGAAAACGGGCGAGTCCTGCCAGTTGCTCATACCATCACCACGACACCACACACTCCAGAAGCCAAGTTTACCATGCGTGGTTTATTTTGTAGAATTGATGGAACTAAATACAGCAAACAGTATCAATACGACTATCGATAGTACTATCCAAAGTACTATAAATACTACTATCGACAGAACCATCGATACTAATATCGATAGAACCATCCGTAGTACTATCGATACTTCTATGGAATGTACTAAGTATCAAAAGTACCATCGAAATTACTAACTGTCGATAGTAGAATCGATAGCGCGCTATCGACAATACTATCGATAGTTCGATACTATCGAACTATCGATAGTTTTGCAGCACTAGCTAAAATACATTGGCCACCGCGTAAACAATCTGAAATACGCTCCAATGAAACCAAAACAGGAATTGTGGGCAAGTTGCTTCATCAACCGGTGGGTGTTTTAAAAAAGGTTTGAGCGGCACGCGAGCAATCCGAAATTCGCGCTAGTGAAACCGAAACAGGAATTGTGGGCAAGTTGCTCACACTAACGGCTAGGGGGGCTAGAATCGACCGGGCCTCTAGGGTCTAAGGGAGTGTCCTCTCTTATTCTACTTTCAATATGCTAAATCACTATTTCGCTAACGTCGTCGCGCAAGCAGTAGGCCTTCCACTAAGACGACGGACGAGCCGTCGCCGCCTCGGTTTTCTCGCCTGTACTGGACGGCTGGTGCGTCGCAGAAACGACAGGGTCACGTTCGACGGAGAGTGTCTAGTGACGCGACCTAACAATGCAAAATCATCCGCATTAGCCAAACAACAGAATCGCACGCCAGAGTTACAACTTGTCGTTGGTAGGCTGGATTGTGGTTCTAATCAACACTAAGTAATGTCAAGCTCAAGTAAATATCAGCGATGTTACCTGGCGAATTCCACCTGAAATTACGGGAAAACTCTCTTTGAAAATTTGAAACTTGAAATTGATTCGTAGGTTACCAAAAAGCTATATAGAGAAGGTCCCAGAGCCAAAGGCTGCATAGGGGCCTCCTCTTACTTGGAAATAAGCACGGAGCAAGACCGCATTACATTGGTATATAAGGAAACGGGAAAATAAAAAGTATTGCAGCGTCCAAGAAACCCTCATGGCCATTTTTAGGCATTTAAAACTTCGAAAACATGGTATAATGTTTAGAAAATAATACATAGCTTGCACCGACGTCACATCCGGTGGCCGTCGGCTGCTAGTCGGCCATGCTGCCGAACCACCGCCGCCTATCCGCTTCTAGCATACTGCCGGCGTGGAAGCATTTGTCATCGCGCGTCGTTTTTGTCTGCGTCTCTCCACAGCTTCAGTATGGTTTTGTGCGCTGTAGTAGGTTGCTCAAACCGTAGCGATAGCTCAAGGAGAAGAAGAAGCCGACGAACAGAAATTTCTACCGAATTCCGAGGATCATAGCAGACAAGTGCGAGCGTTCAAAGGCGCTTAGTACAAATCGGCGCACATTGTGGTTGTCACTTATTAAGCGAGCCGATTTGGACCCGGACAACCCCAACTTACGTGTGTGCGGAGCGCACTTCATAACAGGTAAGTGGCTTGTGTCATGAACTAAATGTTAGCGAAAACTTGGGAAGCAAGGACTACACCCTGATTTTGAATTGCAGGGGCGCCGGCCGATTTGTTTGTAAACACGAACCCAGACTGGGCCCCGTCATTGCAGCTCGGCTACAAAACTAGGCGAGTCGGCTCGGATCGCCACGAGCGCAGCCAGCAACGGCGGCAGCGAAAACGACGTGCCGAGACCGAGATGACTGGGTCCGAAGAGCCATGCCGAATGTTCCCCCATCGCCGCAGCAGGCTGAGGAGGTCGACGCCGGAGAAGAAGAAACAGGTGAGTCGGCCTTGCACCATGCCTTCATAGCCTTACCTTAAGAAATAATTACGTGGTCGTCCTACAGTCTGGCCCTTTGCCAACTCCTTCGTTCACACGACCGCTAAACGATGAACGTTCTCTTCCAGGTGTTTATGTGCAGACAGATATGGGCTTGAGCGACATTGGGGCATTGGAACAGGAATGCATCAGACTCAACGATTGCTTGTACACTGGACGTTCCGAAAAGGTGCAGCTTGAGATGACAGAAGAATCATTGAGAAGTTCAGAGCCCAAGGTAGTGTTCTACACAGGGATGACAAGTTTCACGATGCTTCTTGCAATTTTCAAAATGCTAGAACCATTTGTTTCACATAGTGTGAACAACAGCCTGGCAAAGTTTCAAGAATTCGTGCTTTTCCTAATGAAGATCAAGCTAAGTATTCAAAATGCTGACCTTGCCTTCAGATTCAATGTGTCTGAATCTACTGTCTCGCGCATTTTCAAGAAGTGGCTTCATGTAGCTTACTGCCGCTTGAAGTCTCAAGTTAGGTGGCCTGAACGAAGTGCGCTGCAGCGCACCATGCCGCTAACATTTTATGATTCATTCAGCAGTGATGTGGCCGTCATCGTAGACTGTTCTGAGATCAAGATTGAGAGGCCGTCGTCATACTTTCCGAGGAGTGAAACCTGGTCGACTTATAAGGGCAGCAACACTGCAAAGTACTTGATAGGAATTGCCCCACAGGGTATTGTTACGTTCATCTAGGAGGGCTGGGGAGTCCGAGTAAGTGACAAACATATCACGGAACACTGCGGGCTCCTAGACAACTTACTCCCTGGAGACGTCGTTCTAGCAGATCGAGGGTTTAACATAGCAGACAGTGTTGGTTTCTACTGTGCCCGGCTACATCTGCCAGCATACACAAAAGGGAAGAAACAGCTGTCGGCTGCAGAAGTGGAAAGTACAAGGAAGCTTGCTAATGTACGCATTCACGTGGAAATAGTAATTTGACTCATAAGAAACAAGTTTCTGTTGCTGAAGTGTGTCATTCCGATCGACTATGTGACATGTCGACAAGGTGACAGCATCACTCCACTCGACAAAATTGTGACCGTGTGCTGTGCACTGTCCAATTTATTCCCTTCTGTTGTCGCAGCATTGAAGGAACCGAGCAAAGGGAATGTGTCCGAATCTGTTGATGGGTGTCCACCATGACTGGTGATTTATGCACGAGTGCAAGAATGTGGTAATTGAAGAAGTTTATGGGATGCAGATGAGCAGAAAATAATTTATTTGTGCCTCCTCTCACTAGTCAATCAAATGGTATTTTTTCATGGAATGGAGCATACATGGCCCCTCATGCTTTTTGCCTGAATACACAAAAGTAAATTTTTTCGGCAATTTGGCATCCTACAAACTTTTGTTACACTGTACCTACTTTTACAGGTGTGGGCATAAGCAAGTAGAGCACACTGTAGTGCTCTGGTTTGGTATGGTTTGCACTTTGTGTGAGGAATGCATATACCAATTACTGGTGGTATATGTGGTACTTCCCTGTCCTTATATTTTTGTCAGCTGCATATCAGGTGTTTAGAATTAATTTTAACAGTTGCCATGACCAACAAGTATCCTTTCCTTTTGTATTTGCATTTTTAGATTTGTAATAAACCACTTCATCGTCAAACATTGACATGTGTGAACAGTTCATATGTGAAAACTTCTATGAGTACAACAGGTTCTACTCAGAGTGGTAGCTAAGCTGGTGCAAGACTTCAAAGCTTTTTATTACACTGACTTGGGGTCAACTGAAAAGTTTGACGCCAGTGGATGGCATGGCTAACACTAAAAATTCCCGTGTGCTGTTCAGTGCACGTTAAAGAACACTTTTGGATACGACAAGTTGTACTGTCAAGAATATTGGGTGGCAGTGATTGACATGGCTAATAAGCTAAAAAACCCTGTGTGCTGTTCAGTGCACGTTAAAGGACGCTTCAGGATATGACAGGTTGTACTGTCAAGAACAATTTTCAAAGTCCAAAGCAAACATCATGTGTTAATGCGTCATACCTGCACTGTTCGTACTATACATGGAGTTGCAGAATCAGTGGGCAGCTCTTTAATGGCAGGAAGTGAAAGGCTGCGAAGCTTCATTTTTGCTTGTTTTGGCTGCAGTTTCATAACACTTATAGACAGCAGCTGTTGTATGGTACTGGTGTGGTTAGCTTTACACTGATTTATCAACAGCTCCATAAACCCAGACAGACAGTATTTCCCAAACAAAGCAACACATGGGAAGTGTAACTGGCCACAGGTTATAATACACTGAGCTCTTGTGATAGCAGTACACATATGCACTACAGAGGAAAAGGCTTTTTTATTTGAACATACTGCTAGCCTCACATTTGAGGCCGTCGCAGGAGAGGGGCATCATATACACGAAAATAACACAGTGCAAGTATATGTGAACACAAAGGCAATCGTAGTCCAGCAAGGCAATATGCATTTTACAAACACTAAAGAAAATGACAAAACAGGAGCAAGTCGCATATTTCGGCAAACAAAACAACCACAGTAACGAAAATGCAGACAAGTTTTAAAGTTAGGAAGCAAGAAATGAAACAATAGCTACTGACGAATAATACTGTCGTGAGTAACGCACAATAAGGTTAGAAAAAAAACAATTTAGATAAAGTTAGGATGTCAAGGCAACTAAACATCCGCTGTAGAGACGCATAAAAGTTGGACAACAGTCTGAAGCACACTGAAGCCTCTGCCACCACAACTACCGTATGCAAGAAAACCAAAATTAAGCACACTGCTTCTCGTTGCTTTCTCTGCACTGTGGGCAGTACCACTGCTTTGTTTTAGGTGCTCGTGTTAGTCCAACACGAGATAAATGGAACCATTTGTATATGCAGGCTTCACTTTCGCAAGCAACCATTTTGCCAGTCTCTGGTCCATTGCAACAACAATGCACTTGTTCACGCATTGCAGTTGTTCCAACACTGTTCTTCTGCCTGGTGAAATACTTGGCATACAGTTCGGGGAGCACTGCGTTCACAAAAAACCTCTCTGAAATTGAGAAAATATTTCCACAGAAATATTCATCCAACTTGATGCGTTCGATGTGAACAAGACTCGGTGCCCAAACTACAAAATCACAATACTTCACTTGGCACACAGCCATCTGTGTCTAAACGTGATAATAATATGCGTGTGTTTTCTGAAGCTGCATGATTCCATTGACTTCAGTCAGGCACGTGTTTTCATCAGTGAATGCAGTTGCATTCATAAGCACGTATGGGCATTTGAACTCTGCCACACCTTTTCGGCAGCAGCTACATGAGACCAGAGCATCTGGTGTAGCCCCAGGAAAAGGGTACCTAGTGCTGAGGTGCAGGCCTGACTTAGACAGTTTCAAATTTTCATGTTTTGTGCTTTCACTACGTGCGTAAGCCGCTAAGGCATCCGCCTCATGACTCCTACCCCACATGATAGCTGGCACCTTCATAGTTTGGGCTTCTGGGTAGCAAATCTCTTTGATTAGGGACACACTAGGATTTGCTACTTTCGTGTGGCATGCTTTCTTCATAAAAGAAGCAGCTATTCTTCCTGCTCTGCGAAGGAACCGTTGTGGAGAGTCACTCTCCTGCTTCGTTAAAGACTCTACTTCCTTAACGGTGTCCTCTGAAATGCTGAAAATAGACATGAAATCCTTTGCTTTGTTCACGAGCACCTCGTAGCTGTCGCCTAACGCATCGTCAATGAAGAGATTTCTTAGGTGTGCTGCTGGCTTTTTAATTGGTTCCTGGAACACATCGCATCTATCCTCAAGCACAGAGAAAAGCGCTGGTACTGCACCATCTTTTCCGATGTCTTTATAAAGTGCACTCAACTCCTCTGCAGAAGTTTCTGGGATTTCCAACCTCCTCTTCTTCTGCTGGCCTTCAGCGCGTGTGCCATCGATCTGCTATTTGCGCCCCCTCGATGAAGTGAAGTTTATGTCTCTCAGCCGTTTAAACTGCACCTTTTCAACATAGGCTGGCAGCCAGATATTCTTTTTCTGGGTGCATGAAACTGAGTTTCTCATGCGCACTCCAGTTTCCGCAGCAAAGAGACAAGCTCCAACATGCGAGCACTTCCACCTGTACCTGCCATGCAGGTGCAATGAGCAACAAGCACAGTGCCATTTGTCTTGCATAATATCCAGGCTTTAAGTGGGTGGTCGCTGAGCCTTTGGGAATGGTTGACCTGCGAAAATATTATGAAGTTGTACATAACAGTGCACTTTTTTTTGTTTGCACAAAATGAGCATATGCACACCCCACAAAGTGGTCTCGGACAGAACAAGTTTCCAGTGCTCCGGCATTGTAAGTGGACAGGCATAGTTTATCTTCATTACTGCATTTTTGCAGTGAAATTTCTGCTAATCGCCATGCTCCGTTAATTTTCCTACTAGGACGTCTTGAAATTTTCCTCTCACTAAGTCTCGGACAGAACAAGTTTCCAGTGCTCCAGCATTGTAAGCGGACAGGGATAGTTTATCTTCATTACTGCATTTTTGAAGTGAAATTTCTACTAATCGCCGTGCTCCGTAAATTTCCCTACACGGATGTTTTGAAGTTTTCCTCTCACTAAGCGCTGCCGCCATAGGCAGAAGCACGGTTTATTTTTCATTTGCATAAATTTCAACTGTCTTTTTTTTGCGTATGTTCACTGAGAGACATGCCAAAAAAGTTCCTTGAGCTTACTTCTCCGAGCAGAAGCACCTTTTCGTCTTGTAGGCGCACCGCAGATAGGCTTCTCACCCACCCGCTGGTGAAATAGTTATGCGCCTCTAATGATTTAAATGCTTTCATTTCTTCTAATGTCACAAAACTAGAGCAGTACACTAAATAGTTCACGATGTCCCCGCGAGTCACTTCAGGGAACACACCAGCCTCCATCGTTGTATCAACACCCAGTCGCAGCGTGTACGGATCTCTACCGTCGCACATTTGCACTTTTTCTTCATAGCGTACGCCCGCCGATCCAACAAGTTCAGAGACATAGCTCGCATTGAACGGCTCATTCCTCTGAGGAGGAGGCGTCGCGTCCGGATATGTAGGAATAGTCCAAAGCGTCTCGGGAGCGGTCCGGTGTCACGGGTCTACGGAGCGGACGCATGCGGACGGAGGAATGGTTCGGCAGCATGGCCGCAAGCGCCTCATATGGCCGGAAGTGACGACACGTGCAAGGTAAAAGGTAAAATGCGCGCGGTCCCTTCACTGCCCCTCTGCAGCTCTAACCGTTTCTCCTACAACCTCTTCCCCCTTTCGTGAGAAAGGGCGAGAAAATACCTATTCGGCCCCCAATGCGTTTAATTTGTACGTTATCCTTTCAGATTTTTAGGAAGGGCGCGTGTCTTGTCCGGCTTCTTTCGGGCTCTTTTGCCAAGGATTTTGTTTTCTACCGTGAAAGGCCAATTCTTCTGGAAACGCTTTAAATTCATTTTCACTTTTCTGTGAAACCCCTGTTTTGAAATGTTGTTCATTGCGGACTACTGTGCAAAAGATATGGGCAGCCATTGGTCAATGCTTCCAACCTCTTCCACGCCCTTTCGCAACAGGCATCAAGGTACGTAGGGGCGCTGGTTCAATACAGAACGCCACGCGCGCCTTCTTGCTACGCCTTCGCGTCACTCCCTTCAGGCTGCGAGGCCCTGATTGGTGCGTCGTGCCGGCAGCAACACGTGGAGTCTGCTCGACAGCCAATAGGCCAGTGGCTGGGATCCAGCATCGTGAGACCGGATGCCGTCTGCGCACCGCGCCTATGGCTCAGTTTTCTTTGGGATGGCGCGCCGTGCATGCGCGTGCTATACACGTGACGGAAATGTACGTGTAACAGACCGGATTCCGGAACGTGATCGGTCCCAGAGAACAATCGGCTCCCGCATAGCGCCCGCGCCTGTCGGCCAGCGCGCTGTCGCTAGGGCTGCGACAACCGTCCTTCTGGGGGGTTTTCCATTGCTGGGCGCGGCTTCTCTCAATATATGGCGCTGTCAGGCTGCCGAGGCGCTCTACAGTTAGAAAAAATTTTTTTTAGAAAGCACTTCGTCGCTCTTAAAGATCAGAGAGCGGCTACGGCACACAGAAGGGGCACCGCTCAACGCCCTCACTCGCGGCAGAACAGTGCTAACCTTTCCGGAGAACAACGGCAAGGAAGGGGTCAAGGTTTAAAAATAATCGGACATGTAGAGGCTATATTTTTATATTGTCACAAAAGAAATGCGTATGAATTTTGCTTATCACTGGTTTTTCATATGAGAAGAGAAATTCCAGTCAAGTTAAGCGAAAAAACAATAATGAGAGAGAGGCGGTTTTGCACATCTTGTATTCTTTATTTTTTTCCGAGAAAATGCTATGGAAGAACGCTACTCTTTTTGAGTGGCACTTTTTGTTTCTGTCAACAGGAAGCGCGTGATGAAAAATGTATGAGACTAAGTATTCTTTTACAACATTTAAAGGGCGCCACATTCGCCAAAGGCGCAATTTGACGTTACTTTCCACCCTCAGTTCTATATTTTTGCGGTATGAGTAGAATTGTTTTCATCTTTTTGTGTCAGCTAAGAACTCTTTTAGAGCTCTAAAGCTCTTTGGGGGACTTGAAGTATTTCCGTCGTGCGAAGAAGCCTCAGGCTTAATGAAGTCAGCATTACCTAACTGGTTGGTCGGGCTGCGAGGTTCGTGAGCGCACCGTTTTTGAGTCGCTTACTTCTGTTGTCCAGAAGATGGGGAACCGATGCAGGAGTCGAATAAGAACCTCGCGAATGTCGTTAGGATCGGGTGAAGATCCGAAGTTTCGCGCCCATGAAGCGGAGCGAAAGCTTCAGACGGGAGCGGACCCTCCTCTGCACGCTCGCTATGCTGAGAAGGCGAGAAAACGGAGAGAGGATCAGGAAATTCGCGTACACGAAGCGCAGGGCACCGGATGCCGAAAACTGAAGAACGACGCTGGTGCCACACTGGCGATTCAGGGACAGTTCTAGGACAGCCCGTTCGGCTAGGCGTGCTTGTTTAACGGCAGAATCTCAAAGTTGATGGTAATTTCTGAGGTAAAGCTGTACGCTTATCGGCCTAATTTATCAGCAACACCAATGTGAGGCAGGGTTTAGCCAGCAGCTACATCTGAAATTCGCACCAGGTAATTTTTTTTGGTAATTCGCGCCTTTCGCTTTTTCTCCAAGGACGAAGCCAAAGCAATGGTTGTAGTGCTCTCCGTGAATGCATGTGCTCGCAGGGAAACCGTGGTAATGTGAAGAAAGTGGCGTATTCCAACCGGACGCACTGCCCAGCCCACCAAGGGGTATATATAGTGGGCGTATGGCGAGACTACCCTTCTTCCGCATGCATGCCCTCTTGCGAACGCTCGAGCGCTGTCTGCTGCGGATGTTATGTCGCCAGATGCCGATTGTGTCAAACGTTTGTCCTCATATCTTCTCTAGAAGTTCGTCAGTCCTGCGTTCATTGTTTACCCCAAAATGTCTAGCCTTATACCTTTCAGGACAAGCAGCGAAGCAAGTCTTTACTTTACCACCAGCCTCTTCATGTGATCTGAATCACACAGCAGTCGCTCGAGTGCTTCACTTCCTAGGGGTAGCCAGGAAGCTCGCATAAATGAGTTCCCCGGACAGTTTTTTCACCTCTATGAACACCCCACTACAAAACTGTTGTTTTCTGGTATCGTTGAGAGCTTACGTGAGGCAAGAGCTTCGACTGACCGCGATTATAATTTGTCGCGCACCTTTTGCTCCGTAAAATGCAAGAACACAGGTGATCGGCCGTCTCCAAAAACATTTCACAATAAAGAAATGAGTTTAGCTGCTGATAAATCCCTTGTATGAATGAATAGATAATTGAAATGCCTCCTATAGAAACTAAGCTACTGACGAAATGTCTAAGCAACGCCAGTCGCACTGTATTAGGCGGAGGATATATAATGATCGTAAAGAGAATAGTGTTCAGTGTAAAAAAAAGCCAAGAAAAAGTACGTGTTGAAGAAATTTGCAGCTTGTTGCCAAAATAAAAGGAAAGAGAGCTTGGGGTTTGGTTAATGTAATGGTGTTAATGGGGTGGAGCGGTAATGGTAGGTTCTCTCATGTCATGAATGGCAGTTTATGTCTCAAGAGAAAAGTAAACAACAGCTGTATCTTACCGGTACTCACCTACAGGGCAGAAACATGGAGGCTAACCAAAAGGTTTCAGCTTGAGTAAAGGACCACGCAGCGGGCTACGAAGATAAAAATGGTAGGTGTAACGTTAGGAGACTAGAAGTTGGCAGAGTGGGTGAGGAAACAGACGCGGGTTAATGACATCCTAGTTAAAATTAAGAGGCAGGGCATGTGTTGTGAAGGCAAGATAACAAGATAACCGCTCGTTCTTTAGGGTAATGGAGTGCATTCCAAGAGAAGGCAGGCGTAACACGGGCGGCAGAATGTTAGGTGGGTAGATCAGTTTAAGAAGTTTGCAGGGATACGGGGGCCGCACCTGGCAAATTGCAGGCGTATTAGCCTTTGCCCTGCAGTGGGCGTAGTCAGGCTCATGATGATGATGTTGAATGGTAGGCAGGCGCCTGAAAAAAATTTAAGCGTTTTGATGCAAGAAGCTTTTCCGTGTTACTCTCATCTTACTCTCGCTAATGATTTCAAGAAGTATACTTTGAAGAGTAAGCGGTAAACTAGGAAAATAAAATCAGCGAAAATAAAATACTGTATAATCACTCTAAAACAAACGGTCAATAAAACTTCGGTTACGGCTAGTTAGTGAATGGTATTCTTTAGGCGAAAAAGTAAACTGAAGGCACAGCGCACGAAAGACGGGACTGAGGCAGAGACAGAAGAGGAATTTCTTCTTCTAAATAAATTCTGTCCGAATAAGGCAAGAAAGGAAGCACTGCTCAGGTGTGAAAGGCTTGGCTTGGACAAGTTGGCGAACAGTGTGAAGAAAAGCACCGGCTTGAGCTTGCAATGCTTCTCTCAGCCAAAACCCGCAAGAAAGAATGTCCTTTCCATTCCATTATAACCGAAAAGAGTACTTGGCAACTTGCCCTCGGGTCCTACCTGAAAAACTGTTTTTTCGGAACTAACCATCAATAACCCTTTCCTTTTACGCCGCCCAGCAGCTGTGTCTGATTTTTTTCAGGAGAAACCTTTAAAAAATGTCAGCGCCTTGTCTGTTGACATCAAGGACATGTTCTACTCCGTCCCTCAAGACGCCGTGCACACCGCCGTGGGTAGAGCAATTGACTTGTACGGTGCCACCAAATTCCAAAACCACTGTGGAATTGAGGTTGCCAGCCTCCTTAATCTACTAGATCTATATCTGCGCTCGACGGTCGTGTCATTCAACGGCAGCTACTTTATCCAGAAGGAGGGCGTCTGTATAGGCTCGGGCCTCGCTCAATTCTTCAGTGACTGTCTACTAGCTTCCTTGGACCAAAAGCTACACCATGCCTTACTTCGATCCTCAGTGGTACGTGTGTTCCGATACGTTAATGACTTTCAGCTGATTTTCAGATTAAGAAGTGGCCACAGTGTTGCAAAGCAAGCCAGTATTATACTCACTTTATTCAGATCTAATCTAAAACCATTTCAACTAACGATGGAAGTTTCGGATCATGACGGCATACGCTTTCTGGACCCACAGATAATGGAGTGCGACGAAGGGGTATGCTGGCACTACGCACCCCGAGCACAAAAAGGGATTTTATCATACTCATCCTCTCATTCAAAAATAGTAAAACTAGGCGTCGTGACAGCAGCCCTAAAAAATGCCATTTCCAGGTCATGTTCTCATGAAATGCAATCTAGCTTCAGATGCCAGATCATGAGGCTGAAAATGGCGGCTTTCCAAACCACATCCTGCGTGCTGTAGCGGAGAAGATTGTTGCCTAATTCAGACAAAAACAACGAGTTTTCTTGTTGCAGATAACCGAAACTTCGCGGTGATACCTTATGTGCACAAGGTATTACATAGCCTGAAAAGAATTGTTGGAAAATCCGGGGTCAGAGTCCTCTTTTCTGCCCCAAACTGTAGTGCTTCTGTAAAACCGTCAACCGTGAAGGACCTCCACCTGCCGAATGTCAAAAAAGTCACGATTCATCATATGTGCAGTGCCGTAAAAATGTTCTGTATAAGAAAGAGTTATCCTGTGGGCGGTGCTATATTGTTCAAACAGGCCGTTGCCTCAATGATCACCTAATTGAACATAAACGCTCCCTAAAACCATCCCCCAAAAGCAATCTAGCTCTACACTGGCTTTCTTTTAAATGCACCCCTTTTTTAAGCGGTACTTCAATACTGTATAAAGATAAGGACCAACGTACACTGGAAATCGTTGAAGCTCTTTTAATTCACCGGGGTCTTGACAATTGCGTCAGCAAGCCTTCCGTCGCGCTAACACAAAAAGAAATTGACTATCTTAATAGTTGAGTACGCTAAGCTGCCATTGCGTGTTTGTTTTTTTTTTTTTTGACGATCATCACTGATGCTGCTGTATCTTTTGATTGTGCTCCTTTTCGCCTATTTATTGCGTGCGAACAGTAAACCCTTTTAGTCGCAAGTCAGCGCTGTGTTTGTCTCTGCCTTAGTCCCGTCTTTCGTGCGCTATGCCTTCAGTTAGAACAATGTGCCGACAAGCCCACACAAAAACCTTTCTGGAAAGGTAAGCCCAACCCCAAGGCGACCCGCAAAGGAGAGACAAGTAGAAGCGCTGCACTAACAACTGCTTTATTCCTCCTGTAGCAACGTATACATATAACCACTGGTCTTACATGTGCAAGCATAGGAAAAAAAAATACATATGTCGTTCCAGAGGAAGTTACCACAGCAGCCTGCACAAGAACTTATATGCGGCTATGTATAAAGACAAGGAAGTATCGCCGATACAGTCATCTGCTTTTCTTCTTTTGGTGATAAGCCTCGACGGCCACCCGCGCCTTTTGTTTTTACTTCTGCCGAAAATTGAAGTCTGATTGAGCCCTGGTGCACAACTGCGACCGTAATTAACGTAAGGCACATGATTTTTCTCCTTCGACAACACTGTTATTTTCTTTTTGCGCATGTTCCCAGAGTGTCTCGTTTAGTGAGCGCCCTGTGTGTCTGATATCTGTTTTTCCACGCGAAAGTTGGAGGTTGGAGGGCGTACACCCTCACTGAGTGAAAATGGGATGTAGGATATCTCGTGCCAGAATTGGCATAAACGTCAGCTTTCACCACATATGCGGGAGCACAGCTTAGCCAATTTATTTGGCGCAGAAAACAGCAGAGAGGCTCCATTGCTACCTGAAACTCTCTTGAGGCGATGAAAAACCTCGGGTAAGCTTCACGTCAAGCCGGCGCAGTAGCTTGGTGGTTATGGCGCTCGGGTTCTCACCCCAAAGACGCAGGTTCGATTCCGGCCGCGGAGGTCGCATTTCGATATAGGCGAAATGCTAGAACCGCGTGTACTGTGCAATGTCAGTGCACGGTAAAGTACCCCAGATGATGTAACTTTCCAAAGCCTTCCACTACGGCGCCCCTCATAGCCTGAGCCGCTTTGGGATGCCCCTTAAACCAAAACCAAAGGCAAACAGTTTCATGTACCACTGCCGCCCTCCGACTCGGCGATCTGCCTTTCCTGCTGGGTCAGGCCCTCGGAGACAGCTGACAACAGCTACATAAGAAAACCTGCTCCCACATACCAGCTTCTTAACAGCTTTCCAGTATATCTTCTCCGCACCCAACTTGCTAGTCGCGCTGAATTTTCATTTTCCACACATACGTCGCTCCTAATTCGTTGAGAACTACATATGGGCTCTGCTTGCCGCCTATTATTGTACAAATGAATTAAGCCAACGAGCCAGACAGTTGGCTTCCTTCATATGGATCTCATAAACGAGACACTCGATATTTTATTAAACGATATATGAGCGTAGATAAGTTGTAATAGGTAAGAATGCGGAAGCTTGGATGCAGTATAAGAGGAGCTGTCAACGGAAAGAAGAATTAAACGAAGGCCAAGCAATTGACTGTTGCGGGCAATACCTTCCGCCTCTCTTTCCCTGATTTGTTCACTACATTGCAAAGAATCTGCAATCAACTTCACTTCACTAAAGGACTGTGTCTAATGTTAAAGGGATGCTGAAAGGTTTCCCAAAAAAATTGAGTGAAGAGATGCACTTTACAGTTTTCCACCCTCGGAATTCGAATTTCTCATCGAAATTAGGCAAAGGAAAGCGCAACCCATTTTATTTTGGCGAAAAGTGCAGCAGCAGCCTCGGGCCAGCTCGCGCGCCTCGTTGCCGCCTGTGATTGGTTGAGCGCCTCGTGACGTAAACACTGGCGTTGGCTCGGAGAGCCCGGCTCGGTCGCCGCCGATGTAGTACATGAAGCGCGGCGCGCGGTGGTTCGGGCTGTTGGTTTGATGCTTATATCACGATATAACACATCGAAGATTACCAAGAGGATCTTGGCGTCATCCCCAACATGTACGAACCAATCGCAAAGAGCAAACCGCTCCAAGGAAGCAACGATGCAGGCGCAAGCGGTGCTTTTGGCTTGAACGAAAGCGAAGTGTCAGCATCTCCACGTGTTGGAAATGTCCATTGGTAAGCATACTTTTCTAGCCAAACTTCATTCAGTGATACAATAAATTAATTTTGAAGCGAGCAAATGTAGTATAGCACTGCCCCACGAAATTTTCCTAATGCAATGTAAGCGGATGCGACCGTCGGCATTGTTGTCTTGCCGCTTGTCGGTGCTGCCGCAAATCTGCTTGTAATCCACACAGGCCATTCACATGCGCAAGAAGTTATCAGGCTCTTTTTAGACGCAAATTTTATGCTGGCATCGCTTCATGGTCGCTGCGTGCAGGCTCGGTGCATAACACACGTGGAAAACAGAAGTTCGCGGCGCTTTGCGGCAGAACTCGTCGAGGTGACAAACGTGCGCCCTCCGTTCTGCGTGCCAAGATGGGATCTGGCAGTAAATTGAAATCCTTGTTTAGGCGAGTTGCTTCATACTGCAAGCCCTTGTAGGAATATCTCCATCCGTTTGCGGTCGCCTTTATCGCGCTGTTCTCAGATAAAGCGAGAAGTGATTTTTTTTCACTAACTCGATGGCCTCGTGCTGCAACCCAGCAGGCCGAATCGCAAGGCTGGCTGTAGCACACGTGGCGCATAATTATATATTATTATTAATGTATGAAGCCATGTTGCACTCGGCAATTTTTTACGACTACATGTGTTATTATAAATGTATTCCTGGCAGAACACTTTACTGGTATTTGCTGCATTAGAACTTCAACAGACTTGTGAGCCTTGTCATCACTTTTAGAAAAGTTCGATGCAGGGTTCTCAGCAGCATCTGCCAGTGGCATTCGACTTGTTGCACAGTCATGATTGTATTGCTGTTTGGTGTGCATTCTTGACTGTCTGGTGTGCAGCCTCCAGGTGTGATGTTATTTTCCATGCACTCTTGATTAGCACTATCGTCTGGTGTGCAGTCTTGATCTTGCAGCAGTTCGGCAAGAACCTGAAAGGCATAAGCCATATGATGTTATTGTTGCAAACAGAACAAAAGTGTGCTTCAGTATGAGTAAAATCTTCTGGTTTATTTCATAAACCATTTTGTTGATTGGCGAGCTCCGTGAAAAGTGAGATCATTTATTATATACCAGGTGTTTATTTAGAAGGTCCAAAATTTATTTTTAAAAACGGGTAACTAACATTGTATTAATTTTATCCCTGGGGCTATATTGGGGGATAAGGCAGACACCAGAAATAGGCAGAAGGCTTCCATTAGCTCACTAAAC
The DNA here is from genome assembly GCF_055824585.1 of Amblyomma mixtum. NCBI lineage: Eukaryota > Metazoa > Arthropoda > Arachnida > Ixodida > Ixodidae > Amblyomma > Amblyomma mixtum. Next base: position 247,382,417 of record NC_143014.1, read on the forward strand.
TGCATATCTTAATTAAATTTTTATTTTCATATTATGTTGTATTTGCAGATTTGGAGCACCTCCTATATATACTATAGCCAAGCAAAAAAGATCGCTTTAAAAACTTACACCCTGACAGGCAACTTCAAGCGCTAACACAGCGCTAGCGGCCGCGTCCGACGTAGATCGCTAAAAAAAAAGTGGACGCTTTGGGGCCAGACTGCAAGCGCCATGACTGCGCACATTTCGCGCTGAGGAGGCGGCTATCAGCCAGGCCCCAGGCGAAACCAAACTGAAAACGAAACGCCGCGCGCCCGTATACCAGAAACATCTGCAAACAGTTTTCTCGGCGCTCCGAGCACGAAGAAAAATGTGCCCCGTACTACTCCCTATGTTCTCGCCACTGAGGGCTACGCATGAATCCTAGAATATGTGAGCTCAAATGTAATTGATTAAAGATTCTGCATATAACGTCTTTTCACGTGCTCGCTTACCGAACGAAGTTCTCTGCTCACGCGCGGCGCGCAGTCTCCGGTTGTGAGGAGCACTTCGCGTCGCTCCACCTCTTGCAGTATTAGTAGCAGTTTAAGATTTTTATTCTTCCAAAAAATTTAGGGCCGAGCTCTGATATGAGTAATGCTGTACGAGATGCATGATGCATCTCATACAGCTAAGCACTTATATCAGATGCATAACAGCTAAGCACTTATTTTGTAAGCTGCAGTTTGCTGCCGTCCTGCCGTTCTCATTCCAGCGCCGTTCATCTCACTACTACCGAAAGTCTTGCATCCACGAAATTACGCGCCACACACTACACACAACACCGGTTCGCGCAGTCAAATTCTCATAGAGTTAATACACAAATACTTACCTTGAGCTTCCTCCTTTTCGCGAAAGCTGGCCTCGGTGGCGGTGACGAGCTCCTGTGCGCGAAGACAGACGGTATTGCGCCGGGTTTCAGTCGAGCTGACTTTGTTGACAGGCCCAATGAACGCATTATCGACAGGCTCTGGTTATAGTCTTCATCACGAAAGTGTTCAGAGCATAGCACTGTAGTCTTTGACGGCTTGAAATCCCTTCGCTTCACAGCAGCGACCCACCTCGCGGAAAGCTTCTTATTTTGCGCGAAATAATGAAAGACCACATCGTCGCGGCCGCTGGTGTTAGTGCAGCCGAAGGCTGCGCAGAACGCCGGTATGATGGTCCACCGCTTCACTCGATGCTGCAAACGTTTCTGTACGTCACCACAAACATAAAAACGCACAAATACACAAACACACGGCAGATCGAAGCAGCTTACGATGACACGCACGCAGAAACAAGCACGGTCGCGGAGGCTGCGAGGCGACGGAACACCAAGGTTTACGTCACCACCCCACGGTTTCCGGTTTCGGCTCGCATCGTCAGTGTCATCAGCAGCGCTCGGCGGACAGCGGGGGGCGGAGCTACCGCGCAATTTTAAACGGCGATTTACGTCGCTCCTAAGTGATTAATCTGCAAGAAAATTTCACCCGCATGATTTTTAAGGTTCCCACATCCATACGTGAGCATCTTAATGAATTCAAAAATCTCTTCAGCTTACCTTTAACAAACACGCGTATGTCTGGCTCAAAATGACACTCTGCATTCACAAATTTAAATCCAACTTGCTTTTTGTGCCTTCTACAAACGGTGCCCTTCATGCTGCTAGCGTGAGTTTACGGGTGGTGTTTCCTGCCATGGTCCCATTGTTGCAGCACTCATGAGCATGCGAATTACTCCGGAAAAGAATAAATTCTTGACCCGCACTAATGAATGTGCTGTTTGTCAAGTTTTCGCCTAATACACTTGTCGGCTGCTATACCCACTTGACAGCATGTAATAATCCGTGTTTTTATCCTGCTTCATTGACTCGTCTCAGCTGATTTCCCACATGTAAGTGCATAGTCCAAATTATCAATCAGAAGCAAATAGTGCCAGTGGACCCCAGCTGCACTCATTTGGCTGCATTTGCACATGACGTGCGCTGGGTCCTTTCTGCAGTTTCAACGGATATAATAAATTTTTTGTGTCGTGTTGAGAGGGTCTGTGTCAACTGAGAGTGGCATAAAATATGCCAGTACAGAAAGGTAATAATCTACCAAAGAGGCGACTAGAGACGCAATCGCGAAAAAGAAAACAACCTCATAATCCAGTTGAAAAACATCCGTGTTCGTGCTGCATTTTTACGTCACTTAAGGCAAAAATAACTACTCCGACCTGCAGACAACTCCACGGGCTGCCAGGATTCAGGCGTTTGAGCATCTGTGCAAGCTACGCTGCCATTTTACACCCCGAACTATAAAGGCGGTGTTGTTGATAACGCCTTTAACATCAGTCAAGTTCTCAACATTAAACATTTGTAGTATAAAAATATATTTGAAGCCGCATGAGGCCCCTTGACTGAACATTGCACGAAGTAAATTTTTATCTCTACAACTCTAAATCGCAACTGGCGACCAAGGCACGAAAATGAGATGCATGTGCAGGAAGCGCCAGTAGAAGGGGAGAGATTATCCGTATCAAAGCAATGATTATTCCATCAGTACCAATGAAAAGCACACCTCTTTCTTTGTTCTAAATAACTCTCCTCGGCGCGGATAATAACCAAGAAACCTTATAGACTTCAGTGAAGAAGTTATTGGGGATACCTGCACGTTCTCATGTTGTGTATTTTTGGCACGCAATTGCAACCGCCTGTCTACGTTCAAGTGGTATAAGGCCACCCACAGATCTTAGCTCTATGGAACAATTTTAGGAGCTCACCTTGATTGCATTTAATGTGGTGTCGGTGCCCTGTCGCCCGGTTTGTGCACTGCTCGTCCCTCTGGCTGCAATCCGCCTTCTGCGTCGGTATGCGCCACGTCATGTTCACAGGGTCCTGAGAACAAAAGATATGCCGAGCAGCAGAGGCAGCAGTCAGGGCATGGTGTGAAAGAAGACGCGCCGTCGCCGATTCCCTTTTCTACCTCGGTGTTGGGCGGCTGAGGCGTCCGCAATTCGACGGGGTGACGCGCAACCAATGGTTTCAAGTGACGGTGTCTAAGAACGCAAAATCATCCGCCCTAGACAATCAACAGAATCGCATGTCACGCTATTGCTAAGGCAGGGACGTTCGTGCTTGTGATCAACGCAAATACGGAGCCGAGCACGTGTCAGTACAGTCCTTATTCATAACCTGTAGAGGTGTGCTTATATCATGGTTAGCCAATTACTGACAATGAAACGGTCCAGGTCAAATTAAGACAGTTCAGACTTGAAAGCGACTGACAAACTTGAATTCTGTTGCATTGTGCATCATGTTTTCATGAAAAAAAAACGCCTTTGGAACGCAGCCAGGTGAGGATAAGAGATGTATAACTCTATTAAATAGTAAAGTAAGAAGGGAATTAAAGGTTGGAACAGCAAAACAGGGAGATGCACGCCAGAAGGGTCCTGCTTCTCCAAGCGGCCACCAAGCGATAACATGTTTTTTGCGCAAGGTGAGGTTTTGGTAATGTGGCGAACTTGCGACTGTGTTTGGCTCAGTTCCGTTTGTGTGTGGATGAGCATAAAGAGGCTTATCCAGAAGAAAGGCCAAAATAAGGGTATTAAAGAGATGTGGAGTATACCTACAAGCTTTCGATAATCTAAGCTTCCGCCACATCGAACAAAAATTTGCTAAACCTACTAGCAGTTAACGCGAAAACACTTTTCATAATAAGGGAGTATTTGCACAATACGATACACTCAAGCGCCGTTATACTGCATCAAAGGAAATCTTCATAGCTTCCTCAGAAACTTCGTAGTTAAAGAAAAAGAAACTTTCCTAATGCGCCCTTGTTCCTTCATTACTAATCTACACCACCCTAGGGAATTCCCATAAACATGAGAGCTAGGATTCTATGTGTCAGTGCTGCATCTCATGAGGGGAAATATGCCACGAAAAGCTGGTGCATTGTGTTGTAGGCCTGCACCTGAATTCACCATTTCGAAAACCTTGTCGTTCAAGTAGTAGGCCTTCCACTAATCCGCGGATTTTATTCACGTAATTAGTACATTAATCTGTAAGAGGAAACAGCGTAATGTAGAACAAGGGAGTGATTTGTACAGAGGTGAAAATTTCTTCCGAGTGCTTGAAATTACAGCAGATAAGACAACAGGCTGTAGATATGCAGGACAAGGACGGAGGAGACATCGTTTAAACGAAAGAAACTTCCACCCTGGGAATGAATGCTGCTTGACCTCAAACGTGCCGAAACTTGAGAACTGTGATGAAACCGTACTAGTTCATTAGGAGGGTGGCACTTAAAGAATTCAAAAAAATAATTGACCGATAAGATTATTGTACCTTCCTAACAATATATGCGCGAACGCTGAACGAATCAGAGAAGCCTTAGACTTCAATCAGCAAGAACAACGAGATTTTTAAAAAAAGCATTTGATAACAGACTATTTTCGCCCCATCAGTCAACTGATCAGAAATTACCGAAATGTTCTCTAACATGGCTTTCATATAAAGCATTAATCATTGTAGCCTATCTCCTTGATATATGTAAACGTGAAACGGACTGGAGGAGCTTCGTAGGCTACTAGCTGGCGGAAGCTGCCCACTTGTACTGGCCAGGTACTTGTACTGCAGAACATGACTTGGTTGCTTTCCCGACTCCACGAGCTTCGGCATCTTTTCTCAGCTGGCCAGTATGCTCGGTTTCCTTCGCCGCTTTGGGGCTTTACGTGCAGGCGCGTGGAGGCAATCGTTTTTCTTTTAATTTTTGGCAAAGCTGTCTCCATTCTCGCTGCTGTCGTTCTTTGACTGACTGCAGAAAATTTTCGGTTCTCAGAACAAACGGCTGAAAGTTGAAGAAGGCGAAGATTTGGAATACATGCAGGAAGCTGGAATTATTTAAAACACTCAGCACGTGTGGTTGCGCAGATGACGCAGTGGTCAAATGTGGCGGCAAAACAAAGCTTCCTTTCTTGCGCCGCCGTTGATTCCAGCGCATACTCAAGTATAAAGTATGAAGAATCTTATACCGAAATTTTACACTGAATGTTTCCTCGAAGGATTAGCAGCATCACGTCAAGTGGCCAGATGTAATTGGCCCCGTTACCGGAATGAGATCACGGGTTATCACGTGACCAGCGCCGGCAAGTTGCCTGTTGAGATCGTTGTGCTGGCTAAGTTACCACAAAGTCTATAGGTTTTAGCGATTAGGGAAATACAGGAAGCAATACAGCGACAGCACAGCCATACCCAACAATTCTGGACAAAATCATTTTTAAAAGAAAAAAAGTATTGTGCGAAATTTTTTATATATCGTAAGATTTCACAATAACAATCAATACCTCCCCAGATCTGCCATTGGCAGGCGTGCATTTTTTTGCTACTAATGTGTTTGCTATCGTAAGAAGCGTTTCCTATTGGTTTTCTATGGCAGTCTTAGCTGCCGGATGCGAGCGATTTTAGAACTTTACGAGAAGGATTTTGGGACACATCTTAAGAATGGACCATTACCTTCAATATTTCTGTAACACTGCCTTACAATTTTCAAATATTCAAAATTTTTGTGCAAGAATGTTGGATACAGAGAGGCTCAATGAGTTCAGCTCGCTGCGCAGCAGAGCGTAAACACTTGAAAAATTTTTTTCTGGTGTATAGCATACTGAGGGAAAGCTTCAGAATGTTTCTAGTAAGTTATTCATGTCATGCTTCTGGTTCGCCTCGACACCGGGTCGATCTCCGCCTTAGCCTTTTTTGGAAGAAAGGGAGCTGAACGTAAAGTATTTCATGCTTCACGGGATTTCATTCGGTAGAAACATCGGTAATCACGCGAGCATTCCGCATTCATGCTGTAGAAGAGACGCGTAATGGGGCCAGCAAGTATTTGCGTTGTAATAAAGTTACTGCTGTCTCTGTACGTATCTATACGTCTGCACAGAACGATCGTAGCTCTGCACCGGAAAAGTTCTTAAATACAAGTCAGGAAGGGTGACGGATTCTCGCCACGACTATTAATCGCATGCTTTGAAGTGGTATTCAGAATTGTTGGAGCGACAAAATATGGGGATTAATGTAACGGGCGAAAACCTGAGTAACATTTGATTTAGTGATACCATTCTCCTCCTTAGAAAGTTAGGGAAAGAATTACAGCGCGTAAAAGATTACAACTTGATGTGTTATCGACGATTCAGAAAAATTTTGACTCAGAACTTCGCATTTATGGACGCGTAGACACTTCTGTGGTTAGTTTCAGCCCGATGTTGCAGAAATCGCCTTCTGGGAGTTTGGTCACATCCTAGTCCTCCTTTTTTGCGCTAGTTTGCAGTCACTGTATGAACTTCATCAAAAGTTCCCCGACGTTGTTCGAGTTACCGCCAGTGAGGACACCACGCTTTCTAAGCGCCGCCGCGCTTCCGCGAGGCGATGCCGGACTTCGTGGATGAAAAATTGCCAATGAATTTCTCAAGTTTTCACCTGCCGTTATGCAGAACATGTATCGACATCCACCCTGCCACGCAATGCATAGTTTGTCCTTTTAAAGACAGCCCCTGAAAGAGAATTGTCAGGGCGGACTCAACGCCACCGCACTGATTACGCCGCGTACATACGTTCTCTTTTCGAACATTGCATGGTGTCCTTCTTTACAGTTTAGGAAAAGTAAAGGGAGAGCAACGGGTCATTTGAAGCGCAGTGGATTTGAAAATAGAGACGGCGGTTGTTGCGCCTGCTTCCGGTTTATTACGAGACACAAAGAGCGAAAAAAAAGAGAGAAAATAAGTTCAGAGGAAGCGCACTAAAAGTACCGACCCGCTAAGTCGTCGCTAGGTAAACTAAATACAGCAGCCCTCCAACTATGTTGATGTAGTGACAAGTGATGTGGAAAGATAGCTGGCGTTGATATTTTATTTGTTTTACTGCTTTTACTACTGCCCATGGCCCACCTATAATTCTGTGCTTCTGTCTGCAACAAGCAATCATCGAGTTAAAAAAAATCCCCAGACTCATCGAAACTTTACTTTACGGCTGCGGTCTGAGACCTTAAATGCCTTCGAACGTATATGTTCTACAACGGGGCTTGATCGTTTGACCTATAAATTTCAGATATGGATTGTACATGGCACTAACACAGGAGAGCTACTCGTGCGTGGTGTTTCTAAGTTCGAGCCGCACAATTCCTTTGAAATTTTCAGCTAGTCGGTGAATGAGGCAGGCTAAACAACTCAAGGTTTCTCATCGGTCTGGTGGCAAATTTTTTCGTATTTGTGTGGCTTGCCTCGCAGACGGCACTCTTTCCTCTCATTTTAGTAATTTCGTAGATTGCGCGCTCTCTGCAGGTTATCGAGTGCAGCTCTCGATGCGTTAACCTGTGCCGCAAAATATCTCATTTTTTCTGAAAAAATAAAATTGCGATGTGTTGTACCAAAACTTGTGTTGAACCGTGTCCTGAACCAGTTTAAAAGGGATCCTTCGAATCGTTCTAGTTCGGGTTTTCATTCAATATGGCGAAAAACAAAAGGCTTGGTTCAGTATTGATTGCCGGAAAAAATACGGGCTTATTTGCGGTTTAGGGCTCGATTTGGTCCTAGTTGGACACCCTGTTCGCATACAATGCAGCTTTCCAGAGCTGAGTTTAAAGTATTCCGTCTAACTCTTGGTGCTTGACTATCGAATCTTTTTCACCTGAAGCCTTGAGGGGCCGGCCACAAATAGTGACCAATCCCGGCAAGGCCCCAGGATAGACACCCAATTAGCACGGCGCCTCGGCCTCACATAGGGCACGCGAAGTAGATGTGGATCTTCCTTTAGAGAGGACGTATAAAAAATTTCGCTGGCTAGAGTTCAACGCCCAATCCATGAAAGAAAGTGCCTTGGAGGGGTGCACGGTGTTGTAGCATGGCGATATTGATTGTCTGGGGCGCCTGTGAAGGCGTGGTTCGCGAGCGATTTCGGATAAAAGAAAAAAAACGGGTTTATAGAACGTTTCTTGGAAAATGTTTTGGGGGCCACCGGATTGTTAAAAAATGTCGACCTTTAAAAAATTTGCCCTTTCAAAATTGGAAATGCCAGCGGGATAAACACCGGGTAATTCCAGTAGACCGAGAGGCACCTTCTTCTGATGATGGGGCAAGTGGGCAAAACGGAAGGTTTAGCATTGAGATCGCTTCACGCTGATGGCGAATAGCCGATGTGTAGCGAGCGTTTGATGCTTCCAATCTCTTTTGCGTCCCTTCCCAACGGGCACCAAGCGTTGTCGGGGCGTTGGTGCGATACAGTATACCACGCATGGCTTCTTGCTTCGCCTACGCATCACTCTCCTTGTGCTGCGACCCTCTGATTGGCGCGTCTTCTCAGGCAGCAACATGCCGAGGCTGAACGGGCACTAGTAGGATAGCGGCTGGAATCCTCCATTGAGAGACGGGATGACTACGGATGACGTCCGCGCGGCGTACCTTGCCTCGGTTTGCTCATTCATTCATTCATTCATTGTACTCTTAAAGGCCCTTTTCGGGCATGGCATAAGGGGGGGAACAGTTGAAATACAAAGTAATGAGAATAACAATGTTAATACAGTAAAATACAACACAATGCAATGCAAGAAGAAAAAAAAGAAAAACAAAAAAAAAGAACTGGAATACACTGTGAAATGTTAAGATGCAGTTCTAATCAATACATGGTGGCAGATAGGCTAAAGGAGGGAATAGTAACAAGAAAAACAAATGGTAAAAATCAAAGCATGAGGTTGTTTTTTCATTTTCTGTGATGTTCGATTAGTGCTTCTCTAAATTTACTAGCGTCACGCTTGTTTACAATGTGGTCTGGTAACTGGTTCCAATTTTCTATTGCTGTAGGTAGAAATGATTTATTGAAGGCTATTGTAGAACCATGTAAACGGTGAACACTCAGGGAATTGAGGAGGCGACGCGATGTTCTGGTGGGAGGTAGGAGTAATGAGTCGCGGAGGTGAGGAAAGTTGTAATACACTTTATGAAAAAGGCAAAGTCTTGAGATTTTTCGACGGTTCTCAAGTGGTAGAAGGTTGAGTGTTGATTTAATCCTGGTGATGCTGTGGTATCTGCCATAATTTGAGGTGATGTAACGTGCTGCGCGGTTAAGAATAGCTTATAGGGTGTTAATTAAGTATGCTTAATGAGGGTTCCATATAGAAGATGCATATTCAAGTTTACTACGGATCAAGGTTTCATATGCTAATTTACGGACAGAAGGAGGAGCCAAGTATAACGATCGTCTGATGAAGCCGAGTGATTTTGATGAATTGGCTGCTAATTTCAAGATGTGTTCGGACCAGGTTAAATTGCTGGAAGTGGTGACTCCGAGGTATTGGTAGGATTGCACGTTTGTTACTGTGTTTAAAAGCAATGAATAAGCGTAATTGAGGTTGGAATGTTTGCTAGATACTTGCATGTATTGGCATTTTGAGATGTTTAGCGATATAAGCCACTCAGAGCACCATCGTTCAATTATGTTCAAGTCGTTCTGGAGTAATAATTCGTCCCTGTTAGCAGCAATGCGGCGATAAAGAATGAAATCATCTGCAAAGAGGCGAATTGTGGAAGAAATACCAGAGGTAATATCATTAATGAAGATGAGAAAAAGAAGAGGGCCAAGGACCGACCCTTGTGGTACACCAGACAGCACTTTAGTAGGACCTGAACAATGATTGTCTATTACCGTGTACTGAGAACGATCTATTAGAAAACAGTGTATCCATGCTACAATTAGAGGGTCAATGGACAGACCGGAAAGTTTAGACATGAGACGATGGTGGGGTACGCAATCGAAAGCCTTAGAAAAGTCTAAAAAAATGATGTCAGTTTGGAATGAAGAGTCCAGATTTAAGTGCAGATCAGTAGTCATTTCAAAAAGCTTAGTTTCGCAGGAGAGACCGGAGCGGAAACTATGCTGTTTAGTGAAAAAGAAAGAGTTATGATCGAGATGCGATGCGACTTGTGAGTATATTATGTGTACGAGAAGTTTACAGGCAATGCATGTCAAGGAAATGGGGCGATAATTGGATGGGTCTGAAGGTTGCCAGCCTTAAACACCGGCACAACTTTACTTATTTTCCAATCTTTAGGTAGTTCACCCGTTGATATAGACTGTTCAAAGATTACTTTCAGGAATTTACTGGAAATGTCCTTAGTACTTTTAAGTAATTTCGCGGGCATTCCATCAGGCCGAGGTGCGCTCGATGTTTTAATGTTGTCAATTAATTTTGTAATACCATCTGTTGTAATGCAAACTGGGGGCATCTGAGAAAAATTTGAATCTGGAAATGGTGGTATGTTCAAGGGAGGTTCGTGGGTGAAAACTGATGAAAAATATGAATTCATGACGTGTGAACGGTGTTCAGTGGGAAAGGATGATCCATCTTGGTTAACCAAGGTGATGCTTTGTGAACGACTGGTGCCTGGTGTCAGTAAGGTCCAAAACTTCTTCAGGTTTGTGTGCATAATATTCATCAGGTCCTGGTGGAAGAATTTTTTTTAGTGCTCCGTAACAAACCTGTATATTGGTGAACACATGGAAAGTATTTTTCCATTTTGAAGGAAAATTAGAATTTTTGGCCTCACGGTAAAGGCGTTTTTTCTTTGTGATAGTCTTCTTAGCGCGCTAGTGTACCACGGTCTTCGAGCATCACCACGTATACGAATGAGGGGAACGTACGTGTCAACGAGTGATAATAGTTTGTTTTTATAAAGTAGCCAGTTTTGGTTTGGTTTATTCGTTTATTGGGGTTTAATGTCCCAAAGCGACTGAGGCTATGAGAGACGCCGTAGCGAAGGGCTCCGGAAATTTCGACCACCTGGGGTTCTTTAACGTGCACTGACATCGCACAGTACACGGGCCTCTAGAATTTCGCCTTCAAGAAATTCAGCCGCCGCGGCCAGGATCGAACCCGCGTCTTTCGGGTCAGCAGCCGAGCGCCGTAACCACTGAGCCACCGCGGCGGGGTAAAGTAGCCAGTTTTCCTCCACTGTTCGACTACATGGCGATAATAGGAAGTGCGAAAAGAACTGGCTCAGCTCGATGTTGATCTTAGCGAAATCGGCTTTCTTGTAACTGCGGACGTATTTTATGGAAGGTTCACTGACGGGAATTGAAATCGAGAGATCGAAAAGTAACATTTTATGATCACTCAGGAAATCAACACATGACAATGGCTGGATGAGTTCGGGATCTGAGGCAAAGATAAGGTCAAGAATGTTTTTGCCACGAGTTGCTGTTTTAACTGTTTGGGTATGGTTAAATGAGAGAGTCATATCAAGAAATTCGTTTGACTGATGAGAAGGTGCATGCAGATGATTCCATTCAATGTCTGGGAAATTGAAATCCCAACAAACCACGTGTTCAGCGTTTGGAAAGAGGGAATGCAAGTTCAAACGGACACTGTTAAGCTCGTCAAGAAAACAGCGATCACAATCAGGCGCGTGGTAGCAAGCAGTAATAATGACTGTAATTGACGGTAGGGATATTCGGACACACATTATTTCGTGGCTGCAATTAAGTTTGACAGGAAATGAGGGTATACTAGATTTTATAAAAACAAGCACTCCGCCTCCCCTGCGCCCCTCTCTGTCAAGCCTATGAATGGTGAACACTTTGTCATCATGAAGTAGCTCGCGGTTTTCGATGTCAGAACTTAGCCATGATTCAGTAAAAATGGCGATGTCGGTGTTGTTATCATGCAGGAGGGATTCTATGCCTTCTCTTTTCTCTTTTTAACTGCGGATGTTTGCGAGCATAACAGCCATGTTCTTATAAGCAGGTTTTCTATTCCGACTTGTAGAATAGGGAGGACGAAGGGAAAGCGCAGGCGTAGCCGCCGGCGATAACCGCTATGTCTTGGTCTCTAAAACGGAATCAGACTCGGCATCCATCGTAGAAAAGCTGCTTTTCGTCCATGAGAAGTTTATCGAAGCGGATCTTGTACTTTCTACCATGCTCCTGAGCAAAACTGTACATTTTTTGACGGGCTAATTGGACACGTGCTGAGTAGTCTTCTCGAATTGAGTAGGCTGAATTTTTTTAGCTTTGGAGTAGCAGACAAAATATTTGTCTTATCTTTAAAGTTAGTAAATGCGGCAATAATGGGGCGGTTCTTTCCGGGTTTGAAACGGCCAAGTCTGTGAGCGCGTTCAATCGCATTCTCACTGATAGTTATGTCTAGTTCCTTTGAGCAGACAGAGATTGCATGCGACTCAGACTGTGTCCATGCTTCGTCACTGGCATCGGGAATTCCTAAGAACAGTAGGATTGATCGGCGAAGACGGTTTTCCGCGTCATCGCATTTGTCGTTCGGCCGTTTAACTTGCGCTGTCAGTTTTTGCACACAATATGAGTCTACATTGCTTGACTTCTGATTTTCTGCTTTTTCCAATGCGTCTACCCGCAAAGAAAGGCTGCGCACAATGTTATTGATGTCTGAGCTGAACCGATAAGTGTAAGTTCTGAGAGTACGGAATTTTGTGCGACTTCTAATCGGGCTATTGTCTCACTTGAAACAATTGCCTCAGCAATTGCTTCAAGTGAGACACCTGCGCCATTTTTGTCGGGTCCGGGATTGAGTTCCACATCACCAGACACGACAAGCCGTAAGTACACAGAACACGCATTGAGCGAGGTCCAGCATACATAACATAATAGACGACGGCAAAAATCACTCGTGCCTGGGGGGCACGACACCACGAGAAAGAACGGATCACTAGTGCGAACGCTAGCAGCGTGCGGAAAGTAACTGACCTGCATTGCAAAGGGCATGTTCATGACCGTATCCTCTGCGGCGTCGTGCCCCAACTGATTCCAAGGTGTCGGTGGCTTTTCCAGTACTCGAGTAACGCCTCCCGCGCAGATAGCGGGGTTAGGTTGCCAGACAGGTGGTTGGTAGAGTGCTGCAAATGGCGGGCGGGAAGTGGCCTCAGCTGCAGGATAATTCTTTGCCCGTAGGTTCCAAGCAGATCCGTTGCTGTGGTCAGCCGGAAAATCGCTGTCGCTGGCGTTGAAGACGAGCGTTATGCTCCATAGGATAGCCGTATCCTCTGCGGCGTCGTGCCCCAACTGATTCCAAGGTGTTGGTGACTTTTCTAGTAGTCGAGTAACGCCTCCCGCGCAGATAGCGGGGTTAGGTTGCCAGACAGGTGGTTGGTAGAGTGCTGCAAATGGCGGGCGGGAAGTGGCCTCAGCTGCAGGATAATTCTTTGCCCGTAGGTTCCAAGCAGATCCGTTGCTGTGGTCAGCCGGAAAATCGCTGTCGCTGGCGTTGAAGACGAGCGTTATGCTCCATAGGATAGCCGTATCCTCTGCGGCGTCGTGCCCCAACTGATTCCAAGGTGTTGGTGACTTTTCTAGTAGTCGAGTAACGCCTCCCGCGCAGATAGCGGGGTTAGGTTGCCAGACAGGTGGTTGGTAGAGTGCTGCAAATGGCGGGCGGGAAGTGGCCTCAGCTGCAGGATAATTCTTCGCCCGTAGGTTCCAAGCAGATCCGTTGGTGTGGTCAGCCGGGAAATCGCTGTCGCTGGCGTTGAAGACGAGCGTTATGCTCCGTAGGATAGCCTGCATTGCAAAGGGCATGTTCATGACCGTATCCTCTGCGGCGTCGTGCCGCAGCCTTAATCAAGCGGTAATCAAGCGGTAAAAAATATGCGACTATGCTACAGCAAGTTTAACCGGCGCAGGTTTCTTCGTTACTTAAAAAGGGCTGAGGGTGCAAGTAGCGTCAAATGTCCTCTTTCGCCGACGATGTGCCTTTTAATTGTCGTGAAAGAATGGTTAGTTCCATGTGTTTTTCTTCGCGCACTTTCTGTTCGCGCAAAATAAAAGTAACACTCAAAGAGAGTAGCGTTTCTGCGCAGCCATTTTCTGTGTAAAATTATAGAATACCCCATAAGCACGCTGCCTCTATTTTATTTTTGCCTTTTCGCTTAACTTGGCTAAAGTTTCTCTTTCCATATGAAAAATAAGTGACAAACAAAATGCATATGCAGTTCTTTTGTGACAATTAAAAATATAAGCCCGACATGTTCGATTAGTCTTAAATCTCGACACCACCTTGCTGTTGTTTTCCCGGATGGTAAACTCTGGTCGGTCACGAATAAGGGCGTAGAGCAGTGCTCGTTTTGTATGTCGTACGGCACTGCGGTCTTTAAGAGCGATGACATGCTTTCTGAAAGTCTTTTTTTTTTCTAATCGTAGAACCGGCCTCGACCGCCTGACATCGCCATGTCTTGAGAGAAAGCCGCGCTCAGCGACGGGAAAAACCCCAGAAGGACAGTCCCCGAGAAGGAACCCCAGCGGACGTCATCCATAGTCATCCGGTATTTCGGTGGAAGATTCCAGCCGCTATCCTACTGGTGGCCAATCAGTCTCGGCATGTTGCTGCCCGAGAAGACCCGCCAATCAGAGGCTCGCATCACAAGGAGCGTGATGCGCAGGCGTATAAAGAAGCCATGCGTGGTATGCTCTATCGCATCAACGCCCGAATAACGCTTGGTGCCTGCTGGGAAGGCACGCGAAAGAGATTGCGAAGCATTCAACCGCTTGGTACACATTGGTTATTCGCCACCAGCGTGAAGCGATCTCAGTACTAAACCTTATTCTTTTCCCCCTTCCCCCATCATCAGAAGAATGTGCTTCTCGGTCTGATGCAATCACCCGATCTTTTTTCCGGCTTGGATTTCCTGTTTTGAAAAGGCAAATTTTCTAAAGGTCGACATTTTTTAACAATCGGGCGGCCCTGCACCATTATCCAAGAAACGCTCTAAGCCGTATTTTTTTTCCATTCTATCTGAAATCATTCGCGAACGGCGCCTTTACAGCCGCCCCAAAGAACAAGTCTGGCCAGCCTACAACACCACCGTGCACCCCTCCAAGGCACTTTCTTTCATGGATTGGGCGCGGGGCTTCAGCCAGCGAAATTTCATATACGTCTTCTCTAATGGAAGGTCCACATCTACCTCGGGTGCCCTTCATGAGGTCGAGGGCGCCGTGCTAATTGGGTGTCTCTCCTGGGACCTTGCCGCGATTGGTCACAGCTTTGTGGCCGGCCTGCTCACGCCTTCAGGTGAAATAGATTCGACAATCAAGCACCAAGTGTTAAACGTAATAATTTAAATCCACCTCTAGAAAGCTGCATTGTATGCGAACAGGGTGTCGAACCGGGACAAAGCTTGAGCTCGAAACCGTAACTAAGCCCGTATTTTTGTCCGCAACCAATACTCAAACGAACGATTTGCTTTTCGCCATCTTGGAACTAAACCCGAACTAGACCTATTCAAAGCATAAACTCCTGACCGGTTCAGAAAACGGTTCAGCCCAGATTTTCGTACAACACATCGAATTTTTTTTTTCAGAACAAATAAGAGGTTGTGCATCAACTCAAAACTGAATATCGGCTACGAAGGCATATTGCTAGTGCCGGAACAATAAGCCAAAGTGAGGAATAAAATATGCCAAAATCTGAATGACCTATATTGCTCAGAACACGGGCCGAAATTTACCGAACAATGGATGGGAAGTATACGCCTAAGTATAGGTGAAAATATTGGAAGATATTTATAACGACTGCGCAGCTACTATAGTTCTCCATAAAGTCAGCAATAAAATTCCAATACGGAAAGGTGTCAGGCAGGGAGACACGATCTCGCCAATGCTATTCACCGCCTGCTTACAGGAGGTATTCCGGGGCGTGAAATGGGTAGAGTTGGTGATGAGAGTGAATGGAGAATACCTGAGTAATTTGCAATTCACTGATGACATTGCCTTGCTAAGCCACTCAGGACAAGAGCTACAAAGAATGATCTATGAGTTAGACAGGCAGAGCAGAATGGTGGGGCTAAAAATTAACATGCAGAAAACCAAAGTAATGTTCAATAGCGTAGCAAGGGAGCAGGAGTTCGCCGTTGATAGCGAGATGCTGGAAGTAGTAAGAGAATATGTCTACTTAGGGCAGGTAGTGACCGCCGATCCGGATCATGAGAGAGAAATAACTAGAAGAATAAGAATGGGGTGGAGCGCATATGGCAGGTTCTCTCAGATCATGAATGACAGTTTACCATTATCCTTCAGGAGAAAAGTATACAACAGCTGTATCTTACTGGTACTCACCTATGGGGCAGAAACGTGGAGGTTAACAAAGAGGGTTCAACTTAAGTTAAGGACAACGCAGCGAGCTATGGAAAGAAAAATGATACGTGTAACGTTAAGATATCGGAAGAGGGTGGAGTGGGTGAGGGAACAAACGCGGGTTAATGATATCCTAGTTGAAATCAAGAGGAAGAAATGGCCATGGGCAGGGTATGTAATGCGAAGGCAAGATGACCGCTGGACCTTAAGGGTAACGGAGTGGATTCCAAGAGAAGGCAAACGTAGCAGGGGACGGCAGAAAGTTAGGTGGGCGGATGAGATTAAGAACTTTGGGGGATACACTGGCCACAACTGGCAAAGGAAAACGTTAATTGGAGAGACATGGAAGAGGCCTTTGCCCTGCAGTGGGTGTAGTCAGGCTGATGATGATGATGATGATGATGATGATGATAGGCCTAACTTGCGTCCTAAACAAACCCTGGTAAGCAAATACAACGCGGAACGCTAAAATACGGGGCTCATTAGCCCAAGTGTCGATTTACGTTATCAAATAGTATTAATTATCATTAAGCTGAGCTTTACTCCCGTGAGTTCTCAGGTGGCCGAGATATGAAGATAAAGGAAAATATTTTTTCTATTCCGCGCCTGATGCATAGCGTGGAGCATCTGGAGCGCCGGGCAGCACATAAGCATTTGAGCAGTAAATCAGAAAATTGCCTTCACGATACGACAGCGCCATCTGCGCTGACAAGAACCGCCCTCAAAGGTGGAAAAATACCAGGTACTGTTCTCGCAGACATGGCGACAGCGTGCTGCGCAGTCGTATATAGTCACGGACTGTACGCGTGTGCATCGCTGTCTGGAAGAGATCGGTTTCTGCCATCCGGTCTGTCACCAGAAGCTTTCCTTTGTGAGTCTTGAGCGCGCGTTCGCCGCCGACCGTCCGGGTAGAAAACCGAGCCAGGCGCTGCGTGCAGTTCGTCATCCGGTCCCACGCTGGCCGACTCACGCCACCGGCGCTGCTCTGGGCTCCCATTGGCTGCCGAGCTGCCACGACGTGTTGCTGCCCGAGCCGGAGAACCAGACGACGGGTCTCAGAAAAGCGCAAATAAAGAATCGGTGACGCTGGCGCTCAAATAAGACCCGTGTTGCTTTTCGATGATCACCTTCAATATTTAGGGCTACCGATCTATCAATTTTTTTTTTCAACTTTGCGTTATGCAGAACCCACACGGCCTTGGCGGAGCTAGGATTATTAGAGTGCTCAGAGTTATGCGGGTGCTGGTTGACTTTTGTGGAACTAAGATCGCACTATGAACGAGTTATTAAAGAACTGGACATAGTTTACGCCAACAGCAAGTTTTTTTTTAACACTAAAGCGTACTTTGTTTATGGCATTGGTTACATCGCAGTCGCGTCCTGCGTGGTCCAAGCAGTAAGACAGAACGTGATCTACGTTGTACATGGACTGAACCCGGACGCCCGTACCTCTGCGCATGTAATAACAGGTGGCGTCGCGAAACCCGCTACCTGCTGCTCTGTGCAGGGGTCCACGCTCTGCTCGCTAAGCTGCCAGATATGTTGCCGCTATTAGTGTACGTCTTGGTGCGCCACTGATGCTGAGGAGAGCGGCGCGCAACGACGGAATATCCCCATAAGGGCAAGTGTTGCGCCCATAGCAGCAGCGCGTATTGGGGCAGACTCAGAGATAGTGTGCGAGGCGCTTGGTTTCTGAGAGCGATCGCATAATGCCATCCGGTCTGTCACCAGACGCTTTACGTCGCGCGTCTTGCGTACATGAATTCGTTGCCGACCGCGTTGGAAAAAACCGAGTTACGCGAGGAGCCCAGGCCGCCATCCGGTGTGACTGTTGTCAATGCGTGTTACCTTTTTTTCACTGCGCTGCCATTGGCTACCGCGTAATGTCGACGCTTTGCTGCCCGAGCCGAAGCACCAATCAGAGGATCGCGGCTCGAAGGGATTGAAGTGCAGAGGTAGCGAGAAGATATTGGAGAGTCTCCGGTAGTCGCAGCACAGTAGGCGTATACCGGACAACCTCCTCACCTGGCCACTGCGCATGCTGAGCAAGCATCCGATTGGTACGCTATAGGTCCACGCGACTATGTTGCCGCTGCATGCTAGAACTCTCCAATGCCCGAATACTGCTTATGGGTAGGAAAACTCCTTGGGTAAAAAAAAAAAACAAGATTCGTTGAAAGAATCTGTTTCAACTTCGCGTACACTGAGCTTCAGCCGTGCTAAGGTTGCATTAAATATTTAACCCTGTTCTTCACAGGTCAGCAACTGTGTTGTTTAATTAAGAGTTGCAGTGATTTAATTTCGAGAAATTGAAAACAGGCAGAAGTACACTTGTGCCTTGAGGGGGGTCTTACCGAAGCCGGTGCGAAGTGCGCAGCGGAAGCCCAAAATTGACGACGGGGGAGCTTAGAGTAGAACTTGAATCACTTGTTAGATGTATTACATACAGTTGGTCTCAAAACAAGAGAGCTCGAAAGTGCCTGTTAGAATCTGCAGGGCGTAGCCCATCACCAGGCAATGTTTGGAAGGCACTTAAAGTTGCAACCGGAACCTCAGCAGAGACAGTAAGTAAAATAATAAAAGATGGAATAGAGTTACAAGGTGCTGAACTAGCCAACGCCTTTAATACTTTTTTTCTGTCACTTGGCGACTTTAGCGAACCAACCGCTGACTTTTCTCTTATGAATGACCGAAATGAACAAACAATATTTTTAGAACCAGTCTCGGAAAGTGAAGCTGTTACTACATTTTTGGCAGTTAATAACAGCAAAGCAACTGAGGCCTGGGGCTTTCAGATAGAGCCTATAAAGTCTCTAATAAGAGAAATAGCCCCTTGGGTTACCCACATTTTCAATATATGCTTGTTGACTGGAATTTTCCCGCATGCCTTGCAAACAGCAAAGGTAACTATTATATTCATGAAAAGTGACAGGAATGATAGGTCAACTTATCGTCCTATATCGATTTTACCCATTTTTTCCAAAGGCCTGGAGAAAATAGTTCTGAAGAGCCTATCCTCATTTACTGATCGTCGTAACATTATATGTTCCGTCCAATATGGGTTTCGAAGGAACACGTCGACAGAGCTGGCACTTTTGGCTCAAAAGGAATTTATTTTGTCAAATTTCGAACGCAAAAATATAGTGCTTGGACTGTTTCTAGTTTTCTCAAAAGCGTTTGACCTCATAAATCACAATATTCTCATTAAAAAACTGGAGCATTATGGCATTAGGGGGAAAGCACAAGAATTAATCACATCTTATTTGCAACATAGATCTCAGTTTGTAGTAATAGGAGGACAAAATTCTGCAGTTCAATCAGTAAAAACAGGTGTCCCACAGGGCAGTATTCTGGGCCCATTTCTGTTTATCCTGTACATAAATGAAATAGTACGCCTTGACGAAAATGCCCACTATATAATCTATGCATATGACACTAGTTTATTTTTTTTCAGACAACTCATGTGAGACCTTAGCTAATCAAGCCAATAGCGCGCTGTCTAACATAAATACGTGGGCTAAAACAAACTGTTTAGCACTTAACCATCGCAAGACAAAAGCTGTACTATTTCACCCCCGCCACAAGCAAATCCAGTTGGCGCACATCGTGTTGAAATAGCAAAATTGAAATAGCAAAAACTTTTAAATCACTAGGTGTACACTTTTTTGCAGATATGACATGGGATGAACACGTCGGGTATATCGTAAATAAGTTGTCGAAGACTATTGGCATCATACGCCGCCACTGTTATTATTTCCCTACCTCAGTTAACGTCCTTTTATATAACTGTTTATTTTCCTACACATTTAAGCTTTGCCTTTTTAGTATGGTCCACAACAACACCACCAAACATTAGCAAATTGTTAATATTGCAGAAACGGGTCTTACGTCTGGTCTGCAATGTTCCGTACCACTCCCATACTGCGGACCTATTTAAAAAACACAATATCGTTCCTATTACGTCGCTGTACAATTACAAACTATCCCGCCTTTATCAACAGGGAATACTAAAGAATAATGATGCATTAACTAACCTAGCAGGATTGCAGACAAACACCACCACCTATAACGTACGTTATTTGGAACCCTGGAATGTCACCAAATGCCGGACTAAGTACGGGAAACAGATGTTGAAGTGCTCATTGCCGACGGTTTTAAATAATATTTTTATTGAAACAAATAATGACATTTCCGCGATTTCCTCACATAAATTGCGTACCTTGTTTTTATAACCTGTTTTCTTTTTCTTCCATTGGTTAGATGTTGACGTGTACGCCTTCGCCGCACGCTGCTGCGCTAGTGTGTATGCTGGGAGGTCAGGACTCCTCAAGCTGTTTTTTCAGCTTTTTACCCGCCCTCCTCGCAACATTCCTTTCTTGTTGCGGAATAAAAATTTCAGTTTCAACGTGTTGTAACCTGTTCTAGCGGACTCGAAAGTCATTAGCCTCGTGGGCTTCCAGCGTGCAATAGCGGGGCGACACGGAACTCACCCTTGGCCGAGCGCAGCGCAAAAGCGCATGTTTGGTTTTTGGTGGCGCAGGGTAAGAGCGTTGGCACAGGTATCTTGCGACCAGACGCCAAACTAAACAATTCACCCTTTGGTGAGGATGATGGACTAATGAAATGCGGGCGGACCCGCTATGTAGCAGGTCCGCCTTCTCCCGGAGCCGCTGAAAGATGATGTGGTTGAAGGGTTTGGCTGGGGCGTTGAGAGAAAGAGCGCAGGAGGGTTCGGATTGAATTTTTGCCCTTGGCAACGCGCATGGCTGAACTATTTACAGATGCGGTTGCGGCAAGCTCTTAACATTTGGAACGTTTAAAGGCAGCTTGGGGCCTCTGGATGTCATGGACAGGAGTGGCTTCAGAATGGCAACAGCTCGCGCCGATATGATACCCTTTATACTGAGCAGAGCTGCGACATACTCGCATAAACTTTAATGGAGAGCCTCCCTTATACAGCAAGATCATGCCGTGCCTTTCGCAGGCGATTCTGTTCCGGCTGGGGCAGATAACGTCGTCACATGCAACGGTGTCACGAGACGCTCGCCGTTGCACTCCCCCTGCCGTCGTGCGTGCGCATTAGCCGCCGACTTTGGCGAGATATCCGAGTCGCCGGTAAGGCCTCGTGGTCCTCCCTCCCACCAGGCCACATTGCCCTACTCATCGTCGCGGCCTTTCTTTCGTCTCGGCGCGTACCGACGCAACAAGGGGATCCCAACCAGTGCAACGCTTAGGGCACAGACCGGCCAACAGGGCGCCGACAACATATATATCCAATGTCCTTAAGGTAAGCACTGTGGGGGAGGTTTGTTTTCGAAAATGAACATCTCGATGAGCGACCCTGCTTCGGATGACTGGCTATTTTAACTCGACGGCCAAGGTTAGACTCTGCACGGGACTCTTATACGCATAGAACCTTCTCACCTCACCCCATAGAAACCTCTCATCCCCGTCACCAGCCTAATTCTGACTACTTCAGCTACTTTTTCCTTCCTGGGAATTTGTGCAACCGGGCGACCAAAATGCCAACAACGACCTACTCCGCCAACATTTACCTCATACTGCGTGAACTATTCGTAGGCGCATTATTGAACGAGATATCAACGTCCACTCAGGCTCAATAAATCTCTCTGCGGACAAGAATATTGGGTACTGAGACAGTGAGAAGCACTGTCTGCAGTCACAGACGATCCGTCATGCGACTTCCTGTGTGAAATTGGTTGATGGGATAGATGAAAGCTCCCAGCGCCTTGCTACTCTCAGCTGGCATCGTGATTCCAACCTATGCCCTTCGAGTCATTCGCCTGTTACGGCGAGTCACTGAGAGGTCCGTGCTGTGTCATAACGCAAGTAGTGCCGCCCATCTGGTCTCGCAATCGGTTTAAGCTCAGTGGGTCACACCCGACCTTTTCGGTCCACGTACGGGGGACGATTTAGCGGCTCGGCATGCAGCGACTCTTGAACCTGGATGATGCTGGCATTTCTTCTCATAAGAAAGTAACACCCCCAGAGTCGCACACGTGCACTTGTTCTCCATAACAAACATGGCAGCAGTCAAAGTGCAGTAACACAGTTACATTAATTCAATAATTTCAAAATAAATTGTGGTCTTACGTATCCTGCCCATTAAATTAATAAGGCAATGAATCAGTTTGGAGCAGTAAATTACCGCAAAAAGTATTATTACTTTTTAAGTTGTTTTTATTAAAATGAACAACGGCTCTTTATGTCGTAAAGCTACGCTATCTTGCTATCTGCTATCTTGCTATCTACTTAAGTTGTATGATACTATTATATTTCGTTTTCCAATGAATACATAGTAATTCATAAATAAAAAACTAGCCGCAGCGTACGATCCACGCCATAAAAAGGTGTAGAGGCAGCACCAACCTTAAGTCGCATCATGGAGTCAAATCAAACCTGGACGGAGCCGAGCACCGGAATTTGAACACAGTCCAAGGACTCTGCTTCTGAAATTTGTTCAATTTAATTTGATCAAAGTGAATTCAGTGTATCGCAGATCCTTGAAGGCTTGAAGACGTTACAGATATGAGTGGTAGTTACATATGAAAAAGCGCAATTTCAGAAAAATACAATGCGGAAAAGTACGGCAGAATTGTGTATTATGCGCTGATCAAAGCAGATGCAATTACTTTTTTAAACATGGTTCGGTCGGTTATTTCGCAAAGTGACCCCTTCGTTATATTTGATTGTTAGTGATATTTAGATTCGATAAAAAAAGACTAGATGCGGCTGTCAGAGACAGCTATGATTAGTACATGAGGGCGCCGGTTTAGAAAGCAATTTCTTCAAAGGTTAGTAGCGATGGCTGCTACGATATTCCAATTGTATACCCCATAATTTCTTACTAAAATAAATTTGACGTTTCTACGTTTCATTATGCAACGGTCCAGGACAACCCCGGGAGTAGTCATGGAAAAGAAGAAAAGAAATTATTGCGAAGTACATTTAAAAACAAAATTTCAATTTATTTGATTTTCTCCACTTCTTCACTTCTCCAATTAGGCTTTCTCACCTTAAGTTTTCTCCACTACATCATGCCTCATGGCTCGTCTAGCTTCAACAGTTATAATAATGGATTATTTTTTTGTTGAATGAGGCAAATCCGGAAACCGAAACAAAGTCCAGTTATGCTGCAATGGCAAGCACGTCCATCATCCTTTTGTGTAAAAACCATTGGAACGAAATGGGCCCGCAACAACTAACATGTGGGCAAATCCTACGTCAAATAAAACGTGAGGCAGAACCTGCTGTTGTATGGATAAAAATAAGCAAAATTCACTCGTAAGAGCCTTTTTCGTTAGCTTGACCTTAACAGAGTGGGCTGTTTTGAGCGTGGTTTCATTTATTCCGTCTTCAGCGCTACATTCTGATCGGCTGCGAAGGACACGAAGACATTGGCGAAAGATCTGAACCCTGCAGACGACGATAACGACGATGGGGTAACGATTAGCCTCGTCGCCGAAGAAGGAAGGATGCGTGTGTACTACACGGAACGCTAAAGCATTTAGTTGTACTAGTTGTTCCTGGCTTCCTAAATACTCTGCTAGCGATATGGCAGTCAGACAAGAAACGACAGGACAGCGGTTGTCTCGTTGCTTTGTATTGTGTTTCATTCTACCCTTTCGCTTACTAATCATTGATTTAGGATTCTGCAGCGAAGTTGAATATATATCTGATCTCATACACCCTCACATTGTTATTTTTTCGCTGTTGAAGTGTGAACAGAAGAATAGAAAGCTGTCATGTCAGAGCTCGTGACAGCTATCCTGCTGTCTCCTTCACTTGCTTGCGTTGGTGGACCACAGCAGTGCTCTTTACTGCACACAATGAATTGTTATGACTCGCTATTCTGCTGAATTCACAGGATATTCATTTTAAGCATTATTTTTATAAGAGAGCTGGAATTTTTCTGTAGAAATAAGGTATTCTGAACAAAACTAGGTTGAATCGGGCGAGCCACATCGAAAATATCCAAATCCAAAGTTTACAAACGCCTCAAATATTATGAGAATAAGAGAAGGTTGCAAGTGCGGACGAGCAAAATGGATGCGGCAAGGCCTATACAACAGATGTCTTGGAGGGGTTTTAGAAATTGCGAAGCTCATTTCAGACGGCAATAGACTGTTTATGTGCTCGGTGGAAAGGAATGCTGTGCTAACACCAGGACTGATGTGGAACCAGGCCATTTTCTGCAACGTATTTAGGAAACTTGCAACAAAGGGTAGGCATATACACTCGCGAGAATCCTCGCGAGACACCAGAGCGAGTGTTTAGTCATACGTTTTTTCTATTCCAGCTTTGATCTGGTCGTTCAACAGTATTTTCCCTTTTCTGTCACTGACGTTTCGTCTGTTAAGGACTAAGCATAACTATAATTACTGATTATTAACCTCTGTTGGAAGCTCCTCGCGACAGCAGCCGGACAAGTCTCACGGCGAGGGTTAGAGTCGAGAGGCCCGGCCGCTGCGGGAGTCATGCTGCACTCAAGTGATTCCAATCCGACGAGCGCACCCACTTTTTTCAAACCCTCTTGTTGACAGTCACTGGAGAGGCTTCTGTGCCTGCACGCGGAATCGCAATAAGGAAAGCGCTGAATACGTCAAGTGATGAACGTTGCGACCTTTGTGCCATTTCGGCTCACGAGACGCTATATGACCTGGCCATCAGACGGGTGGTTTACCATGCGGTCTTACGAGCTTTTAGGCAAAATACTTGAGTTTTCTCGACGCTTCCTTGAAGGCTGTCGGTGTAGATGGATGCGGTAGAGCGTGACTTAAGGCCTACCGACAAAAGTGTCCTGCAAAGTAAGAAATCCAGTGGGCGGGCATAAGTGTAGTTTAGCTAGGGGCGAAGGAATATGTTCTTTGCTCCCCACGCGCGCCAAGAGCAAGCACGTCTGGGGACCAAGCAGAATGCTGTCACTGCATCGAGAATGGCAGATCACGATCACAAAATGTAATTCCTCTAAAGAGCTTTTTAATTATTGTTAAACTGCATGACAAGAAGAACCTGAGTATAAAAACTTTTGGACAACCTTGGCCAATTGCCAAGCTAACGCAGAGTGCTATGGACTTAAAAATTTAGGTAATGATTTTTGCACTCGGTTCTAGTTATTTCAGCCTCTCAATCTGAAAAAAGCGGAAATCAGGCACGCTTTTCCGAGCCATTATTTACTAATCTTGAGTCTACGCTTTACGCGAGAATGGGGAAAAGCACGACATTCTGTTACTTTGCGCCTCGAAACTTTTAAACGTGCATTAAAATTACATTAATATTTTACTTTCGTCACCCACCACGTGCCTAGAGCAACTCATCTTATGGCTGACAAAATTGGTCGTTTCCGTGCTGAAAAAAGAATTGCGGGATGAGACTTGGCAAAGGAGACAGCAGCCGTAAATGAGCGATTTTCGTCAGGCCGCCCTTGTTCGGTACTGTGCAGGGCAACCGAAAAAATTGCCCTGAATTACGGAGCATTTATTTATGGCAATAAGTTATTCGTCTTAACTTTTGAAGCGTTTATCAGTGTTTGCTCCTCGTGTTCTTAAAGTGAAAATCTCTTAGCAGCAGGCTACACGTGGGGCAAAAAGTGAAGTCGTGGTTTTATGCGGGGCCTAAATTAAAGACATTTGTTTTGTGGCTCACTCCAAAACATTAACCTCGTTTTGTCGATCTCTGGGATTGTCCGAACGTACAAAAAAAACTGATGATTGGTGAAAAGAAGACAAGAAGGAAGTTCTGGAGAGCATCAAGAAGCGCCGGGGCAACGAAGCCTTTTGGGGCCCTAAAGACGCCCGCCACAAAACAGTAAAGAAAATGACGGAGCGGGAAAAACAGGAACTGCAGAGTGTTTCGTTGAAATCTAAGCGGTAGACTTTTTTCGGGAAATAATAATGTTTTCCCGCACAAATACATTCTGACAATACAACAATCTCTGTTCATTTTGACCTACAACCACGTCGAATAGCATCTGTTCACGTTCTGCGATCGAACCTAGTCGCACGTCCATTTCACTTAGAGGAAAGGGGATGGCTGCAGCTGCGACGGTGAAACAAAAAAAAAAGTTGCCAGGAAGGCAGGAAATTCAAAACGGTTGCGTAGATGGCCTATATACGCAAACCCTGGCTGTTGAACCGCCTGTAGGCTATAGCGGGTCATGGAGCAGAGCAGTTCCGGTTTCTGCCTGGCTACAGTGTTTATCATGTGGATTTGGGTGTCAAATAAAAAAAATCAAATCAAATCAAAATTTTATTCATCTGTATGCGTACACATTCATAAATTCTGATCTGCCTAACCACATTTTGCTTGTTGGCTGATCAGGCAGCGGGTGGAGAAATACCTCCATATGCATACATTACTTGTCTGAACACTCATGCTAACAGTCAGCAAAAAAATAAACAAAAAACAAACAAACAAAAAATTTGAACACAAAATTGCACATACGAAAGAACTCAAGCTATACACAGGGAAATACATTTGCACACCAATTTCTCATGTCAGTCATCATCGAACGTTTGTTTGGTTTGGTTCATGGGGTTTAACGTCCCAAAGCGACTCAGGCTATGATGGACGCCGTAGTGGAGGACTCCGGAAATTTCGACCACCTGGGGTTCTTTAACGTGCACTGACATCGCATAGTACACGGGCCTCAAGAATTTCTCCTCCAAAGAAATTCAACCGCCGCGGCCGGGATCGAACCCGCGTCTTTCGGGTCAGCAGCCGAGCACCATAACCACTGTGCCACCGCGGCTTTTTTTTTTCTTTACTGATGAGCCACCACGGCGGCCCCTGCCCTACGTTTGCTACTTGCAATACATAGATCATCAGGAATTTCATTAAATACTGCCGGTACATAATAACTGCGCATCTTTTTACCATAGTTTGTGTAAACCCGTGGCTTAAAAAAACGTTCCGTTTTTCTCAAGGTGACATCTTTTTTTTACGGCAGTCTTATATTCATTTGAATAATAATACTGTGTCAACACAACAAAGTGAAATAGTTGTCGAATTTGAAGGATGCCTAACTCATCGTATTTCTCTTTAATGTCTACCGAGTGTAGTTTTGTGCCGTACGATATAGTGTTCACTATTCTCTTTAGGATAACATTTAATGCTTCTTTCTTGTATTCGGAGCAGTTACCGTATAGAGTAATGCCGCACTTTAAAACAGGTTCTACTAATGCTGTATAGATCAGTCGCCTAAGATGGAGCGGAGCTTTACCACGAAGGTGATACTTCATAGCCGCAATGGCCCTTATCTTTCGAGAGAGGTAGACGATGTGGTCGCTCCATGTAAGGTGTCGGTCAAAGTGGATGCCCAGATACAGAACTGTTCGCTCTATTTGCATAGGTTTACAATTACACTGGTAACAATGGGATGTATGAAGATACAGTGGTTGGTTGAAAGCAACAATTTTATGAGGGTTTTTAAAGCATGTCAGTTTTGTTTTGCACAGGTTTAAAAAAATGAAATTTTGCGAGAACCAGTCAACGACTTCACTTATATCTGTTTGAAATGACTCCACGCCTGTACGATAATCAGTAGCTTCAAGCGCTAGCGCTGTGTCGTCAGCGTATTGAAAAACGTTTGACTTAAGCTTTAACAAACCCAAATCGGATACATATATGTTAAAAAGTAGTGGGCCAAGTGTACTTCCTTGAGGTAAACCGAATTTAACATTTTTTAAATCTCCGTGTGTATTATCAAGCATTACACACTGCGATCTACCTGTTAAATAATTGACAAAAAAGTTGTTAAAATGACCGCGGAACCCAAGTGAGCTTAATTTTTCGAGTAGTACTGTATGGTCTATTGTGTCAAATGCCTTAGTTAAGTCCAGGAATAAGGCTAACACGATGTGATTATGTTCTAGTGCATTGTAAACATAGTCAGAAAATTCTTCAAGAACTGTAGTCGTACTTCTATTCCTTGTGAAGCGAAACTGCGCAGCATTGTTTAAAGAGTATTTTTCACAGAATGATTCCATAACATATGCAACATGCTTTTGCATAATATGTGCTATTGATGAGAGTATTGCGATCGGCCTACAATTTGTAAAATCACCTTTCTTCCCGTGTTTGTAGATTGGTTTGACAACAGATATTTTATGTTCTTCGGGGATAGCACCAGTTTCGAATATACCATTCAATATGTTCATAAGCACTTCTTTCAAAGCGTCAAAGTTTCTGCAAAGATCTCTCAGACGAATGCCATCATACCCAGGTGGCTTGATCTGCTTCATTCTGCACATAATGCTCCATAGCTCGTCCACTGATATCAGTGGCAGATATGCAGTATGCACACATGCCCGCTTCGGTCGATGTGGTACAGGCCTACTGACAGCTATATTCCGCAACTTTTCTGTTGTGTGTATAAACACGTCATTAAATTTATCACGCAGCACTTTGACGTTCTCTTTTGGAAAATTCTTTTTTACTGCTTCATCAACTGAGGCCTTTTTCTGTCTACCCATCAGTTCATTGGCAATTTGCCACGTTTTCTTTCCGTCATGTTTGTTCAGTGAAAACTGTCGTGCGTAAAAGGATCTTTTCGCAAGTCGTATTTTCGCCGTTACCTGATTCCGCAATGCGCGATATTCATCTCTTCGAGCTTTATCTTCACGTTGCTTCCTACATTTTTGCCACGCTTTATCTTTCGCACAGCACAACTCTGCTATCTCATGAGTTATCTACTTCTGATCTGGTGTCCTTATTTTGATGTTAACAGATTTAGTTGACTGTGCATAGACGTTGTGAAAGATTTCAATAGTTTTGCTATATAAGCTGATATGATCTAAATCTAAAAAGGAACTCCAGTTAAGATTGCGAATTAATTGGTCTACTTTTCTGTTATCTAGAACAGAACCTGTAATAATACCTCCATCAGTTGTATGATCCTCAGAGAGAATTGAAACCGTCACAAAGTAATGGTCAGCTAGTTTTCGCTTGATAACTCTAGAAACACTCATTGTTTATACACAAACATTTTTTATACACCCATGAATGTATGTTTTGGAGAATTCTTTGCAATATTGAGTAAAATAATCTTTTAGTAGCGCGTCTCATTCTTCCCCACATGTTGGGACAAAATTCAACATTATAAATTTTGTAATATAAAATTTTACTGTGTCCTGCCTCTGCTAATGGCAGAGTGGCAGCGAATGATTCTGGTATATTTGCTTGTCGCTGTTTGGGAATGAGAAAAAGAAAGCAATGATTGGTCCGCGTTTTGTCCCACCATCCCCTCTATGTGAGGTATGCCTGCGCTCCTCGCAAAATGTTATTTAGTCTACCGTCTGACTGCGGTGCTCAGACGAACATAGGATGACAGAGGTGCACTGAATGCCACTTCACGTAAATGCGTGCATTTCGCGAAAACAAAAGCAATTGCGGAAGCGAGGTTCAAATGGCCAGATCGCGAAATTGTTCAGAGGTCTCGAACTGTTTCAGAATGTTTGTTCGCCGCACGAAGCCCTTTCACTGCGTGATAAGCACTGTAGCAACAACCTCACCATCCTTCCTTGATTGCCCTCGCAGCAAGCCAATCAGCGCCAAAATTTGTTTCCGTATCCTCGAAGATCAGAATAGTTCAAGAACCGTGCATTTCTACCTGTCAATAGAGCGTAAGCTTGATCAAGGCAAGCGGCCCAACCTGAAACAGATGACCGATGATCAACTGTAATTTTAAGCTACCTGCCGATTGTCTGTAGCGCAGTGACCGCTTTTGGTAACGCCTGTCGCTGAGGGCCGATACCACGTTTTTCAACTCAGCGTGCACTTTTTTGCTCTGTGTGCACGCACAGCGACACCCGGGCACGGAGTCCAGTATTGTACTTTGTTTGGCTAACGCCGGGATGGCACAGGAACCATGTGACAACTTGATGGGGAAGAAGGTTGTGGTTGAGATTCCGACACTACCTTTAGTAACAAAATTTCTTGTGAGTAGGCAAACGTATCTGTATTAAATCGCAGAAGACTGTGAGCGCAGCAGGCTGACAGCTGCTAAAATAGAGACTTCCGCCGGTCGACAGATCGAACATGGAAAGGCACAACGCAGCTCTGGTCAGGACGAGGACAGAGAAGTTGACGGTCACAGCTTTGCCTGATAACTTATGACCCTGATGATGATGTTAACCAAATAGAACACCTCAAGGATGAAGGCAACAGGGCTGGGTCTTTCTGAAATGCGAAAGCACCACTTCACTAGCATTTCTGAAGCAGCCGATCGGTCCCTGAAACCTCGACCTTTTACATTTCACCACTGAGTTGAAATGACCTTGGCTGAATTTTAGTGAAGGTGAACTTGGGTGTGTCTGGGTAGAAGACAGGCATAACATAATCTCAAAATGGAATCGGCCCACCTTCATAAATGGGGTTGCCCACCCCTGAAATATGGGCGTAACACCGGTAATTTGAAAATTGAGTTTACCCACGTTCGGAACCGAGCTCAGACACCGTCAAAATGGGCTGGTCCATTATGAAATTTGGGTGGCCCATTCCCGAAAATTTCAACATTAAGTTGACCGAATTTCGTAACCCAGCTGAGACACCACAAAAATGCGGTTGCCCACCCATGAAATTTGGGTGCCCCACCGGAAATCTGACTATTGATTTGACCCACGTTCGGAACTGAGCTGAGACATCCCTAATTGGGACTTGGCCCGTCCCTAAAATTTGGATGGCCCACCGGAAATTTGAAAATTGACTTAATCCACGTTCGGAACTGAGACACCCCTAAATGAGCTTGGCCCACCCCTGAAATTTGGGTGGCCCCCCAGAAATTTGAAAACTAAGTTGATCCACGTTCGGAATCAAGCTGGGGCATCCCTAAAATGTGCTTGGCCTGTCTCTGGAATATAGATGGCCCACCAGAAATGTGAAAATTGGGTTTATCCACTTTCGGTGTACCCAAGATCTAAAATACCTCAGAATTCCATTTTCAGTTACGTTTGACCAGTTACTACAAAAACAAGACAAAAGGCAGATTTTTTTCCCCGGCTTTTTCTACTGGAAGGTGCAAACCTACTGAACTGTAGAAGGGTAAATATCTACGAAGTAGGCTTTCTTTTTTGTATATGAATTTTATTCTATCAGAAGAGAAAAAAAATTATGGTGTCAGAAAAAAGAGGCGAAACTGAAGATTTGCTACCAAGCCATAATTCTTGTGCAGTAAATATACGCTAAAGTGAGTAATAAAATAAGCGAAAACCCGATTGCGTTATGTTGCTGAGAAAACGGATCCCAAGTATATCGAAGAATGCATGGCAAATATAGGCCTACCCTGCGCCCTTTAGCAATACCAGGCGGACAAATATAATACGGAACCCTCAGGTACGGGGCTCATTAGCCCAAGTGTAGGTTTGTGGCATGGGACTCCTTTAATTATTATGAAGCTGAGCTTTACTCCCGTGAGTTCTCAGGTGGCCGAGATATGAGGACAAAGGCAAACAATTTTTCTGTCTCTGCGTCTGATGCACAGCGTGCTGCATCAGTAGCGCCGGGCAGCACATAATAAGCATTTGATCATTTAATCAGAAAACCGCCTTCACGATACGACAGCGGCACCTGTGCTGAGAACAACCGCGCCAAAAGGTGGAAAATCCCCAGGGCTGTTCTCCCAGCCATGGCGACAGCGTGCTGCGCTGTCGTAGTCGCGGACAGTGCACGTGTGCATCGCTCTGTGGTAGAGATCGGTTTCTGCCATCCCGTCTTTCACCAGAAGCTTTCCTTTGTGCGTCTTCTTCGCACGTTCGCCGCCGATTGTCCTGGTAGAAAACCGAGCCAGGCGCTGCGTGCAGTTCTTCATCCGGTCCCGCGCTGGCCGACTCACGCCGCCGGCGCTGCTGCATTGTCGATGTTCGGTTTTGTTGTACTCACAGTTCAATAATCACTGCCGAAAGTTGGTAGAAAGCCACAGTTGGCACGGTGTACGAGTGGAGCCTACCAAGTGAAGCGATGACTGCCGCAGTTGCAATGGGACATCTGTTGGGATCGGACGACTACTAACCAAGGAACCGTTGCATATCAAGGCTACCAAACAACAAAGACAGACGTACAGCCGCAGTACTAGGAGAAGAGTGCAACCGGTAGATTTTACCATGCGCGAATTGGATGGTTATCTTCACTAATACAAGCAGTGATAAACGCTGCAACACGCCGAATGCCACAGAAACAAGACCTGGAAGCCTCCCATCTAATACAATGTCCACCGTTTATGGCGCAAAAGACAACTTCACCAATCATGTTTATAAGCCATGGGCATTTTATTAGTATTAAGCACAGAATCTCAATGTTTTAGCGTATTCAAACGGTGTGAAATGATATCATTTGCTGCTTAATACCTTTGCAGTATATTTCCTTCGCCTGCCACTTGTCAGTCGCGCTGAATTTTCATTTCCCACACCGACGTCACTGCTAATTCATTGAGAACTACATGTGTGCCTCAGCTTGTCCCCTATTATAATACGAATGAATGTATCCAACGAGCCAGACAATTGTCTTCCTTCATATGCATGTCATAAACGCTCCACTAATTATTTTATTAAAACATCCGATCATATATAGGCTACAATAGGTAAGAAAGCCGATGCGTGGACGTGGTATAGGACAAGCTGCAAGTGAAAACGAAAATTAAACGAAGGGCAAGCAATTGACAGTTGCGGGTAATACCTTGTGCCTCTCTTTCCCTGATTTCTTTACTACATTGTAAAGAATCCGAAACGACTTCACTTTATAAAAGGCTGTGTCTAATGCTAACTCACGCATTTCCGGTTCTATATGACATTCCCTTTTCACACATTTAAATCCAACTTGCTTCTCGCGCCCTCTTCAAACGATGGCCTTCATACTTCTAGCGTGAGCTTACGAGTGTTCTTTCCTTGCATGGTCGCAATGTTCCAGCACTCATGACCATGTGAGTCGTTTCCGAAAAGAATAAATTCCTGACCCGCACTAATAAATTTGCCGGTTGTGAAGTTTTGGTGTAATACACTTGTCGCCTCTTATTTCTACTTGATACATTGTAATAATCCGTGTTTTTTTCGTCCTTCGTTGAATCGTCTCAACGGCCCAAATTTGCAATCTGTTACAAATGGCGCCAGTGGGCCCCAGCTGCGCCCTTATCGCGTCATTTGCATATGCGCGTGCTGGGCCCTTTCTGCAGTTTAAGCGGATATAATAAATTTTTGTTGTCGGGTTGGGAGGATCTGGCTAAAATGTGAGTGCTATCAAATAAGCCAGTGCTGAAAGGTAAAATTCTACAAAGAGCCGACAAGGGACGCAATCGCGAAAAAGAAAACAATCGCATAACCCTGGTCAAAAACGTACAGGCGAGGCCATAAGTAAACGGAGCACGCTTTTGCGTTCGAAGTGCAATCACGCTTTCTCCATTGGTAATGAAGAAGCGTTGTTTGTCTACAAAAAAGCCCACCAACCTCCTCTACCAGCATGCGCGAACCACTGCTGGAAATTTCAATTACGTGACGCGTGAAAAATATTCGAAGACAGTTGCGTGCTCTGTTCACTTTTGTCCGCGCCTGTACGTGTTTGTGCTGAAAGTTTACGTCACTTACGGCAAAAATAACTGCTCCCAGCTGCCAAGGACTCCACGGGCTGCTAGGATTCAGGCGTTCCAGCTGTCATTTTACACCCCCAACTACAAATCCGGTGTCGTTGATGACGAATTTAACATCAGTAAAGTTCTGAATTTAACATCAGTAAACTGTTTCAGTATAAAAATATATTTGAAGCCGCATGAGGCCCATGAGCGAACATTCCAAAAAGCAAATTTTTTATCGCTGCAACAGTAAATCGCAACAAGCGACCAAAACCCGTATGTTTGATCCATGGGCGGGTAGTGCAAGTGTGGAAGGGAACAGAATATCCGCATCAAACTATTATTATTCCAATGAGAAGCACACCTCTTTCTTTGTTCTAAATAGCTCTCCGCCGTACCGATAATAACCAAGAAACCTTTTAGTCTTCAGTGAAGAAGTTATTGGACATACCTGCACGTTCTCGTGTTGAGTATTTTTTGACACGCAATCACAACCGCCGTTCTACGTTCAAGTGGTACAAGGCTGCCTTCAGATTTTAGCTATATATGGTATAACTTTAGGAGCTTACCTCTATGCCACTGAATGCGGTGTCGGTTCCTTGTCATCCGGTTTGTGCAGTGCTCGTCTCTCTGGCCCCAATCCGCCTTGTGCGTCGGTCTTTGTGCTAGCACAGATTGGAGTAATATTTTAAGACAGGAGGATGCATGCCAATCGTACACAAATTTTATATCTACTATTCAAGAACACTACAATACTGCATTTCCGCAAGCAACGCGCAGAACTCATAGAAAATCAAGAAAGCCGTGGATTTCAAAACAACTATATGACCGCATACAGGAAAAGAACAGACTTTTTTCTCGTTTTGTGGGAACAAAATACACTGACATTCTCCGTCAATTCAAAACGTTCCGCAATAAGTTAGGCGCTGACATTAAAAAAGCAAGAAGTGATTATTACGCGAGAAAGTTCTCCATGTCTGATGGCTCGAAGGGAACATGGAATACACTTAACGATCTTCTAGGTAAAAATAGAACCAACGCACCCGTCTCACTCCACATTCATGGCGCGAACTATGATGGCGCTGACCTAGCAAATGAATTTAATGGGCATTTCTTATCTGTTTTTCCGCCAAAATCAACTGATGGTCCACATCAAGATGCCTCAGTCTATATAACCAGTAAACAAAGTAATTCCATGTTTTTGTTACCATGCACTGACTCAGAAATAATTACCATTATTCACTCCTTACGCAGTAATAGTCCTCCAGGTGTCGATGGCATAGCTCCAGTCCCGATCAAGAAAGTAGCAGATGTCATTGCGATACCATTAGCACATATAGTTAACCTAATGTTGACGACAGGCACATTTCCACATCAGTTGAAAATAGCTCGTGTCACTGCCATTTACAAAGGGGGTGACATTAATGATTTAAATAATTATCGGCCGATCTCCATTATTTCAGTTTTTTTCTAAGATTGCAGAACTTGCAATCAACACACGTCTTTCTCAATATCTCGACAAAAACCATGTCATCTCCAAGCAACAGTACGGATTTCAAAAAAACAAAACAACTGAGGCCGCCTTACTGGAAATCAAAGAAAAGCTAATTGAAAACATAGAAAATAAACTGCTAACAGTTGGCATATTCCTTGATATGAGGAAAGCGTTTGACTCGGTTAACCATAAGATATTGCTTGAAAAAATGCAGTGTTATGGAATACGCGGCGTTCCTTTAGCCTTATTTGCTAGCTACCTTGACAACCGATCTCAAACAACTATAATTAACGGTATTTCATCTGGGATCGGTCAGATTGTGTCTGGTGTGCCACAGGGCCCCGTTCTAGGACCAACGTTGTTCTTATTATATATTAATGATATCGTCAACCTTCGTCCAGCAGACAACATTATAATCTATGCAGACGATACTAACGTATTTTTTTCAGGGCAAGATAGTAATATTTTGCAAGCAGCCTCCAATAGTTGGTTATCTCAATTGTCTGTTTGGTTAAAATCAAATAGGTTAGAGCTTAATGTCAGGAAAACAAAGTACATACTGTTTAGAGCCAAAAATAAGGAAGTTCCGAACAACTTCCAAATTCACTTCGAACAAGCTCCTATAACTCGTGTCAGCTCTATAATGTTCCTTGGAGTCATTTTTGAAGAACATTTACTCTGGACAGATCATGTAAACTACGTTTGCACTAAAATGGCTCGCTCTGTTGGTATCCTAAATAAATTTCAACAATACTGCCTCGAAAATTCAAACTACAAATTTATTTCTCTCTAGTCTTCTCGCATATACAATATTGTTTGTTGATCTGGGGAACGACTACCTGAACCAATCTTGTGAAAGTACTTACTTTACAAAAAAGAGCTGTACGAGCGATTGATTATTTACATTACAGTGAGAGCACGGGTCCTTCCTTCCTCAACCATAGACTGCTAACCATCACGGCGGCTTACCACAAGAAGCTTGCTGTTTATATCAGAAACCTTATGAAAGGAAACTGGCAGACTTTCGAGAACACATATTTAATTGCCCAAACAGCATACAGTCTTAGGCACCCTCAATACCATGCATCAAAATCCCGTACAAACTATGGGTTCCAAAAACTAACTCACATAATTCCTCATACATTAAACACCTATCCATATTTAACAGAATTGTCACTACAAAATATGTCCGAGGTCAGATTTAGGAAAACTGCAGTTCATGAATATTTTTGTTATAGCTAGTTGTGGTGTGTTTTTACCTAATCAGTTTTTGTCTTTGTTATGTTTTGATCTTAGTTTTGTTGTGCTTAGCTCTATGCATGCCTGATCTCTGTTTCGTTGTCAATATATCCGCTGCTTTTCTAGTTTTTGTTACTTATGGAAACTTTGTACCATTGCCAAGTGCCACTTTGTTTTTGTTTTTTTTTTTACATGGGGAGGGCAGGCCTCTGTCAGGCGCTACTAGGCGCCTTTAGCTTGCTCTCCCTTGTTTGCAGTCTCTGTACTGGCCAAACAAAACCAATAAATGAAAAATGAAAAATGAAAATGTATGCGCCATGTCATGGCCACGCGGTGCTGAAAACAAAAAAATATCCAGAGCAGTAGCGGCAGCAGTCAGGGCATATGGTGTGAAAGAAGACGCGCCGTCGCCGATTCTATTTTCTACCTCAGTGCTGGGCGGCTGAGGCGTCTGCAAGGTGACTGGGTGACGCGCAACGAAGGGTGTCAAGTGACACAGTCAAACAACACAAAATCATCCGCCCCAGAGAAGCAGCAGAATCGCAAGCCAGGCTTATGTTACGCTGCTGCTATGGGAGGGACATTCGTGTTTGTGATCAACCCAAATACGGAGCGCAGCTCGAGCCAGCATGAGCCTTATTCATAATCTGGAGCAGTGTGCTTATCGGACGCTAAGCCTATAGCTGACAATGAAAGGCTCCAGGTCAAATTGATACATTTCAGACTTCGAAAATGATTAATAAACTTGAATTCGGTTGCATCGTGCATCTTATCTTCGTGAAAAAAACGCCTTTCGAAAGCAGCCAGATGGGATAAGACATATATCACGCTATTAGATAGTAAAGTAAGAAGGGAATTAAAGGTTGGAAGAGCAAAACAGCACCATCCCCGCCAGAATGGTCCTACTTCTAGAAGCAGGCACCTAGGGATAGGATTTTTTTTGCGCAAGGTGAGGTTTTTGTAATGTGGCGAATTTTTGACTTTATTTGCCTCAGTTCCGATTGTGTGTGGATCAGCATAAATAGGCTTATCCTTGAAAAGAACGAAATAGGAGTATTAAAAGACGTGGACTACACCTAGAAGCTTTCGATAATCTAAGCTTCCGCAAGTTCGAACAAAAATTTGCTCAACCTATTAGCAATTAAGGCGAAAGCACTATTTATAATAATGGAGTAATTACACAAAAGCATCCACTCAAGGGTTGTTATACTGCAACAACAGAAATCTGTATAGGTTCCTCATAAACTTCGTTATCAAAGAAAAAGAAAGTCCCCTACTGCTCTCTCCCTTATTTCTTTAACACTAATTCCACGTGGAGGAATTCCCTTAAAGATTAGAGCTAGAAGACTGCATGCCAGCGCTGCATAGCATGCGGGGCAATAAGTGACTAAAAGCTGGTGTGTTCTTTACATGTACACCCAAATTCAGTATTTCGCAAGCATCGTCACTAAGTAGTTGGCCTTCTACTAAGCCGCAGATTTTATTCACGTCATTTAATAACAAATACTAAAGATAGGCTCATAGCTATATTAATCTGTAAAGGGAAACAGCGTAATGTGGAATAAGGGATAGAATTCGGCAGAGGTAGAAATTTTTTCGGAGTGCGTGAAAATGAAGCATCTAAGACAACGGAGATGCGCAGATCTTTCTGTAGATATACTTGAGAGGGACGGAGGAGACATCGTATAAAGGAAAGAAACTGCCACCCTGAGAATGAATGCTGCTTGGCCTTAAGCGTGCTGAAACTTGAGAAGTGTGATGAAACCATAATATTTCATTAGAAGGGTGAGACCTAGACCATTAAAATTGACGGATGCGAGAATTGTACCTTCCTAACAAGGTACGCGTGAAGGTGATCGCTGAAGTAATCTGAGAAACCTTACAATTCATTCAACTAGAACAGCTATATTTTTAAAATAGACACTCCATAATAGCTCAATTCCATCCCATAAATAAGTTCATCACAAATTATAAAAAATATAAGCAGCCGTCTAACACAGCTTTCATAGATTACATCAATTATTGCAGCCCATCTCCTCGTAGAGAGTAGATTCGCACTTTCTGGACCTTAAGCTGTAAGTATGCGAACGACATGTTTGTTGGCTTACCAAGCATTTCATGCTTCACAGCATTTCATCCGGTAGGAACATCGGTAACCACGCGAGCATGCACCTTCAGGGTGTAAAAGAGACACGTATTGGGGCTAGGAAATATCTGCGTTGCAATAAACTTACAGCTGGCTCTGTATATATTAAATGTCTGCACAGAACGATTAGTTCCGCACAGGAAAGTTCTAGAATTCAAATCACGAAGGGTGACGCATTCACGTCACCCCTTGCGTCACCCTTCGTGATGTGAATTCTTGAACTCTTCCTGTGCGGAATTAATCGTTCTTTGCAGGCATTTAATACATACAGAGCCAGCTGTAAGTTTATTGCAACGCAGATATTTCCTAGCCGCAATACGTGTCTCTTTTACACCCTGAAGGTGTATGCTCGCGTGGTTACCGATGTTCCTACCGGATGAAATGCTGGATTGGTTGGATTATGGGGTTTAACGTCCCAAAGCGACTAAGGCTATGAGAGACGCCGTAGTGGAGGGCTCCGGAAATTTCGACCACCTGGGGTTCTTTAACGTGCACTGACATCGCACAGTACAGGATGAAATGCTGTGAAGCATGAAATGCTTGGTAGATCAACAAACATGTCGTTCGCATACTTACAGCTTAAAGTCCAGAAAGTTCGAATCTACTCTCGTCGAGGAGATGGGCTGCAATAATTGATGTAATCCATGAAAGCTGTGTTAGACGGCTGCTTATATTTTTTATAATTTGTGGTGAACTTATTGATGGTATAGAATTGAGCTATTATGGAGTGTCTATTGTAAAAATCTAGCTGTTCTAGTTGAATGAATTCCAAGGTTTCTCAGATTACTTCAGCGATCATCTTCACGCGTGCCTTGTTAGGAAGGTACAATTCTCATACGATTTTAGCAGCGCGACACGGTTAGGAAAAAACAGACAGAAAGGGGGACAGGACAGAGCGCTGAACTATCAACTTTATTTCAAGAAGGACCAAGACCCCGCTCTTAAATACACACGCCACAGAAACGCCCATTTGGGGGATCTATCTAAGCACAACACAATCAGAGCGCGAACGAGTATATTATCACTTTTCCCCGGTTATCAAGGATACAAAGAGCATGAGTACTAACAAAGAAAAGACTAAAAACCGGTGAAAGACATGTAAAAAGCATGGAACAACAGGGCTGAGGTTGCATGAAGGTCTGAAGAAAACACAAGGGGAAAAGTGATAATATACTCGTTCGTGCTTTGATTGTGTTGTGCTTAGATAGATCCCTCAGGTGGGCGTTTCTGTGGCGTGTGTATTTAAGAGCGGGGTCTTGGTCATTCTTGAAATAAAGTTGATAGTTCAGCGCTCTGTCCTGTCCCCCTTTCTGTCTGTTTTTTCCTAACCGTGTTCGCTCTGCTGAAGTCGTATGGATTCCCACCAACTAGCCCGCCAGATTGTGTTATTTACAATTCTCGCATCCGTCAATTTTAATTGTCTAGGTCTCACCCTTCTAATGAAATATTATGGTTTCATCACACTTCTCAAGTTTCGGCACGCTTAAGGTCAAGCAGCATTCATTCTCAGGGTGGCAGTTTCTGTCGTTTATACGATGTCTCCTCCGTCCCTGTCCGGTATATCTACAGAAATATCTGCGCATCTCCGTTGTCTTAGATGCTTCATTTTCACGCACTGCGAAGAAATTTCTACCACTGACGAATTCTATCCCTTATTCCACATTACGCTGTTTCCCTTTACAGATTAATATAGCTATGAGCCTATCTTTAGTACTTGTTATTAAATGACGTGAATAAAATCTGCGGCTTAGTAGAAGGCCAACTACTTAGTGACGATGCTTGCGAAATACTGAATTTGGGTGTACATGTAAAGAACACACCAGCTTTTAGTCACTTATTGCCCCGCATGCTATGCAGCGCTGGCATGCAGTCTTCTAGCTCTAATCTTTAAGGGAATTCCTCCAGGTGGAATTAGTGTTAAAGAAATAAGGGAGAGAGCAGTAGGGGACTTTCTTTTTCTTCGATAACGAAGTTTATGAGGAAGCTATACAGATTTCCGTTGTTGCAGTATAACAGCCCTTGAGTGGATGCTTTTGTATAATTACTCCATTATTATAAATAGTGTTTTCGCGTTAATTGCTAATAGGTTGAGCAAATTTTTGTTCGAACTCGCGAAAGCTTAGATTATCGAAAGCTTGTAGGTGTACTCCACGTCTTTTAATACTCTTATTTCGTTCTTTTCAGGGATCTGCCTATATATGATGATCCACACACAATCGGAACTGAGACAAAGAAAGTCGAAAATTCGCCACATTACCGGAACCTCACCTTGCGCAAAAAAAAACCCTATCCCTAGGCGCCTGCTTGGAGAAGTAGGACCCTTCTTGCGGTGATGGTGCTGTTTTGCTCTTCCAACCTTTAATTCCCTTCTTACTTTTCTATCTAATAGCGTTATATATGTCTTATCCTGATCTGGCTGCTTTCGAAAGACGTTTTTTTTTTCACGAAGATAAGATGCACGATGCAACCAAATTCAAGTTTATTAATCGTTTTCGAAGTCTGAAATGTGTCAATTTGACCTGGAGCCTTTCATTGTCAGCTATAGGCTTAGCGTCCGATACGCACACTGCTCCAGATTATGAATAAGGCTCATGCTGACTCGAGCTGCGCTCCGTATTTGGGTTGATCACAAACACGAATGTCCCTCCCATAGCAACAGCGTAACATAAGCCTGGCTTGCGATTCTGCTGCTTCTCTAGGGCGGATGATTTTGTGTTGTTTGACTGCGTCACTTGACACCCTTCGTTGCGCGTCACCCAGCCACCTTGCAGACGCCTCGGGCGCCCAGCACTGAGGAGAAAAGAGAATCGGCGACGGCGCGTCTTCTTTCACACCATATGCCCTGACTGCTGCCGCTACTGCTCTGGATATTTTTTTTGTTTTCAGCACCGCGTGGCCATGACGTGGCGCATACCGACGCACAAGGCGGATTGGGGCCAGAGAGACGAGCACTGCACAAACCGGATGACAAGGAACAGACACCGCATTCAGTGGCATCGAGGGAAGCTCCTAAAGTTATACCATATATAGCTAAAATCTAAAGGTAGCCTTGTAGCACTTGAACGTAGAACGGCGGTTGCGATTGCGTGCCAAAAAATACTCAAGTTTGTCAGTCGTTTTCAAGTCTGGACCGTCTTAATTTCACCTGGAGTTTTTCATTGTCAATAATTGGCTTAGCGTGAGATAAGCACACTTCTACACGTTATGGATAAGGACTGTACGGACTGTAAGGACGTGCTGGGCTCCGTATTTGCACGAACGTCCCTGCCATAGCAATAGCGTGATACAGGCCTGGCATGCGATTCTGTTGTTTGTCTAGGGCGGATGATTTTGCATTGTTAGACACCGTCACTTGAAACCATTGGTTGCGCGTCAGCCCGTCGAATTGCGGACGCCTCAGCCGCCCAGCACTGTCGAGAAAAGAGAATCGGCGATGTCGTGTCTTCTTTCACACCATGCTCGTATTGCATGCTGCCTCTGCTGCTCTGCATTCCTTTTCTTTTCAGGACCGTGCGAGCAGGATGTGGCACATACCAAAGCACAAGGCGGATCACAGCCAGAGAGACGAGCAGTGCACAAACCGGGCGACCAGGTGCCGACACGACATTCAATGCCATAAAGGTAAGCTCCGAAAGTTGTTTCATACAGCTAAGATCTGTGGGTGGCCTTGTACAACTTGAACGTAGACAGACGGTTGCAATTTCGCGCAAAAAAATACACATCGTGAGAACGTGCAGGTATCCCCAATAACTTCTTTACTGAAGTCTATAAGGTTTCTTGGTTATTATCCGCGCAGAGGAGAGCTGTTTAGAACAAACAAAGAGGAGTGCTTTTCATTGGTACTTATGCAATAATCATCGATCTGATGCGAATAATTTGTCTCCTTCTACACTGGCGCTTCCTGCACATGCATCTCATTTTCGTGCCTTGGTCGCCAGTTGCCAGTTAGAGTTCTAGAGATAAAAATTTACTTCGTGGACTGTTGAGTCAAGGTGCCTCATGCGGCTTCAAATATATTTTTATACTGCAACTCCATAATGTCGAGAACTTGACTGATGTTAAAGGCGTTATAAAGAACGCCGCATTTATAGTTCGGGAGTGTAAAACGGCAGCGTAACTTGCACAGAAGCTCAAACGCCTGAATCCTGGCAGCCCAGGGAGTCCTTGGCAGATGGGAGCAGTTATTTTTGCCGTAAATAACGTAAAAGTGCAGCACGAACACGGACGTTTTTCACAGAGGTTATGAGATTGTTTTCTTTTTCGCGACTGCGTCTCTAGTCGCCTCTTTGCAGATTGTTACCTTTCAGTACTGGTTTATTTGATAGCACTCTCAGTTGAGATAGATCCTCCCAACTCGAAAACAAAAATTTATTGTACCCGCTTAAACTGTAGAAAGGGCGCTTGCCGGGCCCTTATTGTACCCGCTTAAACTGTAGAAAGGGCCGGGCACGCGCCATGTGCAAATAAAGACAAGGGAGTGCAGCTGGGGTCCACTGGCATCATTTGTAACGGATTGCCAATTTGGACCATGCACTTACATGTGGGAAATCAGCAGAGACGAGTCAACGAAGCAGGATAAAAACACGGATTATTACATGGTATCAAGTGGAAATATGAGCCGACAAGTGTATTAGACGAAAACTTGACAACCGGCACAGTTATTAGTCGGATCAAGAATTTATTCTTTTCCGAAGCGATTCGCATGCTCATGAGTGCTGCAACAATGGGACCATGGAAGGAAACAACACCCGTAAACTCACGCTAGCAGTATGAAGGCCACCGTTTGTAGAAGGCGCAAAAAGCAAGTTGGATTCAAATTTGTGAGTATAGATTGTCATTTTGAACCGGAAAAGCGCGTGCTTGTTAACATTAGACACAGTCTTTTAATAAGCGAATTTGATTTCGGATTCTTTGTAATGCAGTGAACAAATCAAGGAAAGAGAAGCGGAAGGTATTACCCGCAACTGTCAATTGCTTGCCCTTCGTTTAATTTTGTTTCCGTTCACAGCTTTTCCTATACTGCTCCCAAGCTTCGGCATTCTTGCCTATTACAACTTATCTGCCCTCATATATAGTTTAATAAAATATTGAGTGCCTCGTTTATTAGATGCATATGAAACCTGTCTGGCTTGTTGGCTTCATTCATTTGTATAATAATAGGCGAGAAGCAGAGGCCCAGATGTAGTTTTCAACGAATTAGGAGCGACGTGTCTGTGGAAAATGAAAATTCAGCGCGACTAACATGTGGGGTGCGAAGAAGATATACTGCAAAGCTATTAAAAAGCTGGTATGTGGGAGCAGGCTTTCCTATGTAGCTGTTGACAGCTGTCGCCGAGGGGCCTGACCCAGAAAGAAAGGCAGATCGCCGAGTCGGAGGGCGGCATCGGTAACTGAAACGGTTTGGTTTTGGTTTTTGTTTAAGGGGCGTCCCAAAGCAACTCAGGCTATGAGAGACGCCGCAGTGTAAGGCTCTGGAAAGTTCCATCATCCGGGGTACTTTACTCTGCACTGACTACTCTGCACAGTACACAGGGTTCTAGCATTTCGCCTATATCGAAACGCGACCGTTGCGGCCGGGATCGAACCCGCGTCTTTGGGGTGAGCAGCCGAGCGCCATAACCACTAAGCTACTGCGCCGGCTTGACGTGGAGCTTTCACGAGGTTTCTCATCGCCTCATGAGAGTTTTAGGCAGCCGTGGAGGCGCTCTGGTGCTTTCTGCGCCAACTGAACTAGCTAAGCTGTACTCCCGCATGTGCAGTGACAGCAGACGTGGCTGCCAATTCGGGCACGAGATATCCTACATTTCAAGTTCATTCAGTGAGGGTGTACGCCCTCTAACTTTCACGTGGAAAAACAGATATCAGACATACAGGGCGCTCATTAAACGAGACACTATGGGAACATGAGCAAAAAGAAAGGAACAGTGTTGTCAA
This sequence comes from Amblyomma mixtum, assembly GCF_055824585.1. Lineage (NCBI taxonomy): Eukaryota > Metazoa > Arthropoda > Arachnida > Ixodida > Ixodidae > Amblyomma > Amblyomma mixtum. The sequence continues at coordinate 247,426,926 of NC_143014.1, forward strand.
AGGAGAAGCATCCTGTTTATAACGTTAATTCTTGTCGCAGTTGTGCACCACGGCTCGATCTGGCTTCGATTCTCGGCAGAAGTAAAAACAAAACGCGCGGGTGGCCGTAGAGGCTAATCACCAAACGAAAAAAAGCGGATGACTGTATCGGCGGTACTTCCTTTTCTTTATACATAGCCGAATATAAGTTCTTGTGCAGGCGGCTGTGTTAACTTCGTCTGTAACGAGATGTGTATTTTTTTACTATCCTTGCACAAGTCAGAGCAATGGATATACAGGGTGTTTCACCTAAGACTTTCTGCAATTTTTAAAAATAAGCTACTTGAATTAGATGCGCGCTTTTTCTGCCATAGCATTGTCAGTGGTGTAGTACATCATAATGCAGCTAAGACGTGCTGACTAGCAGGCTTGTTAACCAATATTTCATAGTTAACTTTTAAACTATTACCGTTGGGCTGCTTAATTATTAAGAGGCATGTAGCCCACCATAAGTAATGTCCATATCCGTTTTTAGAATTTCGAGAACGCAATTATCCTCGGCCCTGTGGCCCAACAAATTTTGGCTATTTCGACGAGTTACGTGCACTGGAGAGGTTGCTTTGCCTGCAAGCTTCTCAAACCGCATGTATTTTGGCGCAATGTAGGCGAAATTTGTTGGGCCACAGCGCCGAGGATAATCGCGTTCTCGAAATTCTAAAAGCGGATATGGACATTACTTACGGTAGGCTGCATGCCTGTCAATAATTAAGGAGCCCAACGGTAATAGTTTAAAAGTTAACTATTAAATATTGGTTAACTATTAATATTGGTTGCTGCTGCCAGAGACTGACGTTGCATTTGTGCTATCAAACTGCGTTTTTTGTTGCTTTCTTGCTATGGCACCTGATGTGATTAAGCTCATAAAAGATGTTCGAAAAGATATACAAGATATGCGAGCAGCTCTCGAGAGAGAATTCAGAAAAGAGTACAGGGAGGTGAAAGCTAGCCTTGAATTCTTTAGCAAAACCTTTGAGGACATGACCGATAAGATGAAAGTGATCGAAAATGACAATGCAGAACTCAGGGCAGAGAACGCTTCACTGTCTTCTGAGTGCGCAGTCCTAAGGAAGCAGATGACTGAGCATGAAAAGAAAATAACAAATCTTGAACAATACTCAAGGAACAGGAACCTGGAAATTAAAGGCGTTCCAGCAACCGAAAATGAGAATTTGCCTACCGTCTTGGAAACCATAGCTACTCTGATAGGAGAGCCGATCAACAGCTGTGATGTGGAAGTTTGCCACAGAGTGCCTAAGAAAAATTCCACTGAGACTAACATCATTGTTCAGTTCTGCAACCGCTCAAAACGGGACGCTATTTTTGAAAAAGCACGGAAAAAACGCGTTTGCACAACTGATCTTGGCTTTGAAGAATCGTCTCCTGTGTTTATCAATGACCACTTGTGCCAGGAACTAAAAAAGCTTTTGGGGATGACTGTCGCGAAAAAGAAAGAAAGGAAGTGGAAATATGCGTGGACGACTGGCGGCAAAATTTTTGCAAGAAAGACTGACAGTTCAGGCGTACTGCACGTCACGTGCTTAAGTGACCTCGATAAGATAAACTGATTTCTGGTATCAGATGATGCCGTGTGCTTCCTCGGAAATGAACAACGCCTATCGAACTCCAGCCGAAGTAGGCGCTTTGCTCAAGAATAATCATGCCAGTCTTTCTTTCATACACATCAACGCGCAGTCGGCACGCAACAAGGCAGATCAGATTCTTGCACTTATTTCCACCTTCGGTTTTGAACCCGATGTGATTATGATCACCGAAACGTGGTACCGGGATGAGTCTGATGTTCTTAGGCCTCCTGGCTATACAACGTACTTTCTCAATAGAACCTGCCGGAGGGGAGGTGGCATTATGATGATGGCAAGAAAAGAGATAACATGTCATCTTGTATCGAGTTACAGCTCCATTAGTTCCGATTATGAAATACTCACTATCCGTTCCAATAAAACTGTATTCTGCACTTTGTACAGACCCCCTGCAGGCAGCACAACAAATTTCATTAGCTTTATCGATGGTTACTTGGGATGGATAAACGACAATGGTTATGAACTAATACTAGCAGGAGATTTGAACATTGATTTGAGCAGAACTTCTGTGCCACAGGTTGAACTTCGCAGATTGCTAGACGCAAATGGATTTTCCAATGTTATACATAACCCAACGCGCATTCAGGACCTTTCCTCGACGTTAATTGATGTCTTCATAACAAACATTCATGACTCAAAGCTTATATCGGGTGTTGTAGGCGCACATATAAGTGATCACTTGCCGATATTCTTAATGACCACTCACTCGACTCACACGCTAGAAGTACAAGAAAATATTCCTGTAAGAGTAAGAGACATAAATGATTTCACTCTAGATACTTTTCGTTGCAATATAGCAAAGGCCGACTGGTCAGAAATTTTGAGCATGAAGGACCCTGAAGCTGCTTACAGCTGCTTTCACACAAAATTTGTCAGTATTTATGATGAGCATTTTTTGTATAAATCATTCAAGCCATCACGCAGAGCAAAAAAACCGTGGATCACAAGGAACTGCATAAAAGAAATGCGCAGGAAAAGTAAATTGTACCAAGTGTTTTTAAAGAATAAAAACGATAACACGCTCAAACAGTTCAAAGCAGAAAGAAACAAAGTAAACAGCCTACTGCGCTACGAAAAAAGAAGGTATTTCCACAACTTATTCAATAGTGAAGTAATGAAAAAACCTGACCTCGTTTGGCAGCACCTTAATCGCGTTCTCAATCGTAGCCCTGAATGTGCAAGCAAAACACACTCGATTACTTTAGAAGGCGAAGTAATATCAAACGCACGTTTGGCAAACTCATTCAATGAATATTTTGTATCGCTATCAAGCAGTACTCATGATTCAAGCTGCGTGCAATATTTAGGTGCAGGGACGAGCGACAGTGCGTTTTTAGCGCCAACTGATACAAATGAAGTTTTCAGCACTTTCATGCCAGTCAAAAACAGCAACTGCTGCGATATTGACGGGCTTCAAATACGACCGGTCAAACATGTCTTAGACCTAATCTCTCCTATACTCGAACATATTTTTAACCTCGTTTTTCAGCATGGCATTTTTCCGAAACAGTTGCAGCTTGGAAAGGTAACAGTTTTGCACAAAGGCGGTGACAAAAACGAACTCACAAATTACAGGCCTATTTCAATTTTACCAGTTTTTTCAAAAGGTCTGGAAAAAATAATCCATTCCCGCGTAATGTCATTCGCAACAAAACATAAACTAATCGCAGATGCGCAATTTGGGTTTATGAAAGGCCTGTCTACTGAGACGGCACTTTTGACACAGAAGGAAATAATATTAGACGCTTTCGAGCGAGAAATGTGTGCATTAGGCATATTTATAGATTATTCTAAGGCCTTCGACACCATTAACCACGATACCCTGTTATTAAAGTTGCAACATTATGGCTTCCGTGGCGTTTTTCTTCAGTTGCTAAAATCCTATCTTCAATACCGCCGCCAGCAAGTTGTTATCAATAATCATCTGTCTGATGTACGAGCAGTTCACGCGGGAGTACCTCAGGGAAGTATTTTGGGGCCTCTGCTGTTTTCTTTTTACATCAATGATCTGGTAAACATTGACAACACAGCAAAATTCATCATATACGCTGATGATACCAGCATACTTTTAATAGGGTCTGATGCCGAGCTTCTTATCTCACGCGCAAATGTACTTCTAAATAAACTACATTCCTGGAGTATCGTTAATTCGCTTGCCATAAACAACAGTAAGACAAAAGCTGTTTTTTTCAGGCCGAAAAACCGAAACATAGACACGCAGGCCATACTCCATCTCGGCACTACAAATATTCAGATAGCGTCGCAAGTTAAATGTCTTGGTGTTCTGTTCGAAAAAAATATGTCCTGGAATGCTCACATAGATGCAGTTGCAACTAAAATTTGTCGCATTACAGGGATCCTGTGCAAATTGCGATATTTTGCTCCTGTTTGCATTAAACGCCTTATTTTCAGTGCCCTTTTTACTTCAATAATTAACTACTGTCACCTAGTGTGGGGTACAACTACTTTGTCAAATATTACTAAACTTCACCTCCTACAAAAAAAGGCAATTCGTATAGTTGCAAACGCTGCATACGATAGTCATACTGCACCTCTCTTCAGGGAACTAAATATTATCGCACTTCCTGACATTTATAAAACAATGTTCCTTAAGCGTTATTCTAACGGAATTAAACAGAATAAAAACATTTTAGGCGGCATAGCAAACCTGACACCTAAACGAAAAACACGGAATACCCGCAGTACTGAACTGTGGGAAATACCTCGAGCACGCACTAACTATGGATACCAGATGCTACATAATATGCTCCCGTCGCTTCTAAACAAACGAGTTGCTTCATAGCCACAATACTGTTTTTTTTTTTGTTGTAAATATATCATAGCCACAATAATTGCACTTTCTACCTTTTTCTGTATTACACCGTACATTGTATAATGCATTAAACACTCTACTAATCTTGTAATTGTTTTGCTTATGTCCTGAATTTGTGCCACATCCTCCCATGTCTGATGCGTTGTGTTTGTATCCTAGTTTTGTTGCCATTGCCATGATTTTTAGGGGCCGTGAACCCCGTCAAGCCCAGCTAGAGGCTTTTTGTTCACGGTCCTCAGCATCTGTAATGTTGATGTTGGAATAAAATGGTGATGATGATGATGATAACAAGCCTGCTAGTTAGCTCGTCTTAGCTGCATTATGATGTACTACACCACTGACAATGCTATGCCAGAAAAAGCGCGCATCTAATTCAAATAGCTTATTTTTAAAAATTGCAGAAACTCTTAGGTGAAACACCCTGTATGTATACGTTGTTATAGGAAGAATAAAGCAGTTGTTAGTGCAGCGCTTCTACTTGTCTCTCCTTATGAGGGTCGTAGTGTGCCTCGGCTTACCTTTTAACCTTAAGAATTCGATGCATCAACTAGCCGTAACCGAAGTTTTAGTGACCGTTTGTGTTAGAGTGATTATACAGCAGGTTATTTTCACTGATTTTATTTTCCTGGTTTGGCGCTGACTCTTCAAAGTATACTAATCGAAATCATTAGCGAGAGTAAGATGACAGTAAACGGAAAAGCTTCTTGCATGAAAAAGCTTAAATTTTTTTCAGGCATCTCCCTACCATTCATTATCATCATCATGAGCCTGACTACGCCCACTGCAGGGCAAAGGCCTCTCCCATGTCTCTCCAATTAACCCCGTCATTTGCCAGGTGCGGCCCCCATATCCCTGCAAACTTCTTAAACCGATCCACCCACCTAACTTTCTGCCGCCCCTCCTACGCCTGCTTTCTCTTGGAAAACACCCCGTTCCCCTTAAGGATGAGCTTTTATCTTGCCTTCACAATACATGCCCTGCCCAAACCCATTTCTTCCTCTTCATTTCAACTATGATGTCATTAACCCGTGTTTATTGCCTCACCCGCTCTGCCAACTTCCAGTCCCCTAACGTTACACCTATGATTTTTATCTTCGTATAGCTCGCTGCATGGTCCTTTACTCAAACTGAACCCTTTTGGTTCATTAACACCATTACATTAACCAAACACCAAGCTTTCTTTCCTTTTATTTTGGCAACAAAGTGCAAATCTCTGCAACGGGTAGTTTTTCTTGGCTTTTCTTACATTGAACGTTATTCTGTTTACGATTATTATATATCCTCCGCCTAATACAGTGCCACTGCCGTTGCTTAGAAATTTCGTCAGTAGCTTACTTTTTATATGAGGTATTTCAATTATCTATTCATTCATGGAAGGAATTTATGAGCTGCGAAACTCATTTCTCCATTGTGAAACGCTTTTGCGGACAGGGACTGGCTGTGTTCTTGCATTTTACGTGGTTAAGGTGCGGTCAAGTTATAATCGCCGTCAGTCGGAGGTCTTGCCTCACGTAAGCTCTCAACCATAAGAGAAAACAACAGTTTGGTAGTGGGCTGTTCGTAGATGTGAAAACCCTGTCCGGAGAACTCATTTATGCGAGCTTCCTGGCTACTCCTAGGAAGTGAAGCCCTCGAGCGACTGCTGTGTGATTCCGATCACATGATGGGGCTGGTGGCAAAGTAAATACTTGCTTCGCTGCTCCTCCTGAAAGGTACAAGGCTAGACATTTAGGGTTTAGTGATGAACGCAGGACCGACGAACTTCTAGAGGAGATATGAGGACAAGCTTTTCACACAATCGGCCTCTGGCGACAAAACATCCGCAACAGACAGCGCTCGAGCGTTCGCATGAGGGCATGCACGCGGAAGAAGAGTAGCCTCGTCATACACGCACTATACCGGGTGTCCCAGCTAAATGTAACCAAACTTTTAAAGAAGGCGAAGTGCCCTAGTCCAGTGAAACCAACTGAGGGTTGTTCATAGTCGTGTGGCATAGTCTTGAGTATTTTTTTCGCTCTTCAAAGTTAATTAATTAGCTAAGTTTAATTAGCTAACTTTTTAATTAATGACATCAGGAAGAAAGTGTAAATGAAAAAGTTTTAGATCGCCTCGAAAAACCGCTAGTAGTGCAGTTTCCGTCAAGTTTCAATTTACGTAGCTTTATTTATTGACCTTAAAAGAAAGTTATCACGTGACCAGCTGCTCGCTCACTTCTCTGCCTCAATGTGCACCCAAGGTCTCATCGAGGAGAGGACTTCAGAAAAAATGGATGTTATTCTTGAAGGCGCGTCTTAGGACGTTGAAGTGGCACAATTGTCATGTGGAAGCTTTTTCTTATTGTGCGGGTTGTGGTTAAAGGCCGGTAAAAAAAACTACTTTACGTAAATATTACTTTGCTGCAAATGTGTCAGTAGGCTGTTTCTCAAAGCGATCTACAACTTTTCGATTGACACTTTGTTCCTCAAGGCAATAATTAAAAAGGTGGTTAATTAAGCTTAACTAATTAGTCAACCTTGAGGAACGAAAAAAATACAGCAGACTAGGTCACGCGGCTCTAAACAACCCTCATTTGGTTTCAGACGGCTAGAACATCCCGTGTTTTTGAAAAGCTTGGTTACATTTAGCTGGGACACCTGGTATATAGCCGTTGATAGGCTGGGCATTGCGTCCAGTTGGGAATACGCCACTTTGTTCACATTACCCAGGCGTCCCTGCACCGGCATACATTCACGGAGAGCATTACAATAATTGCTTTGGCTTCGTCCTTAGAGAAAAAGCGAAAGGCGCGAATTACCAAAAAAAATATTACCTCATAGCCATCATAAATGATGCAAATTTGAGATGTAGCGACTCGCTTAACCCTGTCTCACATGGATATGTATCAGCAGCGCGACACACAACACAGGAAGAAGAGAAGATAGAACCGAGCGCTCTGTTCTATCTTCTCTTTCTTCTTCCTGTGTTGTGTTCGCGCTGCTGATACATATGGATCGCAACCAACTAGCTCGGCAGATGGTGTTACTCACATGGATGTTGCTGACAAATTATGCCGATAAGCGCACAGCTTTAGCTCAGAAATTCTCATCAACTTTGAGATTCTGCGGTTAAACAAACACGCCTTGCAGAATGGGCTGGCCTAGAACTAACTGTCCCTCAATAGCCAGTGTGGCACCATCGTCGTTCGCCAGTTCTCGGCATCCGGTGCCCTGCGCTTCGTCGACGCGAACTTCCTGAGCTTCTCTCCGTTTTCTCGCCTTCTCAGCGTAGCGATCGTGCACGGGAGGGTCCGCTCCCGTCTGAAGCTTTCGCTCCGCTTCATGGGCGACAAATTTCGGAGCTTCACGCGATCCTAACGACGTTCGCGAGGTTCTTCTTAAACTCCTCCATCGGTTCCCCATTTTCTGGACCACACAAGTAAGCGACTCAAAAACGGTCCGCTCACGAACCTGGCAGCCCGACCAACGAGTTAGGTGATGCTAACTTACTTCATTAACCCGCGGCTTCTTCTCACAACGGAAATACTTCGCAAGTCCCCCGAAGAGCTTTAGCGCTCTGAAAAGAGTTTTTGGTTGACACAAAAGGATAAAAACAAATGTAGTCATACCGCAAAAAATATGCGCCAGCGCTATAGCAAGTTTAGCCTGTGCAGGTTTGTGTGTTGCTTAAATATAACTGAGGGTGTAAAGTACGTTGAATTGCGCCTTTGGCGGATGTGGTGCCCTTGAAATGTTGTGGAAGAATACTTAGTTCCATACTTTTTCATCACGCACTTTCTGTTGACAGAAACAAATAGTGACACTCAAAGAGAGTAGCGTTCTTGCGCACCATTTTCTCTGAAAAATATAAAGAATACCAGATGTGCAAAGCTGCCTCTCTCTCATTATTGTCTTTTCGCTTAACTTGACTGAAATTTCGCTTTCCATATGAAAAACCAGTAATAAGCAAAATTCATACGCAGTTCTTTTGTTACAATAAAAACTTAGCCCAGACGTGTCCGATTAATCTTAAATCTTGACCCCTTCCATGCCGTTGTACTCCGGACGGGTTAGCTCTGTTCTGCCACGAGTAAGGGCGTTGAGCGGTGCTCCTTGTGAGTGCCGTAGCTGCTCTGTGATCATTAAGAGCGACGAATTGCTTTTTAAGAGATTTTTTTCTAACTGTAGAGCGCCTCGACAGCCTGAAAGCGCCATCTATTGACAGAAGTCGCGCTCAACAACGGAAAAACACCCCAGAAAGACGGTTGTCGCAGCCCTAGCGACAGCGCGCTGGCCGATAGGCGCGGGCTAGTACGGGAGCCGATAGTTCTCTGGGACCGATCACGTTCCGGCATCCGGTCTGTTACACAACCATTTCCGTCACGTGTCTAGCATGCGCATGCGCGGCACGCCATCTCAGAGAAAACTGAGCCATAGGGGCGGTGCGCAGACTCCATCCGGTCTCACGCTGCTGGATCCCAGCCACTGTCCTATTGGCTGTCGAACAGACTCCACGTGCTGCTGCCGGCACGACGCACCAATCAGGGCCTCGCAGCCTGAAGGGAGTGACGCGAAGGCGTAGCAAGAAGGCGCGCGTGGCGTTCTGTATTGAACCAGCGCCCCTGCGTACCTTGATGCCTGTTGCGAAGGGGCGTGGAAGAGGTTGAAAGCATTCACCAATGGCTGCCCATAGCTTTTGCACAGTAGGCCGCAATGAACAACGTTTCAATGCACGGGTGTCTCAGAAAAGTGAAAATGAATTGAAAGCGTGTCCGAAACTTTTGGCTTTTCACGGTAGAAAACGAAATCCTTGGCAAAAGAGCCCGAAAGCAGCCTTAAACAGTACCCAGACAAGACACGCGCCTCTCCTAAAAAACGAAAAAGATAACGTACAAATCAACGCATTGGGGGCCGAATAAGTATTTGCTCGCCCTTTCCCACGAACGGGGGAAGAGGTTGTCGGAGAAAGGGTTAGACCTGTAGAGGGGCAGCGAAGGGACAGCGCGCATTTTACCTTTTACCTTCTTTCGCAGCCCGGAGAGCTCTATTATTTCGTAAAGAATATACCATGTTTTCGAAGTTTTAAATGCTGAAACATGGCCACGAGGGTTTCTTGTACGCTGCAATACTTTTTATTTTCCCGTTCCCTTACATACGAATGTAATGCGGTCTTGCTTCGTGCTTACTTCCAAGTAAGAGGAGGCCCCTATGCAGCCCTTGGCTCTAGGACCTTCTGTATATAGCTTTTTTGTAACCTACGAATAAATTTCAACTTTCAAATTCCCAAGGACAGTATTCGCGTAGTTTCAGCACGAATTCGCCAGATAACATCGCTGATATTGACAACAGCTAGACATTACGTACTGTTGATTAAATCCACGATCCAGCCTACCAGCGACAAGATGTAACCCTGGCGTGCGATTCTGTTGTTTGGCTAATGCGGATGATTTTGCATTGCTAGTCCGCGTCACTAGACACTCTCCGTCGAACGTGACCCTGTCGTTTCTGCGACGCACCAGCCGTCCAGTACAGGCGAGAAAACCGAGCCGGCGACGGCTCATCGTCTTAGTGGAAGGCCTGCTGCTTGCGCGACGACGTTAGAGAAATAGTGATTTAGCATACTGAAAGTAGAATAAGAGAGGACACTCCCTTAGACCCCAGGAGCCCGGTCGATTCTTGCCCATCTAGCCGTCAGCGTGAGCAACTTGCCCACAATTTCTGTTTTGGTTTCACTGGATCGTATTTCAGATTGTTTACGTGGTAGCCAATGTATTTTAGCTTGTGCTGCAAAACTTTCAATATACTATCGATGCTATTGATAGTTGAGCCGCTCTCGAACTATCGATAGTATTGTTGATAGCGCACTATCAATACTACTATCATTAGTTAGTAGTTTCGATAGTAGTATTGATAGTACTATCGTTAGTTAGTACATTCGAAAGTAGTATCAATAGTACTATCGATGATTCTATCCGTAGTACTTTCGATTGTATTATCGATAGCCATATTGATACTGTTTGCTGTATTTAGTTCTATTCATTCTATCAAATCAGCCACGCGTGTACACTGCTTGATAAACTTCGCTTCTGGAGTGTGTGGTATGGAGGTGATGATATGAGCAACTGACAGGACTCGCCCGTTTTCGCCGCTTAGGCGTCACCTAGCTGTGCATACGTTCCCGACGTAAAGTTACTGGACAAAGTGTTAGTGCCGCGAATGTCCTAGTTCCGAAGTGCGAAAAGCATTTTTCCAGCGGTTACGTGAGCAAGACGACGTGTGCAGTGCAAGATGGTGTGTTCGCCAGCACAACTCGTAGCGCTGCTTGTTCTTTCGTCGGATGCATTTCCCAGCTACCTCTTAAACTTAACTTTCCCGCTTTTTAGTCTCAGTCTAAAGTGGTAGTCATTTTGTTTTTACTCGAGTGTGCTGTCACAGCCCTGCCAGTTATTTTTAAAATAGGTAAACTTGTATATAGGTCGGCGTATAATAGAAACAGCCACCTGGCATGCGCAGTGCATATGTCATGCTATCACGGGCTTACAAATAATAAGATGTACAGCAATTAACGTTCTTTGTTCTTGTTCCTGCCATCATGCTGTCGAATGCCTTCATTACGATGTGATATATAAATCGATATATTTATGTGAGACTGCTTCCTGTAATCTGTGATTTTTTTGCTCATATTTAGCTTTTGTCTAGCTGATGTATCAAGATGTCCTTTTCATCTAGTATTGAATTGAAAATACTTCCAAGCTTCGAGCGATAAACCACTGCCACGCCTAGAACCGCACCATCGATGAAATGCTTGATAAACATCCCATTACATTTCCATGCCCTGAACACAAGGTAGATATGACCGCGCACGCTCCAGGTTTCCTTCTTCGAACGAGGATGCGGCATTTCAGTAAACAAAGAAGATCGGACACCTCAAATTCGCGCCACTGGCGAAAAGCTTTACTTTTGGGTATGGATGTATCGATGAACATACTCCGGGTCCTTTACTGCGGAATTAAACATTGCATTCATCCAAAAGACGTTCATAAATATATGCATTGAGTATTGCTGGTTGTCAGTTATCACAAATGCCGCCACGGTGGCACGGAGGTTGTGGTACTCGGCTGCTGAATAGAAACACGCGGGTTCGGTCCCTGGCCACGGCGGCTCTATTTCGATGGAGGCGAAAGGCAAAAGGCCTGTGTACTAAGCGATGCCAGTGCACGTTAAAAAACCACAGCTGGCCCAAGTTTACCCGCAGACCTCCACTACGGCATCCCTGATAGCTTAAGTCTCTTTGGAGCGTTAAGCCTCATAAGACCGTGAAACCAACCAGGTATCGCAAATGTTTCGCTATATCGCTGGCCAACAAATGCATAACATCAACAGTGTTACTATCGATAATGTTGCTCTCGGCAGTCTCAGTATCGATAGTCTTGCTATCGATAGCAGACTATCGGTAGTAATACTATCGATAGTAATACTATTGATTTTTCTATCGATAAAGCTATCGATAGTGTATCGATAGTAGTACTATCAATAGTTTGTTTACACTAGTGATAGCTAAACAAGCTATCGATATTATCGATAGTCCATTTCCCGATAGTTTTGCACTGCTAATTTTAGCGCACCCAGCGGTTAGGGAAAGCCACTGGCACACAATTCTTTTTTCGGCTTCACTGGCGCATATTTCAAATTGCTTGCGCGTTACCCACATTTGGCTCTGGCAGGAGGTGGACCATGTCTCGTTTAATCCCTTCTGCAAATTTCGTCGTACCGAAATTATTACAATGTAAGTTGTGCAGGAAAGTATGCCTATAATTCAGTTTCAGTTAAGATAAGATAAACTTTATTTTCCATCAAAAAAAGATGGAGGGAGACGGGGCTAAAAGCTGCAACCGCAGCTTGACTGGTCCCCGCCCCCCTATATGGAAACGACAGGTGGCACTTGACAAACATTTAACAACAAAAAGCATGTCAGAAGAACAGTCGTTTTGACACGACTAAATGAAGAAATGCCTATTGTAATAATAAATGGCAACAAAACATGATACTGAAAAAAAAAATCTCAGGAAGGTACATTGAACATAGTTAATTGAACATGGAATTTGAACATGGTTACCGAAAAAGTGATACATCAGATTTCAGGACTAATAACAGAACATCTCTATGAATTATACAATATTAATAGCGGTTACATACAGTTTGCGTTTTATTGAAGAAAAATATTCTTAAGCTGCGTAGAATTCAGCGCTAAAATGTCTACATCTTCAGAAAAAAAGGAGTTTAAGACCGAAGGAATGCGGTGTTTTAGGGTTTGTGCAGCGTAATTTGTTCTGCAGGAGCCAACTTTCCAGTATTCTGGTTTTCTTGTGAAGTGACCTGACGAACTTTTAACGGCTAGTTGTGCTAATTTTGTTAGGATTTTGCTATTTTGCCTCCTTTCTCGAATTAATGCGAGACATAGGTTGTACTTGTACATCTCTTTAATGTGTAATAGGCCCAGCTTGTGGAATAATGGCTGTACATTAGAATCATGTGCAGAGTGTGTAATGATTCTAACTGCCTTACTCTGTAGTCTGCTAAGTTTCTGGATACCAGTCATTGTGGTCGTTCCCCATACGAGTATGCAGTAATTTAAGTAAGACAGAAAAAGGGAGTTGTATAGAAGCATCATGACATTTTTCGGTAGAAAATATTTGTTTCTATGGAGAATTCCAACTACACTCGCGATTTTTGAGGCTATATATTTTGTGTGCCTGTTCCAGGACATCGTTTCTGTAAAAATAACCCCTAGTGTTTTAAATTCGTCGACAACATCTATCTCCGAACCATTTAACTTAAGCCTTAACTCAGACGGAACTAGTCTTGATTTCGCGCGGAAAACGATCGCTTTTGATTTCGAGCTATTAATTATTAGTCCATTGTGTTTTGCCCAATCACTTACTTTAGCTAACACGGAATTTGCAGTGCTAAACAATTCTGTACATTTATCGGAAGCACAAAAAATGCTAGTGTCATCGGCATAGATGACGAACTTAGTCTGCATATCCACGTTCACAATGTCATTTAAGTATATATTAAATACAAATGGCCCCAAGATACTTCCTTGCGGGACTCCTGATTTAGTACAAGTCACGCTTGAAGAATAACCATTTAGCTCAACATATTGTACGCGATTTGAGAGGTATGATTTAATTAGCTCAAATGGTAGCCCGCGAACACCATAATTTTTTAATTTTTCGAGGAGGAGATTTCGGTTGAGGTAGTCAAATGCCTTGGTAAAATCCAGAAATATGCCTACTACATACCTTTTACTATCTATATTGGTTAAAATGTATTCTTTCTGGTCAAGCAAGGCAAGTTGGGTAGATCGAAATTTCCGAAAACCGTACTGGGAATCAGTTATGCTATTCATTTTTTCAAAAAACGTTTCTAAACGTATTAGAATCAGTTTTTCTAACCCTTTAGAAAACACGGGAAGAATAGAAACTGGGCGATAGTTATTAAGATTGTTATGATCACCTTTCTTGTGTATAGCTCGTACTTTTGCTATTTGCATATCATTAGGAAAGACTCCAGAGCTTATGCACAAATTAAAAATGTATGACAGGATAGGTGATATAACATCGAGGACATACTTTACGGGCTTGATTTTCACGTCATGGGCATCACAACTGGTTGAATTTTTTAGTTGCATCATTGTTAAGTACACTTCATTGGGGGTAACAGGATTCAGGAAAATACTACTAGGATATTCTTTATTGAGGGACTTTGCATGATCATGATTAGGTAATGCTGGTACAGGTAAATTGGCAAAGTGGTCGTTGAATGCATCCGCTAAGGCATGGCCAGATACCGTCGCGCCATTTATCTTTAGCTCGCTAACCGAGCCCGAAATTGATGAACGGCCAAGAACATCATTGAGTTTTCGCCAAGTAGACTTGCAGTCATGCTTGACTGCATTAAAATAGTTTTCAAAATAGGCACTTTTAGCTTTCTTGATTTCTTTATTAAGACAATTTCTATACTGTTTAAATTCTTTCAGCTTAGCCATATCTCGGGTCTGTATAAACCTATAGAACAAGTCATACTTAACTCTAATTTTACACCATAGGTGATCGTTTATCCAAGGTTTCCTGATCTTCCTAGACACACTAATAGTTCGGAAAGGAAAATGTTTTCTGTAAAGCTCATTGAACCTATCTGTGAATAAACAGAAGGAAACATTAGGATCATCTGATTCTAGAACGTGTGACCAGTCCTCCTTATTTAATTCATCCCGAAATTGGTCTAATTGCGCTGGTAAAATTTGCTGGTAGGTAACTACGCGATTTACTTTTTTTCCCTTTTCTAGAGGCTTCACACATATAAAAATAGGAAGATGATCACTGAGATCGCATACAAGGACACCTGATTTAGTTTTATTGGCTGTGTAATTAGTTAAGAATAAGTCAAGCAGTGTTGATGTGCTGGATGTAATTCGTTTTGCAAGGTAAATGGTGTTTCTTATATTTTGTGCTTCAAGCAACAGCTTAAATTCTTTGATACGACCTGAAGTTGTTTCAAGCATGTTTAGGTTGAAATCTCCCCCGCAAACAAGGCCAAGTTCGCAGTCATTAACGTAAGAAAAAAGGGACTCAAGAAAATCGAAGAAAACTGGCAAGTTTCCTTCGGGGGGTCTATATACCACAACAAGAACCATCTTGTTGCAACGTAAAGACAATACCTCAAAATCTGTTGTTGATTCCGTGAAAGCTGTCAGCAATTCGTATTTTATGTCCTTCCTTATCAGCATGGAAACACCGCCTCCTCTGCCGTAACTTCGGTTGAGATTACATGCCTGATATTCCGCCGTACAAAGTGCCTCATCTTCGTGCCGATACCATGTTTCTGTCAACATGAGTATATTAAACTGGGTCTTTATTTGACTGAGCAGAACCTCTAGTGGCGTGCTTTTATTTCGAGCAGATTGCATATTAGCATGAAATATTTTAAAGGACGAGTGAAAGTCTTTGCCTACAGATGTGTCAAAGTTATTCAGAGAAACATATTGTGTATCCATGGCAGAATCTGAGGGAACAAAATAAAAGCACAAACGTGGAACTATCGAGGGCCACTTCTTGCAACTTTGTTCAGTTCATTCAAAGCCTGGATGCGCCATGCACGCTCTCCGTCTCTGCGCCGTAGAAAAATCCTAGCATTTCTGTGCCACACATACTGGAAGTCGTGCTCTTTGGCCCATTTCTTCGCTTCAAAAAGTAGTTCCCGTGAGTGCTTTGTCAAGTTCTCTTGTATGTAAACCTGTGATGAGTGGGTGCTTAAGGCACGCCTCTTCTCAAACCATTCTTCTCGTGTGTCTTGTCTGGCGAAGCGGAGTATAATGCCAGGAACCCTACCGGGCTTTGCCGGAAGGCGGTGAATGGCTACACTGTAAAAAATTTCACACCTTTAAAGGGAACAAACTGACTAACACACCCTCGCACCCGAAAAAATAGGAGTTTCTGTTACTCGTGCACCCGTCCTGCACCCGTCCTGCAACCTAGCATTTTAGGGGCGGGTGCATATGGCCAAAAAACCCCCCAGTGCAAGCAAGGGTGTTCCTTTAAAAAATGTAAAGCTGGCTTCACCTCAGTTAAGCATGCCGGACTAATTGGGGAAGGGAAATGTAAAAAACAAAATATAGCTGTAGCTCGTGTGTTTTATGGGACAAAATATGTTGGCGTGGTTCCTGTGACAACAACACGTGCACGTGTGAAGCAGTAACATGCGTTTTCGGCATTTTATCCACGTTTCGACGCGATTGTTACGGCAACATTCCACATGGCGATCCCAACTTAACTAATTATGAAGTCAGTACAAACGCTCTGACGGGGGCGATAGTATGCGCTTTTGAGGATTGCACTTTGAGGCATGGTTTACATCTTTCGCAGCCGAGAACATACATGCAGTGGCGAGAAAAATATTGGTTCACTCGCAGCTGAAAAAAAAAGTTATTGATTTTATTACAAATGCCAATAAAAATTGCTGGAATAATATCTATGCCACGAATGTGGGTGCTCATTGCTTGTTTTGATAATAACGTGCTCCTGTACTGAATCCATATCAAGGTGAAGCAGTTACGACTGCATCGCAGTGAATAGAAAAATCATTACGTTAATGTCTTGCGATAATACAAGGTGTTCCACGTAACTTGAATCAAGTATTTCAAAAAAGTGGTTAACTGCAGCCCGCTAAAACCAACGATACATTGTTCGCCATCATGTGGCACTCCTCGGAATATTTTTTATTGCGCTTAATTAGTTAATTAACTAAGATTAATTATGCAAATTTTCAAATATTCATTTTAGTGCCAAGACCGTTACGTTAGGTTGTAGAGCAGGTTTATAAAAAACCAATCCAGTTTATTGTAGCATGGTATCTCATACGGGGTCCTTTTTTCCGGCATCTAAAGAAAGCCCGCGAAATATGAAAAAATACCATGTGACTACGCTCGTGCGCTACCAAATTGCAGCGCTCTCAACGGCGTTTCGAGCAAACGCAGCGTGCCCGCTGACCGTGGCGAAGTGAACGGCCGCCGCGCCGCTGCAGAAAGTGCTGACGCGCGGGCTTTTTTTAGATGCCGGAAAAAAGGACCCCGTATGAGATACGATGCTACAATGAACTGGATTGGTTGTTTATAAATCTGCTCTACAACCTAACGTAATGGTCTTGGCACTAAAGGGAATATTTGAAAATTTGCATAATTCATCTTAGTTAATTAACAAATTAAGCGCAATAAAAAATATTCTGAGGAGCGCCACATAATGGCGAACAGTGCATCGTTGGTTTCAGCTGGCTGCGGTGTACCGCTTTATTAAAATCCTTGGTTCAAGCTACGTGAAACACCCTGTATATGTTTCAAACGGAGTACTGTCTACGCGAAATCATTCTACTTTACACACGAAACTACGCACAAACAACAAGACTCAAATTAGCAATTTCTTGAAGCAACCTCTGTGTCAACTGGAAGAAAGGTAACTATGGAGACCTGAAGTTAATTAGGTTCCCATAAGAGCTTGAGAAGGTCAAAGATCAAAGGGAGGAGAACAAAAACTGAACGAGTAGCAGAAGGTACCTGTGCAAACCCATTACAAAAAAATGCTGTGGTATACGGCGTTTAATGTCTGAAAGCTAAACCTGAGCTATCGGAGACACCGTAGTGGAGGCCTACATACTATTTTCGGCAATCGTGGGTCCTTTAACGAGCACTGACATTCGCACAACACACGGACAATTTAGGCATTTAGTGCTTCCGGTTTCCGTTCTGTACAAACTAGCGAACATCGTCTACGCACAGCAGCGCACAGGACATAGAACATGAGCTAGAACTTTTAGAACCTTAAGCGAACATTTCCATCCTCCCGCTGATCTTGTAACAGGCGCGCCGCGAGTGGAAGCACGCTGTGCGGGGCCATGAGAGCGCCAAGGGAGCCGAAGGTCTACTTGACCGCAGAAACATCTGTCGCGATCAGACCTTGCAGTACGCATTCGGCCTTCTGTGTTCCTCTCAATCACCGCTGCGTTTTGTTGATTAATTTAGTTTTATGAAGAGCAATGCCACAGG
Source organism: Amblyomma mixtum (assembly GCF_055824585.1). Classification (NCBI taxonomy): domain Eukaryota; kingdom Metazoa; phylum Arthropoda; class Arachnida; order Ixodida; family Ixodidae; genus Amblyomma; species Amblyomma mixtum. The sequence goes on from NC_143014.1 coordinate 247,444,971, forward strand.
CCTAGGGGCATTATGCCTATCCATCATAACCTAGCGCCCTCCCGCCCATCTTCTACCTCTCTGAGCTACCTCACCACGAATGCCCTGGCACCGTCCCTGTGCGGCGCTTCGAAGTTGTCGCTTGACGGTGAGGCCGCCGACCTAAAATGTGCTACGACCTGCCTGCCATACATTTCATGCTTCCTCCACTTTTGACGACGATATAGGCTACACTTTTTTTAATATATATTTTGCCACCACCGAATTGCAGCCGCTGGAGTGAACGTAAAAGAAAAAAACGGCAAGGGGGCCAATTCATGATAACTTTTGAATCCGAAGAAATATATCTAATTTAATCACTTCGCATTTTCCGTAGCTGGTAACGGTTGGCAATCGTTGCGTATGCTGTTCCGGTGCTGCAAATACATTCTAGCTTACGTACGCACTGTAAAAAGCCCAATAAACTGAATTCAAAACTGAAACTGAAACTGCATTTCCGCCGCTAGGCGGCCATCGGTACCTTCGGGCCTTTGTTGATTTATTCCCGCCCTTCTTTCCTTCCTCCATGTTCCCGCCTGTTGTGTGTCACGTGGTGTGGCCGCGGCGTCGTGGTGTGCGGGCTTCAGTGGTTGACGTGAACTGCGTTTTCGACCGCATTTTCCGAGGTACCGCATTGAACTGAAGTGTTTATTGTGCATATATAACTGGAGTAGTGCGTAGGTTCGTTCACTGCTGTCCATGTACTCGTATCTCACGTATCGGAACAGAAACAGCCTTTGGAGGCTCTGCCGAATGCGTTTCTTTGTTGTAGATTGGCAGAAAGGCCGACGCTCGCTCACGTTTTAAAGGGTTGATATCAGGAAGCAAGGGCGAAGTTATAATGTGAGCGTGTTTATGCACCACAATGCATTTGTAATGTAGAAACGTTGTCCTGAAGTCGGCGTTAATGAAAAACACGAGCGTTGCGGTGGTTTGGAGACGTACTTCAGCTCGGCACGGCAACGCACCTGCCTCGAATGGTAAGCAATCCTATGTCTTCATGCATGCTGGTTTGCATTATTCAAAGCATATTTTACGGAAGAGCGGCCTCAAGGCTTGCCGCTTCTATTACCAAAGTGCCGAGATCTGCAGACAGGCAGCTCTTTCCGTGTATCGAGGGAGAGAAGCAGCACTGAACAGAGTTCGCCGAGAATCATTCTACGCAGAGCTGTTGTTGTTTTGACGAAACGAATGTTGCAGAGTACTGCCTCATGCTACTTAAGAGCTCTAGTATGTGTGTTCTGGCAAATTTAAAGCCGTTCAACGCTATTTCGTCAAATTCGTTGTCCTACGGTTTATCTGCACATGGTAATTTTTCCGCCCGTGCGTAAGGTCTATTCTGTATCTCTGCGTAAAATGCGTTGCGTCAGCGGGACGTCTGAGATAAGCTTTCAATTTTGTGTGCTGCAGGCGCTGACCGCTGGTCGTTTTTGCATCAGGCCAGGTTTTTGCATAAATTTGTTGACGCTGCTATCTATTTTGGTTTTTAATTGTTTTTACAACGTCATCCAGATAAAAGAATCCTGTGCTGTGCCAGCTAGGTATATTTAGCTGGCTTTTTCAAGTTTTTAAAAGCTTCATTGTTTGGCCATAGTGACCTAATTTCTGAATTTTGGCGGTCTGTAATCGTGATGGTATTAAATGGATGTCTGCAGGGGGAAACATCTACATCCACATGGGAGTCCACAGCCACAGCTTGCACCTTGTTGCCGCTGGGAAATATTCACGAGCAGTATGGAAGCAAAGGTGGGTTTTAGTTCTTGCTGCGAGCTTCTTTTTATGTTGTATGCTTGGTTCTCTTTTGGGCCATTTTCCCTTCTTTCCTTCATCAAGCTGCTTCATGAAACAGAGTACATAGCCTAACTATGCCCTCATTTATTTGTACATCCTTGCTAGTTCGTTGTCAGCATAGGGTTATTGCAAACCAGTTTGAGTGTTGTTGAACGTAGTTTTCTCGTCATCATCATCATCCTGATTACACCCACTGCAGGGCAAAGGACTGCCTTTGCCAGCTGCGGCTACCATATCCCTGCGAACTTGGCACTAGCATTTGGTGATAAAAAGTGTGCTACCGCATAATGTCTTCACCTCATCCACCCACCTAACTTCCTGCCGCCCACTGCTACGTTTGCCTTCTCTTGGAATCCACTCCGTTACACTTGAGCCCGTGTACTGTGCGATGTCAGTGCACGTTAAAGAACCCCGGGTGGTCGAAATTTCCGGAGCCCTTCACTACGGCGTCCTTCATAGCCTGAGTCGCTTTGGGACATTAAACCTCATAAGCCAACCAACCAACACTTGAGGACCAACGGAGTGGATTCCAAGAGAAGGCAAACGAAGTGCCAAATGTGTGGATGGGTTTGTTTTGTATGATGTGAATGGGATTAGGACAAAAGCTAGAGCTTCTTGGTGCATCTTTATTTGTGTGTCACGAAGTTGGGAATTTCTAAACATTGTCGTTATCAGTTGTTGATAATGGAAAATGGGTTGTTACAAAAGTGCTGCAAAATAAAATCCTGTGCTAAAACAGAACCTCTACTCACTGGGTGCTCACTTTAAGACCTGCTTTTGTAACTAAATATATGTGGGCATATGTAAGGGTCTCAGTATGACAAATATAATGTAGGTACAGTCATTTAAATAAGCCAGTCAGAAGCCCAATGCAGAAGCAGGTATGAATACTTAGATAATGAAGAGTGATAATAAAAAAAAACCTAGACCCTTACTGTAGCATCAGCATTCAGGTTAGTTAGCTGTAGCTAGAATCAACTAAAAGCCACTGATAACGGTGGCATAGAAAGCCTAGAGGGTTAGTTTGTGGGACATCTGGCACCAAGAGCACACTTACAGATGTAGGCAAGAGCAAGCTGAATGGCTTTTTGGCTTTAATACATCTTCCATTTCCTGTACAGTCACTTATGCCAGTCCGGTCTATGTTAAAGCAGAATAGCCAACTGTGTGACTCATAACCCCACTGTTCTTTTTTTTTTTTGAGGTAGCAGTAGCTGGCATCACAATTATTTCAACTGTGCAGAGCATGGGCCGCAGTGTAATCAGTAGCAGTTACCTGCTGCTCCTAATCCAGCATATCTGTGACTTGCAAGCAGAGTAGTATATTTCACCTCACCACTTGCAGTGCATTAGAAGTTGTTAGTGAAAGGCAACGTCTTCCACCTAACATGGCCAGTCACAGTTTCGGAAGCTGTTGCCTCACTAGCATAGGTTCGGCTCCATTTTACGAAGGTGTGAAATGGAACATACTAGAAGTGTGGCTAAAATGTCACTCTGGTTGTTTAAAATAAGTGTTTTCTCTCGGGTATAAGCATGCATTTGGGAGGTAGCTGCTTATCTGACTAGTGTAATGGTAGCCACTGTGTAGATTGTTTTGTTTTGTTTTTTTCAATTAATGCTGTTGTTTGTCGCTTTTGTTTCTTGTGTCTGTGTACAAAGCCTGCAGTATGATAGTGGATATAGCACTTGTGTTCATATTGCCTTGTGATTACACATATTGGCAGTAAAGTACGTGGAGCACATGTGATCATTCCCAAGGAACAGCTGGAAGTCAACAAACGGTCTCTGATCACTTTTGGGGAGCTCATGGTTAATCTTTAAGGTTTCTTTAAGCTTAGCCTTTGGTACGCAATGAATTTTCATGCTGCTGTGAGGTGCCTGCAGAACTGCATTATTTTACATTCTAGTACACTCTCGTTTGTGATTACTTAGCGATTATTGATGTCTGTTTTGACTGAAGTAGTACCAAAAATGTTTCATTACATTGTGAAGCTATCACTTAAAGGTATAGTGCTGACTCACTACTGATCTTTATTGCTGTTAAGCAATAAATAGATGAAAAACGAGCACTACCGACACGTGGCACTGCATCAAAGATTGACTACATAAAGCAAAACAAACATTGGCGAATAAAAACAAAAAGAATAAAAGATGTTGAAAAAATCACTATTCTGCCTTCTAAGCTGCTAAGGTAGCCTATAGTCGGGGACAGCTTTCTGTGGCTATGCAGTGGAAGGTACGAGCACGTACCGCCAGCTTAACCACCTATCTCTGTCCCTCTTGACGGTGTGATAAGAGGCACGCTTGTAAAAGCCTTGCCCTCATAGCTTCCACTGCATAGCCACAGAAAGCTGACCCCAAGTATAGTTCTTTTCGTGTGAGCACAACAGAATGTTTGCTGACACACTTGTCTTGCTCCTGACGGATCAAACGCATCAACAACAATCTCGTCTCACACGTGTCTCACAACTTGAAAAGAATAGGAGCTAGGGCCGGTGTGCGAGTAGTATTCTCAGCTCCAAGCAAATTGCAATGTCTCTGCAAGAGTGTCAACTGTGAAGGGTTGCCACCCGCAGAATGCGAAAAGAACCAAGAATTCTCTTATGCACAAGTGCCCCAAAAATGTGGCACACAGAAGTGAGCTATCCCGCGGAACGGGCTGTATCATTCAAACAGGAGATGCCTAAACGACTGTCTGAGCGAACACAACAGCTCCTTAAAACCACCTCCCGAAAGCAATATGGTTATATATTGGCTGTCGTGTGAAAACTGTGCCTCTGCTTTCAGCCAACCATACTGTGCACTTACATAAGGACCAGCATACGCGGGAGATTGTTGTTGATGCGTTTGATCCGTCAGGAGCAAGACAAATGCATCAGGAAACCTACTGTTGTGCTCACGTGCAAAGAACTAGGCTACCTCAGTAGTTAAGACGGCAGAGTAATGGTTTTTTCTACATTTTTAACACTTTTTTTTGTTTTTATTCGCCAGGGTTTTTGCCCTTCGCAGACAATTGTTAATGCAGTTCCAAATGTTTTGCAAGCAGGCAAACTGTTGCAAAAAAAAATGTTGGTTGTGCCCTTTTTTCACTTGTTTATTGTGTGGCAGCAATAAAAATCGTCAGTCAGCGCCGAGTCTGTCTAGTTCTTTCACCCCATTATTGTCATGGTGTGCCCTTCATGCTGACGAACATGTACCGACTAGTTCAAGAAAGTAACTTTTTACATTGTGAAGCCATTTTACCAATTGCATTCGCATGGTTTGAATGAATGACCATTCAGATTGCTATTGCATCTTTTTGGAAACGAACAAGCTTAAATTTTGCAATCTTACCTAACTCTTAGGATGCTTATGTTTGTTATTAGCAGCATTAAGTCTCCTTTGCTGCTCACGTCTACAGAAGGCAAAATGCTCGACTCATTATGATATTGCGGGGACCATATTTGGTAGACTGGCAGGAACAATGCCACCATCCAAGTAGGGGAGTGGGAGTTCTCAGTGTCAGGGTTATACATCTGTACAATGTAAAGATTCAGATTGGTGTCCTCTTTGTAACTTGCAATTGTAATTTTTCTAGTGTTACAGAAGCCTCTTAAAGTCCAGCCAATATATTGACCTATACGGAAGCTGCTATATGCCTGATGAGAAGTAGGCTGTGTATTTTGTTCCTGTGCAATACTGAATAAGGTGATTCCAAGCCACCTTATCCAGACTTTTGCACTCGACTCCACTTGATTTCTTAAAGAAACAAAAAAATCATGGCTTACTTTATTACTATGACAAAGATTTTTCCATCATGTTCTTGGCAGAGAAAAAGAAGTTTCATGTCGTGGCCACCGTCCTATGCTTACAAGCAATAGCAAAGCTAAGTCTTGCAAAGAAACATGTAAAAAATAAATGTTTTACGCATGACTGAAACTTTTTCATATAAATGATGTGCTTTCATATCCAATAAATTGGACTCATGTATAAAACATGAAAGAAGGTACAAAAATATTGGAAATTGATATATGTTATCCAATTTATGTTCTCATAACAGTCAATTGAACCATTTTTCTGGGTTATCCAAAAGGCAAAGGATGGAATAAAAGTGTTTCAGAGATGAAAAAAACGCGAGGCATGTCAGTCAGCTAAAGAAAAGTATATTTGAGGCATATTCAGCCACCAGTTGCACAGTGAGGTTGGCCTCATTTATTTTCTAATGGCTGTGACATTTCTAAAATTTGAATTGGAGCAATTTTCGTTTTAGGCAAGAAAATAATTTTGCAATTTGAGTCTACCTTCAACCGCAGCATTGCTGGCTGCTTGCTCGACACTGCGGTGCATGCTAGAGCCGGCATCAAGGAGACACAAAGCTTTGCTGCACGGTACTCCATGTGGATGCTCCTCATATTTTGGTTTTGAGAAGTCTGCTGGCATATTCGCTCAAATTTTGTCAGTTTAAACTCAAGCATGACTTAAGTCCAGCATGCACCATTGAGAGAAAGATAAAGGCTTGATGTGGTGAAAAATGGGTATTCCTTGTAATGGTAGCACTCTTGTAAACCGACTAGTGAGTTCACCTTTGTTTTCTTGAATATTTTGTTGGAGCACCCAGAGGGCTACGACAATCTTAATGGTTGTCTCCGCCCATGTAAATAGCTTATACAAGAACAGTATTTGACCTTTCTATGGCCTCTGAATGCTTGCTGTTGCTGCAGGGGGCCTCACACTTCCACCAATGCTGTCACAAGCACTCCTCCCATGTGATGTGGTGAAAAAGTCCATTCCACTGAAAAGTTTAAATAATTTTCATGGTAGTAGAGGTTTTAACTCTGATTGGTCAGACCGCAAGAGTGCTTCCCGGCTGAGTACTGTTTGTGCCGAGGAACGAGAGTCATTCTGCCATGTGGCCACTTCAGTTTTACTTCTTGTAAATCTATCGTTCAGCAGATTTCTTTATTGCCGAAGCTGGTGCCATCGAAGACCAGCACACCATTGTATTCGTGCAGTGGAGTGCTGGTTTTGTGTAATTTACAGCCGGTGGCAAAGTGTGCTGGAGTGAAAAGGAAGCACTGTGCAGTGTCAATGTTGAACGCTGGGACTCAACTTGCAAGATTGTTTTCTCGCTTAAAACAAAAAAAGAGCTCCAATTGAACTAAAAATAAATGCCATTAAATGGTGCTGTTTAACTTTCTATCTTTCATAATTTAATTAAGATCACCTTATTATGTAGTAGACTACTGAATATGTCACATAAAGCAAATTTTCTCGACTTTAGGATCCTTTCGCTGACTTGCCTTACTTGTTTTGCTCTCTGAAACATTTTTATCACCTTTGCCTTCTCGACAGCTTAGAAAATAGAATAATACTGTGAGAACATAAAATTTGATAAAAGATCTCAAATTTTCATATTTTGTACTTCTTACATGTTTTATTTAAAACAAATTAAGTTCAATTTACTGTATTGGATATAGAATACCTTTAATTTATATAACAAAAACTTCATAGTCCTGCTTAAGAATGTTTCTTTTTACAAATTTTTTTGCAAGGTTAGGTTTGGCTATCGCTTACAAACGTGAGATGGTGGCCACGATGGGAAAAAATTATTCCACCTAAAACAAGCTGGGATAATGTTTGCCTAAGTAATGCAATAAGCCATGAATTTTTTTTAAGAAATCGAAGATTCAGTGGTAAGCCTGGAACAGTTGGCATGGAATGATCCAATGACATATAAATGCCAACTGTGTGCTGGTTGGTTTGAAAAAGCCTTTATGATATTTTTGTAACTCGATTAATATTGCAGTGTAGGTTGAATGCAATTTTTTCTGCTTGCATAATTGGAATGGTTCCATATCATGCCGTTTATTTCGCATCTTGTATGCGAACTTATATTGCATCGCCAATATTTTTTCCTGCAAGCATTCACCCCATATGGATATTGTCTCCTGAGCAGCGTACTCAACTGATCCACTGGAATGGTATCACTGTGTGTACCTTTGGTAAATTTCTGGGAAAAATGTATGCATTCACCTGGGTGCTTGGCATTTTCATGTTTCATTTGTAATTGCAGATGAAATGCAGATCTGTCCTAAGGATGAATGTGGCCATTTGTTAACACCATTTTACAGTAGTGATATTTGCCAAATGATTTATTCTATTTATCTAGTTTGTACTTTTGTTCACTACATGGTGCATGTATGCCTCAAAGAAAGAGAACGCAAACCAGAAAGGAAACAGCTTGGAACCCCTTGTGCTCTTTTTCCAGATTTAGATTGTCTATTAGTCTAGGCAAAGCAGCGTGCAGGGTAACAGGACACTGACAGGAAGACGCAGATACTGTGCTGACTAACAATTGAGGAATTTATTGCTTTGCTCACTATAGATACAGGAAATATCATCCAAAATACAAAAGAAGGAAAGTCATGGAATCATCATTTGGTCATATCTGTCGTCATTATTTATCCAGATAGTCAATTTATTTTTTCGTTGGCGTTAGTGATGATGTGCTTGCGTAGGTTGAACAATTCTTGTGTGTCATGCATGTCTCATATGTCTCGGCATGAGCTGTTCATTATATTTCCTAAGAATTTTACATTGTCGAAGGTGTGGGGTGCACTCACAGTTCGACACGTGTCTTGCTAGTTTGCTATTATATCCTGTCTCAGTGTTGCTGACTTGTTCTATTAGACAAATGTTGACACGCTCACCTTATTTCCCAACATACGACGCTTTGCATGAGAGACGAATCTTGTAAACTAAGCCACAGTCGCATGCTGTGAATTTGTTTCAGTGCTTCATCTTGTGCTGGGCTGTTTTTAAAGCACCTTTGCTGGGTGCGTTGCATACTACGTTCAGCTACTTTCTGCAAAAAAGCAAATGAAGCCATCGCAAAGAACTTCCGCAAGCTGCAAAAGAAGGTCAAGCGCCATACAGTGAAGAACGAAACCTAAAAAATTGTGTCAAGCCAGCAACTTGACCAAATTAGTGCTGGCTATGAAGAAAAGTGATGGCCTATGCCTGAATGCATTCTCTATTGAAAAAACGCTCAGCAATAACTGGCCTTTGAGAGTAATTGTCGCTGAACAAGGATCAAGGCAGCAACCCTTAGGGCAGTATCTGCAAGAATTACTCTCCTTGTTCACTGTGGGAGACCTCTTCCTGGTAAAGAAGCCAGAAGTGTCCGCATTCCTCTCGAACAGCTGTACAGAAGAATTGTCTTCTCATTCTGATAAATGACTTACATTGCACGCTGCTAAATGCCGCCTTGTTTGAGACGATAAGAGAAGGCATTAATTCAATGGGAGCAGTACGATTCCAGAACCTGTGCAGAATTAATGCGGATAGATTCCTCGAGTTGCTAACCATCTACTTCCGTTCTACCTATGTAAAGTTTAATGATGTATGCATACAGTGGCAGGGAGTATGCACCAGTTCCGGCGTAGCACTAATTCTCATTGTGCTGCTAGCCTGTCAAGATAGCCAACTATTAAAAAGCTTTGCATGGCACCAGTTTGATAATGACCTTCCGATTTGGGGACGACTTCGTAGTAAGCACAAGCTTCATAAACAAGGGCAATACAACGGCATTGTTGACATCTTCAAGACCTTCTACAAAGTTCTTGCCAACTTTGAGCTGACCAAAGAAATGCCACTGGAGGTGCAGCTTCCCGATCTATGGCTGTACTTTGTAGAGACCCATATGTGCTGGCGTTTCTTCCCAGGGTCGAAAAAAAGGCTGTTGCTACTGGCGCACTGAAAAATATTCTAAATAGGTCGTGTATTGACCGTCAGCAGGAATGCCTTGAGGCCCACCTGACATGGCTACCTGAAGCTGATTTTCCAGATGACCTCATCTGCAGCCTTGGCTTCAGGATAAAGAAATTTGCCTATCTACCTCTAAAAGGCTTCAGAAAGAACGGACCATAGCTGTCATAGAATATTATTATGGGGTTTAGCTCAGCAGCAGGCGCGACAGGTCGCACTCAGAAGGCACACCAAACCAAGTCACCCCAAGCACTAGCTGCAGCGTCCCCGTTGTCGACTGTCCAGCGTCAAAATGTCCTCTTCACCTTGCAACTTGCACTGTGGCACTACCCCCTCCGCCTCGCGGAAGGAAGCACAGTCCCTGGGTGCCTGAAGGTGGTGTGATTGGTAGGGCTTAAGACGGGTGACGTGCGCGAGCTTTGTGGGGGGGCCGTGGGAGGAGTGTGGTAGTGCAGGGATGTGATTTCATAGGTCACATTGCTCAGTTGCCTTAAGAGAAGATGCGGTAAGGACCCATGCAATGAGGCAGCAGCTTCTCACCCAGGCCCACATGGCGCGCAGGGAGCCAGAGGAGTACGTGGAAGCCAGGAGGGTAGTGGGCAACATGGTGATTAAGGTCATAGGTGCATGGTATCAGCCACGCGCTAAAGAATGGTCAGGCAGGCTGGTGTGAACTTAGTATGCAACATGCCCAGCAAGGGTGCTTCAAAGACAGCCTGGTATAGAAGGCAGTCAAATTCACAGCATGCGACAGTTACTTAGGCGCCTTGTTTACTAAGTTCACACCAGCTTGCCTGACCACTTTCTCTAGCGCATGGCTGATACCATGCACATACGCCGTCACAGCTAACTTCCATTCTTTCTGAAGCCTCGTTAGGGTGGATCAGAAAATTTCTTTCATTATCTTCAAGCCTACGCTGCAGACCAGGTCATCGGGTAAACCAGCTTCAGGTAACTATGTTAATTGGGCCTCAACGCTTTCCTGCTGACGGTCAATACACAATCTGTTTGAGACATTTTTTTAGTGTGCCAGTAGCAAGTCTTTTTTTCAACTGTGGGACGTAACACGAACACATATGGGCCTCTCTGATGTGCAGCCATAGATCGAGAAGCTGTACCTGCAGCAAGAACTTCGGAGAAGGTCTTGAATATGTGAACAATGCCGTTGTATTGCCCTTGTTTATGAAGCTTGTGGATTACTAGGAAGTCGTCCAAGAATTGGAAGGTCATTATCAAATTGGTGCCATGCAAAGCTTTTTAATAGTTGGCTATCTTGACAGGCTAGCAGGACAATGAGAATTAGTGCAACACAGGAACTGGTGCATACTCCTTGCCACTGTATGTGCAGGTCATTAAACTAAAATAATAGATGGTTAGCAACTCGAGGAATCTATGAGTATTAATTCTGCATTGGATCTGGAATCATGCTGCTCCCATTGAATCAATGCCTTCTCTTACAGTCTCAAACAAGGTGGTATGTGGCAGCGTGTAATGTTAGTCCTTGATGACAATGAGAAGACACTCCTGGCTTTTTTACCAGGAAAAGGTCTTCCACGGTGAGCAAGGAGAGCAATTCTTCCAGATACTGCCCTAAGGGTTGTTGCCACGATCCTTGTTCAGAGACAATTACTCTGAAAGGCCAGTTATCATTGCGTTTTTGCCACAAAGAAGGCATTCAGGCATAGGCCCTCACTCTTTTTCACAACCAGCCCTAGTTTGGTCAAGTTGTTGGCATGACTTTCTTTTGCAGCTTGTGGAAGCTCTTTGCAGTGGCTTCATTTGCTTTTTCACAGAAAGTAGCTGAATGTAGTATGCAGTGCTCCTAGCAAAGGTGCTTCACAAACAGCCCAGCGTAAGACGCACAGAGACAAATTCAGGCATGCGACAGTGGCTTAGTTTACAAGATCCCTCCGTCACGCGGAGCGTCCTGTGTTGGGAAATAAGGTCAGCATGTTAACATTTATCTAATGCAACATGTCGGAATACTGAGAAAGGATATGGTAGCAAGCTACCAAGACACGTATCGGACTGTATATCACACTTTCGACAATGTAAAATTCTGAGGAAATGTAAGAGACGTGCATGGTACATGAGAATTGTTCAACCTGTTTAAGCACATCATCACTAAATCTAACGAAAAAGAAATCAACTACCTGGATAAATAATCACGACAGATTTGACAAAATGACGATTCCATGACTTTCCTTCTTTGTATTTTGGATGATGCTTCCTGTATTCATTGCAAACTAAACAATAAATTCCGCAGTTGTTATCGCTGCATCTGTCTTGTCTGTGTCCTGTTATCCTGCGTGGTTTTGCAAAGATTCATGCACCAACTGGCCGAGCTCCTTTTCTTGTAGTAGTTTAGTGGCCTTGTGCAAATGTTTCTTTTTGGATTTTTGAGTTTACTGGCTGCAGACATGGGAGATATGTTAACTTAGCACTGTTGCCTGCCTTTCAAGATGTCACTTGCTTGGTATAATAATGAATGCATGCTTTGCGTTAGTTGCAGCCGACCACTCTCATGGAAGGGGTCGTATTGCTGACTTTGATCAGATACTGTGCTTTGTGTTACAGTGAATGTTGCACATTACTTGTCATTCGGTTTATTGTAAAGCATTTTGAAGTGCTCTATTTTCGCCTTTGTTGTCATGGTGTTTTGTGCCTTTTATAGTCAGTTTACCCGCCAGGCAGGCCAGTGGTTTGCACTAGCTTGTAGCAGTTCGTGCAGAATTAATTGCATGGCCTGACCACCTTCATTCCATTTCATAACATCTAGCTTTTTAGCTAAAACATTGTTTATATAATGCTGCTTTGAGCTATTTTTTCTAAACCACAGTGGCCTCTTTGGAATGGTTCAAAAGATAACAGCTGGCGCTTGCTTGCCACTTGGGCAGATTTTCTTCTTTCTGTTAGCGTTAGCATGCATTATAAAACACATTGTTAATGAGCAATATGTTGGCGTTTATAAGGACCATTGAGCAGTGTAAACTGATGTGAAATATTTTACTGTTTTTGTCTGAAATGCAGACTCACACCATGTATGCTGTTCACCGAAGACAATCCCGAGGTGGCTGAGAACCTGTTCGTCGAGGGAGGATGACTACTCAGCAGGCTTACCACTGCGGCTCACTCCACAACTGCCATAATGTCAGGAATATGCGTGTTCAGCATAAGCTGCCTTAAGTTTGCTTTTTTGCTTATTCCTGGGAGTTAGCGTCACAGTCCAAGCCTTCTTCAGGCTGGTATAGAAGGCTGCACAGGCATGAATTTTTCATTCTGTTTGCTCTGAAAGGCTGCACAAGCATTAATTTTTCATTGTTTGCTCTGGAAAATTAGGAGGTAGAGTAAGTGCAATGGAACCTTATTCTTGCAGCACCATAAACCCAAGAACGGCAGGTATGGTGCTGTTGTACCTTAAAATTTTAAGTTCCTTGGATGGCAGTGAGGAATTCATTGGAGAAGCTTCTTGTGCATTGTTTTATGGATGTTTTGTTATAATAAAAATTTTCAACATTTCTGCAGTTTTGTGTGTTTTGTCAATAAACGTTTTTCTTAGGTGCATACAGCCTGTTTACTGCTATGAAGAGCTCCAGTAATACAGGTATATTGAAATACATAGGCATTATAATGGTAAATTTAAAGAACGCTTAAGAAAAGTAATAAAAGTGGGAACAAATTATGAACCCATTGCATGCTTTTTCCTGAAGGGTGTAGGGGTGTAAGAAGCATAAAACTCCTGTGGCTCGGTGGTAAAGTGTGTGATATACCTCAACACCTTTGGGTCAAGTTATATCATTTTCGGGTTGGTTTTTTCATGAAGCACCCCATGTGAAAGGTGTATTGAAATCACAAAACACCCTTCTGGGCCGGGTGTAAGGGTGCGAGTTATAGACACCTGGAAACTCCTTTAAGGGTGTTTTATTTTTTACAGTGTACAACTTCATGCTTGGCTAACTCTGGAACATCAATTGTCTCAGCGAGAGCGTTGATTTTGTCAAGCAGATTTTCCTGTTCACTCTCTGCGACTCCGTGAATCTCTAGGTTTTGCTTACGGTTCCTCCATTCAAGGTCATTTAGCTGTTCTTGCATAGTTCGCACTCCCACTGTGTCCTGCTGTTCAAGTTTTTCAACCCTAGCCTTAATTTCCTTGATTTCTGTTTCATGACGTGCTGTGTCCACGAGAATCTGGTCGTACTTGTCAGACATTAATTGCACAGCTTGTTCGATGTTTTCGACGGTGCTCTTCAGGCTCAGAAGGGTTGCAAGTTTTTCCTGTATGTCCACAAGAGCTAGACTAATGTGGGACATTTCGTTAGTCTCATCTGCAGCCTCTGAGGAACTAGCTTTCTTCGATGCACCTCGTGATCGCCCTACTCGGCACGTCTGGCATCGCCATGCCTTTTTTGTCGTTTCCCTCATGCCGTTAAACTGAGCTTCGGCGATACCAGTGCATTTCCCCAAGTGATAGACATAATTGCACTCATTACACTTCAGGTAGGATTCATCCTTGTCTATTTCTGTTGAACATGTCAAGCATATCAAATCATCACCCATGTTTACAGCACAAGTTTCTGGCAGCAACAGAGAACACACAAAGTAAAAAAAAAAAAACCGCGCGATCGGTACAAGAAAAAGAAGACTGACCTGTAAAAAGTCACAAAATTGCCTTAGCCGGAGCTGTCAGCGTGTCCCCTGTCGCTGCCAAAATGCCCGCAGATGCGTGCCGTGTCTTTTTTATAGTCCGTGTTGCGGGTGGGTGTGGCTCCCGGCAGGCTTCACCACGGCTATGATAAGGTCAGTCCCCTTCGTAATCGATGGTCCTCTGATATGGCTTCGCCGACTGCAGCAGGCCGCACGGTGCTACGCGCAGGTCAAGCGCTGCCGATGCCAACTGTAAAAAGTCACAAAATTGCCTTAGCCGGAGCTGTCAGCGTGTCCCCTGTCGCTGCCAAAATGCCCGCAGATGCGTGCCGTGTCTTCATTGAGTTTGGATGAGGATTATACAAAAGAGGGTGATAGAAGCATCTGCGGCCTTAGCAAGCTGTTAGTTCGGGTCCATGCAATCAGTGCGCAAAATATCATAATCAGGCATCAACAATAAAAAATGTGTACATTTTTTATGCATTGAAGATATTAGCGAAAACTAACAATCAACTAAAGGAAACTTATTCAACCAATGAATTGAAGGAAACGACAACAGAGAACGTTCGTTACAAAAATTGAATAATACATAATTACAGGTTGAAGAGTATTAGATCAGTCTATACAAACAAAGTAATACACTTTTAGTACACTACATTTCGGCAGGAGATCGAAAGTTATTTTTATAGATAATGTCCTTTACTGAGATAAATTTGGGCTTCTTTAACCCTTACTGGGAGAGCGTTCCAGAGTTTTATAGCAATATATGTTAATAATCGTCTGCTGTATATGTTGTAAACAGTGCATAAGTTAAAAATATAATGATCTACACTGCGTATGTGCTTATTTGGTTTGGTTTGGTTTATTGGGGTTTACCGTCCCGAAGCTACTCAGGCTATGAGGGACACCGTAGTGAAGTGCTCCGGAAATTTTCACCACCTGTGTTTTTTTTTTCGTACGCTTACATCGCACAGCAT
Source organism: Amblyomma mixtum (assembly GCF_055824585.1). Taxonomy (NCBI): domain Eukaryota; kingdom Metazoa; phylum Arthropoda; class Arachnida; order Ixodida; family Ixodidae; genus Amblyomma; species Amblyomma mixtum. Next base: position 247,460,147 of record NC_143014.1, read on the forward strand.
ACGGGCCTCTAGAATTTCGCCTCCAAGCGCATTTTTGGGGCTATAAAGATGGTGGAAGGAAATGGGCTATTGCTTGACAGAATTTTGTGTAAAGCGAACGCTGTTTTGTAATAAGGGGCGACTGAGAATGGCATAATCTGCAGTTCGGAAAATAGTGCTGCAGTGTGTTCTCTGTAAACTGAAAAGGTTAAAATGCTTTTGTGACTCTACCCCCCCCCCCCCTAACTCTCTTTGTGTGTTCCCGTCACATCTGTGTCCACTTAGGCCATGCCCAAAGGAAGTGCGTGGTTCTGCGAAAGTGGTCTTTCTCCGTGCACGCGCTCCCATGCGTCCTGAAAAGAAAGGTGGAACCGAACACGAGGGACGCATACGACTCCTGGATTCCACGTACCTCCACTTCTGCCTAACTGCCACGACGTGTTTTTCCCGAGTTCCCCTTAAACGGCACCCAACGCAGCAGTATTGACCCTGCGACCTTGTGTGTGCAACCGTCAGGGTGACATGACTCAACGCCATGCTGCCACGTGCGGAGACGAGCGTCTGCCATTCAACCGCGCCTGGCTCTTTTGTCAACTGCGTGGGTGACGCCGCTGCAGGTGTTCGCCTTTGGGCGTTTCCTTGAAACAAGATATGGGATCCACCTGGCCGGAAGTGACACTTTCGAGTATCCAAGTGCCTCAGCCGAGGAAGACGATGAAGCGGGGGTGACGCCGCTGAAGGTGTTCGCCTTTGGGCACTTCCTTGAAAGAAGATATAGGATCCCCCTGGCCGGACAGCACACTTCCAGGAAACTTTATCCAAGTGGCTCAGCCGAGAAGACGCTGGAGCGCGGAACGCCCTTAAGGAGCACCCGGACCAAGTCCCTACGATTGGTCGAAAAAGGCGGGAAGACCTCGGGAGGGACTGTTTCTTTCTTTCTTTCTTTCTTTCTTTCTTTCTTTCTTTCTTTCTTTCTTTCTTTCTTTCTTTCTTTCTTTCTTTCTTTCTTTCTTTCTTTCTTTCTTTCTTTCTTTCTTTCTTTCTTTCTTTCTTTCTTTCTTTCTTTCTTTCTTCTTCTTTCTTTCTTTCTTCCTTTCTTTCTTTCTTTCTTTCTTTCCTTCTTTCTTTCCTTCTTTCTTTCTTTCTTTCTTTCTATCTTTCTTTCTTTCTTTCTTTCTTCCTTTCTTTCTTTCTTTCTTTCTTTCCTTCCTTCTTTCTTTCTTCCTTTCTTTCTTCCTTTCTCTCTTCCTTTCTCTCTTTCTTTCTTTCTTTCCTTCTTTCTTTCTTCCTTTCTCTCTTTCTTTCTTTCTTTCGTTCTTTCTTTCTTTCCTTCTTTCTTCCTTTCTTTCTTTCTTCCTTTCTTTCTTCCGTTCTTTCTTTCTTCCTTTCTTTCTTCCTTTCTTTCTTCCCTTCTTTCTTTCTTTCCTTATTTCTTTCTTTCTTTCTTTTTCAAAGTACACATGTAATTACATGAAGACACTCAAGGATCCTTAGCCAGAGGCTAGTCGTGGATCCCAAAATGAATAGAAATAAGCCTACTGACGATTCAGGAGGAAAAAAAACATACAAATTTGTTGGTGTAGAATGAAACAATTGCAATGCAAAATACAATACAAAATACAGACTGAAACACTATCGTATGACATTCATATAACCGAATAAAAAATAAATGTCATTTTACATTCAGATTGCCTCGTTCAATAGATTAGTGGTATTATGCCACTCCACAGACGGATATAGTGTCGCTTCACTCAGACGCTTCTGTTTGAAGGGAAAAATTCTTCAGTGCTCTAAATGTATTAGGTGAAGATATGACTGAACATGGGATAGCATTCCAAATTTTGACACCAGAAAAACAGAGACATCGATGACCATAATGATTGTTAGATATTGGAAGCAAGAACTTTCCATGAGCGGCTGAGCGAGAACTGGACGGTGGAGCCTTGTATGAAACTAAAGGAAAGGTGCTAGGGTTGCTAGGGTTAAAGCGCTCGACGCGTTCATCGGGCAGCGATTCTCTGAGCGATTCCCTCAGCATTTCATTGAGACTTCTCAGCTTTTACCCTGTTTGTCATTGTTTGTAAATAACTTTGTATATATGTGAACACAGTTTTTCCTTTGCTTCTCCTACTCCCTCTCTCCGGCCCACGTTCCTTCCTCCGTCCTGGACCCGATGCCTGGTGGAACACGCTACTAGCACGGCAAAACATATCAATGCGGAGAGCACATTTCTGCACAAGGATGAATGGTTCTAGATATGAAGGATAGGTACAGCCCCATGATTCAACGCAGTATGGGAGACGAGAGAGAAAGATTGCGAAGTATATTACTCTGCGCGGTTTTAGAGGAAGGTTTTGTCGTGCTTGAAAAAGTACAAAGCATGCATGGCTTAGTTTCTTGCAGACGTTACTTATGTGCTCCTTAAAATGCAATGACGAGTCCAGGGTGACACCCAGGTATCAGCATGATTCGACTTGAGTAATGTCTTCCTGACCAAACCTTAAGTTAATAGAACCTTTGTTTTCGCGGCCTAAAGATGTGAGATTTACGCAATTTGTTTATGTGCAGTTCACCGTTAATTTATTAACGGCGAACCATACAGCTATATTATTTATTTCTTAATTAGCTGCTTCTTCTATTCGATTAATATCTTTACCGGAAACGAGTACAGCTATATCATCGGCGTATATAACGGCATCACCAACTTTTTTGCAGTTGGAGAAATCATTTATGTATAAAGAAAACAGAATTGGCCCTAATACCGATCCTTGTGATACCCCATGTGACACTGGCAGAAAGTCGATGGTGTCTGTTTCTATATGTACTCTTTGCTGTCGGTTTGTGAGATAGTTTAGAAAAAAGTTTAACGCTACGTCGCGGAACCCATAGCAAGCTTATTCCATTAATAATAATTTATGATCAACCGTATCGAAAGCTTTCTTTATGTCCAAAAATATCTCCCTAACTGTTTCCCTCATATGTGAACTATTATATACATCATTTACAATGGCTGTAACGGCTGTGCTGTTGATTTGTTCGGTCGGTATCCGTGCTGATTAGATACAATCAGGTTGTATTTTAATAAAAAGTTTACCACTCGTTTTGTTATAATTTTATCAAATAATGTGTTAATTGTAGATAGGACTGATACAGGCCGGTAGTTTTCCAACAGATCTGGATTCCCATACTTGAACACAGGAAACACCCTTGCCTTTTTAAGATTATCAGGGTACTTGCATGCTGGAGTGAAAGGCGGTGTTAAATATCTTCTCTAGGAATGGACAAGGTGTATCTCTATTCGATTTTTGAAACTTTTTGGCTATAGCATCAAAACCGACGGTTTACCAGTGGGTAATGACAACACCAAGGACCTTAATTCGGTGATTGTTATATCGAAAAATACAAAGGACTGTACAGAACTGGCAGGCAAACGAAAATGACTAATTTCAGGGATTTACAGAGCTAGCTTAAGACCAACATTAATGAAATATTCATTAAAGTTTTTTGCCACCTTCAGATTTGAAAAATACATGGAGCAATCTAGGAGCATCGGCATTTGCATTTGCTTCTTGATAACCAAGTTAATTGCCTGCCATAGCTTTCTAAAGGCTGATATCGATTCATAAATCAACAAGGGCTCTTCCTATCTGGCGCGCTTGTCTTCTGCTCGGAGCAAGTGGTCCTTCAGAAAGGAGTATTCAATAAACAGGCGGAGTGTCAAGGAAGCTGTTTATTCCGGGGTAGTATAAAGAAAGAGCACATAAAGGCTGAACACAAACCAATACCAGCATAAGGCAGAAATGTTTGATAGAAAGATAACTGCGTGCCTTATTAAAAATAATAAAAAGCGTGAGCTGTACCCAACCCGAAAAAATTCCGGTTCAACGCCGTGCATGAGCGTGGGTCTAAATGCCGCCAAACTCGCACTGAGCGCCCAGAGCTAGCAACCCCACCGAATCTGAGAAAGCTGCGGCACAGAAAAGAAGAAAAGAAGTAAGTTAGGCAGTGACAAGAAAATACGAGCTGCGCTAGACAACTGGACCAGAAAAAGGAGGAGGCAAAACACAGCGCTGAAGGCAACCTCACAATGCGCAGGCCTCACGGAAGAAGGGATGGACAGCGGAGCGAAAAAATACAGCGGAGCGAAAAAATAGCATGCGTCAATGGACCAAACGGCCCGCAGATAAAACAGCACATAGAAAAAAGAGCACGACGACGATAGAGCGCAGGGGAAACACAGCACGAGGACATAATAGCATAGCGATGTACGGTACAGCGCTGCTGGAGGGGTGAACTCATAAGCGTAACCGCAAACGGTAAGTTACAACATACACGGCAGCGACAGTGTTCATTCGCTGATTAATTAATAAACAGGCTTGAGCAATGTTCGGGACATCAAATTTCTAGTTTTTTTTCTGGTTTGTAATGGAATGTCTAACGTTGAAGAAATTGTTCAGGAAGGATCGATTCTGCGGGTTGACCATCACCCTGTATGACAAGGGTAACTACAATGCCATTAATCATGAACTGAGCATTTTTCTCCCACTCTTCGAAGCCGGTTATAACCAGAGATCTGTTAACGAGAATTGGCTAATATTTAAAGATAAACTTCATGAACTAACACAAAAATTTATCCCTAGAATAACTTTTCGTGAAAATCGCTCTAAAGCCTGGTTTTCTAAGACACTAAAAAGACTGGAGAATAAAAAGAAGCGGCTTTTTCGCGCTGCCAAATTTAAAAGCAATTCCGAAGCGTGGGAGAAGTACTTTTCAGCCGAAAAAGAATACTTGACTTCCGTCACCAACGCTAAACACTCATTTTTTAACAGTGACCTACCGCGCATGCTATGCGATAACCCCAAAAAATTTTGGCGCATCATCAATCCCGCACCATCACACTCAGTCACTCTCACTCATGCATCCGGTATTCAAGCCTCCGACACAGAGTGCGCTAACATCTTCAATACGGCGTTCTCGTCAGTTTTCACCCAGGAGCGCAACCCGCCTCCAAGGATACCTCCTACTAATGCCACCTCACCGATGGACGCAATAACTTTTTCTTCAACTGGCATCTCGTCTTTAATTGAGAAAATGAAACTTTCCTTGTCAGCCGGCATCGACGAGATAAACACTAAACTACTAAATAACACGAAATGTATCAGTGCAGTGTATCTTGAATTATTGTTTTCGCAATCACTCTCTACAGGTCTCATTCCGGAAAACTGGAAAGTTGGGAAGGTCGTTCCACTCTACAAATCAGGTGACAAAAATTCCCCTCTGAACTACCGTCCTATTTCTCTAACTAGCGTCCCCTGCAAGATCATGGAACATGTCATATACTCTCATGTAATGGACTTCTTAGACGCTAACAATTTCGTCCATCCATCCCAGCACGGTTTCCGCAAGGGGTATTCATGCGAAACACAACTAGCCATGTTCCTCGACGACTTACATGCTGACCTGGACGCTAACCTTCAAGTTGACGCCATCTTTCTGGATTACGCTAAAGCATTTGATGAAGTTCCACACCAACGTTTAATACAAAAGCTTTCTATTCTAAACCTTCATCCTAACGTGCTAAACTGGATCAAGGCCTTCTTAAGAAATCGGTTTCAGTCAGTCATTGTCAATAACCAGTCTTCCATCCCTCTCCCTGTAACATCCGGCGTCCCACAAGGCTCTGTTCTTGCACCCCTATTGTTTTTAATATATATTAACGATCTCCCACAGTATGTATCCTGCCAAATTCGAATGTTCGCTGACGACTGCGTAATTTACCGCCAAGTAACAAACATAACTGATCAAGAAGCCCTCCAGCAGGACCTTAACCAAATTGAACAGTGGTGCGCAGATTGGCTTATGACCCTCAACCCTAGCAAATGCAAGCTTCTTTCCATCACCCGTCGCAAAAAGAGTCATGCCTTCCAATACAAAATCGCTAACGAGTCCGTAGAATCTGTATCATCTTTCAAATACTTAGGCGTCACATTATCTAATGACCTAACATGGAATGCACATGTTGCTAACGTGATATCATCGGCTAACAAAACTCTGGGATTTCTTAAAAGTCACCTTCGCCTCACCTCACATCACGTTAAATTGCTCGCCTACAAGTCACTCATTAGACCTAAACTTGAATATGCATCCGCCATATGGGACCCGCATCATATAAACCTCGTAAACGACCTAGAAGCCATTCAAAACCGCGCTACAAGGTTCATTCATTCTTCTTACTCCTACGACGTCAGTGTTTCAGCCTTAAAAACCAAATCAGCACTATCGCCTCTTTCCGTTCGTCGTCGCATAGCCACGCTATCACTGTACCACAAGTTCTTTTACTCATCACTTAACCGTGCCCCTTATATCACGCCAGCATCATACATTTCCCACCGCACTAGCCACACGCTTCAAGTTTTTCGCCCACGTGCCCGAACTGTTACTTTTTCAGCCTCATTCTTCCCACGTGCAGCTAAAGATTGGAACGGCCTTCCCCAGCATATCGTCGACATCACCTGTCCTTCATCATTTGCAAGCAATCTAAACAACATTTTTTGTTCATGATCACAAATAGCATTTGTCTTGTACCTTTTCTGCTAATCCCAACCCTTATCTTTAAGGTAATAAAGGTCTTTAAGGTAATAAAATGAAATGAAATGAAATGGTGCTGAACTCCGCCACATACGGCCGACGTATGGCTCAGGGTGTACCACAAGTTCTTATTCTTCAAAACTCTCGCTGTCGGCAGTTGAACTTTCATCAAATTTATTTGGAACGAGCAACAGGGTCTTCATGCACTGCAAATATCCAGTATGCGATTTAGAGACGGGAGGATAGCCCGAGCGAACATTTTCAGGTTGTTTGGTGTTTGGTGGCTGTCTGAGGCGGACCGGCGGTTACTTCGCGGAACGGGCTGTACAGCGTACGTGAAAATTCTCGCGTCGGCGCGCATTTGTTGTGTAGCTTGATATTGAAGCTGTTTTTTCTTTCACTCCGAAGTGAAATAATCGAAAGATCAATCTTCAGAACATTTCATAGAAAGGCATCAACTTTCGACAGATTGGACCCTTTGGCTCAGGAACCGCAAAAAAACACCTATCAAACACACAGCTAACATAACAAACACAGGTGGGAGTCTCCTGACGCAGACTGTGGAATCTAATGAAGGAGACTTGTTTAATGGGAGGGATTTTCGTTTCACAGGAAGTTTATTGCCCAATCGGGCTTGAAGATAGGGAGGGTCCAGGAAAAAAACCAAGAATAACGAATTGGTAATTTCCTATGTTCTTGAGTAAACACGCCAAGAAAAGATTGTCTTAATTACACCGGTGGGATGGCTCTAGCCCTGGTATAAAGGTAGCATAAGACATTTGTTCGGCCCACCGTTACAGGCCGAGGATATTCCTGAAAGATACTCGTAAAAAAGGCCTACAACGGCATGGCTTCCGTACAGGGTGCTCGAAAACTGCCAATAAAAGAAGAGCCGCACGAACTGAAATATTGACGTCGAGCGTTACGGACCTGCCGTCGTACGTTTAAGTGAGAGCAACGACGTTGAACTTTATTTCAAACTGTGCGTTATTTCACCAGAGACATCTGACCGAAGAGCGGATCCCCGGGCCAATTTTATCTCTCAATTGCCGAGATTCTGCGTACATAATACAGAAAGAAACCCGGTCATTTTAGCCAAGCAAGCAAGGACTGCATAGCCACTAGTTCTGCTATATTCACCGTTCAAGCAACGCAGTTCTTCAGTAAATGATCTTGCCCTCTTTCTTAATGAATCAGCGAAGTGAGCGGTCACTAACTCGAAAGGTCGCTGCATTATGTGTCGTAATTTACCGTTTGCGGTTATGGCTATTATATTTCACCCCTGCAGCAGCGCTCCACTGTACTACACTGAGCTGCTATGTCGTCGTGCCGATTATTAATGCGAAAGCATTCCTAGGCTATGTCGGCGAGGTCGTGTCCGCAAAACGAATGGCTATAATTGAAAGAGGATGATTGGAGGATGCTGGCGAAAAATTAGGTCTATAGGATTAGTTAATTAGTTAGAGTCAAATACCACAAAAAAGTCGAAATAGCGCAGACGTAGGTATAGTGAGTGGATGGGCAAAGAGCCGTAGACAGCAAAATAGTGGAAGGAAATGCAAAGGAATCAAAATAAAATTTCAAATGAATAGAACTGTAGTTGGTGAGTGATAACTAATGGAAAAAAAGTTTCATTGACATCAATTAGGTAGTTAATGAATTATGAGCAAAAACATTCAATGGTTAGATAGGCTGGATGAGGATATAGCAATTGTACGGGAAGCTAACCACGGCGCCACATTTGAAAAAACTACAATGGCTGATAGAGAAAAAAGAAGGTATTGTGAGAGTAAATAAATGAATTTTTAAATAAAGCACCAGATAATTTCGGTAATTCAGTGGCTACATTAAATAAAACAAAAAGAAAATGATAAAGAGAGGCAAAGAGAGACGACGAGTCACGAGGTTTTTTTCGTTTTTCAAGCACATGATCTACAGCTTGGTTTACACAGCCTAAAAATACATACAGCATTGGAGCCGCATGTGCCCGAGTAAAAATACCATTCCACTTTAAATAGGACCGGTCACTGAAAACGATCAAAGTGACATGAAGATAATATTCAAAAAGATTTCGGAAATTCCTCACTAATACCTCACAGGAATAAAAAATTCACATTGTGTCACATCATATAATAAATCTTCTATATTCATAGTTTTATAAAAAGCAAAACCTCGTCTTGTCAGTCTTAAGGTGAGCTATAGAGGTGTGCAGAGATTAATGCAAGCTAAATATTTGTTTTGTTTTTGTATTCAAGCACATGGTCAATAGCTTGGTTTACACAGCCTAAAAAATACACAGAGCACTGCAGCCACAAATGACCTATTACAAAGGCCATTCCACTGTAAATACGATTGGTCATTGAAAACGATAAAAGTAGCATTAAGGTAATATTAAAAACGACTTCGGAAATTCCTCCCTAATAGTCCGACAACATACTGGAACAGAATCTCATCATCTTCCTGAAAGCATAACGACACAGAAATCAAAAGTTCACATCGAGCAACTGCATGGAATAAATCTTCTATATTCATAATAAACAGAAAAACCTTACCTCGTCAGCCTTAAAATCAGCCGCAGGGGCATGCAGAGATTAATAAAAGCTTTCATTTTTCTAGCTTTCAAGTACATGATCAACAGATTCGTTTACACAGAGTAAACAAAATACATGGAGCACTGGAGCCACACACGACTCTGTGCAAACGACACTCCAATGTAAATGTGACTGTTCATTGAAAACGACAAAACTGGCATTAAGGCAATATTCAAAACATTTCCGATATTCCTCACTAATAGTCCGACAACGTGGTGGAACAGAATCTCATTCTTTTCCTGAACGCATGAATTCACTGGAATAAAAAAATCACATCGTGCCACTGCTTAGAAAAAATCTTCTATATTCATAGTAAAAACAAAAACCTCGTCGTGTCAGTCGCAGCCGCAAAGGCATGCAGAGATTAGTGCAAGATAAACATTCACTTTTTTAGCTTTCGAGCAGAAGATGAACAGCTTGCTTTACACATACATACAGAATACATAAATCACTGGAGCCACTGATGACCCTGTACGAACGCCACTACAATGTGAATAAGACTGCTCAATGACAGCGATAAAAGTGGAATGAAGGTAATATTCAAAAATAAATCTGAAATTCCTCACTAATAGTTCGACAACGTAGTGGAACAGTATCTCCTCCTTTTACTGAACGCATAACTTCACAGAAATCAAAAGTTCAAGTCGTGCCACTGCAAGGAATAAATCTTCTATATTCATAGTAAAATGCAAAACCTCGTCTTACCAGTCTTAAAGTGAACAGTAGAGATGTGCAGAGATTAGTGCAAGCTAAATATTCACTTTTTTTAGCTTTCAAGAACATGAGGAACAGCCGGCTTTACACAGCCTAAAAAAATACATAGAATACATGCGTGGAACCGGCATGGCTGAAGCACTGCCGCTCACGTTTTTCCTGTTGCTTTTGCAGACACATGGCGTCTCAGCTTTGAAGGAATGTTGCGGTTGCGCCGTTTCGTGTTCATCGTCTACGAGTTCACCCTTTTCGTCTGGGATATGCGCCGACGGATCAAGGAACGCAACTTCGTCTTCTGCTGCTAGGGGCGATTCGACGTGCGTCGCCGCTGACTTCGACAGATGTGCCGTACCGGTCTATGAACATTGGTGGAGTGATTGCCTTATCGACAACCTACAAATACCGGGATCTGACAGTCAACCAGGGGGGCGTGGAACCGGCATGGCTGAAGCACTGCCGCTTACGTTTTTCTGTTGCTTTTGCAGGTTAGTAATACAAACGTGCACTGTTTTCGCGCGCATTTCCTTTTGCCGGTTCCCCCCCCCCCATGTGTTATTTGCTTGTCTCAGAACTCGCTCGCAACCGAAAGGTTACTCGCGTCGTCGTTTTCGGTTATTGCGTCGTATTTCATTTTATCTGTTGCTGCCACTTCTATGTGGTGATGTTGAGCCTAACCCGGGTCCGTCTACAGCAGAAACTCTGCAGATGCTCCTAGATGGCCAAGATACGATTAAGGCCAAGTTGAGCGCAATAGAACTGACCCAAGTTGAAAGTAAGAGAGCCATGCATGATCTCGGCAGCCGTATTGCATCAATCGAATCAAGAATAGCGAGCCTTGGTGAAATGAACTGTGCAGTTGGTGAATGGAAAAAAACGATTTGAAGATCAGCAGCGGATGTTGAGTTCAGTAATGGCAAAGGTTGAGCATCTGGAGAACCAGAGGAAGCGTTGCAATTTGCTTTTCTTTGGTGTCGAGGATACAAAACCAAACGAGTCAAATGAGGACTCAGCAGAATGCGTAATTGACGTGTGTAATTCGAAATTAGGTGTTCAATCCGTAAAACTAGAAATTGCTCACAGGTAGGCAGATTCAAGTCTGGTAGCAACCGTCCTTTAAAAGCGATTTTCGCCTCATACGCTGACAAGCAGAAGGTTTTAAAGAGGGCTTTTAAATTAAAAGGAAGTGATGTCAGTATTTGAGAGGACTTTTCTGAGGAAGTACGTAGAAAGAGAAAGTTTCTATGGCAGTTTGCAAAATCACGAGAACAAAGTGGCGACAAGATCAGCCTCAGGTACACTCTTATTATAAACGGCGAGAAGTACTTGTTTGATGATAATACAAATCAGGTCGTACCGATAGTAGGTGATAAGGCCAGTGCTACAAAGGAGGTAGTACCGGTTGAGTGACGGTGTCGGCGTAATGCAACGCTTATTTCCTTTCTTGTAATTAACTGCCGTAGCATAAAAAACAAGGTTGATGAATTTGCAGCTCTAATTGATATGGTGAAGCCGTCCGTTATTCTCGGCACTGAATCATGGTTAGCAAATGAAATTACAGATGGTCAAGTATTCCCAGATCGATTTAAATGTTATAGAAAGGACAGACACTTGCATGGAGGAGGTGTATTTATTCTTGTGGATGCTACAATTTCTTCTTACCAAATAAATGTTGCAGATGAATGTGAAGCTGTATGGTGTAAACTGGTGCTTAATAACAACAAAGTTATAACTGTGTGTTCTTTCTACCGCCCGCCTGATTCATCCGTTGATGTCTTTGCGCAGCTGGCAGGGACAGTTGACGCAATTCAAACAGATTTTATGGTAATCAGAGGTGATTCCAAGCTGCCTAGCATTAACTGGACTCATCAACCTAACTTCCAGTCCTTTACGAGTCGCTCCTGCCAAGAACTGATCAACTTGGTTGAACTTTATGCATTGCGTCAAACGGTTCTGGAACCGACACGTGGGGATCACATCCTAGATTTGTTGTTCACAAATCAACCTGAATTCGTCAATTCCACTCAGGTGCTACCTGGAATAAGCGATCACAGTGCTGTGTTTTGTGAAATGAAAGTTGAACATGTAAGGAGCGCTGGTACAGCACATAGGCGAGTATATAACTATGAAAAAGCAAACGTAAGGGAGATAAACGAAGAGTTGAATAAGTACCGAACGATCTTTGAAACGCATGCCGATAACTCTGGAGTGGTTGAACTATGGTCTAGATTTAAGGATAAGATATTTGAACTGAGGCAGTGCTTTGTTCCGGCATGCATATTAACGAAAAGGAGGAGCAAAAGCAAACCATAGTTTACTCGGGAGCTACGCAGTCGTACGCGCAAAAGGCAACGTGTTTACGTTAAATTTAAAGGAAATCCGACGCGTGAGAATTGGTTCAAGCTGCCGGAAATTGCCGGAAGAATGAAAGTTGCTGTGGCAGCTGCAAAGAATTCGTTTGGCATTTCAATGGAGACGAAATTAAAAGAAAATCCAAAGGAATTTTGGAAACATGTAAAGAGAAATGGAAAAGACTCTGTAACTATACGACCTCTTGTTTCTGGTGACTCCTTTGTTGATGATGATGCACAAAAAGCTGAGTTCTTTAATAAATATTTCAGCTCTGTTTTCAGCTATGAAATCGATCATGCTGATATGAATACCCCGAGTTTCCAGCCAGTGGCGAGTGTTATGGATGATGTTGTGGTCAGCATCACCGGTATACAGTCTCTGTTGCAGAATATGAAGATTGCTAAGGCTGGTTGTCCTGATGACTTGCCAAACAAATTCTACAAACTGTGTGCTGAGTCGGTTGCACCCAACTTAAAGTTAATTTTTGAAAAATCGCTTGAAGAATCCTGCCTTCCAGATGACTGGAAAATTGCAAGTGTTGTGCCAATCTACAAATCTGGCCCTCGCAACAATGTATCAAATTATAGACTGTTATCTCTAACTTCAGTTGCGTGCAAGACACTCGAACATATTTTGTTCACCAGTATAGCAGCACATATGGACGCACATTCATTGTTTAATCCTCGTCAGCATGGTTTTCGAACGGGCCTATCGTGTACTACGCAGCGGACTGAATTTGCGCACGATCTGGCTGAGGCACTGGACAGGCGACTTAGCGTGTACTGCGTGTTTTTGGACTTTAAAAAGGCCTTTGATGCCGTGACGCTTTCCTTATTAATTCAAAAAATGTCTTTTTACAATATTAGCCCTCAAGTGTTATCATGGGTAAAAGATTACCTATGTTTACGGCAGCAGTTTGTGGTTATGAATGGCGCCGAGTCTCAAAGAGTGCAGGTTGTGTCTGGTGTTCCCCAGGGCTCCGTGTGAGGACCACTATTGTTCCTGCTTTACGTAAATGACATTGGTGACGGAATAGTATCTCAAATGCGGTTATTTGCGGATGACTGCGTTCTTTATAGTGTTGTCACTAGTGATCGAGATGTTGAAATGCTCCAAGAAGATTTGAACAGAATCTCAGAGTGGTGCGTTAAATGGAATATGAATTTGAATTTGTCCAAGACTGTCCATATGAAGTTTACAAGAAAGAAAAACCCTGATGTGTATTCATATGTTATTAGGAACACAATTTCAGAACAGGTATTCGAATTTAAATATCTAGGCGTTTATTTTACTCTTGATTTGAGCTGGCGTCGTCACGTCGATTATATCTCTGCTGAAACATGCAGAAACTTGGGATTTCTTCGCCGAAATGCAAGCACTTTTCCACAGTCATGTCGTGACATTTTATTCAAGACTTATGTCAGGTCGGTTGTGGACTACGCGTGCACTGTCTGGGACCCGCCTACTGCTAGAGATAAAGATAAGTTGGAGAGGGTGCAGAACATGGCCTCTCGTTTCGTGTCTGGCACACGCGGGGCTCGTTACAGTGCATCGCGTACGAAGGATGCACTCAACTGGGAATTGCTTGACACGCGCCGAAAGAAGTTACGTCTGAAGCTATTTCATGCTGTTTATTATTCAACTGTTCGGGTTGAACGCGAAAGGTATGTGCAGGAGACTTTTTATAGATCCAACCGTGTTGACCATGTTTTTAAAGTCCGCGAATTCGGGGCAAAAACTGAATTGTTTAAAATGTCATTTTTTCGAAAACCATTAGAGAATGGAACAGACTACCGAGCGATGTTGTGAGTGTGACATGAAATGATGCGTTACTTCGTTTTTTAATGATGTGATGCGATTGTGATGCGTTCTTTTGAAGTGAGATGTACATGGCGAACGCTTTATGCTTGTAACTCTGCCTGCGAGCGGAGGTGTCATGTGTGCTTCTTTTTTGTACATTGACCCCCCCCCACTGTAATGCCACGGCGCTGTGGGTTCCTTATTAAATAAATGAATAAATAGATCACTTGAGCCACTGATGACCCTTTAGGAACGCTAAAACAATGTAAAGAAGACTGGTCATTGACAGCGATAAAAGTGGAATTAAGGTAATATTAAAAAAGAATTCTGAAATTCCTCACTAATTGTTCGACAACGTAGTGAAACGGTATCTCATCCTTTTCCTGAACCCATAACATCACAGAATTCAAAAGTTCAAATCGTGCCACTGCAAGGAATAAATCTTCTATATTCATAGTAAAATGCAAAACCTCGTTTTGCCAGTCTTAAAGTGAGCTGTAGAGAACTGCAGAGATTAATGCAAGCTAAATATTATTTTTTTGTTTTCCACCACCACTTTCCTGAATGCATGACTTCACAGAAATCAAAATTTCACATTATACCACAGCATACAATACATCTTCTATATTCGTAGCAAAAAGAAAAATCTCGTATCGTCAGTCTAAAGGTGTGCCACAGAGACATGCAAAGATTAATACAAGCTAATTATATTTTTTTTTTCAAGCACATGATCAGCAGCTTGGCTTACACAGCCTATAAGAATACACAGATCACTGGAGCCACTGATGACCCTGTACAAACGCCACTCCAGTATAAATGAGACCGGTCGTTGACAACAATAAAAGTGGCGTTAAGGTAATATTCAAAAAGATTTCTTGAATTCCTGCCTAATAGTCCGACAGCATATTGTACCTGAATCTCACCATGTTCCTGAATGCATGACTTCACAGAAATGAAAAATTCACAATGTGCCACTGCTTAGAATAAATCTTCTTTATTCATAGTAAAAAGCAAAATCTCATCTCATCAGTCTTCAGGTGAGCACTGAGACGTGCAGACATTAATCCAAGCTAAATATTCATTTTTTTTTTGTTTTCAAGCACACGATCAACTGCTTGGTTACACAGCCTAAAAATACATAGAGCACTGCCGCCACTCATGACCAAGTACAAATACCATTCCACTGTAAATGCGACTGGTCATATAAAATGGTTAAAGTGGCAACAAAGTAATATTCATATGATTTGGGAACTTCCTGACTAATAGTGCGATAGAATACTGGTACAGAAACTCACCATTTTCCTGAACGCCTGACTTAACAGAAATCAAAAGTACACATCGTGCACTGCACAGAATACATCTGATATATTCATAGTAAAAAGCAAAACCTCGTCTCGTTGGTCTCATGGTGAGCCGCAGAGACGTGCACAGATTAATCCAATCTAATATTAATTTTTTTTCAGGCACATGATCAACACCTTGGTTACACAGCCTAGAAAATACATAGAGCACTCAAGCCACTCATGACAAAATACAAATGCCATTCCACCATAAATGCGACTTGTCATATAAGAAGATTAAAGTGACATCAAGATAATATTCCAAATGATGTCGGAACATCTTACTAATAGTGCGACAACATAGTAGAACAGCTTCTCACCGATTGCCTGAATGCAACCTTCACAAAAATCATGTTTACACCGTGAACGGCATAGAATAAACCTTCTATATTCACAGTAAATAGCAAAACCTCGTATCGTCGGTCTTAAGGTGAGCCGCAGAGACGTTCATCTTTTAATCCATGATAAATATTTACTTTTTTTCCTTTCAAGCCCATGATTAACAGCTTGGTTTACACCGCCTAAAAATACATACACCACTGCAGCCACTCATGACCAAGTACAAATACCACTCCACAGAAAATACGACTGGTCAATTTAAACGAAAAAAGTGACATTAAGGTAATATTGAAAATGGTTTCAGAAATTCCTCACTAAGAATCCGACAGCATACTGGAACCGAATCTCACCGTTTTCCCCAATGCATGACTTCACACAGATCAAAGGCTCATATTGTGGCACTGCATAGAATAAATTTTGTGTATTCCTAGTAAAAAGCTATACCTCATATCGACATTTTTAAGGTGGGCTGCCGAGACGAGCAGAGATTATTGCAAGCTCAATATTCAATTTTTTTCTTTTCCAGAACATGATGAACAATTTGGTTTACACAATATAACAAATATATAGAGCACTGACGGCACACAAGACCCAGAACAAATGCTTTTCCACAGTAAATACGCTGGTCATTTTAGACGAAAAAAGTGGTATTAAGGTAATATTCGAAATGATTTCGGAAATTGCTCTCTAAGAGTCCGACAGCATACTAGAACAGTGCCTCACCGTTTTCCTGAATGCATTACTTCACATAAATCAAAATTTCACGTTGTCCCACTGCATAGAATAAATCTTCTATATTCCCAGTAAAACGCAAAAACCTCGTCTCGTCCGTCTCAAGGTGAGCCGCGGAGACTTGCAGAGAATAATGCAAGCTAAATATTCCTTTTTTTCTGTTTTCAAGCACCTCATCTACAGTTAGGTTTACACAGGCTAAAAAATACATACTGCACTGTCGCCACACATGACCCAGTAGAAATGCCATTCCACTATAAATACGACTGGCCTTTGAAACCAATAAAGGCGTCATTAAAATAATATTCAAAAAGATTTCGGAAATTCCTCATTAATCGTCCGTCAACGTAGCAGTACGGAATCCGACCGAGCTCCTGAATGCATGACTTCACACAAATCAAAAGCTCACATCGTGCACTGCATAGAATAACTCTTCTATATTCATAGTTAAAGGAAAACATCGTCTCGCCGGTCTTAAGGTGAGCCGCATGCAATAATGCAAGCTTAATATGCAATTTTATTCTGTTTTAAAGCACATGATCCAAAGCTAGGTTTTCAGAGCCTAAAAAGATACATAGAGCACTGCAGCCACACATGACCCAGTACAAATGCCATTCCACAGTAAATACGCCTGTTGATTTTATGCGAAAAAAGTGGCATAAAGGTAATGCCCCCCAAAAATTCAAAATCCCTCACTATGTGTCCAGAAGCGTACTGGAACAGAATCTCACCGTTTTCCTAAATGCACGACTTCACAGAAATCATAAGTTCAAAGTTTACCACTGCATACAACAACTCTTCGATATACATAGAGAAAGCAAACCTCAACTCATCACTCTTAAGGTGAGCGGCAGACACGTGCAGAGATTAATGCAAGGTAAATATTCATTATTTTGTTTTCAAGCACATGATCAGCCACTTGGTTTACACACCCTACAAATACATAGTGCACTGCCGCTACACATGACCCAGTACAAATGGCATTCCTCAGTAAATACGACTGGTCTCTTAAAACGATAAAAGTGACATTAAGGTAATGTTAAGAACGATTTCGGAAATTACTCAATAATAGCGCGACAACATACTGGAACAGTATCACACCGTTTTCCTGAATGCATGACTTCACACAAATCGAAAGTTCACAGTGTGCCACGCATAGAATAAATCTTGTATATTGATAGCAAAAAGCAAAACCTCAACTCGACAGTGTTAAGTTGAGCTCCAGAGACGTGCAGAGATTATTGCAAGGTAAATATTCAATTTTTTTTCTGTTTTCAAGCGCATGATCTACAGCTAGGTTACACAGCCTAAAAAATATCTAGTGCACTGCAGCGACAAATGACCCAGTACAAATGCCACTCTACAGAAAATAAGAATGCTCAATTTAAACAAAAAAATGACATTCAGGTAATATTCAAAAACATTTTGCAAATTCCTCACTAATAGTGCGACAACATACTGGAACAGTATCTCAACGCTTTCCTGAATTCCTGACTTCACACAAATCAAAAGGTCGCATCGCGCACTGCCGGAATCAATCTTCTATATTCATAACAAAAAGCAAAACCTCAACTCCGCACTCCTAAGGTGAGCTGCATAAATGTGAAGAGTTAAATGGAGGGTAAATAATGAATTTTTTTTCTGTTTTCAAGCGCATGATCTACAGCTACTTTTACACAGACTAAAATACCTATTGCACTGCCGCGACCCTTGATCCAGCACAAACGCCACTCCACACAAAATAGGCCTGGTCAATATAAACGAAAAAAGTGGCATTGAGGTAATAATCAGAGATTTTGTAAATTCCTCACTAATAGTGCGACAACATACTGGAACAGTTTCTCACCGCTTCCCTGAATGCACGACTTCACACAAATATAAAAGCTCACATCGTGCAATACATAGAATAAATCTATTATCATAGCTCAGGTAGCAGCATCCCATCGCTGCCACCAGTTATCATAAGTCAGGTAGTATGGCCAGTTGTTGTGATGCAGGTTAGCGTGGTTCGGCCGGATAAGGGACGAGGATAGATGGAAGTCGACATTTGGGAACGAGAACACAAACAGGTTTACTGACACTTTTAAGAAACTATTTACATACTGAAATGCAAAAGAGGAAAGAGTAAGAAATTTAAGAGTTCATAGCATGGAGCGTCTGGATGGGCCTTTTCAGCAGGGCCCAGAGCGTTCGTTCTCAGTTTGGGCGCCGGTTAAATACCCTAAGGCTCCCCCCCCTTCACCAGGCGGTGGCCAATTCGCCACGACGCACAGATCGGCACAGCACAGCAAAGCAAACGGAGGCACTTGTTGCAGAGTCCACCCGTGGGAATTGGCGAGGAGGAAATGCAAGTCTGTAGCTGTTTCGCACTGCGGTGCAACATTACTGCGAGCAGCACGTGCCTATCGAACACAGGTGTGACGTGCTTGCGTCGCGGCCGCAACTGCGCTGGCTCCCTCAGATTCGTTGCGGCTCCTCTCAGACGCGGTTAATCCTTTCTTCCCCTGTCGTCGGTCCATCGTCGGTCGCTTCTTGTGGGGAACCGAAGGGGCACTGAGCCGAGCGTGGGAAGAACTCCGCTGGTTACTCCCCAGCCAGTCATCCTTTTATTTTTGGTGGGTCACCGTAGGGTCAAACGACATGTCGAAATTGCCGCTACTGTTGCCGCCACCGTGATCATCCCGGTCGATGGAATCTGCGCCTGAATATCTCTTCTGCTGGTTTACATCCCGGTCAGGACAGCACCCCCGCCGCCAGACAATACGTCCGGAAGATGAGCTGCTCCTACGCAGCTCGGCTGACTGGACGTGCGAGAAGGGGCTTTCGTTTGGTTGTCCTCCAGGACTCTCCTTGTCGTGGTGTCGGAAGTCCAGCTCTGGGAGTTTCTCTGCGAGGCGAGGCAAACGGAACCACAAACGCCAAGCCACACACAACAAAACAAGTGCCGCCTGTAGCCCACTCGTCCCGCGAGGCCATCACCAAATAAAAACTGATTACGCTGCAGAGATCTCTCTAAAATCACTCTCAAATTAAGCGAAATTTTCGAAACGAACACGAAACGTGAACCGGAGACAAGGTTCAGGTGTTCGGACCTCTACAAAATGTTGTCACCAGGAGTGGCCCTTCAAGACAGATGGAAAATTATAAATTGGTTTGGAATCGGTCTCTTATGGGGAAACAATCTCGGACGGCACCCGGACAGGGAGGAATCCACAGAGAGGTCAGACAGAGACCCAATTGTGCCCCAGCCTATTCTCACTTTGCAACCAGCCCATTTGCTTTCATCCTTTCCGTCTTTCATGACGGCAAACGCTACGACACCTGCCGTAAATGTAAAAATACATACGCTACGACATCTGCCGTAAATGTGCAAAACTTGCACCATAAAACTTAGCATACTTAGCACCACTCAAAACAACTTAAAACATACTGCAGGACTTCAATACTGCAGCTAACCTACTTGCAGAGCCACAGAACAAGCTGAACAAATTATAGCTCGAAGTAATTTCGTAGCGCCCACGCGAGGGACTACGTCACATTGGCCCACGAGTTACTTTGCTGCACTTCCTTTCGTCAGAGCTCGTTCAGAGCTCGTTTCCCTTACTCTGCACAACACAATACTTAGTTACTTTACAAAACACAAACATCTTCAAAAGCTACATCACTGAGTTAAAATCAAGAAACGTACAAAACCCACTCAGGTATAAACCTCAAATTAACATTGTACAGGTGTATAAATACCACTCGCTATCCCTTTGAAAACCATGTTGTGACTCAAGGAAGGTACTGGTTTCTTTAACAATGTTTTAACAACGTACCGACTAGCCCAAACAAATACCTTAGTGGTTTCTTTTCTTCAGCCGCGCCCTGCGCGGTCGCAGACCGACAGTAGCTTCAGCAGGCAGGACACGACAAAAACCGAAGGTCTTATGTGCGCGTTGACCCCTGCAAGCCACAGACGCCACTCGACAATGATTCGTTCCGTCCACTGCCGCGCGTCTCCAACACCTGAGCAGCACTTGAAAAGTTGAATGCAAGGGGGGGACGATCAATAATGAAAAAAATGCCTGCGTGCCTTCCTTTCTCAGTTCCTGAATACCCCTCGTTTCCAGTTTTTTACAAGCGCACGTACTGCTGCATTCTTTCACGCGGTGGCAGTCCGTGCTTCTTTGTGGCCCACTACGAGTTTCACTCCTGGTGCAAAAACTTCCGCAGTGTCGCCACAATAGGGCAGGTGACTTTCGTTTTCTTTGAACCCGTCTAGTCAGTTTGGCCTTCGTGCGGTGCCTATCGCATCTGGAGTGCCGCGGTGAAAGTCTTGGACGACTACATTGTTGACCAGCCTACACCCTTACGATGATTTGGGCCTGTCCTTTGTCCTTTCTCTGCGGACTACCCCTTGGCTTGGCTCTCTTTGCGCGGCACCGCTTTCTGGAAACTGCCCTAGCTGTTCTGTCTTGCTCACTTCCCTTTCTTTCGGGGCCTTCACCCTTCACACCTACATTTTGACTCAGCACCGAGCCTCCTTTCCCACTTTAATTCAAGCTATCGGCTCGCGCTTTCGACGAGTCACTGCGCTTCGTAGCCCCACATTTTTCCGACTGTACTTTACTTTCCGCTGAACCTAGCAACCTACTTTCCTGAGGATTGCTATCCGACCCCATGATCCTAACTACCTGCCCCGCAACTCTATCTGAACCACACTTTTTGGCTA
The DNA here is from genome assembly GCF_055824585.1 of Amblyomma mixtum. NCBI lineage: Eukaryota > Metazoa > Arthropoda > Arachnida > Ixodida > Ixodidae > Amblyomma > Amblyomma mixtum. The sequence goes on from NC_143014.1 coordinate 247,481,293, forward strand.
ACGTTGCGTTCTGGCCTGGGGTTTCAGCGACGCATTCAGGTAACTCACACTCACTCTTATTACAGTCAAGCGTCTCCAACAATTGCCTACTATTGCTCGCCAGCCGCATCGAAGGAGGGTCTCCTTTGATTCCTTCACTGCTCTGGGCTCTGAGCTCACTACTCTCTTCCTGAGAGAAAATAACTGACTCACTTATAAGAGCAGCCTCTGCTTCTGGGCTAGAGACGGCTGCTTTGCCTTTGTTCTCGTACAGTTTGCTACAACTTTTTTTCGCCGCCTCAAAATCAATAAATGCTGCCCCTGCAGCTGCCGAACTGGCGTTGCCCTCTGAGCTCGAGCCTGCCCTTTCGTTACTCCCCTGAGCGACGGCTGTGTTCCCAGCTGACCAAGCGGAGTTCCTAGGGTGGTCGCTGGCACACAGATGGGAGCGCTGCCCGCTTCCATCACTTCGCACTTTAGAATCCTCCTCTCCACGAATGATGTAATAGCCGTAAAGTGCGCTCCTCGCTGTCTCATAATTGTTGAACTCCTCGTCTTACAGGCGCGCTAACACTTCGGCTACATCACATGGGAGGATGGCTACAAACATAGTTGACGACTAACCGTGGTCCAGCTCCTGCTTAGTGCAAATCCGCTCGAATTTTGCGAGGATGTTCTGAAATTTTGTCCTCTTTGAAAAAGTCTCAAACGATTTCTCGCTCTTTCCCAATTCCGTAACTGAACTATACGCGTGAGCTCCTGCTGCTGTTCTTCGCGTAGTTTCTCTAGTTCAGACCATCTCTGACTACACTTCGCCTTCCATTCTCTTTCTTGTTCCTCGCGAAGTTTTCGCGTTTCGTGTTCTTTTTTTCCTCGCGAAGTTTTCGCCTTTCCTCGCGGCGCCTTCGCTCCAGAATCAATTCCCATGTCTCGTCAGCCTTCTCGACCGTTACCACCTCGGCCTGCATAATGTCCAAAATCGCTTTTCTTGTTTTAGTGGGGCCTACTGAATTGCCCAGATCTTCCAGAATTTCAAGGAGGTCCTCTACCTTGAACTTATCCATCGCGGACCACACTTTGTGCCGCTAATCCCCACTAAATTACAAGCTCTAGCTGGAAGCGATCAAAGGACAAAATTGTAAAAATTTAATTTCCCAGATACCCAAATTCCCGCACCTAACATCTGCACTCGTTAGTGCGGTCTGGCGAAATGAGTGGCAAACATCGGGCACTTACCCTGTCGAGTATTGCTGACGCCGTCAGTTCCGTAGCTTCCATCCAGATGTCGTCGCCTGTGGCTTCAGATCCCCATCGCTGATCCACAGTTGTTGGGTCGCCCAGGCTTCGGATCCCACCGCTGCCACCAGTTATCACAAGTCGGGTAGCATGGACAGTTGTGATGCAGGGTAGCGTGGTTGAGCAAGATAAGGGACGAGGATGGATGAAAGTCGACATTTGGGAACGAGAACACAAACAGGTTTACTGACATTTTTAAGAAACTATTTACATACTGAAATGCAAAAGACCAAAGGGTCAAAAATTTAAGAGTTGAGTAGCGTGGAGCGTTGGGCCTTTTCGGCAGGGCCCAAAGCGTTCGTTCTCACTTTGGACGCCGGTTATATACCCTAAGGCTCCGCCCCTTCACCAGGCGGTGGCCAATATGCCCCGACGCACAGATCGACACAGCCCAGCAAAGCAAACGGAGGCGCCTGTTGCAGAGTCCACGCGTGGGAATTGGCGAGGAGGAAATGCAAGTCTGCAACTCTTTCGCACTGCAGTGCAACATTACTGCTAGCAGCACGTGTCTATCGAACACAGGTGTGGCGTGCTTGCGCCGCGGCCGCAACTGCGCTGACTCCCTCCGATTCGTTCCGGCTCCTCTCAGACGCGGTTAATCCTTTCTTCCCCTGTCGTCGGTCCATCGTCGCTCGCTTTCTGCGGGTAACCAAAGGGGCACCGAGACGAGCGCGGGAAGAACTCCGCAGACTACTTCCCAGCCAGTCATCCTTCTTTTTGGGTGGGGTCATCGTGGGGTCAAATGACATGTCGAAATTGCCTCTACTGTTGCCTCTACCCTGATCATCCCGGTCAATGGAATCTGCGCCTTAATATCTCTTCGGCTGCTTTACATCCCGGTCATGACACTATATACATAGCAAAAAGCAAAACCTCAACTCGGCACTCTTAACGTGAGCAGCACAGATGTGCATAAATAAATGCAAGGTAAATATTCAATTTTTTTCTGTTTTAAAGCACATGATCTAAAGCCAGGTTTACACTGCTTAAATAAATACAAATTGCATTGCCGCCAGAGATCACAAAGTACAAATGCCACTCCAGAGAAAATACGACGGGTCAATTTAAACGAAAAAAAAGCGGCATTAGAGTAATATTAAAAAAGGTTTCGGAAATTCCTCACTAACAGTGCGACAACATACTGGAACAGATTCGCACAGCTTTCGCGAATGCATGACTTCACAGAAATCAAAACCTCACATCGTGCACTGGATGGAATAAATCTTCTATATACATAGCAAAAAGCAAAATCCCAACTCGGCACTCTTAAGGTGAGCTGCAGAGTCGTGCAGAAAAAAATGCAAGGCATATATTCAATTTTTTTTCTGTTTTCAAGCACATGATCTACAGCTAGCTTTAGAAAGCCTAAGAATAGGTAGTGCACTGCCGCGACTAATGACCCAGTACAAATGCCACTCCGCAGAAAATTGGACTCGCCAATTTAAACGAAAAAAGTGGCTTTAAGATAATATTCAAAAAGATTTTGTAAATTCCTCACTAATAGTGCGACAACATACTTTAACGGAATTTTACCCCTTTTCTGAATGCAAGACTTCACACAAATCAAAAGCTCATATAATGCACTGCATGGAATAAAACTGATATAATTTATTTATTTATTTATTTATTTATTCTATACTGTCAATCCCATCAGGGATCGTAACAGGAAGGGCATTCAAAAGTACAGAGGCACACAAAAAAAATAGCAATAGTAATTAATAAAGTACATAAAAAATATGACACGAGATTATACATTAGAAGATACGTATAACAAAAAAAAACCAGAATGAGGAGCATGTGACGTGATTTTGGCGGACAATAATACCACAAGTGAAAACACAAACGGAAGGAATAACTTCGTAATGACATATATAAACTCAATAAATACTAAGATATAAGTAGTTGATTTTCTACACGTGTGCTAAAGGAATTCAATGATGGATTACTAACAATGGATGTGTTCAAGGTGTTCCATTCGCGTATAGCACGAGGGAAGTATGAATATTTGAAAGTGTCAGTACGGAATGAAAACTCGTTTAGAGTGTGTATTGTTTTATTACGTGCTTGTCGCGTTTGTGATTGTGATATGTATCTTGAAGTGTCGACTTTTAATTGATCGTGTACGAGTTGGTACATGGTTTTAAGGCGCGCTAGTTTTGCCCTGTTTCGAAGGGTTAGTAGTCCTCCTTGTTAGAGTAGGTCTGTTGGTGAGTCTGTCAACCTGTGTTTATTAAATATACATCTGACCGCCTTCCTCTGCACTGCTTCTATTGATAATAAAAAGCAAAACAGCAATTCGGCACTTTTAAGGTGAGCTGCAGAGACGTGCAAAAATAAATGCAAAGAAAATATTCAGTTTTTTCTGAATATTTCAGAACAGAATTTCACCGCTTTCCTGAATGCATGACTACACATGTATCAAAAGGTCACATTGTGCACTGCATCGAATAAATCTTCTACATATATAGTAAAAAGCAAAAGGTCAACTCGGCACTCTGACTTCCCACAGATCAAAAGCTCACATCATGCACTGCATGCAATAAATCTTCTATATTCATAGCTAAAAGCAAAACCACAACTAGGCACTCCTAACGTGAGCTGCAGAGACGTGCAGAAATAAATGCAGGGTAAATATTCAATTTTTTTTCTGTTTTCAAGCCCATGATCTACAGCTACTTTTACACAGGCTAAAAAAATACCTAGTGCACTGCCGCGACACATCAGCAAGTACAAATGCCACTCCATAGAAAATACGACTCGTAAAAAACGAAAACCGTGGCATTAAGGTAATAATCAAAAAGAGTTTGTGAATTCCTCACTAATTTTGCGACAACAAAGTAGAACAGAATCTCACGTCTTTGGTGAATGCATGACTACACACAAATCAAAAGCTCAAATCATAAACTGCATGGAAAAAATCTTCTATTTTGATAGTAAGATGCAAAAGAGCAACTGCAAACTTTTAAAGTGAGCTGCAGAGGCGTGCAGAAATAAATTCAAGGTAAATATTTCATTTTGTTCCTGTTTTCAAGCACATGATCTACAGGTAGGTTTACAGAGCCTAAAAAATACTTAGTGAACTGCCGCGACACATGACCCAGTACAAATGCCACTCCACAGAAAATACGACTCGTCAATTTAAACGAAAAAGTTGCTTTAAGGTAATACTCAAAAATATATTGTAAACTCCTCACTAATAGTGCGACAACATACTGTAACAGAATCTCATCGCTTTCCTGACTGCATGACTTCAGACAAATCAAAAGGTCACATCGTGCACTCCATGGAATAAATCTTCTATATGGATAGTACAAAGCAAAACCTCCACTTTGCACTCTTAAGGTGAGCTCCAGAGACGTGCAGAGATTAATGAGAGGTAAATGGTCATTTTTTTCTGTTTTGAAACATGTTATCTACAGCTAGGTTTACAAGAAGCTAAAAAATACCTAGTGCACTGCCACCACACATCACCAAGTACAAATGCCACTCCACAGAAAATACGACTGGTCATTTTAAACGAAAAAAACGCATTAAGGTGTTATTCAAAAAGATTTTATGAATTCCTCACTTATAGTGCGACAGCATAATAGAACAGCATCTCAGCGTTTTCCGGAATGCATGACTTCAAACAAATCAAAAGGTCACATCGTGCACTTCATGGAATAAATCTTCTATATTGATAGTAAAACGCAAAACCTCCACTTTGCACTCTTAAGGTGAGCTCCAGAGGCGTGCAGACATTAATGCAAGGTAAATGTTCATTTTTTTCTGTTTTGAACCATATGATCTACAGCTAGGTTTACAAGAAGCTAAAATACCTAGTGCACTGCCACCACACATAACCAAGTACAAATCCCACTCCACAGAAAATACGACTGGTCATTTTAAACGAATAAACGCATTAAGGTATTATTCAAAAAGATTTTATGAATTTCTCACTAATAGTGCGACAGCATAATAGAACAGATTCTCAGCGTTTTCCGGAATGCATGACTTCAGACAAATCAAAGGGTCACATCGTGCACTCCATGGAATAAATCTTCTATATTGATAGTAAAAAGCAAAACCTCCACTTTGCACTCTTAAGGTGAGCTCCAGAGACGTGCAGAGATTAATGCAAGTTAAATGTTCATTTTTTTCTGTTTTGAAGTATATGATCTACAGCTAGGTTTACAAGAAGCTAAAAAATTCCCAGTGCACTGCCACTACACATCACCAAGTACAAATGCCACTCCACAGAAAATACGACTGGTATTTTTAAACGAAAAAACGCATTAAGGTATCATTCAAAAAGATTTTATGAATTCCTCACTGATAGTGCGACACCATAATAGAACAGTATCTGAGCGTTTTCCGGAATGCATGACTTCAGACAAATCAAAAGGTCACATCGTGCACTCCATGGAATAAATCTTCTATATTGATAGTAAAAAGCAAAACCTCCACTTTGCACTCTTAAGGTGAGCTCCAGAGACGTGCAGAGATTAATGCAAGTTAAATGTTCATTTTTTTCTGTTTTGAAGTATATGATCTACAGCTAGGTTTACAAGAAGCTAAAAAATACCTAGTGCACTGCCACCACACATCACCAAGTACAAATGCCACTCCACAGAAAATACGACTTGTCAATTTAAACAAAAAAAGGCATTAAGGTAATATTTAGAAAGCTTTCGGGTATTCCTTAATTATAGTGCGACAACATACTGCAACAGCTCTCACCGCTTTCCTGAATACATAATTTCACACAAATGAAAGGGTAACATCGCACACTGCATGGAATAAATCTTCTATATTCATAGTAAAAAGCAAAAGCTCAACTCGGCACTCTGACATCACACAAATCAAAAGCTCATATCATGCACCCCATTAAATAAATCTTCTATATACGTAGCAAAAAGCAAAACTTCAACTCGGCTCTCCTAAGGTGTGCTGAAGAGATGTGCAAAAATAATCGCGGGGTAAATATTCAATTTTTTTTCTGTTTTTAAGCACATGATCTACAGGTATGTTTAAAAAGCCTAAACAAAAACCTAGTGCACTGCCGCGACACATGAACCAGTACTAATGCCACTCCACAGAAAATACGACTCGTCAATTTAAACGAAAACAGTATCATTAAGGCAATATTCAAAAAGATTTTGTGAATTCTTCATTAATAGTGCGACTACATACTGGAATGGAACTTAACTGCTTTCCTGAATGCAAGACTTCATACAAATCAAAAGCTCACATCATGCACTGCTTGCAAGAAATCTTCCATATTCATAGTAAAAAGCAAAACCTCATCTCGGCACTCTTAAGGTGAGCTGCGGAGACGTGCAGATATTAATGCAAGTTAAATAGTCAATTTTTTTCTGTTTTCAAGCACATAATCTACAGCTACGTTTAAACAGCCTAAAAAATACCTAGTGCGCAGCCGCGACCCATGAACCAGTACTAGTGCCCCGCCGCAGAAAATACGACTTGTCAATTTAAACGAAAACAGTGGCTTTAAGGTAATATTAAAACAGATTGTGTGAATTCTTCACTATTAGTGCGACAACATAGTGGAACGGAATTTTACCGCTTTCCTGAATGCAAGACTTCACACAAATCAAAACGTCACATCGTGCACTGCATGGAATAAATCTTCTATATTCACAGCAAAAAGTAAAACCTCATCTTGGCACTGTTAAGGTGAGCTGCAGAGAAGTGCAGAAATAAATGCGAGGTAAATATTCAATTTTTTTTATGTTTTCAAGCACATGATCTACAGCTACGTTCACACAGCCTAAAAAAATACCTAGTGAACTGCCGCGACCCATGACCCAGTACAAATACCACACCACAGAAAATAGGACTGGTCAGTTTAAACGAAAAGAGTGGCATTAAGGTAATATTAAAAAAGATTTCGTAAATTCTTCATTAAAGTGCGACAACATACTGTAACAGTATCTCACCGCTTTCCTGTAGGCATGACTTCACACAAATCAAAAGGTCACATCGTGCACTGCATGAAATAAATCTTCTATATTCGTAGTAAAAAGCAAAAGCTCAACTCGGCACTCTGATTTCACACAAATCAAAAGCTCACATGATGCACTGCATGGAATAAATCTTCTATACTCATAGCAAAAGCAAAACCTCTACTCGGCACTCTGACTTCTCACAAATCAAAAGCTCACATCATGCACCCCATGGAATAAATTTATATTCATAGCAAAAAGCAAAACCTCTACTCGACACTCTGACTTCACACAAATCAAAAGCTGACATCATGCAATCCATGCACTAAATCTTCTATTTTCATAGCAAAAAGCAAAACCTCAATCTGGCACTCTGACTTCACACAAATGAAATGCTCACATCATGCACCCCATGGAATAAATCTTCTATATTCATTGCAAAAAGCAAAACCTTAACTCGGCACTCTGACTTCACACAAATCAAAAGCTCACATCATGCACTCCGTGCAATAAATCTTCTATATTCATAGCAAACTAGAACACCTCAACTCGGCACTCCTAAGGTGCTGAGGAGATGTGCAAAAATAAATGCAGGGAAAATATTCAATTTTTTTCCTGTTTTTAAGCACATCATCTAGAGGTATGTTTAAACAGCCTAAACAAATACCTAGTGCACTGCCGCGACACATGAACCAGTACTAATGCCACTCCGCAGAAAATACGACTCGTCCATTTAAACGAAACCAGTGGCATTAAGGTAATATAAAAAAGATTTTGTGAATTCTTCACTAATAGTGCGACAACATACTGGAACGGGATTTTATCGCTTTCCTGAATGCAACACTTCCCACAAATCAAAAGGTCACATCGTGCACTGCATGGAATAAATCTTTTATATTCATAGTAAAAAGCAAATCCTCAGCTCGGCACTCTGACCTCAAACAAATCAAAAGATCACATCAAGCACTGCATGCAATAACTCTTCTATATTCATAGCAAAAAGTAAAAACTCATCTTGGCACTCTGACTTCACACAAATCAAAAGATCACATCATGCACCCCATGGAATAAATCTTCTGTATTCATAGCAAAAAGCAAAACCTCAACTCGGCACTCTGACTCCACAAAAATCAAAAGCTCACATCATGCACCCCATGGAATAAATCTTCTATATCCATAGAAAAAGCAATACTTTAACTCGGCACGCTGATTTCACACAAATCAAATGCTCACATCATGCACCCCATGGAATAAATCTTCTATATTCATAGCAAAAAGAAAAACCTCAACTCTGCACTCTGACTTCACAAAAATCAAAAGCTCACATCATGCACCCCATGGAGTAAATCTATATCCATAGCAAAAAGCTCGGCACTCTGACTTCACACAAATCAAAAGCTCGCCTCATGCACCCCATGGAATAAGTCTTCTATATTCATAGCAAAAAGCAAAACCTCAACTCTGCACTCTGACATCACACAAATCTAAAGCTCACATCATGTACCCAATGGAATAAATCTTCTATATTCATAGCAAAAAGCAAAACCTTAACTCGGCACTCTGACTTCACACAAATCAAAAGCTCACATCATGCACTCCATGGAATAAATCTTCCATATTCATTGCAAACTGGAACACCTAAACTCGGCAGTCCTAAGGTGCTGAGGAGATGTGGAAAAATAAATGCAGGGTAAATATTCAACTTTTTTCCTGTTTTAAGCACATCTTTAGAGCTATGTTTAAACAGCCTAAACAAATACCTAGTGCACTGCCGCGACACATGAACCAGTACTAATGCCACTCCGCAGAAAATACGACTCGTCAATTTAAATGAAACCAGTGGCATTATAGTAATATTCAAAAATATTTTGTGAATTCTTCACTAATAGTGCGACAACATACTGGAACGGAATTCCCACTTTCCTGAATGCAGCACTTCACACAAATCAAAAGGTCACATCGTGCACTGCATGGAATAAATCTTTTATATTCATAGTAAAAAGTAAATCCTCAACTCGGCACTCTCACCTCACACAAATGAAAAGATCACATCAGGCACTGCATGCAATAACTCTTCTATATTCATTGCAAAAAAAAACCTCATCGTGGCACTGTGACTTAACGCAAATCAAAAGCTCACATCATGCACCCCATGGAATAAATCTTCTATATTCACTGCAAAAAGCAAAACCTTAACTCGGCACACTGACTTCACACAAATCAAATGCTCACATCATGCACTCCATGCAATAAATCTTCTATATTCATAGCATAATGGAACACCTCAACTCGGCACTCCTAAGGTGCTGAGGAGATGTGCAAAAATAAATGCAGGGAAAGTATTCAATTTTTTTCCTGTTTTTAAGCACATCATCTAGAGCTATGTTTAAACAGCCTAAACAAATACCTAGTGCACTGCCGCGACACATGAACCAGTACTAATGCCACTCCGCAGAAAATACGACTCGTCAATTTAAACGAAACCAGTGGCATTAAGGTAATATAAAAAAGATTTTGTGAATTCTTCACTAATAGTGCGACACCATACTGGAACGGGATTTTATCGCTTTCCTGAATGCAACACTTCCCACAAATCAAAAGGTCACATCGTACACTGCATGGAATAAATCTTTTATATTCATAGTAAAAAGCAAATCCTCAACTCGGCACTCTCACCTCACACAAATCAAAAGATCACATCAAGCACTGCATGCAATAACTCTTCTATATTCATTGCGAAAAGTAAAACCTCATCTTGGCACTCTGACTTCACACAAATCAAAAGCTCACATCATGCACCCCATGGAATAAATCTTCTATATTCATAGCAACAAGCAAATCCTCTACTCGGCACTCTGACTTCACACAAATCAAAAGCTGAAATCATGCACCCCATGCACTAAATCTTCTATTTTCATAGCAAAAAGCAAAACCTCAACCTAGCACTCTGACTTCACACAAATCAAATGCTCACATCATGCACCCCATGGAATAAATCTTCTATATTCATAGCAAACTGGAACACCTCAACTCGGCACTCCTAAGGTGCTGAGGAGATGTGCAAAAATAAATGCAGGGAAAATATTCAATTATTTTCCTGTTTTTAAGCACATCATCTAGAGCTATGTTTAAACAGCCTAAACAAATACCTAGTGCACTGCCGCGACACATGAACCAGTACTAATGCCACTCCGCAGAAAATACGACTCGTCAATTTAAACGAAACCAGTGGCATTAAGGTAATATAAAAAAGATTTTGTGAATTCTTCACTAATAGTGCGACAACATACTGGAACGAGATTTTATCGCTTTCCTGAATGCAACACTTCCCACAAATCAAAAGGTCACATCGTGCACTGCATGGAATAAATCTTCTATATTCATAGTAAAAAGCAAATCCTCAACTCGGCACTCTCACCTCACACAAATCAAAAGATCACATCAAGCACTGCATGCAATAACTCTTCTATATTCATTGCAAAAAGTAAAACCTCATCTTGGCACTCTGACTTCACACAAATCAAAAGCTCACATCATGCACCACTCTGACTTCACGCAAATCAAAAGCTCACATCATGCACCCCATGGAATAAATCTATATTCATAGCAAAAAGCAAAACCTCTACTCGGCACTCTGACTTCACACAAATCAAACGCTGACATCATGCACCCCATGCACTAAATCTTCTATTTTCATAGTAAAAAGCAAAACCTCAACTCGGCACTCTGACTTCACACAAATCAAAAGCTGACATCATGCACTCCATGCAATAAATCTTCTATATTCATAGAAAAAGCAATACTTTAGCTCGGCACACTGACTTCACACAAATCAAAAGCTGACATCATGCACTCCATGCAATAAATCTTCTATATTCATAGCAAACTGGAACACCTCAACTCGGCACTCGTAAGGTGCTGAGGAGATGTGCAAAAATAAATGCAGGGTAAATATTCAATTTTTTTTTCTCCTTTTAAGCAAATCATCTAGAGCTATGTTTAAACAGCCTAAACAAATACCTAGTGCACTGCCGCGACACATGAACCAGTACTAATGCCACTCCGCAGAAAATACGACTCGTCAATTTAAACGAAACCAGTGGCATTAAGGTAATATAAAAAGATTTTGTGAATTCTTCACTAATAGTGCGACAACATACTGGAACGAGATTTTATCGCTTTCCTGAATGCAACACTTCCCTCAAATCAAAAGGTCACATCGTGCACTGCATGGAATAAATCTTCTATATTCATAGTAAAAAGCAAATCCTCAACTCGGCACTCTCACCTCACACAAATCAAAAGATCACGTCAACCACTGCATGCAATAACTCTTCTATATTCATTGCAAAAAGTAAAACCTCATCCTGGCACTCTGACTTCACACAAATCAAAAGCTTACATCATGCACCCCATGGAATAAATCTTCTATATTCATAGCAAAAAGCAAAACCTCAACTCTGCACTCTGACTTCACGCAAATCAAAAGCTCACATCATGCACCCCATGGAATAAATCTATATTCATAGCAAAAAGCAAAACCTCTACTCGGCACTCTGACTTCACACAAATCAAAAGCTGACATCATGCACCCCATGCACTAAATCTTCTATTTTAATAGTAAAAAGCAAAACCTCAACATGGCACTCTGACTTCACACAAATAAAATGCTCACATCATGCACCCCATGGAATAAATCTTCTATATTCATTGCAAAAAGCAAAACCTTAACTCGGCACTCTGACTTCACACAAATCAAAAGCTCACATCATGCACTCCATGCAATAAATCTTCTATATTCATAGCAAACTGGAACACCTCAACTCGGCACTCCTAAGGTGCTGAGGAGATGTGCAAAAATAAATGCAGGGAAAGTATTCAATTTTTTTCCTGTTTTTAAGCACATCATCTAGAGCTATGTTTAAACAGCCTAAACAAATACCTAGTGCACTGCCGCGACACATGAACCAGTACTAATGCCACTCCGCAGAAAATACGACTCGTCAATTTAAACGAAACCAGTGGCATTAAGGTAATATAAAAAAGATTTTGTGAATTCTTCACTAATAGTGCGACAACATACTGGAACGAGATTTTATCGCTTTCCTGAATGCAACACTTCCCACAAATCAAAAGGTCACATCGTGCACTGCATGGAATAAATCTTTTATATTCATAGTAAAAAGCAAATCCTCAACTCGGCACTCTCACCTCACACAAATCAAAAGATCACATCAAGCACTGCATGCAATAATTCTTCTATATTCATAGCAAAAAGTAAAACCTCATCTTGGCACTCTCACTTCACACAAATGAAAAGCTCACATCATGCACCCCATGGAATAAATCTTCTATATTCATAGCAAAAAGCAAATCCTCTACTCGGCACTCTGACTCCACACAAATCAAAAGCTGAAATCATGCACCCCATGCACTAAATCTTCTATTTTCATAGCAAAAAGAAAACCTCAACATAGCACTCTGACTTCACACAAATCAAATGCTCACATCATGCACCCCATGGAATAAATCTTCTATATTCATAGCAAACTGGAACACCTCAACTCGGCACTCCTAAGGTGCTGAGGAGATGTGCAAAAATAAATGCAGGGAAAATATTCAATTATTTTCCTGTTTTTAAGCACATCATCTAGAGCTATGTTTAAACAGCCTAAACAAATACCTAGTGCACTGCCGCGACCCATGAACCAGTACTAATGCCACTCCGCAGAAAATACGACTCGTCAATTTAAACGAAACCAGTGGCATTAAGGTAATATAAAAAAGATCTTGTGAATTCTTCACTAATAGTGCGACAACATACTGGAACGAGATTTTATCGCTTTCCTGAATGCAACACTTCCCACAAATCAAAAGGTCACATCGTGCACTGCATGGAATAAATCTTTTATATTCATAGTAAAAACCAAATCCTCAACTCGGCACTTTCACCTCACACAAATCAAAAGATCACATCAAGCACTGCATGCAATAACTCTTCTATATTCATTGCAAAAATTAAAACCTCATCTTGGCACTCTGACTTCACACAAATCAAAAGCTCACATCATGCACCCCATGGAATAAATCTTCTATATTCATAGCAAAAAGCAAAACCTCAACTCTGCACTCTGACTTCACGCAAATCAAAAGCTCACATCATGCACCCCATGGAATAAATCTATATTCATAGCAAAAAGCAAAACCTCTACTCGGCACTCTGACTTCACACGAATCAAAAGCTGACATCATGCACCCCATGCACTAAATCTTCTATTTTCATAGTAAAAAGCAAAACCTCAACCTGGCACTCTGACTTCACACAAATCAAATGCTCACATCATGCACCCCATGGAATAAATCTTCTATATTCATTGCAAAAAGCAAAACCTTAACTCGCCACTCTGACTTCACACAAATCAAAAGCTCACATCATGCACTCCATGCAATAAATCTTCTATATTCATAGCAAACTGGAACACCTCAACTCGGCACTCCTAAGGTGCTGAGGAGATGTGCAAAAATAAATGCAGGGTAAATATTCAATTTTTTTCTCCTTTTAAGCAAATCATCTAGAGCTATGTTTAAACAGCCAAAACAAATACCTAGTGCACTGCCGCGACACATGAACCAGTACTAATGCCACTCCGCAGAAAATACGACTCGTCAATTTAAACGAAACAAGTGGCATTAAGGTAATATAAAAAAGATTTTGTGAATTCTTCACTAGTAGTGCGACAACATAATGGAACGTAATTTACCCCTTTCCTGAATGCAACACTTCCCACAAATCAAATGCTCGCCTCATGCACCACATGGAATAAGTCTTCTATATTCATAGCAAAAAGCAAAACCTCAACTCGGCACTCTGACTTCACACAAATCAAAAGCTCACATCATGCACGCCATGGAATAAATCTATATTCATAGCAAAAAGCAAAACGTCTACTGGGCACTTTGACTTCACACAAATCAAAAGCTCACATCATGCACCCCATAAACTAAATCTTCTATATTCATAGCAAAAAGCAAAACCTCAACCTGGCACTCTGACTTCACACAGATCAAATGCTCACATCATGCACCCCATGGAATAAATCTTCTATATTCATTGCAAAAAGCAAAACCTTAACTCGGCACTCTGACTTCACACAAATCAAAAGCTCACATCATGCACTCCATGCAATAAATCTTCTATATTCATAGCAAACTGGAACACCTCAACTCGGCACTCCTAAGGTGCTGAGGAGATGTGCAAAAATAAATGCAGGGAAAGTATTCAATTTTTTTCCTGTTTTTAAGCACATCATCTAGAGCTATGTTTAAACAGCCTAAACAAATACCTAGTGCACTGCCGCGACACATGAACCAGTACTAATGCCACTCCGCAGAAAATACGACTCGTCAATTTAAACGAAACCAGTGGCATTAAGGTAATATAAAAAAGATTTTGTGAATTCTTCACTAATAGTGCGACAACATACTGGAACGAGATTTTATCGCTTTCCTGAATGCAACACTTCCCACAAATCAAAAGGTCACATCGTGCACTGCATGGAATAAATCTTTTATATTCATAGTAAAAAGCAAATCCTCAACTCGGCACTCTCACCTCACACAAATCAAAAGATCACATCAAGCACTGCATGCAATAATTCTATATTCATAGCAAAAAGTAAAACCTCATCTTGGCACTCTCACTTCACACAAATGAAAAGCTCACATCATGCACCCCATGGAATAAATCTTCTATATTCATAGCAAAAAGCAAATCCTCTACTCGGCACTCTGACTCCACACAAATCAAAAGCTGAAATCATGCACCCCATGCACTAAATCTTCTATTTTCATAGCAAAAAGAAAACCTCAACATAGCACTCTGACTTCACACAAATCAAATGCTCACATCATGCACCCCATGGAATAAATCTTCTATATTCATAGCAAACTGGAACACCTCAACTCGGCACTCCTAAGGTGCTGAGGAGATGTGCAAAAATAAATGCAGGGAAAATATTCAATTATTTTCCTGTTTTAAGCACATCATCTAGAGCTATGTTTAAACAGCCTAAACAAATACCTAGTGCACTGCCGCGACACATGAACCAGTACTAATGCCACTCCGCAGAAAATACGACTCGCAATTTAAACGAAACCAGTGGCATTAAGGTAATATAAAAAAGATTTTGTGAATTCTTCACTAAAAGTGCGACAACATACTGGAACGAGATTTTATCGCTTTCCTGAATGCAACACTTCCCATAAATCAAAATGTCACATCGTGCACTGCATGGAATAAATCTTCTATATTCATAGTAAAAAGCAAATCCTCAACTCGGCACTCTCACCTCACACAAATCAAAAGATCACATCAAGCACTGCAGGCAATAACTCTTCTATATTCATTGCAAAAAGTAAAACCTCATCTTGGCACTCTGACTTCACACAAATCAAAAGCTTACATCATGCACCCCATGGAATAAATCATTTATATTCATAGTAAAAAGCAAATCCTCAACTCGGCACTCTCACCTCACACAAATCAAAAGATCACATCAAGCACTGCATGCAATAATTCTCTATATTCATAGCAAAAAGTAAAACCTCATCTTGGCACTCTCACTTCACACAAATCAAAAGCTCACATCATGCACCCCATGGAATAAATCTTCTATATTCATAGCAAAAAGCAAATCCTCTACTCGGCACTCCGACTCCACACAAATCAAAAGCTGAAATCATGCACCCCATGCACTAAATCTTCTATTTTCATAGCAAAAAAGAAAACCTCAACCTAGCACTCTGACTTCACACAAATCAAATGCTCACATCATGCACCCCATGGAATAAATCTTCTATATTCATAGCAAACTGGAACACCTCAACTCGGCACTCCTAAGGTGCTGAGGAGATGTGCAAAAATAAATGCAGGGAAAATATTCAATTATTTTCCTGTTTTTAAGCACATCATCTAGAGCTATGTTTAAAAAGCCTAAACAAATACCTAGTGCACTGCCGCGACCCATGAACCAGTACTAATGCCACTCCGCAGAAAATACGACTCGCAATTTAAACGAAACCAGTGGCATTAAGGTAATATAAAAAAGATTTTGTGAATTCTTCACTAATAGTGCGACAACATACTGGAACGAGATTTTATCGCTTTCCTGAATGCAACACTTCCCACAAATCAAAAGGTCACATCGTGCACTGCATGGAATAAATCTTCTATATTAATAGTAAAAAGCAAATCCTCAACTCGGCACTCTCACCTTACACAAATCAAAAGATCACATCAAGCACTGCATGCAATAACTCTTCTATATTCATTGCAAAAAGTAAAACCTCATCTTGGCACTCTGACTTCGCACAAATCAAAAGCTTACATCATGCACCCCATGGAATAAATCATTTATATTCATAGTAAAAAGCAAATCCTCAACTCGGCACTCTCACCTCACACAAATCAAAAGATCACATCAAGCACTGCATGCAATAATTCTTCTATATTCATAGCAAAAAGTAAAACCTCATCTTGGCACTCTCACTTCACACAAATCAAAAGCTCACATCATGCACCCCATGGAATAAATCTTCTATATTCATAGCAAAAAGCAAATCCTCTACTCGGCACTCTGACTCCACACAAATCAAAAGCTGAAATCATGCACCCCATGCACTAAATCTTCAATTTTCATAGCAAAAAGGAAAACCTCAACCTAGCACTCTGACTTCACACAAATCAAATGCTCACATCATGCACCCCATGGAATAAATCTTCTATATTCATAGCAAACTGGAACACCTCAACTCGGCACTCCTAAGGTGCTGAGGAGATGTGCAAAAATAAATGCAGGGAAAATATTCAATTATTTTCCTGTTTTTAAGCACATCATCTAGAGCTATGTTTAAACAGCCTAAACAAATACCTAGTGCACTGCCGCGACCCATGAACCAGTACTAATGCCACTCCGCAGAAAATACGACTCGTCAATTTAAACGAAACCAGTGGCATTAAGGTAATATAAAAAAGATTTTGTGAATTCTTCACTAATAGTGCGACAACATACTGGAACGAGATTTTATCGCTTTCCTGAATGCAACACTTCCCACAAATAAAAAGGTCACATCGTGCACTGCATGGAATAAATCTTCTATATTCATAGTAAAAAGCAAATCCTCAACTCGGCACTCTCACCTCACACAAATCAAAAGATCACATCAAGCACTGCATGCAATAACTCTTCTATATTCATTGCAAAAAGTAAAACCTCATCTTGGCACTCTGACTTCACACAAATCAAAAGCTCACATCATGCACCACTCTGACTTCACGCAAATCAAAAGCTCACATCATGCACCCCATGGAATAAATCTATATTCATAGCAAAAAGCAAAACCTCTACTCGGCACTCTGACTTCACACAAATCAAACGCTGACATCATGCACCCCATGCACTAAATCTTCTATTTTCATAGTAAAAAGCAAAACCTCAACTCGGCACTCTGACTTCACACAAATAAAATGCTCACATCATGCACCCCATGGAATAAATCTTCTATATTCATTGCAAAAAGCAAAACCTTAACTCGGCACTCTGACTTCACACAAATCAAAAGCTCACATCATGCACTCCATGCAATAAATCTTCTATATTCTTAGCAAACTGGAACACCTCAACTCGGCACTCGTAGGTGCTGAGGAGATGTGCAAAAATAAATGCAGGGTAAATATTCAATTTTTTTTCTCCTTTTAAGCAAATCATCTAGAGCTATGTTTAAACAGCCTAAAGAAATACCTAGTGCACTGCCGCGACACATGAACCAGTACTAATGCAACTCCGCAGCAAATACGACTCGTCAATTTAAACGAACAGCGGCATTAAGGTAATATAAAAAAGATTTTGTGAATTCTTCACTATTAGTGCGACAACATACTGGAACGGATTTACCGCTTTCCTGAATGCAGCACTTCACACAAATCAAAAGGTCACATCGTGCACTCCATGGAATAAATCTTTTATATTCATAGTAAAAAGCAAATCCTCAACTCGGCACTCTCACCTCACACAAATCAAAAGATCACATCAAGCACTGCATGCAATAACTCTTCTATATTCATTGCGAAAAGTAAAACCTCATCTTGGCACTCTGACTTCACACAAATCAAAAGCTCACATCATGCACCCCATGGAATAAATCTTCTATATTCATAGCAAAAAGCAAATCCTCTACTCGGCACTCTGACTCCACACAAATCAAAAGCTGAAATCATGCACCCCATGCACTAAATCTTCAATTTTCATAGCAAAAAGGAAAACCTCAACCTAGCACTCTGACTTCACACAAATCAAATGCTCACATCATGCACCCCATGGAATAAATCTTCTATATTCATAGCAAACTGGAACACCTCAACTCGGCACTCCTAAGGTGCTGAGGAGATGTGCGAAAATAAATGCAGGGAAAATATTCAATTATTTTCCTGTTTTTAAGCACATCATCTAGAGCTATGTTTAAACAGCCTAAACAAATACCTAGTGCACTGCCGCGACACATGAACCAGTACTAATGCCACTCCGCAGAAAATACGACTCGCAATTTAAACGAAACCAGTGGCATTAAGGTAATATAAAAAAGATTTTGTGAATTCTTCACTAATAGTGCGACAACATACTGGAACGAGATTTTATCGCTTTCCTGAATGCAACACTTCCCACAAATCAAAAGGTCACATCGTGCACTGCATGGAATAAATCTTCTATATTAATAGTAAAAAGCAAATCCTCAACTCGGCACTCTCACCTTACACAAATCAAAAGATCACATCAAGCACTGCATGCAATAACTCTTCTATATTCATTGCAAAAAGTAAAACCTCATCTTGGCACTCTGACTTCGCACAAATCAAAAGCTTACATCATGCACCCCATGGAATAAATCATTTATATTCATAGTAAAAAGCAAATCCTCAACTCGGCACTCTCACCTCACACAAATCAAAAGATCACATCAAGCACTGCATGCAATAATTCTTCTATATTCATAGCAAAACGTAAAACCTCATCTTGGCACTCTCACTTCACACAAATCAAAAGCTCACATCATGCACCCCATGGAATAAATCTTCTATATTCATAGCAAAAAGCAAATCCTCTACTCGGCACTCTGACTCAACACAAATCAAAAGCTGAAATCATGCACCCCATGCACTAAATCTTCAATTTTCATAGCAAAAAGGAAAACCTCAACCTAGCACTCTGACTTCACACAAATCAAATGCTCACATCATGCACCCCATGGAATAAATCTTCTATATTCATAGCAGACTGGAGCACCTCAACTCGGCACTCCTAAGGTGCTGAGGAGATGTGCAAAAATAAATGCAGGGAAAATATTCAATTATTTTCCTGTTTTTAAGCACATCATCTAGAGCTATGTTTAAACAGCCTAAACAAATACCTAGTGCACTGCCGCGACCCATGAACCAGTACTAATGCCACTCCGCAGAAAATACGACTCGTCAATTTAAACGAAACCAGTGGCATTAAGGTAATATAAAAAAGATTTTGTGAATTCTTCACTAATAGTGCGACAACATACTGGAACGAGATTTTATCGCTTTCCTGAATGCAACACTTCCCACAAATAAAAAGGTCACATCGTGCACTGCATGGAATAAATCTTCTATATTCATAGTAAAAAGCAAATCCTCAACTCGGCACTCTCACCTCACACAAATCAAAAGATCACATCAAGCACTGCATGCAATAACTCTTCTATATTCATTGCAAAAAGTAAAACCTCATCTTGGCACTCTGACTTCACACAAATCAAAAGCTCACATCATGCACCACTCTGACTTCACGCAAATCAAAAGCTCACATCATGCACCCCATGGAATAAATCTATATTCATAGCAAAAAGCAAAACCTCTACTCGGCACTCTGACTTCACACAAATCAAACGCTGACATCATGCACCCCATGCACTAAATCTTCTATTTTCATAGTAAAAAGCAAAACCTCAACTCGGCACTCTGACTTCACACAAATAAAATGCTCACATCATGCACCCCATGGAATAAATCTTCTATATTCATTGCAAAAAGCAAAACCTTAACTCGGCACTCTGACTTCACACAAATCAAAAGCTCACATCATGCACTCCATGCAATAAATCTTCTATATTCTTAGCAAACTGGAACACCTCAACTCGGCACTCGTAGGTGCTGAGGAGATGTGCAAAAATAAATGCAGGGTAAATATTCAATTTTTTTTCTCCTTTTAAGCAAATCATCTAGAGCTATGTTTAAACAGCCTAAAGAAATACCTAGTGCACTGCCGCGACACATGAACCAGTACTAATGCAACTCCGCAGCAAATACGACTCGTCAATTTAAACGAAACCAGCGGCATTAAGGTAATATAAAAAAGATTTTGTGAATTCTTCACTATTAGTGCGACAACATACTGGAACGGATTTACCGCTTTCCTGAATGCAGCACTTCACACAAATCAAAAGGTCACATCGTGCACTCCATGGAATAAATCTTTTATATTCATAGTAAAAAGCAAATCCTCAACTCGGCACTCTCACCTCACACAAATCAAAAGATCACATCAAGCACTGCATGCAATAACTCTTCTATATTCATTGCGAAAAGTAAAACCTCATCTTGGCACTCTGACTTCACACAAATCAAAAGCTCACATCATGCACCCCATGGAATAAATCTTCTATATCCATAGAAAAAGCAATACTTTAACTCGGCACACTAAAAAGCAAAACCTCAACTCGGCACTCTGACTTCACACAAATCAAAAGCTCACATCAAGCACCCCATGGAATAAATCTTCTAGATTCATAGAAATAAGCAATACTTTAACTCGGCACTCTGACTTCATTCAAATCAAAAGTTCGCCTCATGCACCCCATTGAATAAGTCTTCTATATTCATAGCAAAAAGCAAAACCTCAACTCTGCGCTCTGACTTCACGCAAATCAAAAGCTCACATCATGCACCCCATGAAATAAATCTATATTCATAGCAAAAAGCAAAACCTCTACTCGGCACTCTGACTTCACACAAATCAAAAGCTGACATCATGCAACCCATGCACTAAATCTTCTATTTTCATAGCAAAAAGCAAAACCTCAACCTGGCACTCTGACTTCACACAAATCAAATGCTCACATCATGCTCCCCATGGAATAAATCTACTATATTCATTGCAAAAAGCAAAACCTTAACTCGGCACTCTGACTTCACACAAATAAAAAGCTCACATCATGCACTCCAAGGAATAAATCTTCCAGATTCATAGCAATCTCGAACACCTCGACTCGGCACTCCTAAGGTGCTGAGGAGATGTGCAAAAATAAATGCAGGGTAAATATTCAATTTTTTTTCCTGTTTTTAAGCACATCTTCTAGAGCCATGTTTAAGCAGCCTAAACAAATACCTAGTGTACTGCCGCGACACATGAGCCAGTATTAATGCCACTCCGCAGAAAATACGACTCGTCAATTTAAACGAAACAAGTGGCATTAAGGTAATATAAAAAAGATTTTGTGAATTCTTCACTAGTAGTGCGACAACATAATGATACGTAATTTACCCCTTTCCTGAATGCAACACTTCCCACAAATCAAATGCTCGCCTCATGCACCACATGGAATAAGTCTTCTATATTCATAGCAAAAAGCAAAACCTCAACTCGGCACTCTGACTTCACACAAATCAAAAGCTCACATCATGCACCCCATAAACTAAATCTTCTATATTCATAGCAAAAAGCAAAACCTCAACCTGGCACTCTGACTTCACACAAATCAAATGCTCACATCATGCACCCCATGGAATAAATCTTCTATATTCATTGCAAAAAGCAAAACCTTAACTCGGCACTCTGACTTCACACAAATCAAAAGCTCACATCATGCACTCCATGCAATAAATCTTCTATATTCATAGCAAACTGGAACACCTCAACTCGGCACTCCTAAGGTGCTGAGGAGATGTGCAAAAATAAATGCAGGGTAAATATTCAATTTTTTTTTTCTCCTTTTAAGCAAATCATCTAGAGCTATGTTTAAACAGCCTAAACAAATACCTAGTGTACTGCCGCGACACATGAACCAGTACTAATTCCACTCCGCAGAAAATACGACTCGTCGATTTAAATGAAACCAGTGGCATTATGGTAATATTCAAAAAGATTTTGTGAATTCTTCACTAATAGTGCGACAACATACTGGAACGGATTTACCGCTTTCCTGAATGCAGCACTTCACACAAACCAAAAGGTCACATCGTGCACTGCATGGAATAAATCATTTATATTCATAGTAAAAAGCAAATCCTCAACTCGGCACTCTGACCTCAAACAAATCAAAAGATCACATCAAGCACTGCATGCAATAATTCTTCTATATTCATAGCAAAAAGTAAAACCTCATCTTGGCACTCTCACTTCACACAAATCAAAAGCTCACATCATGCACCCCATGGAATAAATCTTCTATATTCATAGCAAAAAGCAAATCCTCTACTCGGCACTCTGACTTCACACAAATCAAAAGCTGACATCATGCACCCCATGCACTAAATCTTCTATTTTCATAGCAAAAAGCAAAACCTCAACCTAGCACTTTGACTTCACACAAATCAAATGCTCACATCATGCACCCCATGGAATAAATCTTCTATATTCACAGCAAACTGGAACACCTCAACTCGGCACTCCTAAGGTGCTGAGGAGATGTGCAAAAATAAATGCAGGGAAAATATTCAATTATTTTCCTGTTTTTAAGCACATCATCTAGAGCTATGTTTAAACAGCCTAAACAAATACCTAGTGCACTGCCGCGACACATGAACCAGTACTAATGCCACTCCGCAGGAAATACGACTCGTCAATTTAAACGAAACCAGTGGCATTAAGGTAATATAAAAAAGATTTTGTGAATTCTTCACTAATAGTGCGACAACATACTGGAACGAGATTTTATCGCTTTCCTGAATGCAACACTTCCCACAAATCAAAAGGTCACATCGTGCACTGCATGGAATAAATCTTCTATATTCATAGTAAAAAGCAAATCCTACACTCGGCACTCTCACCTCACACAAATCAAAAGATCACATCAAGCACTGCATGCAATAACTCTTCTATATTCATTGCAAAAAGTAAAACCTCATCTTGGCACTCTGACTTCACACAAATCAAAAGCTCACATCATGCACCCCATGGAATAAATCTTCTATATTCATAGCAAAAAGCAAAACCTCAACTCTGCACTCTGACTTCACGCAAATCAAAAGCTCACATCATGCACCCCATGGAATAAATCTATATTCATAGCAAAAAGCAAAACCTCTACTCGGCACTCTGACTTCACACAAATCAAAAGCTGACATCATGCACCCCATGCACTAAATCTTCTATTTTCATTGCAAAAAGCAAAACCTTAACTCGGCACTCTGACTTCACACAAATCAAAAGCTCACATCATGCACTCCATGCAATAAATTTTCTATATTCATAGCAAACTGGAACACCTCAACTCGGCACTCCTAAGGTGCTGAGGAGATGTGCAAAAATAAATGCAGGGAAAGTATTCAATTTTTTTCCTGTTTTTAAGCACATCATCTAGAGCTATGTTTAAACAGCCTAAACAAATACCTAGTGCATTGCCGCGACACATGAACCAGTACTAATGCCACTCAGCAGAAAATACGACTCGTCAATTTAAACGAAACCAGTGGCATTGAGGTAATATAAAAAAGATTTTGTGAATTCTTCACTAATAGTGCGACAACATACTGGAACGGGATTTTATCGCTTTCCTGAATGCAACACTTCCCACAAATCAAAAGCTCACATCGTGCACTGCATGGAATGAATCTTTTATATTCATAGTAAAAAGCAAATCCTGAACTCGGCACTCTCACCTCACACAAATCAAAAGCTCACATCATGCACCCCATGGAATAAATCTTCTATATTCATAGCAAAAAGCAAAACCTCAACTCGGCACTCTGACTTCACACAAATCAAAAGCTCACATCATGCACCCCATTAAATAAATCTATATTCATTGCAAAAAGTAAAACCTCATCTTGGCACTCGGACTTCAAACAAATCAGAAGCTCACATCATGCACCCCATGGATTAAATCTTCTGTATTCATAGCAAAAAGCAAAACCTCAACTCGGCACTCTGACTTCACAAAAATCAAAAGCTCACATCATGCACCCTATGGCATAAATCTTCTATATCCATAGAAAAATCAATACTTTAACTCGGCACACTGACTTCACACAAATCAAATGCTCACATCATGCACCCCATGGAATAAATCTTCTATATTCATAGCAAAAAGAAAAACCTCAACTCTGCACTCTGACTTCACACAAACCAAAAGCTCACATCATGCACTCCATGGAATAAATCTTCCAGATTCATAGCAATCTGGAACACCTCGAATCGGCACTCCTAAGGTGCTGAGGAGATGTGCAAAAATAAATGCAGGGAAAGTATTCAATTTTTTTCCTGTTTTTAAGCACATCATCTAGAGCTATGTTTAAACAGCCTAAACAAATACCTAGTGCACTGCCGCGACACATGAACCAGTACTAATGCCACTCTGCAGAAAATACGACTCGTCAATGTAAATGAAACCAGTGGCATTATGGAAATATTCAAAAAGATTTTGTGAATTCTTCACTAATAGTGCGACAACATACTGGAACGGATTTACCGCTTTCCTGAATGCAGCACTTCACACAACTCAAAAGGTCACATCGTGCACTGCATGGAATAAATCATTTATATTCATAGTAAAAAGCAAATCCTCAACTCGGCACTCTGACCTCAAACAAATCAAAATATCACATCAAGCACTGTATGCAATAACTCTTCTATATTCATAGCAAAAAGTAAAACCTCATCTTGGCACTCTGACTTCACACAAATCAAAAGCTCACATCATGCACCCCATGGAATAAATCTTCTATATTCATAGCAAAAAGCAAAACCTCAACTCGGCACTCTGACTTCACACAAATCAAAAGCTCACATCATGCACCCCATGGAATAAATCTTCTAGATTCATAGAAATAAGCAATACTTTAACTCGGCACTCTGACTTCATCCAAATCAAAAGTTCGCCTCATGCACCCCATGGAATAAGTCTTCTATATTCATAGCAAAAAGCAAAACCTCAACTCTGCGCTCTGACTTCACGCAAATCAAAAGCTCACATCATGCACCCCATGGAATAAATCTATATTCATAGCAAAAAGCAAAACCTCTACTCGGCACTCTGACTTCACACAAATCAAAAGCTGACATGCAACCCATGCACTAAATCTTCTATTTTCATAGCAAAAAGCAAAACCTCAACCTGGCATTCTGACTTCACACAAATCAAATGCTCACATCATGCATGCACCCCATGGAATAAATCTACTATATTCGTTGCAAAAGCAAAACCTTAACTCGGCACTCTGACTTCACACAAATCAAAAGCTCACATCATGCACTCCAAGGAATAAATCTTCCAGATTCATAGCAATCTGGAACACCTCGACTCGGCACTCCTAAGGTGCTGAGGAGATGTGCAAAAATAAATGCAGGGTAAATATTCAATTTTTTTTCCTGTTTTTATGCACATCTTCTAGAGCTATGTTTAAGCAGCCTAAACAAATACCTAGTGCACTGCCGCGACACATGAACCAGTATTAATGCCAATCCGCAGAAAATACGACTCGTCAATTTAAACGAAACAAGTGGCATTAAGGTAATATAAAAAAGATTTTGTGAATTCTTCACTAGTAGTGCGACAACATAATGGAACGTAATTTACCCCTTTCCTGAATGCAACACTTCCCACAAATCAAATGCTCGCCTCATGCACCACATGGAATAAGTCTTCTATATTCATAGCAAAAAGCAAAACCTCAACTCGGCACTCTGACTTCACACAAATCAAAAGCTCACATCATGCACGCCATGGAATAAATCTATATTCATAGCAAAAAGCAAAACGTCTACTGGGCACTCTGACTTCACACAAATCAAAAGCTCACATCATGCACCCCATAAACTAAATCTTCTATATTCATAGCAAAAAGCAAAACCTCAACCTGGCACTCTGACTTCACACAGATCAAATGCTCACATCATGCACCCCATGGAATAAATCTTCTATATTCATTGCAAAAAGCAAAACCTTAACTCGGCACTCTGACTTCACACAAATCAAAAGCTCACATCATGCACTCCATGCAATAAATTTTCTATATTCATAGCAAACTGGAACACCTCAACTCGGCACTCCTAAGGTGCTGAGGAGATGTGCAAAAATAAATGCAGGGAAAGTATTCAATTTTTTTCCTGTTTTTAAGCACATCATCTAGAGCTATGTTTAAACAGCCTAAACAAATACCTAGTGCATTGCCGCGACACATGAACCAGTACTAATGCCACTCAGCAGAAAATACGACTCGTCAATTTAAACGAAACCAGTGGCATTGAGGTAATATAAAAAAGATTTTGTGAATTCTTCACTAATAGTGCGACAACATACTGGAACGGGATTTTATCGCTTTCCTGAATGCAACACTTCCCACAAATCAAAAGCTCACATCGTGCACTGCATGGAATGAATCTTTTATGTTCATAGTAAAAAGCAAATCCTGAACTCGGCACTCTCACCTCACACAAATCAAAAGCTCACATCATGCACCCCATGGAATAAATCTTCTATATTCATAGCAAAAAGCAAAACCTCAACTCGGCACTCTGACTTCACACAAATCAAAAGCTCACATCATGCACCCCATGGAATAAATCTATATTCATTGCAAAAAGTAAAACCTCATCTTGGCACTCGGACTTCAAACAAATCAGAAGCTCACATTATGCACCCCATGGATTAAATCTTCTGTATTCATAGCAAAAAGCAAAACCTCAACTCGGCACTCTGACTTCACAAAAATCAAAAGCTCACATCATGCACCCTATGGCATAAATCTTCTATATCCATAGAAAAATCAATACTTTAACTCGGCACACTGACTTCACACAAATCAAATGCTCACATCATGCACCCCATGGAATAAATCTTCTATATTCATAGCAAAAAGAAAAACCTCAACTCTGCACTCTGACTTCACACAAACCAAAAGCTCACATCATGCACTCCATGGAATAAATCTTCCAGATTCATAGCAATCTGGAACACCTCGAATCGGCACTCCTAAGGTGCTGAGGAGATGTGCAAAAATAAATGCAGGGAAAGTATTCAATTTTTTTCCTGTTTTTAAGCACATCATCTAGAGCTATGTTTAAACAGCCTAAACAAATACCTAGTGCACTGCCGCGACACATGAACCAGTACTAATGCCACTCTGCAGAAAATACGACTCGTCAATGTAAATGAAACCAGTGGCATTATGGTAATATTCAAAAAGATTTTGTGAATTCTTCACTAATAGTGGACAACATACTGGAACGGATTTACCGCTTTCCTGAATGCAGCACTTCACACAACTCAAAAGGTCACATCGTGCACTGCATCGAATAAATCATTTATATTCATAGTAAAAAGCAAATCCTCAACTCGGCACTCTGACCTCAAACAAATCAAAAGATCACATCAAGCACTGCATGCAATAACTCTTCTATATTCATAGCAAAAAGCAAAACCTCAACCTGGCACTCTGACTTCACACAAATCAAAAGCTCACATCATGCACCCCATGGAATAAATCTTCTATATTCATAGCAAAAAGCAAAACCTCAATTCGGCACTCTGACTTCACACAAGTCAAA
This sequence comes from Amblyomma mixtum, assembly GCF_055824585.1. Taxonomy (NCBI): domain Eukaryota; kingdom Metazoa; phylum Arthropoda; class Arachnida; order Ixodida; family Ixodidae; genus Amblyomma; species Amblyomma mixtum. The sequence continues at coordinate 247,509,356 of NC_143014.1, forward strand.
AGGTCACATCATGCACCCCATGGAATAAATCTTCTATATTCATAGAAATAAGCAATACTTTAACTCGGCACTCTGACTTCACCCAAATCAAAAGTTCGCCTCATGCACCCCATGGAATAAGTCTTCTATATTCATAGCAAAAAGCAAAACCTCAACTCTGCACTCTGACTTCACGCAAATCAAAAGCTCACATCATGCACCCCATGGAATAAATCTATATTCATAGCAAAAAGCAAAACCTCTACTCGGCACTCTGACTTCACACAAATCAAAAGCTGACATCGTGCAACCCATGGACTAAATCTTCTACTTTCATAGCGAAAAGCAAAACCTCAACCTGGCACTCTGACTTCACAAAAATAAAAAGCTCACATCATGCACTCCATGCAACAAATCTTCTATATTCATAGCAAACTGGAACACCTCAACTCGGCACTCGTAAGGTGCTGAGGAGATGTGCAAAAATAAATGCAGGGTAAACATTCAATTTTTTTCTCTTATTAAGCAAATCATCTAGAGCTATGTTTAAACAGCCTAAAGAAATACGTAGTGCACTGCCGCAACACATGAACCAGTACTAATGCCACTCCGCAGCAAATACGACTCGTCAATTTAAACGAAACCAGTGGCATTAAGGTAATATAAAAAAGATTTTGTGAATTCTTCACTAATAGTGCGACAACATACTGGAACGGGATTTTATCGCTTTCCTGAATGCAACAGTTCCCACAAATCAAAAGATCACATCAAGCACTGCATGCAATAACTCTTCTATATTCATTGCAAAAAGTAAAACCTCATCTTGGCACTCTGACTTCACAAAAATCAAAAGCTCACATCATGCACCCCATGGAGTAAATCTATATTCATAGTAAAAAGCAAAACCTCTACTCGGCACTCTGACTTCACACAAATCAAAAGCTCGCCTCATGCACCCCATGGAATAAGTCTTCTATATTCATAGCAAAAAGCAAAACCTCAACTCTGCCCTCTGACTTCACACAAATCTAAAGCTCACATCATGCACCCCATGGAGTAAATCTATATTCATAGCAAAAAGCAAAACCTCTACTCGGCACTCTGACTTCACACAAATCAAAAGCTGACATCATGCAACCCATGCACTAAATCTTCTATTTTCATAGCAAAAAGCAAAACCTCAACCTGGCACTCTGACTTCACACAAATCAAATGCTCACATCATGCACCCCATGGAATAAATCTTCTATATTCATTGCAAAAAGCAAAACCTTAACTCGGCACTCTGACTTCACACAAATCAAAAGCTCACATCATGCACTCCATGCAATAAATCTTCTATATTCATAGAAAACTGGAACACCTCAACTCGGCACTCGTAAGGTGCTGAGGAGATGTGCAAAAATAAATGCAGGGTAAATATTCAATTTTTTTCTCCTTTTAAGCAAATCATCTAGAGCTATGTTTAAACAGCATAAACAAATACGTAGTGCACTGCCGCGACACATGAACCAGTATTAATGCCACTCCGCAGAAAATACGACTCGTCAATTTAAACGAAACAAGTGGCATTAAGGTAATATAAAAAAGATTTTGTGAATTCTTCACTAGTAGTGCGACAACATACTGGAACGTAATTTACCCCTTTCCTGAATGCAACACTTCCCACAAATCGGTTTGGTTTGGTTTGGTTTATGGGGTTTAACGTCCCAAAGCGACTAAGGCTATGGGAGACGCCGTAGTGGAGGGCTCCGGAAATTTCGACCACCTGGGGTTCTTTAACGTGCACTGACATCGCACAGCACACGGGCCTCTAGAATTTCGCCTCCATCGAAATTCAGCCGCCGCGGCCAGGATCGAACCCGCGTCTTTCGGGCCAGCAGCCAAGCGCCGTAACCACTGAGCCACCGCGGCGGGCACTTCCCACAAATCAAATGCTCGCCTCATGCACCACATGGAATAAGTCTTCTATATTCATAGCAAAAAGCAAAACCTCAACTCTGCACTCTGACTTCACACAAATCAAAAGCTCACATCATGCACCCCATGGCCATGGAATAAATCTATATTCATAGCAAAAAGCAAAACCTCTACTTGGCGCTCTGACTTCATACAAATCAAAAGCTCATATCATGCACCCCATGGAATAAATCTTCTATATTCATAGGAAAAAGCAAAACCTCAACATGGCACTCTAACTTTAAAAAAAATCAAATGCTCACATCATGCACCCCATGCACTAAACCTTCTATTTTCATAGCAAAAAGCAAAACCTGAACCTGGCACTCTGATTCACACAGATCAAATGCTCACATCATGCACCCCATGAAATAAATCTTCTATATTCATAGCAAAAAGCAAAACCTCAACCTGGCACTCTGACTTCACAAAAATAAAATGCTCACATCATGCACCCCATGGAATAAATCTTCTATATTCATTGCAAAAAGCAAAACCTTATCTCGGCACTCTGACTTCACACAAATCAAAAGCTCACATCATGCACTCCATGCAATAAATCTTCTATATTCATAGCAAACTGGAACACCTCAACTCGGCACTCGTAAGGTGCTGAGGAGATGTGCAAAAATAAATGCAGGGTAAACATTCAATTTTTTTCTCTTATTAAGCAAATCATCTAGAGCTATGTTTAAACAGCCTAAAGAAATACCTAGTGCACTGCCGCAACACATGAACCAGTACTAATGCCACTCCGCAGCAAATACGACTCGTCAATTTAAACGAAACCAGTGGCATTAAGGTAATATAAAAAAGATTTTGTGAATTCTTCACTAATAGTGCGACAACATACTGGAACGGGATTTTATCGCTTTCCTGAATGCAACAGTTCCCACAAATCAAAAGATCACATCAAGCACTGCATGCAATAACTCTTCTATATTCATTGCAAAAAGTAAAACCTCATCTTGGCACTCTGACTTCACAAAAATCAAAAGCTCACATCATGCACCCCATGGAGTAAATCTATATTCATAGTAAAAAGCAAAACCTGTACTCGGCACTCTGACTTCACACAAATCAAAAGCTCGCCTCATGCACCCCATGGAATATGTCTTCTATATTCATAGCAAAAAGCAAAACCTCAACTCTGCCCTCTGACTTCACACAAATCTAAAGCTCACATCATACACCCCATGGAGTAAATCTATATTCATAGCAAAAAGCAAAACCTCTACTCGGCACTCTGACTTCACACAAATCAAAAGCTGACATCATGCAACCCATGCACTAAATCTTCTATTTTCATAGCAAAAAGCAAAACCTCAACCTGGCACTCTGACTTCACACAAATCAAATGCTCACATCATGCACCCCATGGAATAAATCTTCTATATTCATTGCAAAAAGCAAATCCTTAACTCGGCACTCTGACTTCACACAAATCAAAAGCTCACATCATGCACTCCATGCAATAAATCTTCTATATTCATAGAAAACTGGAACACCTCAACTCGGCACTCGTAAGGTGCTGAGGAGATGTGCAAAAATAAATGCAGGGTAAATATTCAATTTTTTTCTCCTTTTAAGCAAATCATCTAGAGCTATGTTTAAACAGCATAAACAAATACGTAGTGCACTGCCGCGACACATGAACCAGTATTAATGCCACTCCGCAGAAAATACGACTCGTCAATTTAAACGAAACAAGTGGCATTAAGGTAATATAAAAAAGATTTTGTGAATTCTTCACTAGTAGTGCGACAACATACTGGAACGTAATTTACCCCTTTCCTGAATGCAACACTTCCCACAAATCGGTTTGGTTTGGTTTGGTTTATGGGGTTTAACGTCCCAAAGCGACTAAGGCTATGGGAGACGCCGTAGTGGAGGGCTCCGGAAATTTCGACCACCTGGGGTTCTTTAACGTGCACTGACATCGCACAGCACACGGGCGTCTAGAATTTCGCCTCCATCGAAATTCAGCCGCCGCGGCCAGGATCGAACCCGCGTCTTTCGGGCCAGCAGCCAAGCGCCGTAACCACTGAGCCACCGCGGCGGGCACTTCCCACAAATCAAATGCTCGCCTCATGCACCACATGGAATAAGTCTTCTATATTCATAGCAAAAAGCAAAACCTCAACTCTGCACTCTGACTTCACACAAATCAAAAGCTCACATCATGCACCCCATGGCCATGGAATAAATCTATATTCATAGCAAAAAGCAAAACCTCTACTTGGCGCTCTGACTTCATACAAATCAAAAGCTCATATCATGCACCCCATGGAATAAATCTTCTATATTCATAGGAAAAAGCAAAACCTCAACTTGGCACTCTAACTTAAAAAAAAATCAAATGCTCACATCATGCACCCCATGCACTAAACCTTCAATTTTCATAGCAAAAACCAAAACCTGAACCTGGCACTCTGATTCACACAGATCAAATGCTCACATCATGCACCCCCTGAAATAAATCTTCTATATTCATAGCAAAAAGCAAAACCTCAACTCGGCACTCTGACTTCACACAAATCAAAAGCTCACATCATGCACCCCATGGAGTAAATCTATATTCATAGCAAAAAGCAAAACCTCTACTCGGCACTCTGACTTCACACAAATCTAAAGCTCACATCATGCACCCCATGGAATAAATCTTCTATATTCATAGCAAAAAGCAAAACCTTAACTCGGCACTCTGACTTCACACAAATCAAATGCTCACAACATGCACCCCATGGAATAAATTTTCTAAATTCATTGCAAAAAGCAAAACCTTTAACTCGGCACTCTGACTTCACAGAAATCAAAAGCTCACATCATGCACTCCATGGAATAAATCTTCCATATTCTTGGCAAACTGGAACACCTCAACTCGGCACTCCTAAGGTGCTCAGGAGATGTGCAAAAATAAATGCAGGGTAAATATTCAATTTTTTTTCCTGTTTTTAAGTGCACCATCTAGAGCTATGTTTAAACAGCCTAAACAAATACCTAGTGCACTGCCGCGACACATGAACCAGTACTAATGCCACTCCGCAGAAAATACGACTCGTCAATTTAAACGAAACCAGTGGCATTATGCTAATATTCAAAAAAATTTTTTGAATTCTTCACTAATAGTGCGACAACATACTGGAACGGAATTTTACCGCTTTCCTGAATGCAGCACTTCACACAAATCAAAAGGTCACAATGTGCACTGCATGGAATAAATCTTTTATATTCATAGTAAAAAGCAAATCCTCAACTCGCCACTCTGACCTCAAACAAATCAAAAGATCACATCAAGCACTGCATGTCATAACTCTTCTATATTCATAGCAAAAAGCAAAACCTCAACTCGACACTCTGACTTCACACAAATCGAAAGCTCACATCATGCACCTCATGGAATAAATCTTCTATATTCATAGCAAAAAGCAAAACCTCAAGTCGGCACTCTGAATTCACACGAATCAAAAGCTCACATCATGCACCGCATGGAATAAATCTTCTATATTCAAAGCAAAAAGCAAAACCTCAACTTGGAACTCTGACTTCACACGAATCAAAAGCTCACATCATGCGCCCCATGGAATAAATCGTCTATATTCATAGCAAAAAGCAAAACCTCAACTCGGCACTCTGACTTCACACGAATCAAAAGCTCACATCATGCAGCCCATGGAATAAATCTTCTATATTCATAGCAAAAAGCAAAAACTCAACTCGGCACTCTGACTTCACACAAATCAAAAGCTCGCCTCATGCACCCCATGGAATAAATCTATATTCATAGCAAAAAGCAAAACCTCTACTTGGCGCTCTGACTTCATACAAATCAAAAGCTCATATCATGCACCCCATGGAATAAATCTTCTATATTAATAGCAAACTGCAAATCCTCAACTCGGCACTCCTAAGGTGCTGAGGAGATGTGCAAAAATAAATGCAGGGAAAATATTCAATTATTTTCCTGTTTTTAAGCACATCATCTAGAGCTATGTTTAAACAGCCTAAACAAATACCTAGTGCACTGCCGCGACACATGAACCAGTACTAATGCCACTCCGCAGGAAATACGACTCGTCAATTGAAACGAAACCAGTGGCATTAAGGTAATATAAAAAAGATTCTGTGAATTCTTCACTAATAGAGCGACAACATACTGGAACGAGATTTTATCGCTTTCCTGAATGCAACACTTCCCACAAATCAAAAGGTCACATCGTGCACTACATGGAATAAATCTTTTATATTCATAGTAAAAAGCAAATCCTCAACTCGGCACTCTCACCTCACACAAATCAAAAGCTCACATCATGCACCCCATGGAGTAAATCTATATTCATAGCAAAAAGCAAAACCTCTTCTCGGCGCTCTGACTTCACACAAATCAAAAGCTCGCCTCATGCACCCCATGGAATAAGCCTTCTATATTCATAGCAAAAAGCAAAACCTCAACTGTGCACTCTGACATCACACAAATCTAAAGCTCACATCATGCACCCCATGGAATAAATCTTCTATATTCATTGCAAAAAGCAAAACCTTAACTCGGCACTCTGACTTCACACAAATCAAAAGCTCACATCATGCACTCCATGCAATAAATCTTCTATATTCATAGCAAACTGGAACACCTCAACTCGGCACTCGTAGGTGCTGAGGAGATGTGCAAAAATAAATGCTGGGTAAATATTCAATTTTTTTTTCTCCTTTTAAGCAAATCATCTAGAGCTATGTTTAAACAGCCTAAAGAAATACCTAGTGCACTGACGCGACACATGAACCAGTACTAATGCAACTCCGCAGCAAATACGACTCGTCAATTTAAACGAAACCAGTGGCATTAAGGTAATATAAAAAAGATTTTGTGAATTCTTCACTAATAGTGCGACAACATACTGGAACGGATTTACCGCTTTCCTGAATGCAGCACTTCACACAAATCAAAAGGTCACATCGTGCACTGCATGGAATAAATCTTTTATATTCATAGTAAAAAACAAATCCTCAACTCGGCACTCTGACCTCAAACAAATCAAAATATCACATCAAGCACTGTATGCAATAACTCTTCTATATTCATAGCAAAAAGTAAAACCTCATCTTGGCACTCTGACTTCACACAAATCAAAAGCTCACATCATGCACCCCATGGAATAAATCTTCTATATTCATAGCAAAAACAAAACCTCAACTCGGCACTCTGACTTCACACAAATCAAAAGCTCACATCATGCACCCCATGGAATAAATCTTCTAGATTCATAGAAATAAGCAATACTTTAACTCGGCACTCTGACTTCACCCAAATCAAAAGTTCGCCTCATGCACCCCATGGAATAAGTCTTCTATATTCATAGCAAAAAGCAAAACCTCAACTCTGCACTCTGACTTCACGCAAATCAAAAGCTCACATCATGCACCCCATGGAATAAATCTATATTCATAGCAAAAAGCAAAACCTCTACTCGGCACTCTGACTTCACACAAATCAAAAGCTGACATCGTGCAACCCATGGACTAAATCTTCTACTTTCATAGCGAAAAGCAAAACCTCAACCTGGCACTCTGACTTCACAAAAATAAAATGCTCACATCATGCACCCCATGGAATAAATCTTCTATATTCATTGCAAAAAGCAAAACCTTAACTCGACACTCTGACTTCACACAAATCAAAAGCTCACATCATGCACTCCATGCAATAAATCTTCTATATTCATAGCAAACTGGAACACCTCAACTCGGCACTCGTAAGGTGCTGAGGAGATGTGCAAAAATCAATGCAGGGTAAACATTCAATTTTTTTCTCTTATTAAGCAAATCATCTAGAGCTATGTTTAAACAGCCTAAAGAAATACCTAGTGCACTGCCGCAACACATGAACCAGTACTAATGCCACTCCGCAGCAAATACGACTCGTCAATTTAAACGAAACTAGTGGCATTAAGGTAATATAAAAAAGATTTTGTGAATTCTTCACTAATAGTGCGACAACATACTGGAACGGGATTTTATCGCTTTCCTGAATGCAACAGTTCCCACAAATCAAAAGATCACATCAAGCACTGCATGCAATAACTCTTCTATATTCATTGCAAAAAGTAAAACCTCATCTTGGCACTCTGACTTCACAAAAATCAAAAGCTCACATCATGCACCCCATGGAGTAAATCTATATTCATAGTAAAAAGCAAAACCTCTACTCGGCACTCTGACTTCACACAAATCAAAAGCTCGCCTCATGCACCCCATGGAATAAGTCTTCTATATTCATAGCAAAAAGCAAAACCTCAACTCTGCCCTCTGACTTCACACAAATCTAAAGCTCACATCATGCACCCCATGGAGTAAATCTATATTCATAGCAAAAAGCAAAACCTCTACTCGGCACTCTGACTTCACACAAATCAAAAGCTGACATCATGCAACCCATGCACTAAATCTTCTATTTTCATAGCAAAAAGCAAAACCTCAACCTGGCACTCTGACTTCACACAAATCAAATGCTCACATCATGCACCCCATGGAATAAATCTTCTATATTCATTGCAAAAAGCAAAACCTTAACTCGGCACTCTGACTTCACACAAATCAAAAGCTCACATCATGCACTCCATGCAATAAATCTTCTATATTCATAGAAAACTGGAACACCTGAACTCGGCACTCGTAAGGTGCTGAGGAGATGTGCAAAAATAAATGCAGGGTAAATATTCAATTTTTTTCTCCTTTTAAGCAAATCATCTAGAGCTATGTTTAAACAGCATAAACAAATACCTAGTGCACTGCCGCGACACATGAACCAGTATTAATGCCACTCCGCAGAAAATACGACTCGTCAATTTAAACGAAACAAGTGGCATTAAGGTAATATAAAAAAGATTTTGTGAATTCTTCACTAGTAGTGCGACAACATACTGGAACGTAATTTACCCCTTTCCTGAATGCAACACTTCCCACAAATCGGTTTGGTTTGGTTTGGTTTATGGGGTTTAACGTCCCAAAGCGACTAAGGCTATGGGAGACGCCGTAGTGGAGGGCTCCTGAAATTTCGACCACCTGGGGTTCTTTAACGTGCACTGACATCGCACAGCACACGGGCCTCTAGAATTTCGCCTCCATCGAAATTCAGCCGCCGCGGCCAGGATCGAACCCGCGTCTTTCGGGCCAGCAGCCAAGCGCCGTAACCACTGAGCCACCGCGGCGGGCACTTCCCACAAATCAAATGCTCGCCTCATGCACCACATGGAATAAGTCTTCTATATTCATAGCAAAAAGCAAAACCTCAACTCTGCACTCTGACTTCACACAAATCAAAAGCTCACATCATGCACCCCATGGCCATGGAATAAATCTATATTCATAGCAAAAAGCAAAACCTCTACTCGGCACTCTGACTTCACACAAATCTAAAGCTCACATCATGCACCCCATGGAATAAATCTTCTATATTCATAGCAAAAAGCAAAACCTTAACTCGGCACTCTGACTTCACACAAATCAAATGCTCACATCATGCACCCCATGGAATAAATTTTCTAAATTCATTGCAAAAAGCAAAACCTTAACTCGGCACTCTGACTTCACAGAAATCAAAAGCTCACATCATGCACTCCATGGAATAAATCTTCCATATTCATGGCAAACTGGAACACCTCAGCTCGGCACTCCTAAGGTGCTCAGGAGATGTGCAAAAATAAATGCAGGGTAAATATTCAATTTTTTTTCCTGTTTTTAAGTGCATCATCTAGAGCTATGTTTAAACAGCCTAAACAAATACCTAGTGCACTGCCGCGACACATGAACCAGTACTAATGCCACTCCGCAGAAAATACGACTCGTCAATTTAAACGAAACCAGTGGCATTATGGTAATATTCAAAAAAATTTTTTGAATTCTTCACTAATAGTGCGACAACATACTGGAACGGAATTTTACCGCTTTCCTGAATGCAGCACTTCACACAAATCAAAAGGTCACAATGTGCACTGCATGGAATAAATCTTTTATATTCATAGTAAAAAGCAAATCCTCAACTCGCCACTCTGACCTCAAACAAATCAAAAGATCACATCAAGCACTGCATGTCATAACTCTTCTATATTCATAGCAAAAAGCAAAACCTCAACTCGACACTCTGACTTCACACAAATCGAAAGCTCACATCATGCACCTCATGGAATAAATCTTCTATATTCATAGCAAAAAGCAAAACCTCAAGTCGGCACTCTGAATTCACACGAATCAAAAGCTCACATCATGCACCGCATGGAATAAATCTTCTATATTCAAAGCAAAAAGCAAAACCTCAACTTGGAACTCTGACTTCACACGAATCAAAAGCTCACATCATGCGCCCCATGGAATAAATCGTCTATATTCATAGCAAAAAGCAAAACCTCAACTCGGCACTCTGACTTCACACGAATCAAAAGCTCACATCATGCACCCCATGGAATAAATCTTCTATATTCATAGCAAAAAGCAAAAACTCAACTCGGCACTCTGACTCCACACAAATCAAAAGCTCGCCTCATGCACCCCATGGAATAAATCTATATTCATAGCAAAAAGCAAAACCTCTACTTGGCGCTCTGACTTCATACAAATCAAAAGCTCATATCATGCACCCCATGGAATAAATCTTCTATATTAATAGCAAACTGCAAATCCTCAACTCGGCACTCCTAAGGTGCTGAGGAGATGTGCAAAAATAAATTCAGGGTAAATATTCAATTTTTTTTCTGTCTTTGAGCACATCATCTAGAGATATGTTTGAACAGCCTTAACAAATACTCAGTGCACTGCCGCGACACATGAACCAGTACTAATGCCACTCCGCAGAAAATACGACTCGTCAATTTAAACGAAACCAGTGGCATTAAGGTACTATTCAAAAAGATTTTGTGAATTCTTCACTAACAGTGCGACAACATACTGGAACGGAACTTTACCGCTTTTCTGAATGCAAGACTTGAAACAAATCAAAAAGGCACATCGTGCACTGCATGGAATAAATCTTCTATATTCGTAGTAAAAAGCAAAAACTCAACTCGGCACACTGACTTCACACCAGAGGCAAAACTTGATTACTTTGGGATATTCTTGGGAGGGGATACTGGTCCCGACGTATGTTGGCCAGTTGGTGGCATGACTCTTGGGGACCAGGGGAAGGGGTAGGGGGATGTAGGGAGGGGAGAATGGAGGGGGGATGGTCGTCAACGCGACGAGAGCGGTCAGTGTCCTCGCAGGGGGAGAGATCTTGAAGTAGCGCCGCTGCAGCAACAACAGCTCGCGGAGGGGAAGCCTCGGTGCACTTGGATAGTGTGCAAGCACCGGGCTGGGGGGGGGGGGAAGCCACGATGCACTGGGATGGTGTGCAAGCATCGGGCAGGGGAGAAGGCAGACTTCTATATCATGTGGCTGGGAGGAGCTGGAGGTCTAGAAGGGTACAGGTCCGGGGCCGCACGTCCAGGAGGCCGCAGGCCTCGGCCTGTAGGTCCAGGCTCCTCGGGCTAGAGGAGGATGTCAAGGCCGGTCTCCTTGAGGTAGGCCAGCAGGAGCCGGCAGGCGCATTGGAGCTTCCGGGCCGGGAACAGCAGCTGGTCCTCCGTGTCTGCTAGCAAGCCGAGGGCACGGTAGCCTGCAAAGAGACGGCTACGAGGCAGAGCAAAAGTAGGACATGCACCCAACAGGTGACCCAGGGTGCCTGTATCCCCGCACAATGGACAGGCAGGGGAGGAGGCCATTCCAACTATGAACTTCCGTGTCGGCGTCCATGAGCATCCGATCCGAAGTCGCAGCAGGAGGGCACGTTCCCTGCGGGGATCTTGTCTGGGAGCCGGTGGAAGGGCCTGCAGACAGAGATACGCCTGTCAGGGTGCTGTGTCCTTACCGCCCGCCTCAATAGCTGCCGGGCAAAGTCATGCGGGGCCACTTTGGTGGTCACTAGAGACCCATCGTTGTGGGCCGCCTTGGCGAGGGGGTCGGCGTCCTCGTTGCCCTGGATGCCGGTGTGGCCAGGGACCCAATGAAGAGACACCTGGTAGCCAGCATCCTCAAGGGCGTGCAGGTGGGCACGCAGGACACTCGTCGGTGTCTGCGAGATGTGAGGCCTGCTCAGGAGCTGGAGGGCAGGCCGGGAGTCACACAGGACAGCGACAGGGCCAGGTGGTGTGGTGGTCCCGATGAAGTCTGCTGCCAGGTGGAGACCCGCCAGCTCAGCTGCCGTGGAGCTGCCCGGGAAGGAGAGTTTGCAGGACCGGGTCTGCTGCAGTTGGGGCACTGCCAGAGCAGCCGCAGCTTGCCCTGTGGCTGGCAAGACCGAGCCATCGGTGAAGAAGAGGGTGGCCCCTTTGCACTCTTCCAGGAAGGCAGCAGTGGTCTGGCGGAGTGCTGCAGCAGGGGAGTGACGCTTGGTCACTCCGTCAAAGCCCAGGGTGAACTGCAGAGGAGGTCGGTTTGGGAGGGGGGGAGAACTGGGAGGCCCTGGGGAGGGCCAAGTGTCTCCACGTAGCGAGCGTGGAGCTTTCCCATCCTGGAGTTGGCGTTGGCCTGCAGGCGAGCACGGAGGGCCCCGCCATCACGAACGTGGGCGAGCCGTTCCGTGTGGGTCAGGCCCATCTGCAGGAGCAAGAGGTCCAGCGGGAAGACGCCCGCCTTTGCCAGCGTGGCCGGGACCTGCGATCGTGGTGGAGCCCCCAGGAAACGGCGGATCCATTTCCTGCGAGAGAGTTCCATGCGATTAAGGCGGGTGCTCCGGAGCGTGACTAGGGGCAGGGCGTAGAGGATGGCTGATGTCGCCGCTGCCTCGAAGAGTCGGATGGCCCAGGTGGGGGTGCAGCCGTTGCCTCGGGCGAGGATGGAAAGGACTGCTCGGCCGACTCGGTCCATGTGGGACAGGAGGGCCTTGTCAGCAGGAATCCAGGAGAGCCGGTGGTCGATGGTGAGACCAAGGTACTTCACCTGCGATTTCCAAGGGAGGTTAGTGCCGTCAATCTTGAGGGTAGCAATCCGAGCCGTGGCTCGTGCTCCCCTCGGATGGACAAACAAAGCCTCCGATTTCGTGGCTGAGAGAGACAGCCCCTTGGTCACCAGGAACTGCTGCACCCCGTTGATGGCATGCTGGAGGGCCTGTCTGGCAGAGGTGATCTGCCTCCTTGGAGCTCGGACCCAGAGGGCGACATCGTCCGCGTATACAGAGCAAAGAACTCTCTGGCGGCGGTCCCACTGGATGGAGCGAGGGAGGCCTGCCATGACCAGGTTGAAGAGTAAAGGGCTGAGAACAGAACCCTGAGGGACCCCGGTAGTGATGGGGCGAGGACTGCTCAGAGTGCGGCCAACCCGAACCTGCATAGAACGGTTGGACAGGAAGGAGGTTATAAACCGTCGGAGGTTACCTATCACCCCCAGCTCGTCCAAGGCCATCTCGATGGTGGTGTGGGGCAGACCGTCGAAGGCCGACTGGACGTCCAGGAGGACAAGGATGGCAACGTCTCCTTGGGACTTCGCTTCCTCGAGGGATGACACCACGACAAAAAAAGAGCTATTCAGCACAGCGAAAGGTACCTGCTTCTGAAGAGGGGAAAGGGAGGGGGAAAAGAGACAGGTTTAGAGTTAAGATCGCTTGACGCTGGTGGCGAATAACCGATGTTCAGCGAGCGGTTTAATGCTTAATACATCATTCGCCTCCCTTCGCCGCAGGCACCAAACATCGTTGGGGCGTTTTTCCGATTGAGTGCGCCCCCCGTGGCGTCTTGCTACGCCTACGCGTCACTCTCTCTTCGGGCTGCGAGTCTCTGATTGGCGCGTCTTCTCGCACAGCAAATTGTCGAGGCTGATCAGAAGCCAATAGGAGAACGGCTGGAACCCACCATCGAGAGACCGGAAAACTACGGATGACGTCCGCGCGGCATACCTATGGCGGGACGACGTGCGGCACATGCACGCGCTAGCCGCGTGACGGAGGTGGTAATATTACAGACCGGACGGCAGAAGGTGACCTGTCTCAGAAAACAATCGATTCATGTACTAGGAAGAGGATTCTGGTGTGGGCTAGTTGGTTCATGCCTAATAAACAGATTCACAACAGCGCTACGGAACAAGGACAGAAGGAACAGCGCCCGTCCTGTGTTTTTCGTGTTCCTTCTGTCCTTGTTCCGTAGCGCTGTTGTGAATCTGTTTATTAATCATGTACTAGACGGTGCTGTCGACCAGTGCGCTGCGAGAACTGTCCTTGTGGGTACTTTTCCGTCGCTGAGCGCGGCTCTTCTCAAGAGGTGGCGCTGTCACGCTGTCGAGGCGTGTTTCTGTGATAACAAAAAAGTAATTTAGAACGAATTTCGTTGCGTTCAAGGGCCACAGTACTACTAAGGCCAACAGTAGGTGAACCGCTTAATGTTCTTAGTCGTGAGAAAATGTTGGACAATTCAGAAAAATAATTGAAAGTGGGCGGGTCTTATTATCGGTCGCACATGTTTTCACTTATGTTTTAATTGTCTCGAAAGAACCGCACATGTATGCCAGTTTTCTCGATTTTTCAGCTGGAAGAATAAAATTTCAAAGATTGTATATATGCCCTACGATATTATATATTGGATTATTGACTTATTAGATTAGAGCGAGCTACAATAATAACCTGGATGATACGTTGCTACTATTCCCTCTTTTTTGACAGGTCGTCTGTTCATGCAATAGCTGCGAAAAATATGATTCGGTTTTTACAGCGTTACCTGTTGCGCCGAGGTTTATCAGAGAGAGAGAGAGAGACTCTTTAATGAAGAGCAGAGAATTTAGCCGGCGTTTAAAAATCGCTGGCATGCTACTCTGCGTAGGGAGGGGAATTTGGGAGATAAAGACAGAATGAGAGCAGAGTGGAAGAGGTAAAAAAACGAAGATAAAATGCGGCCATGAAATGGGTACTAAGGATGCAATGGCCAGTATTGATGTAACCTATGGAGTGATGGAGTGCATAGTCCGTCAAATGGGCTGACGAAGTTCACTGCATGAAGAATGCATGAAGGCGACGTGCAAGTGAATTTAAAGCTTATCGAGATGTCCAATGTCTTTTAAATATGTGAAAAGAAAAGTCATTGCAAGTCTCTGTTGCCTAAGGCAGGCTAAGGGACCTAAAACTTTGTCCATTGTAAGGGGCACTGAGCAGAGCTTCTGCATGCAATGTTCATAGTACGCACGCTCGTTCGCATATGCAGGGCACTCAAGCAAGATATGCCCCACAGTTTCTATCGCGGCACAGTTGTCAAAGTGCGGACTGTCCATTTGTCTAAAACGCTATCGTAAGCCGTTTGTGTATGCAGCATTAAGACGAAGTCGATGATAAAGTGTTTCCAGATGTCGAGGAATTCTGGGTGGGAGTCGATCTAAGATGTGGGTCGATTGAGTGAAGAAATTGGTACTGATATGTCGGCAAACTCCAAAGCCGATACATTTCTTCGGAAGCAAAACTTTTGGCCACCTGGGACACATCAGATTTCGTAAAAAAAGTTCTAATGTATCTCCGATGTTGATAGCCCTTACGGGCCGCTTCATCTGCTTTTTCATTAGCCTGAATGCCACAGTGAGCAGGTACCCACTGAAATGTTATGCAGTGGCCTGCGGCAATAGCTAAATGATGTAGATATCCGATGTCCAGGGAAACTGGCTGGTGATTCGTTTTCTTCAGCAGGTTGGCCAGGATCTGGAGAGATGCTTTCGAATCGGTGAAGATAACCCAACGGTCGGCGGTTCGGCGCAGGATGTAAGAAACAGCTTCCTTAATGCCGTGAAGCTCAGCTGTCGTAGAGGATGTCCTCCGCTGCAGCCGGTAGGAAAGGGCATGGCCTGTTGAGGGCACATAAAGGCCACATGAAGAGGTTTCTTTACTAGTTGAACCATCGGTGAAGATATGGGTGTGCTGCCTATATTCCTCCGTTAAGTAGGCGACAGTAGTTTGCAGAAGCGCTGCCTGTGGCATGCGGCTCTTTGCATTCACACCTGGAACAAACTTCTTCACCTTTAGAGGAGAGAGTGTACAATGAGGAAAGGCGAGAGGTAGTAGTTTCTGTGGCTGATTAATAGTAGGGATGGGCAGGAGCTGCACTGCCTGGCCAAAGCTAGAGTTGCTGTGAGTTAGGTGGACACGGTGCAGGAAGTGCTTTTTCCCTTGAAGAACATGGCGGAGATGGGTACGCATAGTTTCCTGGGCGGCAATCACCTCTAGTGGGAGACATCCTGCCTCCGCTACTGTTCCTGATGCAGAGGAACCCTTTGGGAGGCCAAGGCATATTCGCCGGAAGTTGTTCCGTGCGGCAACGAGAGACATTGCTTGATGTAGATAATCTTTGAAACACTGGTAGACAGTACCGCAAGGTTCCTTCAACGTAGGCTTTTTCAAGCAGAAGCATTGATCGGCAGTTGCTACCCCACCTTGTTCCCGCCATGAACCTAAACACTTGCGATGCTGCAGTGATCCTCTCGCGCAGTTTTTTTATCTGAGGTGTCCATGACAGATTATAGTCGATTACAACACCCAGGAATCGCTGAGATCGTACATATGGTAGTGATCGTCCGCCTAGGAGCAGCGGATATCGGGTCATCGTTTTTCTTGGAAACGCCATTGCAACACTCTTTTCTGGCGAGAGACGAAGACCTCTGGAAGCCAGGTACATCGAAATGCGCAATAGCGCTTTCTGTAGACGTTGCTGGGTGATATAGCGCGAGCGTGATGCGGTCCAGATGCAGATATCATCAGCATAAATTGTTATACGGACCCCTCGCCGAAGGTTTCTTCTTATGTGTATAAGGGCAATATTGAACAGGAGAGGGCTGAGCACCGCTCCCTGTGGTACGCCCCTCTCTACTGCGTGAAAGCGTGTTGGACCGTTTGGAGTGGTCATAAAAATATGCCGTTCTTTCAAATAATGCCCAATCTATTTGTATAGCTTTCCTCCAAGGCCAAGACTGGCAAAGGCGGCGAGAATTGCATGGTGAAAGACAGAGTCAAAGGCGGCCTTGATGTCTAGGAAAACGGCTGTCGGGATGTACCCAGCATGAAGGTACTCGTCAATTGATGAGACGAGGCAGATGATATTGTCAGTCGCAGACCTGTTTTGACAGAACCCGTTCATTTCTTGGAGGAACTCATTTCGGCTTTCTAGGAACCAAGTTATGCGTTTGCAGATCATGCGCTCCATGAGCTTACCTACGCAGCTCAGTAGGGCAATGGGCCGGAATGATGCGTAGCTTGTTGGCTGCTTACAGGGTTTCAAAACAGGCACAATTTTCGCCAACTTCCATTCCGTGGGGACCTCACCAGTCATCCAGGAAGAATTGTAATACTCCAGGAGTCGAAGACGGGAGGTGTGGGGTAGCTTTGCAATGGCTTCATAGGTCACCTCATCATGACCCGGAGACGTGTGTCTCTTTGTCTCCGCGATAGCTGTCGATAGTTCTTCCATTTTGAAAGGCAGGTCTAACGCTGGCACTGCCGCCTTTGGGATGCCTGATTGACCATTTGCGGAGAGTGTCGAATGCCCTGACCCTGCCGACAGTAGCCTGCAGTATTCTTCTGAGACTTCTGTTATAGATTTTTGTTCGTGAAGGGAGAGTGCAGCGAAGGGGTGGAGTTGTTGAGGTGGCGTGCGCATACGTCTAACTATCCGCCAAATATTGGTTACTGGTTGGCGCACATCCAGCGTAGAACAAAAGTCACGCCACTTTTGCCGACTGTGTTTATCCATATTGCGTCGAATGTGACGTTGTGCCCGTCGGTATGCACGTAGGTCATCGAGGCTATTTGTGCGCAGAGCTTTCCTTTCAGCTCGCTTGCGTATAGCGCAGACCTTTGAAATGTGTCATCATTTGTAGGTAGGCTATCATTTGTAGTTGCAATTTGTGTACTCGCTCTCAGGCAATACGCCATTGTTGATCCTAATTCCTCATTGCGAGTTGCCGCAGTAATTCCTCTGCTTACAGCGCCCTTGTATGCGTCCCAGTCTGTAGATTTTGTAAGGAATTTCTTTTGGTTCCTCTGCGCATGGAAAGCCGATATGAGGATTGGGTAATGGTCGCTTCCGCGTGTCTCCAAATCAGTGCACCAGCCAAACTTGTGGGCGAATGAACTTGTGACAAATGTCACGTCGATGCTGCTGGTAGTCGTCGGGCCTCGGAGGTAGGTGATGCTGCCATCATTTAATGGCTGAACTGAATGCTAGGAGAGAAGTTTTGCAAGCTTGGCACCTCGGGCACATGTATGTGAGCTGCCCCAAATTTCATTATGAGCATTGAAGTCTCCGCAAATAATATGCGGTGAGGGCGTCCTTGCTATCAAGTTATCAAGTCTCATAGCATCAAATGGCGTGCCTGGCTCAAGATATACTCCAGTCAGAGTGTACTGTTGTCCGGCAATAACTGTGACAGCGCACACGTATTCATTGTTGCTGTGAGGCGGGACATCAACCGATGAGGCCGGGATATCCTTGCGAAAGCCTATCAGCAAACTGCTGACGTTATCTGGTCGTTGTGAATGATGGAAATAGTATCCGTGGAGTCGGAAAGTTTCCTCGACGCGTGATTCACAGATGACTATGAAGGGGAAGCGGTACGCTCTCACGAGCTGTCGGAAATCTGAGAGTTTAGAGCGTAGCCCGCGAGCGTTCCACTGGAAAATGGTGCATGTACGAAAGATGTTGTGGATTGTCAGCTGCGGCGAAGTTCTCGCTGTTGAAGTCATGATTACTGAAGAGTGGCATTACGCCCCTGCGGAGCGTAGGAGACCGACACCAACGGCTCCCTTGCAAGGACAGCTTCTACTTCTGGGAGTCCTCCTGACGAGGGGTTTGCACGGATAAGAGCCTTGATGGCTGCAAACAGCATCGGAATGAGTAGGCTTGTGATATCTTGTTCAGAGTTTCCGGTTTGCTGCCTGTCGCCGATCTTCCTGTCATGTTGTGGCGCCTTAGGCTCAGAGCGAGCGACGCTGTTTGTCGGGTCTTGTGCAGTGCGCTGCAGCAGCTTTGACGAAGGAGAAGAACCAACGGACTTCCCACGCTTCTTTTTTACTGCATCTGCGTAGGTCTTGTCAGGTGCTTTCCCACGCTGTGTTGACTGATTCTCGGAAAGAGCTGCCGTAGTCGTGAAAACCACGTCGGGGTTAAATGGTGGTTCATGGCGTTTAGGGGGTTTCCCTTGTGTTTGCTCTGCCGTGCGAGCAACTGTGGCTGCTTTCTTTTTATAACACCCTCCATAGGAAGCAGGGTGAGGGCCACCGCAGTTAGCGCATTTAGGTTGTGCTCTCGAAGTGCATTCTTTGTGCGAGTGGGGGCCAGCACACACTTTGCAGCGCACGGGGGCGTTACAATGTCTTGATATGTGACCATGCCTCTGACATTTACAGCACTGAGTTGCTGCTCCGACATATTCAGTTACAGGGTAACTACAGAACCCAAGCGTTACTCTTTTTGGTAGCGGCGCATCTTTTGCGAATTCCAATATAACTGCGCGACGGCGTACCTCTTTGATCTTTCCGCCATCCTCAGGAGTGTAGGCGGTTAGCCTCCTTGCTGAAAGGACACCTTGGTCACGTAGATATTCCTTCAGATCTTCGTCTGTGTAGGTGACAGGTACATCTTGTATTTTACCATAGCTTGCCATGTAAGAGTATGGGACACGGGCCTCTACGGCCACTCCAGCCAGCTTAGTTACCGTGAGCAGACGGTTGGCGGCGGGCAGCGTCGATACTGTAACCATCAGGCTCCCATCCTTGTGAATGCGATGGCTGAGGACTTTTTCTTGTGCCGATGCTACAACCGCCGAAGCCACAGTGTTGGGGTTGGCTTTCCATAGGCTTCCTCCTTCCTCGGTGGGCCTGAAGACTACAGGAACACCGGTAGCTCTCTTTTTCTTGTACGAGACAACTGTGAACGATGCTTGGTCCATGTCCTCTGGATGGTCGGTCAGAGGCTCGTTGCTGGCTTGGTCGTCACGCAGCCTCTTGTTTGCCGGGCCCTGGTCTGTAGCCGCAACTACAGGGGCCGCTGTACCCGCCGCTGCCGCTGCTGCCATCAGTGCAGCATGGAGTTCAGCTGGTGGTGATGTTCCGTGTCGGCGTTGATACGGCGCACAGCGCCGAGGAGGTCGCTTGACGTGCTTTTGCCGGCGGCCAGGGACCCCCAGGTCGTCGCACGTCGAGAACACACGCCACAAAAAAGTGAAAAACCTCTGAAGTGAGAAAATAAAGCCGAAAATTACGGACCGGTGTCAGACAGCCGGCCCACTAATCATCGTCAGCAAATGCATAGTACTGTTTGTAGCGTTCGTCGCCAAAAAGCATCATCGATCACGTGACCAACCCGTGTAGATAGCCAGTGCAGCCCGCTTTACGGTAAATTCGCCCTAATTGGGTAGGTCGCATTAAAACGGAGCCATATGCCAAGAAACGCCGCTCAAGGCGATACCCTGATATTTTCATTTCATTTCATTTCATTTTATTACCTTAAAGGCCCCTTAAAAGGGGTGTTACATAAGGGGTGGCAAGAGTAAAAACACAAATTCACAATGACAGGAAGGTTTCTACGTTATCGGTGAAAGGACTTGGGCAAGTGATGATGGCAACGTTGTTCGGAAGGCCGTTCCAGTCTGCGGCTGCACGAGGAAAGAAGGAATTAGAAAAAGTGACGGTGCGTGATCGTGGACGGGCAACTTGTAGGCGATGGCTGGTGCGGTGAGATATGCGTGCGGGTGGAAGAATATAAGGTACGATGTGCATAGGGCTGTGGAAGAATTTGTGAAATAAAGACATGCTAGCAATGCGACGGCGGAGCGATAAGGGTGACAATCCGGATGCTGTTTTTAAGGTCGAAACACTGATGTCATAAGAGTAGGATGAGTGAATGAAACGAGCAGCGCGATTCTGAACAGATTCTAGGGCATTGATGAGATATGCTTGATGAGGATTCCAGATGGGCGACGCAAATTCTAGTTTGGACCTGACTAATGACTTGTAAGCTAATAACTTGACATGATGGGGAGCATGATGAAGATGGCGCTTTAGGAAACCTAATGTCTTGTTTGCTGACGATATTATATTAGTAACATGCAGGCTCCAAGAAAGATCGCTAGAAATAGTTATGCCCAGATACTTGTATGATTGAACTAGTTGTACGGGAACTTCAGATATTACGTAAGAGAAGGTTAAAGGATTACGGCGACGGCTAATGGACAAAAGTTTACACTTACATGGGTTAAGTTCCATTAGCCATTTATTACACCACTCCTGAACGGCATTAAGATCATTTTGAAGAGAAGATTGGTCAGCGGTGGTAAGAATAGCACGATAAAGTACACAGTCGTCAGCGAACATGCGTATGTTAGATGTTACATTTGAAGGCAGATCATTAATGTATATAAGAAATAGTAGTGGGCCAAGCACAGATCCCTGTGGGACGCCCGACGTTACTGAGAGTGAGCTAGAGTTCTTATTGTTAACGGAGACAAACTGCGAACGATTAGTCAAAAATTCTTCGATCCACTTCAAAATATGGGGGTGCAAATTTAATCGAGAAAGTTTTATCAGCAGGCGTTTATGGGGTACTTTATCAAATGCTTTGGCGAAATCTAGAAAAATGATATCAGTCTGTAGATTAGAATCAAAGTTAGCATGCAGGTCATGAATGAATGTGGCAAGTTGGGTCTCGCAGGAGTAACCCCGGCGAAATCCGTGCTGAGCAGAATGGAAGAAGTTATTCGAATCAAGGAATGCCATGATGTGGGTATAGATGACGTGTTCCATGATTTTGCAGGGAATACTAGTTAGAGAGATGGGGCGGTAATTAAGCGGCGAGTTCTTGTTACCTGATTTGTAGACTGGAACGACCTTCCCATTTTTCCAGTCTATGGGCAGTTGACCTGTGAAGAGTGACTAGCGAATAACAAGAACAACAGAGATGAACATATATCTTTGGTATTAATCAGTATTTTAGCGTTGATATTGTCAATTCCAGCAGAGGATGATATTTTAATGTTTTCTATTAGTGACAAAATTTCTGCAGAAGAAAATATAAGAGGAGGCATAGTATCTTGAATAATTGGGGGGTTTTGAGGAAATGTCGGCTCTGTTTCATTAGTAAACACTGATGAAAAGGCTGTGTTGAACATGTTGGCGCATTCAGTTTCAGAGAAATTTGCACCTGAAGCATCAGTGAGGGAAACAGCCACCTTACCTGACCTGACTGCACAGGGCGTTCGGAATCCTGCGCGCCTGCGCATTAGAAGCAGCCGCGGTTATGATAAAGCCGTCTGCAGCAACGTGGTTCATCAGTCGTGTTGCTCGAGGGTCATGTATGTAGCCGAGTCAGAGGGTTGTGCTCTGAAAGCTGCACGTATGCGGGAGGCTAGAGCCACTAACATGCGGCGGGTCGAATGCAGGACAGACGCCCTCGGGACGCTGCAAGTCAAAAAGCGCAAGTCGGTGCAAACACATTAATCACACCATAAAACTGTAGTTGCTATCCAGCCATCCCCCACTCGTCCGTGGCAGCAGCATTCAGAACAAATGCAACGATTGCAAAAGCCCAAAAGTTTGGCCAAGTTGGTGAGACATGCTCTGTGACGAATGACGCAGCAGAAAGGCGGAACTCACAAGAACAGCCAGGGTGCTAACTTGCAAACTCGCCGCCGGTGTATGCATCTTGCACCATTGCGGATGTCGGTTCCTGCTGCGTCATTCTCTGTAAAGAATGCAAAAGCACAATGTGGGGAAGCTAGCGCTGATCATACGCAATACGGGGGTTGTAATTTCATCTTTTCACCGGGAAGGTGTCCAACTCCGCTTTTGTTGATTCGGCCGCACATACTAAATCTTTCGATTCTTCATTTTCAGGAAGCTTGCGGCTTTGTAGTCATTATAAAATAAAAATATGCACTTTTTGAGCTGAGGCCAGCTACAGGAAGTGACTGATGGAAAAATTGGCAAGCGATAAGTGACATGGTTTGCGAGCGTTCCATGTTTTTAAGGAGTGAGCTGTGTACTTCACTCTCTACCATGTGAGAAATAAATTTGGAGGGAACACTTAAGCTCCGTTTGATGGATATCTCGCGATAGCGTTAATGAGTTAATGCTCATATATGCGGAATTGTCTTTTGTATTTTGCTGTCATAGATACTTGGGAGTCCTCACACCAATTCTTTCGCAATGGTGCAGTGGTTAAGGCATGCGCCACTGCTCAGCGATTGCAGGCGCTGAACCTGGTGCGGCTTGTGCGACCCAAGTCGCTCTTTCCGAGCGACCTCTCGCGATCAATCATTAATTTAAAAGCCACCGGCCACGATGGTCAGTTTACTCACAATCTGTTGGGCAGATTGTGACAAGATTGCGGGGAATAGCTGGCCCACCTAGGTTGCTTTTCCGGCAGTTTACCAACTAGGTGACATTACGTCACCCTATTTTACGCTCACAACACCAACACCCTCTACGCCGACGGCGGATTTTCTGGGTAATGTGGCCTTTAATGATATCGCATTAATATATCTGAAAAACATCTCATAAAAAGCCTGCCTAGCAAAAATAAAACCCCTTGAAGATGCATTTACAAAGGGGGAAATAAATAAAAAGGAAAACATGAGCGCAGGCTCAGCCGAGCCGTTAAAGGCAATGGACGCCCTATATGGGAACAGCTCTTAGTCGTTTTCTGCACATTTCTTCATGAGACAACACTTCGGGCAATTCCTTTGATAACGTTGGTCGCTATTGGAGCAGCGGTTCAGGCCATTATACGAGGAGAGAAGCTTTTCAGGCAGTCTCAGTCTGAGATGAATAGCACAGGAGGTCAAGCGAGACAGGAGAATTGGGCTTCATGACGCCAGCGGCAACAAACGACAGACCTCTGTTGAATGTTTTCTTTTGAAATTCTGATAGGTTTGCGAGGCGAAGAGCTAGGCTCAGCGAAGGTTGCGCGGAAGATCGACTGGCTGGATGATATCTCGTGCGTACTGTTTCATTGAAACGGCGGTAGTGTGGAGGGAACAGTTGCAGACTAATGCAACATAAGGTAGAACCATGCATATTCCAAACACTGCGGCCGACTTTGACGTACTATCGGGACAAAAGACACCAGGAGATGCGAAAATCTACCTCGGTACATAGGAGTGATGTTTGCCACAGGCCACCTCATTTCACTACAACACATTGGAGAGCATTGGTCCGGCTTTCAGCTCCACAAGCGTGATCACAAGCCACCGGCTAATAGCAGACATATCGCCTTAAGTTCCCGCTCAGGCGTTCTGGAAACTTTTATCCCCGATACCACACACAGAGCATATCGGTCAATGTTTGGTTGAGACGTTTAGTAAGGCGATTATTCTGGGAATTTATAACCTGCACTCTCTTTGTATGTGTGTGTGTGGGGGGGGGGAACGTGAGCGGAATATATCCTTGACAAATTCGACAGAAAGTAGCAGCCTCGGTCTGTGACCAAATGTCTGTCAGCAAGAGGAGAAGACACAATGTCTTGTTGAAGACAATCGTCGAAATCAACAGAACTCGTGCCTAATCGACATGTTAATTCCTGGTCGCATGATAAGTGGGCAGGCGATTCGCTTATTAATGCGATTGATTTAGTTTGTTGTCTGAGAGAAAAACTCCGGCTTCTCTCTGACGCAGTTCCCTGATTGGTCGGGAGACGTCATGTGACATCATTGCAACCTGCCCACCGTGGCACAAGGCAACCCACTCATTCCTTAGTGTGAAAACTGCCTGCCGTTACCAAATTCAATGCGGTTGCCACCTGCCCGTCGTGGTGCTGCGCAGGAGCCTTAGGGGAGCTGAGATGGAGCAACCTAGGTCTCACAATCCTATCCGACGGCTGTGCTTGAAACAGCTCTCCGCCGGGGCAGTGACGCATCGCTTAACCACTGCTGAAGACTCCGCGTGATCTATAAATTCGATCAGAGCGTCCTTACGCCACCAACACCACGTGCATGACCACCAGAGGATCAATTATATGGCACCGCCAAATTTCAGAATCTGAGGAGCGCAAAACATTGAAATTGGGCCGCCCTGAAAATTCAAAAGGACTTTCCAGAAAATTTATCAAGCTGGGTTAGTGGATGGAATAAGGTGGACAAGTTGGTCGGATTAGTATAATCCCATATGATATTAGAACCCAAGGTACTCGAACATTGTATGTGTTGATGACTCATGCATACCATGTAAGGGCAGCGCAACCTACAGCCTGGTCTACACAGCCTAAATAACCGCGAAGAGAACTCGAGCCACACATGACCCAGTAGAAATGCCATTCCACTGTAAATACAACTGACCATTGAAAACGACAAAAGTGTCATTAAGGTATTATTCAAAAAGATTTCGGAAGTTCTCCACTAATAGTCCAACAACATACTCGAAAAGCATCTCACCGGCTTCTTCAACGCATTCCTTGACAGAAATCAAAAGTTCACATTGTGGCTTTGCATAGAATGAATCTTCTATATTCATAGCAAAAAGTAGAACCTCGTCTCGTCAGTCTCAAGGTAGGTTGCAGAGACATGCGGATATTTATGCAAGCTAAATATTCAGTTTTTTAATTGCACGTTTAAATATTAGGTTACTTTAAGTAACAAAATTTCGAGTTTGCCCCACTACCCACAATTTTGAAGAAAAGCATAGGGAAGCGATGTCACGAGTCTGTACGTTTCAGGACTGGTATACTAAATATTTTTCCTGCATATTGTTCGGCCCTACGCCCTCCTACAAAATGTCTCCATTGTAGACGTTTGGTCTTGTTGAACTCTAAGTTCAATAATCTTCGCCGAAATAGGTAAAAATTCACTACTGGCACGGTCTACGAGTGGAGCCTACAAAGCGCAGGGATGACTGCAGCGGTTGCAATGGGACATCAATTGCGATCGGACGACGACAAAGCAAGAAACCGTTGCATATCAAATCTACCAAATGACAATGACAGACGTGCAACTGCAGCACCATTAGAAGACTGCAACCGGAAGATTTTACCAAGCGAGAATTAAATTTTTATCTTCGGTAATACAATTACTGATAATCGCTGCGACACGCTAAATGCCACAGAAGCAAGAACTAGAAACCTTGCATCTAATATAAAGGCCATCGTTTAAAGACGGCGCGAACGACAACCTAACCAGTCATTTTCAATGGGCCATCTTCATTTTATTAGTATTAAGCAAAGAATCTTATTCTTTATCTCATTTAAATTTTGTGAAATTAGGTCATTTTCAGCTTAATAGCTTTGCAGCATATCTGCTTCGCCCCCCACTTGCTAGTCGCGCTGAATTTCCATTATCACTATCTACGTGTCGCAAACCGAAAGAATAACGATCCTTGATTTACGATTGGAAAAGTACCGATGATGCGTCTATTCTAGATCATTTAGCCTATGAGTATACAGAAGTAGAAGTGACATTCGAGCGAGTTCGTACAGCATGTTGGAAAGTTTCAGCGCACACAGGAGAGGGTCAAAGAAGAGAAAAACACGAGTGCTGACTCGCAACTAAGCGTTTTTACTAACAACTAAGGTTTTTCAAGAAAATGAATGTGGTCTGGAATTCACCTTTGAAACCCCCACAGAAGAGTGTTTGCAGTTCCTAGATATTAGACTTTCTTTCAAGGAGGACCATGTATGCTGGATGTATTTCCCAAGGTCGGTTAAGCCCCTTTTAAAATTTCAATCGGGTCATTCAAAAATTGTTAAATGTGGTATTGCTGTGGCATGTTTGTGGTCTTCTTTACTCAAGTCGTGCACTCACTCTTTGAATGATAGTTTTTCTGAGCAAGTAAATAGATTAAGATTGGCTAGTTTTCCAGATAATGTCTTGACTCTTTCCTGCAGTAAGGTGTCATAAAAATTGAGGATGCCAACAGGCCATTACCTAGGAGTGCAGATGAAGGAAAGAAAAAGAAGGTAGCGGTTCTTCCATATGTTCACCGCTTTTCACATCAACTAAAAAATGTGGGCAAGAGATATAATGTGGACGCCATTTTTTCAGCCCCGAAAAAAGTTGGGAGTATTTGTGCAAGGTTTGACAAGCTCTCTGGGTGTGCTGTTCGTGATAAGCGGAAGGTGTGTAATGTGAACCATGTAAACCGGTACATCAAATGCGAAAAAGGTGCAGTGTACCAGATTCCGCTGTCTTGTGGGCGCATGTATGTCGGTTAAACTGGCCGTTGCATGAATGTTCGCTTACAATAGCACAACTTGTCGTTGGGAAAACCGCCTTCTTCGAATCTTGCCAAGCACTGTATGGAATGCAGGGGCTGTAAGCCTTTACTCGATAAAACAACTGTTTTGTTTAGGCATCCTAAACAATTGACTAGAGAGGTATCAGAAGCATATCATATCAATAAAAACCAGCCTACATGTGTTAGTGACCCATCTGTTATCCTGCATGAACGAGAATTTTCATATCTGGATGCGCCTGCGTGATTACTTAAGTTTTGATGTTTTTTGTTTTTCTTGTAAGAATATATTTTCTGCGTTTGTGAATAAACGCTTAGTTGCGAGTCAGCCCTCGTGGTGTTCTCTTCTTTGTCCCTGTCCTGTGTGCGCTGAGTATACAGAATTTTCTATCCTTTCTGCCGACGTCTCAGTTACTGTAAACAATCTATGGAACCGACTTAAGCTTACAATAGAACAATGCCTGTCGCTCTATGCGCCCCAAAAAAAGTAAAAAAAGTTCGAAAAGCAAACCCATAGATCACCCGACCAATTATTCACCTGAAGCGTAAAATATCGCAATTGAGGAAATCTAAAAACAAGCACCCAGTAATTAACTACAGTAACAAAATGCATGAACTATCACGAGCCCTAAAAAATGCAGTTAAAACTGCTAAGTATAAATACGTAAACGTCACTTTAAACAACTTTATACGATCAGCTCCTATTAAGTTCTGACGCTACCTAAACCCACTGAAGCCCAGACAGAGTGACACACCTGAAACAGACTCGTTACAGAAAGCTAACAGGTTCTCTCATTACTTTAAATCCGTTTTTACGGTGGATAATAGCATAAAGCCTCAATTAGCAAGCGGAAAAATGGCTATAGCCAGTTAGGCGATTTGTTGATAACTGAACCAGGCATACTGTCTTTACTGTTAAACATTGATGGAAAGAAATATAGTGGCCCCGACAATATCCCCAACCTGTTCCTGAAAAGGTAAGCAGAGTGGATGTCCAAATATCTTCTCCTTTTCTACAATAAATTCTTGGCTACTGGCGATGTACCCAGTGAATGGAAAGTTGCAAAAGTAATTCCAATTCATAAAGCTGGAGACGTTAATAACCTTGCAAACTACCGCCCAATTTCTCTTACCTGTACAGTATGCAAAATCCTAGAACATATTATACTTAAACACATTATAACCTATTGTGAACACAATGAATTACTAAACAATAACCTGCATGGCTTCAGAAAGGGTCTGTCCACAATAACGCAGCTATTGGAAACCATACATGACTTGGCATCGACAACTGACGAGCGCGGACAAATCGATATTCTTTTCCTCGACTTTTCAAAGGCTTTTGATCGCGTGTCCCATCCCAAACTCATCTACAAAATCGAAAACGTTCTCGGTACTAACACGACTACTGACTGGATAACAGCATATACGAGGTCTGTTAGAAAAGTATCCGACTTTATTTTTTTTTTGCGAACACCTGATGGATGTGAAACAAGCGCGCTTACAGCAGCCGACCTTGAACCCTCGTGCGCATGCACGAATTTTTTCCCGCCTGCCGATAGCGTCAGTCGCTGGGAAGCAGCGTTTGAATGAGGCAGTGCGCAGTGCTCTCGTCGGTTTTTTGTTGCAAGGAAAATGGCGGTGCGAGAGGAGCAGCGCTACTACCTCAAATTTTGCCAGAAACTTGGCGATAGCCAAGTGGAAACCATTCGAAATGTTCAGACGGCTTTCGGTGATGATGCTATGCGCAGCACACAGATTAAGCAGTGGTGCAACTGGTTTAAAGACAGCCGCACATCCGTGGAGAGAGAGCCACGCTCCGGTCGGCCATCAACATGCCGAAATGACCAGTTCATTGCCGAAGTGAACGCTGTGGTGATGCGGGACTGTTGTGTGACTATCCGAGAAATTGCGGGAGAGGTGTACATCAGCAATTTTTCTGCACATTCCATTATCACCGAAGATTTGGCCATGGAGAGAGATGCGGCGAAATTCGTGCCAAAGCTGCTGACGGTGGAGAAAAAGCAGCTTCGTGTTGAAGTCTCACAGGAGATGCTGGATTCCACAAACAGTTACCCTGACTTCACCGACGCCGTAATCACTAGTGACGAGTCTTCGGTGTACGGGTACGACCCGGAACCAAATCCCAGTCGTCACAGAGGACGCATTCCACGTCACCAAGACCAAAGAAGGCCCGCCAAGTGCGCAGCAATGTCAAAGTGATGCTGACTGCTTTTTTGACTCCCTCTGTGTGGCACACCACGACTACGCACCCCACAGGGTCAAGAATGACTAAATAGTACTACATGGATGTCCTCCATCGCCTACGTGGTGCTGTGCGGCGCAAGAGACCGGAATTGAGGTCAACAAGAAATTGGCGCATCCCTCGCGGCATTGCTCCTGCACATTCCTCGCATTTGATTCAGACTTTTCTGGCGAAAAACCAGACTCCTGTAGTTCAACAGGCGCCTTACTCTCCTGATATGTCCCCCTACGACTTCTGGCTGTTTCCTAAAATGAAGAGGACATTGAAAGGAGCGCCATTTCAGAAAAGGAAGGACATTGTGGCTGCAACGATGGCAGAGCTAAATTCCATTCCGAAAAGGGCCTTTTCGGAATACTTCCAACAATGGCAGCACCGATGGGAGATGTATATGGAGCCCCAAGGAGACTACTTTGAAGGTTATTAGGTTTCCAACGCTCCAGTTATGCCAGTTTTTTTCTTCGGCCAAAGGTCGGATACTTTTCTAACAGACCTCGTATTTCTGACCGCAGTTTGTTCAGTTTGAAGGATGTTCATCCGTGTCCGTAAAACTTCATGGGTCCCGCAAGGCACGGTATTAGCGCCGATTCTATTCCTAATATATATAAATGATATAACAAGTGGTATTGAGGCTACTGTTCGCATGTTTGCGGATGATTGCATACTGTATAGAAAATAATTAACAGTAAAGAAGAGCAGATCACATTAAACGTCGATCTTGAAGTAATATAACAGTGGTGCCGGGAATGGCAGATGACACTAAATCTAGAAAAAAACAGTTGTGATGACCGCGCCAAGGAAAAAAATAACACTCACTTTCCCGTATAAAATTTTCAGATAGTACAATTTTTCGATAAATATAAGCATCTTGCCATAATCATTTCTTCAGACTTAAAATGGGACAAGCATATAGCATAGGTAACATCCAAAGCATTTTCCGCTCTTTGCTGATTAAGGCGCTCCATCAATTTCGCCACACTCGATACAAAATTGCTTGCTTATACATCCCTCGTACGACCAATCTTAGAATACAGCATAATATGCAGGTTCCCAGACACAAAAATAATTTAATTACCAAATTAGAAAACATACAACGCAAGACAATTAGGTTCGTCTATAACAAGTATCGCCGCCACGCGTCACCATCCGAACTTCTTACCCGGGCTGGTCTCAGCACTATTAGTAGTCGCGCCAAGCATACACGCCTCAAATATATTAATATTCTCTTGTCTGGAGCCTTTAAAATCAACAGTGAGAGTTACATCTCACGCTCAGCTCACCGCAGCACTAGAACACAACACTCCAAGCATTTAATCTACTACAGGGCACACGGCAACACTTTTAAGTATTAATTTTTCCTCCAAGCAGTTCGTGAATAGAATGCCTTACCTGATGACGTGGTCAAGTGCCCGTCCCTGGAAAGTTTTCTTTCCCAGCTATCAACTGTACCCTGACTGCAGAATGTTCTTGATTTGTTAGTTTTGCCCTCCTGCAAATTTTTTTTTTGTGACTTCTGATCTCTGACTGTAGTTTTGTTCCCTGTATTCCACTGTGCCAACTAGAACTGTATAACAAATAGTTAAATGTTCTTTGTCTTACTCTCGTTTTCTCCCCTTGTATATTATGCCCCAATCCTGCAACAGCCTCGGCATGAGGCTAGCAGTATGTACTAAATAAATAAAATACTAAATAAATAAAGTGATGCCCGGCTTCGGGGGGGGAAAAACTGTCACTGAATTTCTCAATGCTTTACCAGCCGTTGGGCATGACATGTACAGACACCCACCCTTGTTCGGCAATCCATAGTTTGCCTCTTTAAAGATAGCCCCCTGAAGGAGAATGGTCACTGCAGACTCGATGCAGCCGCACTGCCTACATTGCTGACATGCGTTCTCTTTTCGAACATTGCATGGTTGTCCTTCTTACAGTTTAGGGAAAGTCGAGGGAGATCAACGGGTCATTTGGGGCGCAGTGAATTTGAAAATAAAGATGGTAGATGTGGCACCTTGTTCAGGTTCATTACGAGACACAAAGCGCGAAAACGAAATGATAGAAAATAAGTTCAGAAGAAGTGCACTAAAATACTGATCCGCAAAATCGTCGCTTTGTAAACTGAATACAGCAGCCCGCCAGCTATGTTGATGTAGTGACATGTGATGCGGGAAGATAGCTGGCCTTCATATTTTGTTGGGTTTACTGCTTTTTCTACCGCCCCATCCCGCCTATAATTGTGTGGTTATTTCCACCGCCTGCAACAATCATCTAACTTTAAAAAAAAAAACTTCCCTGATTCATACAGTGTTCACTTTACGGTTGCTGTCTGAGACAATAGATGCCTTCGAAAGTAAATGTTGTACAACGGGGCTTGATCGCTTCACCTATCAATTTCAGATATGGATTGTATATGCCACTGGGAAAGGGGAGCTACTCGCTCGTGGAGTTTCTGAGTTCGAGCCATTTTAGCAATTCAGTTGAAATTTTCACGAGGTCGGTGAATGAGGGAGGCTAAACAACTCAAGGTTTCTCATCGGCCTGGTGAAAAATGTTTTCGGATTAACTAACTCGCAATATGGAGTTGTGTGGCTTGCCTCGCAGACGGTACTCTTTTCTCTCATTTTAGTCATTTTGTAGACAGTGCGCTCTCTGCAGATTATATAGTGCAGTTCTCGATGGGTTAACCTTAATGATTAATGGGTTAAGAAATTTCGCGTGCTAAAGCTCAACGACCAAATCACGAAAGAGAGCACCTTGGAGGGGTGCGCGCTAGAGTAGTGCTCTGGCGAAACTGATTGTTTAGGCTGGGTGTAACGCCGCGGTTTGCGATTATTTTCGGCGAAAAGAAAAAGAAATTTGCATATAGCATTTCTTAGATAATGTTTCATGGCCGCCCGATTGTAAACGAATGTCGACCTTTAAAAAATTGGAAATTGGAAATGCCAGAGGGAAAAAAATGGCCAATTCCAGCGGACCCAGAGGGGCCTGCTTCTGAAGAGGGCCGAAGGGGCAAAGAGTAAGGATTAGGATCAATCTGCTCTGAACACTGCGTGTCGTGGAAGGCTAGAGCTACCAACATACGGGGGGTCGAATTCAGAGCAGACGCCCTCGGCGCGCAGAAATTCAAAAAGCTCACGTCTGTGTCAACGCATTTCTCACACCATAAAGCGCTGGTTGCTACACTGCCAAAACGAAAACAGAATCTCCCCCCACTTATCCATGACAGCCGCAGTCAGAATAAATGCAACAATTTCAAAGGCCCAAAAGTTGGACAAGCGTGTGAGACAGGCTTAGCGTAGAATGTTGCAGCATAAATCGACACACACAAAAATGCCAAATTTCAAATTCGCCGCCAGTGTATGTGTCCTGCTCTCGTGCGTGTCTGCCCCTGCTGCGTCATTGCTTGCAAATCATGCAAGAGCATAATGTGGACAAGCTAGCTCTGACCATTCACTTTACGGGGGTTGTAATGTCATCCTTTCAAGAGGAAAGTGTTCACCTCCTCATCTTGAGGTTCTCCATTTTTAAGAAGTTTAAGGCTTTGTACTAATGATAAAATAAACAAATGAGCTGCGTGACTTGATGCCAATTAGAGCAAGTGACGGATGAAAAAAAATTGGCACAGGATAAGTTTAATGCTTTTCGAGCGTTCCACGTTTTTAAAGAGTGAGCTTTTAAATTCGGCCAGTAACATGCAAGCAATATTTCAGCAAAAAATCTGGCCCAACACCTTCTTAGCTCAAAATAAAGTCACATAAAGATGCATTTACAAAGCGGGAAATTACAATTTAAAGAAGGCACGAGCTCAGGCTCAGCCGAGCAGTTAAAGCAAAGGGGCGCCCTACACGAGAACCGCTCTTCATTGTTTTATGCCCGCAGTGTCATGAGACAAACCTCTGGCAGCAAAATCAATCGGCCCGGCGAATTCGTTGGTTACGTTGTTCACTAACGAAGCACGGGATGGGAACCAGTTTACGAGGAAAGAAATCTTTCAGACAGCCAGAGTTTCTGAGACGGACACCGGAGGAGAATAAATGAGGTGAGAGAAAAATGGCTTTTCCGAAGCCAGGGGCCTTAACCGAGAATCGATATTGTTGAGACGCGAAGAAGTGGTCTTGGGTAAGGTGGCGCAACAGATCGACTGGCATGATGACATCTCGTGCACAATGTTTGGTTGAACCGGCGGTATTGTGGCAGGAACAATCGCAGACTAGTGTAACATAAGGTAGAACCACGTTTCAAACGTTGTGGTAGGCTGAGGCGTAAATAGGGAGCATATCGGTCAATGTTCGGATGAGGCCTTTAGTAAGGCCATTGTATTTGGAATCGATAGCCTGCAAAAAGTTTGTGACGGTGGAACACAAGCGGAATATTTCCTTGACAACTTTGACAAGGAGAGAGAGAGAGCAGCGGCCTTTTTCTGTCAGTGACTGTTGCTCAGCACAAGGACTAAGTAAAACGTCTTGCAAAAGACAGTCTTCTAATTCGGCAACAGAATTTGCGGCTAATGGCAGGATGTCGAAGATTGGCTCACGTCCTAATTAAGAACGGGTGCGCCTCTACAATAAATGCGAAGATGCGACAAAACTAAACAACGTGATATTTTATCTCACCGGAGTTGCTAACCTTTGGGATCGGAACCACAACGTAGACATCCGAACTTGGTCTGCCAACAAGACGAACTTTTCCCAAGTATTTGATCGCAAGGCTGTCAGGAAGCTATGTGCCAAACAACGCCGCAGCGCGAACGGTCCCAGCAGGACAGCGAAAGTTTCACACGCTAGATCAAAGATTTCCTTGACTTATACAAGCGCAAAAACCTCCACATGACGCAAGCTGACATATTAAACACATATCGAAGGGTATCGACGACGACGCCTTTCAGATGCTGATAGCGCGCGACTTGCGCACCGTTGCGGAAGTCGTCACCCTCTACCAAAGCTTCGAGGAGCTGCGCAAGCAGAGGACACGGACTCGTCAGCACCCCAGGCAGGTTGAGTCGCTTGTTAGGCTGACGCCTGCAGCTAACACTTCTCTGCTGGAACAAGTCAAGGACTTTGTTTGTGAGGAAGTTCCGCGCCAGCTGTCTCGTCGCCGAGCCCTCCAGAGTTACCATCATATTTGGTTCCGGCTCTTCGAAATGGCGTCCAAGAACAGGTTGCCAAGGGTCCTCCACTCGCCTGTCCACTACCACCCGTCGGCGCTCCACTCACACCAACGTCGCCGCACTTCCGCCACCACCTGTCACCGCTCCGCTGACATACGCCGCCGACGTCGTCGCCAGACCTCGGCCACCGAGCTATAATTCGCCTCTAGTACCTCTGCGAGCGCCGACACCTTACTTTCGACCGCCTCCACGAGTGAGCCATCCCTGGTGTACTACAGACAAACACGCCGATAGCGATGCCGCTGAAGCGCATATTCATCTTCATCTTCGTCAAAATAAATTCATTCTAAAAAAAAGGCAGAAAACGTAACACGCTTGCCTTTTTTTTAAAGCAGCATTAACGTAAAAATGGACATCGGGAACATTTTCTGACGTATATAAACGTCTAGTTTGTGCACAGCAAGGTTTAACATCCTAAAGCGACACATAGCTACGAGGACGCCGTAATAGAGGGCTCTAGACCAATTTTGTCCACATATGTTTCTTTAATGTTCGCTGACCTGCACAGCACGCCGGCGTTTTTATGTTCCGCCTCCATCGAAATACAGCCGTGTCAGCTGGGATGCAACCTACGACCTTGGGATCAGCAGCCGAATACTAAAAGCAATGAGCCACCGCAGCAGGTTTCAATGCTTCGACTGACAGTGTGGAAGTCCGAAGGGCGAATAAATTGGCAAGAAAGCGAACTTCATGAATGTGACATTGTGGGTATGTCGATATACGTAGGATGTCTTCCTCAAAAATCGCGCGAAAATTAGAAGCAAATGTGTCATCATCGCCACATGCAACATTGAAATAACAAATTATCTAGACACAACCATAATTGGACACCCGTTCTGCCGCTGCACCCACCTCAGTGCTGTTGTGAAGGTGTAGGTTGCACACAAAAGCGCTTGTGTGTGTCCCTGTGTCTTTTCTTCGTGGTTCGTCCCGTGAATGCGCAACCTACACCTTCACAACATCATGTACCAACTAGGCCCAACCCAAGTTTTACCCACCTCAGTGCTGCTCTCTGTGTGGTCTGCACCTATACTAGTGACGCTACTGGTGCTTTGTTATAACAAAATGAAGTATGTTTTTTGGTCCAAGCTGTTTTTATACGGGCGGTGTCAGCTGCACCAGTTGCGAGTAAATACGTGTGAGCATAGTTTCTGTATTGTTGTCGGTGGCATTTATATTGATTCTTATGTGTTAAGAATTTCACTGATGGAGTTGCAGTGACTGTATAGAACTTTTACGAATTCTTACATGAGGAGTTCGTAGTTTGAGGATTTGCATATTCCTCTTCATTGAATTATGTGGCAATTTGCGTGTTTGGAGGAAATGTTATTAGCAGCACATGTCCAGCATTCTCGCATCAAAATTTGGAATATTTGAAATTTTGTAAGGTACAGCTGCAACGGAAAAAGAATGGCACAAGTGAATCATGACCGGAGCGAAAAAATCGCGACACGCGGCGCTATTGTTGCTGAGTACACCGATAGCGAGAGTTCTAGGAACATTCCATTTCCTGAAGCGGGGGTGTCCGGCAGAAAGCAGCCCAACCAGACATTCGCCCATCAGAAATGCAACATCTTAAACGAACGCCTGTAGATGTCTTATCAGCCACACCATGTGCTAAAGTGGCTAAGCACATAATCCCGTTTCATTTATTTTTTTTTGCGCTGGCGTGTCGAGCAATGTTATCTTTATAACCGTTTTCCTTTAAAAACGTGCTGGGGATGCACTGCCAAAAGTGGGGATGCGCTGTCAAAAGTAATGTGTGGCAGTGCCTGCTTTCGGATGGGCTGCTTTCTGTCGGCCACCTCCACTTTAGAAAGTGGAATGTGCCAGGCAATCTCGCTATCTGCGCATACGGCTACAATAGCGCCGCGTCTCGCAATTTTTTCGCTCCGGTCGTGAGTCACTTGTGCTAATCTTTTTCCGTTGCAGCTGTACTGTTAAGGAAGTATTGAACGCAATGGTCCATTCTTCTGATGCGCAGCAAAATCTTTCTTTTCAGGTTTTTCCATCGCACCAGCAGTCAATCCTGCCATAAAAAAAAGCAAAGTGGAACGTTTTGGACAATACCAATAGCGTTAATGGTGAAAAATTGAAAGTCTGTCGAGGGGAGAGACTCAATAACAATGACAGAGGTCCAGCCAGCCTGGAAGACGAAAACTGCAACCGGCAAATATTACCATGCGCGAATCGAATCTTTATATTTAGCAATACAAGTGCTGGTAAGCGCTGCAACATGCTAAATTCCAGAGAAACAAGATGTGGAAACGCACGCTAGTAATAAAAAGGCCGACTGTTAAATGACACATAAATACAAGTTTTAATAAAATTGGTGAACGCTAGCCTTTTCAATTAGCCACGTGCTTTTTTTAGTATTAAGCACAGGATCTTAATCTTTTACCTTATATGAACCATGTGAAATGATGGAATTTGCTGCTGAGTACCTTTGCATCATATCTGTTTCACCCCCCCCCCCCTCCCCCACCTGCTAGTCGCACTGAATATTCATTGCACCGTGACACTGATGTCCCACTTAATTCGTTGCGAACTACATATGGGCCTCACCTTGTTCGGCTATTTTAATCCAAATGAAAGAAGCCAACAAGCCAAACTATCGGTTGCCTTTCTATGTATGTCATAAACAAGACCCTCATTTTCCTGCGCTGTTCAGCATAATATTTTAATAAAACATATATTAGCTAAGGTCAGTTGAGATATGTCAGAAAGCCGAAGCTTGGATGCGGTACAAGAGAAGCTGCCACTAAAAACAAAAATTAAACGAAGGGCAAGCAATTGACATTTGTGGATAGTACCTTCTGTTCTCTTAGCCTGGTTTGTTTACTATATGGCGAAGAATCCCAAATCAAGCCAACAAAAAAGCGCTTGACTCGTTAAAAATTACGCTCTGCTTTCACAAATGTAAATCCAACTTGCTTCTGGCGTCTTCTTCGAATGATAGCCCCCATACAGCTAGTGTGAGTTTACGGGAGTTTTTTCCTTCAATGGTACCAACATTGCGGCACTCATGATGGTGTAAATTGTTTCAGGAAAGAGTAAACTCTTGACCCGTACGAATAAATATGCAGGTTTTCAGGTTTTGGTCCTACACCGTGGTCGCCTCTTATTTCCGCTGGGAACCATGTAATCATCCGTGTTTTAATTCTGTTTCGTTACCTCGTCTTGGCCGATTTCCCACATGTAAGCGCATGGTCCAAATTTGCATTTTGATGCGAATGGTGCCAGGGGGCCTCAGCTGCCCTCGTTTGGCTTCGCTTACAAACGGTGCTCGCTGGGTCTTTTCTGCAGTTTCAGCGGGTATAATAAATTTTCCTGGTGTCTAGGGAGGAGTTCATTTAACTGAGGGTGCTAAAATAAGGCAGAGCTGAAGCGTAACAGTATAAGTAAAGGCCGACTAGGGATTATTAAATCGAAACAAAGAAACATTTCATAAACTGCGTCAAAAAGGTATGTGTTACACCTTCAGTTTTACGTGACTACCCCAGGTGCCACGGACCCCATGGGCTGCCGTGTTTTAGGCGTATGAGCTTCTGTGGAAGTTACGCTGCCGATTGACACACCCCAGCCATAAATCGGTGTTCTAGATTTTGTCTTGAATGCGAGTCAACTTCTCTGCAGTAAACGGAGGCAATAAAAAATATATATTTGAAAGTGTACGAGCCCCGTGACTTAACATTCCACCGAGTATATCTGTTAGATCACGTGGCTATATTAGCTAGAACAGTTGCTAGATCACGACATGCCATTAGAGCGGGAAATTCGATTCATGTGCAGGTAGCACCAGTATGAGAGGGAGAACACTTTCCGCATTCAACTAATGGTTATTCCATAAGTTTGAGTAAAAACCACATTTGTTACTTTGTTTTAAATAGCTTTTCCCTGCACGCATAATAATAAGTGCATAACTTATTGGAGCTACTTGCTCGTGCTCATGTTGAGTATTTTCTTACATGAAAATCGCAACCACCGATCTACGTTCATATGGTCCAATGCCACCGTCGCATTTTAGCTCTATGGCACAACTTGAAAAGCTTACCTTGATGCCATCAGATACATGATGTCGGTGCCTTGTCGCCCGGTTTGTGCGCTGCTCTTCCCTCTGGCTGCAATCCGCCTTGTGCGTCGCTATGTGCCGCGTCCTGCTCGCACGGTCCTGAGAACAAAAGATATGCGGAGCTGCAGAGGCAGCAGTCAGTATGCACTATTTCGATCAATAGTTAACGGGACGCGAGTCTGCAAAAAAAAATTATTTCGGTGCAGTCAAGTTATGCTTTCGCCTGAAATCTGTCACGGGATGGGCATGGTATAACCGCTGTTTGCAAGACCACGCGGCTATGTCGTAAGGCAAAGCTGCAACAAACTTTTTTTCGGAGATCATGCGTCCCGTAATATTCTGATCGCGATAGTACACCGTAATTCAGTCTTTCGGAAACCCGCGTGAGTCGTAGACCTTCCACAACGAAGCGGATTTTATTCACGTCATTTAATAACATGTACTGAAGATACGATTAAGGCAGAGCTCCGGGGTGGCTCAGTTGTTATGGCGCTCGGTTGCTGACCAGTAAGACGCGGGTTCGATCCAGGCCACGGCGGTCGAATTTCGATGGAGGCGAAATTCCAGAGGCCCGTGTACTGAGCGATGTGAGTGCACGTTAAAGAACCACCAGGTATTCGAAATTTCCGGAGCCCTTCACTACGGCGTCCCTTATAGCCTCTGTCGCTTTGAGACGTTATACCCCAAACCGAACTAACCATTTTTTTTATACTGTCTCTACTACTGCCCCAAGCGCACCCATAATTCTGCGTTGTTTTTCACCACGTGCAACAAACAGCCATCGAATTCTGTAAAGAGTTGACCTGATTGATACAGCCTTTACTTTGTGGCTGATGTCTGAGGCCATGAACGCCATCGAAAGCAAATTTTCCAGAACGGTGCTTGATGGTTGAACCTATAAATTTCGCATTTAAATGGTATATAGCATTGAGAAAGATCTACTCTCACGCGGTACTTCTGAGCGCGAGCTGTTTTAACAAATCAGTTGAAATTTTCGGCAGGTCGGCGAATCAGGGAGGCTATCAAACTCAAGATTTCTCATCGGTCTGGTGTAGAATGCGTCAGGATTAACAAAACCGCACAACAGAGTTATGTATGTGTTTTCGTAGACACCACTCTTTTCTCTCGTTTTAGTCATTTCGTAGATTGGGTGCTATTTTCAGATTCCCTAGTGCAGCTCTCGATGGGTAAACTAGTGATGCAAGACCTCTTAATTTGTCCGGAAAAATAATATATATATTAAGATGTGATGCAACAAAACTTCGGTTGGCCGCTGCAGTGGCTCAGTGGTTATGGTGTTCGGCTGCTTACCCGAAAGACGCGGGTTCGATGGCGGCCACGGCGGTCGAATTTCGATGGAGGCGAAATTCCGGATGTCCGTGCACTGTGCGATATCAGTGCACGTTGAAAAACCCCAGGCATCAGGAACTTCGCTTGCTGATACCCACAGCACCAAACAACGAGCGAAAGCGCCTAGGAGGGGTACCCGGTAGAGCCTTGCGAAACTGACTGTTTGGGCAGGCTGTCTTCACGACTTTTTCTGTATAAAAGAAAAAAAAATGTTGCACACAGCGTTTCTTAGACAATGTTTCGGAGCCACCCTAATATTAAAAAGTCCTGACTTCTAAGAATGCTGTTTTTTTTTTAAATGCCGCCCTTTCAGATCAGGCAATGCCACAGGCAAAAAAAGGGGGGCTATTCCAGCACAGCGAAGGGGACCGGCTTCTGAAGACGGGAAAAGGAGAGGGAAAAGAGACAGGTTTGGCGTTATGTTCGCTTGACGCTGGAGGCGAATAACGGATGGGCAGGGAGTGGTTGAATGGTTCGCGACATCACTACTAGTGGCTACGGTGGGGGGGGGGGGGGGGGGGGGGGTACGCTCGCATTCTGCCACCCTTTTGAACAGGGGCACTGCTTGGAGCGGGGTGGGGATGGGGGAGGGGGGGATTCGCAGGTAGCGCGCGCGCAGTGGTCGACACTTGGACAGGGCTCCTTTAGCGTGTGGTGCAGCTCGCACCGGGGAGGGCTCCTATGCACCGGGACAGGTGCACGGGGGCAGGGGCCCTGGAGGGGGATACAGCTGGATGGCTGGGGGGGGGGGGTTACAGTTTAGAGCCTGGTGGCCAGGCCTGTCACCTGGAGGAATTCCAGGAGTATCCTGAAGGCAGCGATGGGGCTGCGGACAGGGTGGAGCAGGTCCAGGGAGGCCCAGGGCACGGTAACCTTGGACCATGGTGGTGCGTGCTGCGTCCAGGGTCGGGCAGGAGCAGAGGAGGTGGTCTAGGGACTCATCGGACCCGCAGGAGGAGCAGGCTGGGGAGGAGGCTCTACCATGGCGATGGAGACGGGCCTGCGTCCAGGAGGAGCATGTTCGGAGCCGCAGGAGTAGAGAGCGCTCTTTACGCGGCAGGTCGTCAGGAACCCTTAGGAAGCGCTCCCCCGCTGCCAGTCGGGGATCTGAGTGGAGACCCTGGATGGCCCGCCTGAGAGCAGGGCGGGCAAAGTCGAGTTGGGTGACTACCGGGTTGATGGGAGAGCCGCTGGTGTGAGCAGCTCCGGCCACCTGGTCTGCCGCGTCGTTACCCGCAATGCCGACGTGGGAGGGAACCCACTGCGCGTCCCTTCGCCGCAGGCACCAAACATCGTTGGGGCGTTGGTCCGATAGAGTACAGCCCCCAAGGCTTCTTGCTACGCCTACGCGTCACTCTCTCTTCGGGATGCGAGTCTCCGATTGGCGCGTCTTCCCGCACAGCAACATGTCGAGGCTGATCGGCAGCCAGTAGGAGAACGGCTGGAACCCACCATCGAGAGACCGGAAAACAACGGATGACGTCCGCGCGGCATACCTATGGCTCGGTTTTCTCGGGGACGACGTGCGGCACTTGCACGCGCTAGCCGCGTGACGGAGATGGTAATATTACAGACCGGACGGCAGAAGGTGACCTGTCTCAGAAAACAATCGATTCATGTACTAGACCGTGCTGTCGACCAGTGCGCTGCGAGAACTTTCCTTGTGGGGACTTTTCCGTCGCTGAGCGCGGCTCTTCTCAAGAGGTGGCGCTGTCATGCTGTCGAGGCATGTTTCTGTGATAACAAAAATGTAATCTAGAACGAATTTCGTTGCGTTCAAGGGCCACAGTACTACTAAGGCCAACAGAAGGTGAACCGCTCAATGTTCTTAGTCGTGAGAAAATGTTGGACCATGCAGAAGAATAATTGGAAGTGGGCGGGTCTTATGATCGGTCGCACATGTTTTCACTATGTTTTTAATTGTCCGTAAAGAACTGCACATGTATGTCTGTTTTCTCAGTTTTTAAGCTTGAAGAATAAAATTTCATAGATTGTATATTTGCCCTTTGATATTATTTATTGGATTATTGGCTTATTAGATTAGAGCGAGCTACAATAATACCCTGAATGATACGTTGCTACTATTCCCTCTTTTTTTACAGGTCGTCTGTTCATGAAATAGCTGCGAAAAATATGATTCCATTTTTACAGCGCTACCTGTTGCGGCGAGGTTTATCAGCAATTGCGTAGTACTTTTTGTCGCGTTTGTCGCCAAAAAGCATCATCGATCACGTGACCAACCCGTGTATATAGCCGGTGCAGCCCGCTTTACGGTAAATTCGCTCTAATTGGGTGGGTCGCTTAACAGAGCCATATGCCAAGAAACGCCGCTCACGACGACATCCTGGAATTAAAGCCACCTTACATGGACTGACTGCACACGGCGAGCGGTATGCTGCGCGCCTGCGCATTAGCAGCAGCTGCAGTTATGATAAAGCTGTCTGCAGCAACGTGGCTCATCAGTCGCGTTGCTGA
The DNA here is from genome assembly GCF_055824585.1 of Amblyomma mixtum. Taxonomy (NCBI): domain Eukaryota; kingdom Metazoa; phylum Arthropoda; class Arachnida; order Ixodida; family Ixodidae; genus Amblyomma; species Amblyomma mixtum. Next base: position 247,551,816 of record NC_143014.1, read on the forward strand.
AGGGCCATGTATGTAGCCGAGTCAGAGGGTTGTGCTCTGAAAGCTGCACGCATGCGGGAGGCTAGGGCCGCTAACCTGCGGCGGGTCGAATGCAGGACAGACGCCCTCGGGACGCTGCAAGAGAAAAAGCGCAAGTCGGTGCCAACACATTAATCACGCAATAAAACTCTGGTGGCTACCCTTCCATCCCTCAATCGTCCGTGGCTGCAGCATTCAGAACAAACGCAACAATTGCAAAAGCCCAAAAGTTTGGGAAAGTTGGTGAGACATGCTTTGTGAAGAATGACGCAGCAGAAAGGCGGAACTCACAAGAACAGCCAGGGTGCCAACTTGCAAATTCGCCGCCGGTGTATGCATCTTGACCATTGTGGATGTCGGTTCCTGCTGCATCATTCTCTGTAAAGAATTCAAAAGCAGAATGTGGAGAAGCTAGCGCTGATCAACCGCATTACGGGGGTTGTAATTTCATCCTTTCACCAGGATGGTGTCCAACTCCGCTTTTGTTGATTCGGCCGCACGTAATGTATCTTTCGATTCTTCATTTTTAGGAAGCTGGCGGCTTTGCAGTCATGATAGAATAGAAATATGCACTTTGTGACCGGAGGCCAGCTACAGGACGTAACTGATGGAAAAATTGGAAAGTGATAATTGACATCGTTTGCGAGCGTTCCATGTTTTTAAAAAGTGAGCTGTGTGCTTCACTCTGTACCATATGAGAAATAAATTTGGAGGGGACAGTCATGTTCCGCTTTATGGATATCTCGCGATAGTGTTAATGAGCTAATGCCCATATATCCGGAATTGGTCATTCTGTATTTTTCAGTCATTGATGCTTGGAAGTCCTCACACCCCTTCTTTAGCAACAATGCAGCGGTTTAGAGATGCGCCACTGCCGTGCGATTACAGGCGCTGTACCTGTTGGGGCTTGTGCGACCCAAGTCGCTCTTTCCGAGGACCTCTCGCGATCAATCATTAATTTGAAAGCCATTGGCCACGATGGTCAGTTTGCTCACAATCTGGTGGGCAGGTTGTGATGACGCCACAAGGCCACGGGGCATAGGTGGCTCACCTATAGGTTGCTTTTCCGGCGATTTGCCAACTTGGCCTTACGTTACCCTATTTTACGCTCACAACACCAGCACCAACAACGTGGACGCCGGATTTTCTGCTTAATGTGGCCTTTAACGCTGTCGCGTTAATATTTCTGTGAAACAGCGCACCAAAAACCTGCTTAGCTAAAATAAAACCACTCGAAGATGCATTTACACAGCGGGACAAATAAACTGAGGAAAACACCAGCGCAGGTTCAGCCCATCAGTTAAAGGCAATGAAAGCCCTATACGGGAACAGTTCTTAATCGTTTTCTGCACATATCTTCATGAGACAACACTTCGGGCAATTCCGTTGATAACGTTGGTCGCTATTGGAGCTGCGGTTCAGGCCATTATACGAGGAGAGAAGCTTTTTAGGCAGTCTCAGTCTGAGATGAATAGCACAGGAGGTCAAGCGAGACAGGAGAATTGGGCTTCATGACGCCAGCGGCAACAAACGACAGACCTCTGTCGAATGTTTCCTTTTGAAATTCTGATAGGTTTGCGACGCGAAGACCTAGGCTCAGAGAAGGTTGCGCGGAAGATCGACGCGATGATATCTCGTGCGCACTGTTTGATTGAAACGGCGGTAGTGTGGAGGGAACAGCTGCATGCTAATGTAACATAAGGTAGAACCATGCATATTCCCAACACTGCGGTCGACTGAGACATACTATCGGGGACAAAAGCCACCAGGACATGCGAAAATCTACCTAGGCGCATAGGAGCAATGTTTGCCAGTGGCCATCTCATTTAACTACAGTAATAAGAGCATAGTCCGGCTTTCAGCTCCACAAGCGTGATCACAAGCCACTGGCTAATAGCTCACATATCGGCTCTAGTTTCCGCTCAGGCTTTCTGGAGACTTTTATCCCCGATACCACAAACAGAGGATATCGGTCAATGTTCGGTAGAGACGTTTATTAAGGCCATTGTTCTGGGAATCTATAACCTGCACTCAGTTTTTTTTTTTTTTTGGGGGGGGGGGGAGTATGAGCGCAATATATCCTTGGCAACTTTGACAGAAAGCAGCAGCCTCGGTCTGTGACCAAATGTCTGTCAGCAAGAGGAGAAGACACAAAGTCTTGCTGAAGACAATCTTCGAAATCGGCAACAGAACTCGTGGCTAATGGTCATGTTAATGCCTGGTCGCATAATAAGTGGAAACGGCAACTGGCTTATTAATGCGATAGCACTTAGTTTTTTGTCGAAGAAAAAAACTTCGGCTCCTCTGTGCCGCAACTCACTTATTGGTCGAGAGAGGGCATGTGACATCATTGCAACCTGCGCACCGTGGCCCATGGCAACCTACTCACTCCTTAGTGTGAAAACTACCCACCGTTACCATATTCAATGCCGTTGCCGCCTGCTTATCGTGGCGCTGGGCAGGAGCCTTAGGGGCGCTGAGGAGGAGCAACCTGGGTCTCACAATTCTAACCGATCGCTGTGCTTGAAACAGCTATCTGCCGGGGCAGTGACGCATCGCTTAACCGCTGATGAAGACTCCGCGCGGTCTATGAATTCGATTAGAGCGTCGAGACGCCACCAAGGCCACATGCATGACTACCAGAGGGTCAATTATATGACGCCGTCAAATTTCAAAATCTGAGGAGTCCAAACCGTTGAAATTGGCCCACCCTCAAAATTCAAAACTTCTTTGAAAATGTATTAAGCTGGATTAGTGGGTGGGATAAGGTGGACAAGTTGGTCGGATTAGTATAATTCAATGTGATATTCCAACCGAAGGTACTCGAACATTCTATAACGTGATAACTCATGCATACGATGTAAGGGCAACGTAACCTGTTCCACCCAGAGTTTTGGCGGGAAAATCGCAAGAACATTAGACAGGTAAAAAACGTAGCGCAAAGAGACGTGGACACAGAAAGACAGACAACACACGGCGCTAACTTCCAACAATGGTTTATTTCAGAAAGAAAGGTGGTTTTATATCGACATCACGACCAACACGCCGTCAAACCATGTGCTAGCAAAGCGTATCAGCCAGATATGCGAGCTCTTTTGCCAGCAATGATACACAGGGAGTACTAACACAATCTTTCAAAAGTCCCATTCCGCTTCTATGATTTTTCGTGTAAACCGGTTATTGTGCACTTTTAAAACCATGCATTGTTCAAGAAGCGGCATGCAGTGACACGAACGCCAGTGGGCTGACAACCCTTTTCCAGGCATATCATCTACGTCACGCCCATGCTCTCGAAGCCTATCATTCAGGCAACTTTCGGTTTGCCCTACATACTGCTTGCCACAGGAAAGCGGAATCTGATAAATGACATTTTCAATACAACTGACAAATGTCATTTATCAGATTCCTCTTTCCTGTGGCAAGCAGTATGTAGGGCAAACCGAAAGTTGAATGAATGATAGGCTTCGAGAGCATGGGCGTGACGTAGATGATATGCGTGGAAAAGAGTTGTCAGCCCACTGCCGTTCGTGTCACTGCATGCCGCTTCTTGAACAATGCATGGTTTTAAAAGTGCACAATAACCGGTTTACACGAAAAATCATAGAAGCGGAATCGATATCACTTTTGAAAGATGATTGTGTTAGTACCCCGTCTGTATCATTGCTGGCAAAAGAGCTCGCACATCTGGCTGATACGCTTTGCTAGCACATGGTTTGACGGCGTGTTGGTCGCGATGTCGATATAAAACCACCTTTCTTTCTGAAATAAACCATTGTTGGAAGTTAGCGCCGTGTGTTGTCTGTCTTTCTGTGTCCTCGTCTCTTTGCGCTAAGTTTTTTACCTTTCAAATATGAACCAACAAGCCCAAGCATATAGCCTTCTGAACATTAGACACCCACTGTAGAATCTTAGGAGGCTAAGTAAATGCTATTGCATTGTCCGCTTTAGAAAGGTGGTTAAGAAGGCCCTCAAGTTTTTTTCTTTCTCCAAGCAGGACGTTGGAAAAGCAGGACGTTGGAAAGCGTCAAAACCGGAAGAAATAAGAGGGGCGCACTCGGCCGTACGTACGGGACACGTCAAAGTGCCCGGCGGTGAGCATGCCATTAAGTTCATCCGCACACCCGAACGAAGTCTTTGGGGAGAGCAAGCCGCAATTAAGGCCCGTGAGATGGGTTACTGCGACAACAGTGTGTGCTACCGCTGACAACAAGTAGTGGCACGGAGGCGTTCGTGTTTTCCAGAGGTCAGGCGTTCACTGAGTGGAGGTCACAGCTTTGTTCGCAGGCAATTCCGCGAAAGTGGGGACTGGAGAAGAGGCCAAGGCCATGGCGTCGGCCTCACACGAATCATACCTCTCCACAAGGGTCTGTGCAACTTTTCATGATGTAGACGTCTGGTCTGACGCGTGAAAGTTTGGACGAGCTGGTTATGCATTGATTGAAAAACGCCTCTTTGTGTGTTTTATTGTCATCATGTCGCGTTCTGTGTATGCGCCAAAGTGTCGCTCACTGTACGTAACAGTGAACGAATACTCGTACAGACACGAAGATGAAATAACGTACTTAGCCCGTGGGGTCTTTTAGCGAAGACGGGTAGATCAGCTGAAAGTGTGAAGATCTGCCATGTATACATGAAATGCTCACTGAAAGGAGCGGCCGCGTTAGGCGAAAGCCTACTTAAGACCCAAACATTCACGTTCAGTAATGGAGCAGTTTCACTCGGCGGCGGAAAGAAGGCAGGTGGCCTTCATAATTGAATTGAATTCATTGACGCGTTGATGGTCCGTCTAGTGTTGGGCTTGCAGAGTACCAGTCCCGTGTCCGCTGTCAATGGTGAGAACTTTAGCAGTGGTTGAAGCGTCAAGATTGGCTAAAATAGGTGGTTTTCCCACTGTGGAAAATACACAAGTTAAAGCCTTTCCTGGAACTACCATTAGTAGACTGTTTACGTCGCTGAAATGCTTTACAAAATGCGAAAATATGAACAAACATTGATCAAGACCAGGGATATCTTTCATTTACTGGGGCAAGTCCTTATCTCCGCTGATGTTACCGGGCCCCATCGCACTTCAAAGCCGTCCACCAGATAGCAAACATTAGTGAGCTGGTGGAGGCCGAACTGACGCTTCGCGATATCGAGCAATCCCAGCTCAACAACAACAAAAAACAAAGCAAACAAAGTAGAAATTTTTACAGAGGTGCGTAGAAAACGTAGACGAGAATATCAGAGTGCCGTGCAGGTACCAGTGAAAAGCGCTCCACTTCAAGCTCAAAGAAGAGAGTACATCACCCGCTCGAAAATGACCGCAGCAATACGCACTCAGTCAGCGTGGCTTAAAAGCAATAGAGATGAAAACAGCAACGAATGTTGTCTTCGCTGCCCATGCCATCCACAGCAATCTGCCGAAAAGCGGAACTGATATCGATATATTTTGCGCACCTATCTTAGTACAAAAATTACATATTTATTCGAGCAAAAGGCCAGAAAACGCTAAGCGCTTACCTTCTTTTTTCTCAAAAGCAGCATTAAGGATGAACTGGCCAGCGGTACAGTTTTCTGGCGTGGATGACTGTTTGGATTGTAAACTCCCTGGTTCAACGTACATAATCGACACATGGGCTATGAGAGACGCTTAATAGAGGGCTCCGGATTAATTCTGACCAACAGTGTTTCTTTGACATGGACTTATATTGCGTGACAAACAGGCGTTTTCGTATTTCTCCTCCGTCGAAATGCGGCCGTAGGGACCGCGATAGAACACGCGATGTTTGGATCAACACCCGAACACTTAAGCTACTTAGCCACCCCGGGGGGTTTCAATGTTTGGAATGGCGGTGTGAAAGTCAGGAGGGCGAATAAATTGACAAGGAAGCGAACTTTGAGCATGTCGTATCGTGTGTATAAATATGCTTAGCAATGCTTTCCTCGCAAACTGCGCGAAAATGAGAAGCAAGTGAGTCTTCATCGCCACATTAAACACAAATTCTCGAGTAACAAGCACATGGCGACTCCCGCACTGAAGCTGCACCCTCCTCAGTGCTACAGTCGGTGCGGTATGCACCTTACTATTGACGCCACTGTTGCTTGGTTATTACATAATGAAGTATGTTTATTGGTCGCAGCTATTGCCATAGGGAATGTCAGCTGTTCTAGTCTGTTACAGGTGAGTAAATATGCGTAAGCGTCATTTATGCATCGCTATCGGCGGCATTTACATTGATGGCCCCGTGATAGGCATTTGACTGATGGAGTTGCAGTGACTATGTAGTAGTCTTTGCAATTCTTAAGCACGGAGTTCGTCACTTTGAGAATATGCATGCGACGGGTTTTGCAGTTCTTAGGGAATTGTGTGGCAATTTGTGGGTTTGGTGGAAATGTTATTAACAGCCCATGTCCAGCATTCTTGTACAAAAATTTTGAATATTGTAATATTATAAGGAACTGTTATGAAACTATTGAACACAATGGTTCATTATTCTGATGCATATCAAAATCTTTCCTTCGCTCGCATCGACCAGTTAAGACTGCCTTAGAAAAGCAATAGGGCGCATTTTTGGCGATACCAAAAGCGGTAATGGCGAAAAAGTGCAAGCCTGCTGAAGGAAGATGCGAGGATATTGTAACTGATATAGTGAAATCTACCAATATATACAAATATTGCATTCTTCAGCTGTTTAGCGTTGAATAGTACGCTTGTCCAAAATTGCTGGGTATGTCCGTGGTCGACTGCGTGAGCGAACCTTTCATGTAAGGTTCTACTGGACGACTTTCGTTCATTCTAAATGCATGGTTTGATCATTATCATCATCAGCCTCACTACACCCACTGCAGGGAGAAGGCCTCTTCCATGTCTCTACAATTAACCCTGTCCTTTGCCAGTTGCGACCACCGTATCACCGCAAACATCCTATTCTCATCCGCCCACCTAACTTTCTGCCGCACCCTCCTACGCTTTCCTTCTCTTGGAGTCCGCTCCGTTACCCTTAACGGAGTGGATTTCAAGAGAAGGCAAGCCGTTAAGGGTAACGGAGTGGAGTAGATAGTTGGATGATGCACACTAAGAAAGTGACTATTCTCGAGAAATGAAATCCCTACCAAGACCTAAGCGAGAATCCTAACTAATCCACTAGTTGCCTGAGAATGAAAAATCATTAATTCCACGTTTCAACCGCTAATGCGACCAAATTGACACAGAAAAAAGCTGAAAAGGCTCAGTGGTTATGGCGACGTTCGGCTAAACCGGAGGTGCAGAGTTTAATACTCGAAACGCAGCGGCCGCCTTTTTGTAGCCTGGAGACGAGAACAGTTATCATGAAAAATGCCCCATGCTGACAAAGAAAATTAATTGAAGGAATGCATTGAAGATTCGCAGAATATCAAAAAGAAAAAACAAGACCTAATCCGAGGCTGTGCATGGCCGTCCATGCCATCCACTGCAATCTGCCAAAAAGTGGGACGGAGATCGATGTATGAAGTAGCACCTACCGTCCTGCAAAAATTATATATTTATCCTTGAAAAAAAAAGGCAGGAAACGTTAGCCGCCTGATTTTTGTTTTTCAAAACCAGCATTAACGAAGAAAGGAACACGGCTTTTTCGTCATTTCAGAATCTTTTTCTCAGCACTCAGGTTTTTACCCGCCGCGTTGGCCTAAGTGCTGCTGATCCCAGGGTAGCGGGTTCGATTCCAGCCAAAGCAGCAGTATTTCGATGGAGGCAAAATATAAAAACGCCACTGTGCTGTCCGGAGTACGAGCATGCGCGCTAAAAAATCCCTAGAGGGTCTAAATTATTCATGTACCCTCCACTACGGCGTCCAGCCCCGTGTATGTGTTGTTTCCGAACGTTAAATCCGGCAAAAAAGAAGTTCAGCTCCACGAGGTTGTCTCGACGTGTGCAGGTGTTGAATGCTGATCAGCGAAGTTTAATTATTGTGGTGGCTATTTAGGCATTATTTGTGGAGTACAATTAATCAGGGGGCCATTATTAGTCGAAGACCTTAATTCCCTCCTGAACACCAAAAATAAAGCCTTCGGTTAGAGCTATTTTTGTATGAGCGCACATGTCCTCTGCAAAAGTGTGTCTTAAAGAGCAATTTAGCATAGGCACTCTTTTTCGCATGTGAAAGAGAGTTTGGGCGGCTTACTGCACTGTTAACAGGCTCTATGTTCATACTAGGCATAAAAAAGTAAGGCTGTGTGTAAGGGATCGGTAGTGTACGCGGGGTCATCGGAACGCGGCTGGGGGCGCTCAAAGCGAAGCGTCTCCTTTCTTGGAACGCGGCTGCTCGCGAACGCGCCGGGAACTACGGGTGTCCCCCCGCCCCGCGTTACCGATTCGCGCACATGCTGGCACGAATGTGTATTTGTGTTTGTTTTTATTTTTATTTTGTGGTGGAGAGGGTGATTTACCCTACAGTAGTTGGAGGGCTGGCCAGGCTCTCGATAAACCAATCATGTGAACATTGTAACATGATTGGAAGCCACCAAATGTGGGCCAGGCCTTTAGGGCTTTAAAACCGGGCCCCTGAGCCGGAATAGGGGTTCTGGGCTAAGGTGAGATGCTATGCATCTTCGGCTACGTTGAGTAGGGACCTCCCCTAGTGTTAGCCAGTTCCACATTTTTTTTTTTTGTTTTGTCTCTTTTTGCCGTTTAATTTGTCTCTAGTGCCTTAACTTGTATCTATTGTAAATTGCCGTACATAAACTGTACATAAGTATTCCCTTTATCCCTGCTTCTCTACTCATCGGGAGACCGTCTCTGACGGCGCACCCCTGGTGCGAAGATCAAGCTTCAGTCTTCGAGTTAAACCAACCGTCTCTGGCGGGGCACCTCTGGTGCAAGGAAGATAGAGAACCTGAACTTTACTCTGTGTTTGCACCGATTATATAGATTAGACGTCAGTGACTTAAATTATGCTCAGATACACTGACCGCAATGAGGCACGATTCAGCATAAATTGAATATAAGTTAGTCAGAAAATAATTTGTTGACCCAAGTGAAGCAATAATTTTGTTGACATTGCCTTGATTTTCGTCAACAACGTTTTGCTCTTGTTTAATAGCTGTGGAGTCTACGTCAGCACTACTTCATCAAACGCAGGGTTGAGTTTGTATGGGATGACCCCTTTTAGATGAGGTCTTTAAACAGCCAGGTTTCATGACGTAGGTACGCACACCTTTTGATTATTTTTTGCCTTCTACCCAACGTTTTTCTCCTTTAGTGCCACAGATATGCTTCGTTCCCTTCGTTCCTGTCGAATAGATATGCGATTTAGTTTCTTACTCAGTACATGAACACGAGACTCCCGGCGTTATTGCGATCAGACCGAACAGAGCTCGCTCCAATGTCGGAATGTGTTGCACAAGTAACAGTTCTTCCTCGTCGAAAGAATGCACCGCTTTGGTTTCAATGTCACTTCCTGCAGTTCGTGCCCTTCACGTACCGTTGTTTTCATTGCTGCTCTGTGGTACACGTCATTAGGACACCGCGTAATGGCAGGCCTTTCATTGCCGCTATTTTTCCTTTTTTTACCGTTTGTTCCCCTCCCCAAGTGTAGGGTGCCTACTGGGTATCGCGTGGTTAACCTCCATGCCTTTCCGTCAATTTCTCTCTCTCTCTCTCTAGCGCTGTCTAATGCTCTCCAGAGCTTTCGTCGTGTATTCCTAGCGTCAGTCTTCAATCCGTTTTCTCTGACTCTATGTTCGAAGCATCCGGAAGACCCATAGAACAAGGGCAAGGTTTTTTTACCAGAAAAGAAAACTATTATCATTACTTTTGCCCCGCGGAACAGCAGGATGCCACTTTTGCACGAAGTGTAGCTTGCTACTGAAATAATTCCCTTGTGAGGACCCGAGGCGATCTCACTCTTAAACTTTGTATAAGATAAGGCCTATTACCAATTATAACTAACAAACACTTGATTTAAAACAGGCACATGGTCGGTTGATCAGAACATGACATGCAGAAATTCGTAACTTTTCGACAGCTTTCTACTTCACCGCGACTCAGTAAACAATTCGTTTTTTATCTCCCCTTTAAAGAACAGCCTCGTCAGCATTAAGCTGAGCTGCAAAGACAGGCGGAGAACCACGCCAGCTAAATATCCAATTATTTAATTTCACGTTTAAGAAATAGGTGACGCTAAGTAACAAAATGTGGCACTTTGCCCAATGTCGAACTTTGCCCCAGTATCCCTAATTTTGTCTCGTGTGAAGCAAAGAGAAGTCATGTCCGGAATGTGTACGTTTTAGCGGTGGTATATGAACTATTTTTCCATCGTATTGTTCGGACGAACGCACTCCTACAAAATTTCTCCAGTGTAGACGGTCGGTCTTGTTGAAGTCTCAGTCAAATAATGTTTTCCCGAAAGTGCGTAGAAAAGCACAACTGGCACCATCTGCATATGAAACAAGTAAAAGTATAACACTCATTGATCAAATCGAAGTAAAAATTGACGTTTTAGAACCTGGACGGGTTCCTTGTTCACAATGAGGCTAAAAGGACAAGCAGCCGAAGATTAAATGCGCAGAATATGACGTAATGATTGCATGTAGACAAGTGGCATCGTCCCTTCCATCCGGGTCATGGTACCAGGCGTAGTTTTGGATGAATGGAGACTCTTCAAATAAACTTGCAGTGTTGTCCCAGTCAATATCATGCGTTTCTTTTTTTCGCGCGCGTTCACGCCAATCCTACTGGAAGCCACTTTGCAGTTTTGGACACCGTGCTGATGTTCATTGGTTCTTCTGGGGAATTTTCCTGTTTCGCCGAATCATGTGTAAGCAAAGCTTTTTCAAGTATTTTCGCAGAGTATAACCACCGCAAAGGACACGTGCCATCCAGCAAACCTCGAAACACGCATGTGAAAGTAAAGGACCCCCTGCCAGATAGCTGCTTTCCTGGAGTTTACCATCAAATTCCCTGCTGTGATTGCAACCAAGTCTGCATCGGCGACTTGGGTGCCATCACAGCTCATACGCAGAAGGCGTATGAGCTTCTGTGGGAGTTACGCTGCCATTTTGTACATCTCAGATATAAATGCGGTGTTGTTGATGACGCCTTGAACATGAGTCAAGTTCTCTGCAGTAATGATCTGAAATAAAAAAAAAACATGTATTTGAAGCCGTATGAGGCCCGTGACTAAACATTCCATCGAGCAAATATTTCATCGCTACTGTTGGTAGACCACAACACGAGAGCAGGGCGCGAAAGATTGATGCATGTGCAGGTAGCTGCAGTGTGAAAGCGAACACATCATCCCCACCCAACCAATGGTTACTCCATAAATAAGTGCGAGTGAAAAGTACACTTCTTTCATTGTCATAAATAGTTATCCTCTGGACGAGTGATAACCAAGAGACATTTTAACCAGTGCAAAAGTTATTGGAACTACCTAGACGTGCTAATGTTGAGCATATTTTTGAATACAATCGTAACCGCCGATCTACCTTCGTATGGTATAAGGCGACCCGCCAATTTTAGCTCTATAGGCCATGACTTTAAGAGATCACCATGAAGCCATTAAATCTGATGTCGGTGCCTTGTCGCCCGGGTTGTGCACTCTTCGTCCCTCTGGCTGCAATACACATGGTGCATCTTTATGTCATGTTCAGAGTGTCCTGAGAACAAAAGAAATGCCTAGCAGCAGAGCAATCAGGGTACGGTGTAAAGAAGACGCGCCATCATCGATTCTGTGTTCTCGTCAGTGCCGTCAGGCGGCGGCGTCCACAAGGCAACACGGTGACGCGCAACGAAGGGTGTCAAGTGCAGCAGTCAAACAAAACCAAATCATCCGACTTAGAAAACCACAGAAGCGCATGCAGGCATATAGGCCTGCATGCGCCGAACAGCATTCTATATATAGAATGCTGTTCGGACGTTTGTGCTACTACTGATCAACGCATATACAGAACCCAGCACGCGTAAGTATAAGCGCCGAAATCTGGATGAGTTGTGCCTATTTGACGAGAATGCAATCCTTTGCAATGAAAGGCTCCAGGCAAAACTTAGACATTACAGACTTCAGAAAGGAGTTATGAGCTTCAATTTATATCTATCCGCCCAATGAAGGAAGGCAAAAAGTTGGATGGAAAGCACGCTCTCGGTCTCTCTAATCCCCTCGATAGCACCGGCGCCTTCTTCCACGTCTTCTGTCCACGATAGCAGTAAAGGGTGAACCATTACGCAGCAGGACCCCACGCCTCAGAGTTCTTAGATTATAGATCATACGATCAAATACTGTTGGGGTGCGCCTTTCATTGGTCCGATATACTCTTTGAAGAGGAGCCTCTCTCATATCAAGACTGCTGCCTAATGCTTTTGCACTTTTCTTTTCCAACGCCTTCTTTTTCCATCTTGAGAAAGAGATTGGTTTAGCACCCGTTTCCATTCCTCTCTCTGTGTGGCTTGCCCATTGTGACATTCTCTAACTTACTTCGTTTCTTCTTTTCTGTTTCGCCGCTGTCATGCCGGGTGTCGAACCGTAATCTTTTCGGGTTCAGTTTCGGGCTCGGATCCGCAGCGACATTCCTTTCAGATTCGAGAAGAATCAAGCCAGGGTCAAAATGGTTCAGACTGGTCAGAGGGCAAGAAAATCTTGAATTCGGATGAATTTTCTAATCAAACATGTGTAGGCTATTTCTATTTTTTGTGACGTTTGTACGCAAACCAAAAAGCAGAAAGCTCTATTTATTTATTATTTAAGAATACTGCAGGCCACTGCTTGGCCCAAGCAGGAATGAATTTACATTGTTACATAACATAAAATATTTATACAATATGTTTCGACTTGACCCATTTGAATCTACTGCCGCGGTAAAAGGCAATAATATACGGCGAGTGCCGCACATTCAAGTAAAGTAAAAAATTTTTTTGCGTACTATTACAATCATGTACTTGAAATTCTATAAATATTTTTTCTTTACATTTTCAGTTTAGTTGCGTCGGGCATCCTATCTTCGTGGAAAAACGGCATACGAAACCAGCCACTTGAGAATATATGACAAGTATCACGCTATTAAATAATAATGTAAGACGAGAATTAAAGGCTGCAAAAGCAAAACAACACGATCCACGCCAGAACTGTCCTTTTTCTCTAAGCAACCAGCAAGAAATACCTTTCCTTTGCGCAAGGTCAGGTGTGGCTAATGTGGTGAATTTTCGAAGGTATTTGCCGTAATTCCGTTCGTGTGTGGATCAGCATCAATACGCGTATCCAGAAAAAGAGCCAAATAAGGTTGTTAAAAAGATTTGGAATATAGTTGCAGGCTTTTCAGAATTTATGCTTGCGAGAGTTCAAAGGAGAATTTGCGAAACCTAGGAGCAAATAGTGCAAACACAATATTTATGATAAGGGAGTAATTACACACTAGCATCCGAACAAGAAAGGAAAGGAAGAAACGGTAAGAAAGGAAAGCTATAGTGTTTCCACAGAAACTTCGTTATTGAAGAAAAAAAAGCTACAAAGTTTTTGGGTATGTAGCTTTCCTTTGTAGCCGTATGGCTGCGCATCAGTGTATGCCATTGAAATTGAAAAAGTATTTATTTAAAGTGTCTCTATTTACACTTCAGGAAGGAGGCCAAAAGGCGTTGTGCTTGACGAGGGTCTTCCTCCCTGGGGTAAGCAAATTGCGTTCGGCCCATACACACAAAATAAACAAAATACAATAAATGTGGCGATCACCGTGACACTTGTTGCTATGTGAAAAATCTGTACAGCAATGTTACAGTAGCTTTAGAGTTGTTGAGATGCATGCTGTTGGATTAGAGGGAGATACAAGAGAAAAAAATATATGCAATCGCGTTAACTCTTATCAATTTATAGTATATCACAGGATGTACCGGAAAGTGATGCAGTCAAGAGTGCAATCACTTTACTCTTGTATATTTTTCGACTTCTGCATTGATAGAGGAGGTCATGAAAATTTCTCTTTGCAGTCAAAAAGGTGGTCATTTGGCATCTAATTGTTTTGAACCCGTAATTTTTTCTTGCTTTTGATTCTCGTTTGCCATGTGCCCACGGTGATACGGGTTTTATGGTAGCTCTGGTGTTGCGGAAAACTGAGGTTCAAGATGAATTCTGTTATACGTCTCGAGGGCTAGCCGAAGGGTTTTTAATTGGAAAATTGTGAATAGCCCCAATCTATTCCACCACGGGTTCATGCTATGTAAGTAACCTAGATTAGCAGTTGCTCGTATGGCCTTTTTCTGCAGCAAAAAGAAAGCATTAAAATTAGTCTGCGTTGAGTCTCCCCATATCAGCAAGCAATAGTGAAGATGCGAATCAATTAAACTGAAATAAAATTGCTTTTTGAGGCATATTGGTAACAGAAGCAGGTATTCATTAAATATAACTCCAAAGATTTTTATTGACTGTACCCGTTGTAAAACAATTGTATTGTATAGTGATTGGCTCATCATCTATGACTTAATTTTTAGCTCTGAATATTACATACATCGTCTTCTTGATGTTTAATTCTAACCTGTTGGCCCGCAACCATAATGTGAGGTTTTCTAACCACAGATTTACTCTACATTCTATTGCTTGCAAACTCGCGTCATTAAAGAAAATATTTGTGTCGACAGCGTATAAAACTGTTTCGGAGCAAGGAAGTATATTAACAATACCATTTATGTGAACTAGGAATAGAATGAGACCCAGTATTGAGCCCTGTGGCACACCAATGCGTATAAGGCCATGGCTAGAAGGTATGTCGTTGATCATTGTGAATTGTACTCTGGATGATAAGCAGCTCTGAATTAGACTAAGCGCGGAGCCTCGTGTCCCATAGAATTGTAATTTGCGTAGTAAAATTTCGGTCCGAGTTGAAGGTTTTTCAAAAGTCTAAATATAGCTCAAGTGTAAAAATTTTGTTTCCTATATTGTTGATTATTTTGTCTTTTATCAGAAGTAAAGCTTTTTCCGTAGATTTACCTTTCTGAAATTCATATTGTTCTTTCGCAGTAGCACCGGTCTTAATGAAGTACGAAGTAAGGCGGGTATTGGTGACTTGTTCAGCAATGTTTGCGAAGACCGGCAAAACGGATATTTCACGATAATTATTAGGATAGTTATAGCTTCTTGTCTTATGTATCACACAAACGCTTGCTATCTATAATTTATCTGGAAACCTGTCTTCTTTGAGCATTTGGTTGCATATATGGGTTAACAAAGGTGCGATAATATCAGATACAGCTTTCACTACCTCACCCTTGACGTTTTCAGCTCCAACGGAACAGTTATTTTTAGACGCAATATATACCAAGTGATTTCGGCTGGAGTTGTTGGGGAGAGAAATATCGAAGGTTTTCGACTGCCTTTGAAATAAGACATTGGATCAGTGCATGTTGTTTGCGCAGGCTGATTTTCACCCACCATCAGGAAGTGTTCGTTAAACATGTGCGATAAGGGACGACCTCTGAGTAGAACGCCATTTACCACAATCTCTATTGGAGTTGGCTGGGTTCGTTTTGATACTAAATTGTTGTATGACTTCCATATTTGATTCGCAGCCACTTTATTAGCGAACGCTTTTGCGTAATATTCCTGTTTTGCGGTTTTTAGACCAGTGTTGAGCTTATTCCTTACAGCTTTATACAAGTTAAGTATATTCATGCACTAGTGTTTCAAAAAATCAGCAAAGAGATTATGTTTTTACCTTTTTGTTTTGTACAGCTCTTTTGTAACCAGCGGTTTTTAGATTTTTTGTTTCTAGAGCGGCGGACAAGAGGAAAGGCGCCATAATAGGCATCATGGAATTTTTTTTTCAAAGACATCGTAACAGGGACTAGGATCCTCTTCATTAAAAATTAGTGACCAGTCCACCTCTGAAATTTTGCATCGAAAACGATTTATAGTTTTGGCATTAATTTTTCGATAGGAAGTGCTACCTGCGCTCCTAGAAAAAGGTTTCTTTGACTGGTGTAAAAAGATAAAAAATGGAAGATGGTCGCTAACGTTGCAGGCCATCACACCCGACTAGACATCATTTGGCAAGAAGTCAAAAAACATAAATCAAGCGCTGTTCCGGTACATGTGGTAATTCTTATTGGCAAGTTTATAACATTTGTACAGCTGTAGGCAGACATCATACCAATAAAATTTTTCGAAACTGTATTCTCAGTTAATATATCTATGTCAAAATCACCCAGCACGACAACAGATTAGCTGTGTCCTGTAAGCGAGTGAAGTACACTGTCAAGGTAGGAAAAAAAGCGTTCAACTTTACCAGACGGGGGTCTAGAATTATAACAACACCACAGGATTCGGCAACAAGCACCTCAAAATCACAATCAACCACAGAAAATGACTGTAGCGTGGCGTGTGATACGCCAGCACGAAAATACAGAGAGACACCGCCCCCTTTTTTGCTGTCTGTGGACAAAGACATGAGGATAGTCTTCAAATTGAACAACGTCAGATGAATCAGTGAACCAGGTTGCTGTAAATGCTAAAACATAAAATTTATGGCGAAGTAAATTCAGATAAGTGCCAACGGCATCTGTTTCGTTTGGAACAATCTGTGAGTTCAAACAAAACAAAGAAAATATCTAATTTGGATGGGAAGGCAATTCCATTACTGTATCGTTAAATTCATGTATCGCGGAGTAACTGGTTTTCTGAAGATGCTTCGTAATCCACTCCTAGAAGAGACAAAAAAAAACAGAAGAAAACCCAGTTGATGAACGCTCACGCCTCCGAATCATCGGTTTCAGCCTGCTTAGTTTCCTTGATATTACACAGGTCTGCCTCGCATGAAATCCGCAAAACAGGTTCTCCTGGGCCCTTGCGGACCATCACCTTTCCATTCTTCTGCCACGTGAAGCAATCATCCATTTCATGTGCCCTTGCGCATGCCAGCCACAAAAGATGCTTGTTTCGACTGGTAAGGTTACCGTAGAAGCGGACTTGTGATTCACTACCAACCAGTTGCTTACACTTATTCTTAAAGTTCTCTTTTGTTTTCCGAGAAACGAACCGCACAAGAATGGGAGCCTTCCGCCCTTTTTTTGTAGAAAGACGGTGAATACCATCAATGTCGTCTTCAACCAGCGAACGAAGGCAAAGAGAAGCAACCAATTCATTGATTTTAGGCAAAAGGTTTTCATTTTCTTCCCATTTGACCCCATGAATCTCAATAATCTGCCCTCTACCATACTGTTCAAGTTCGTCAACTTGACCCTTAAATCAGAAATCTCCTTCGCACTGACGGAGTCTTCCACTCCTATAATACGCTCCTTGATGTCTGTTAGTTCATGGTCCTGCTTGGTGTGGCGCTCTAGCCCTTTATCATACTTATCCGACATGTGTTGGACAGACACTTGTACATCAGTTACTATTTGCTTTAACTCGGTATGTGCATTCATCCTCTCAACAAATGGCATCAGAGGGCAGAGCTTTTTTTGCATATCTGCCACGATTCCCATTAGTTCCTGCTCAGAAAGCTCCTGCTGTTCGTTATTTAATTAGCTATGCGCAGGGGAGGAGCCACCTGAACGAAATTGATTGCTGGACGGCCGAGAAGTGCGCTATGACGCCACTACACATGTCCGACATTTCCACTACGCAATGCTGCTATCAGCCTTTTTGCTTTTGTAGCTTCTGGCTGTTAGACCTGAACATGTTTTTCGAACATGGTAGTTGAATTCGCACGTTACACAGGTTACAAATGGGTCATTGGGCGGGATAGCAGCATGGCAGGAAAGACAAGGGTCAGGCACGTCTTGAGCCATATGATTAGGCACGGCTATCACTAGGCAGCAGCAACCGGCAGCAGCAGCAGATGCAGTAAAAAAATAAATAATAAAAGAAGCAAAGCCACCAACCTGCGAAGTGGAAGAAAAGCGTCAAGCGCCTTCCAAGACAAGCGTTGTCGATGTGCTACTGCTGTTACTGCCGAATGCAAATGCGGAGCAATGATTCCCAGTATCACCGAAGAAACCTCTGAAGCTCGAACGTGGTTGCTGGGGTCAATGGGAGCAGGCCAGGTTTCCAGGATGATACAAGGAGATACGCTCCGCAGTCTTCGAAACCCTGCGTCGGTATAGGCAGGAAATCCTTCAGATGCAGCGCAGCCGCAGTGGGGCCACGCGCCAAAAGTTGAACTCGAACGGAGGCCCAGCCGTAGAACTGCGAAGTTGAAAAAAGGCGTCAAGCGCCTTACAAAACAAGCGCCATAGATGTGGTACTGCTGCTACCACCGAATGCAAATGTAATTATTCCCTTATTCTACATCTACTGCATCTTGGGGGATTGCTCTAAACATTCGACCAAAGAGACTATTTATACGCCATCGCTTTATCTCATGAGGGGCAATATGAGACGATGAGCTTTAAAGATGTGGATGTAGGCCTACACCCTATTTCGTTATTTCTAAAACCTCGTCGCGAGGATAGTAGGCCTTTCACTAAGCGGCGGATTTCATTCATGTCATTTAATAACATGTACTGAAGATACGCTTATAGCTATATTTACCTGTAACGTGAAAGAGCGTAATGTGGAACAACGGACTGGAATTCGATAAAGACGGAAATTGCTTCCATGTGCTAGAAAGTAAGCAGCCAGGACAACAGAGAAGCTCAAATATCTTTGCACATATTACAGGACAGGGACGGAGCAGACAACCTACTAGACAAACAACATGCCACCCTGAGTATGACAGCCGCATCACCTAAAGCGTGATGAAACCCTAGAAGTGTGCTAAAGCCGTACTTTTTCATTACAAGGGTGCGGCTAAAAAATAAAAAAAAATATAGGCCGAAACTATCGAGTGCCTCGAAAGCAAGCGTTCCACAACGGAGCTTGATCACTCAGTCTATATATATCAGATACGGAAGAAATATAGCGCCCAGAAAGCAGAGCTATTCGCACGCGCTCTTTCTGAGTTTGTGCTGTTTTAACCATTCAGCAGAAATTTTTCAGCACGTCGGCGATTGAGGGTAACTAATAAACTTAAGGTTTGTCATTGGACTGGCGTAAAATGTTTTCGGGCTGTCAAATTCGCATTACGCAGTGGCGTAGTTTGTCTCATGGACGGCACTATTTATCGCTTTCTAGACGTTTCGTAGACTGGGTCCTATTTTTACATTACCTAGTGCAGCTCTCGATGGGCAAACTTCTGCCTTAATTAACACCTGTTATTTTGTTCAAAAAAATAATGTTGTGTTGTACCAAGACCTAGGCTACCCTGTATACCGAACCGGTTCGGAACGGTCCCTCCCAATCGTTCTAGTCCGGTTTCGGTTCCAAGAAGAAGAAAAACAAAGGGCATGGTTCGGTTCCAGTCCCGGGCCAAAATACCGGCTCATTTTGAGTTTCGAATTCTGGTTCGGTTCCGGTTCAACACCCTGCTCTCAAGCATAGGCGATCCCTACAGCTCGATTTAAATTATTACGTTTTAACTTAACGTAATGCTGATTGGTAATCTACTTCACCTCAGGCCTTGAGCGGGTACGCCACAATCCTGCAACCCATCCCGTCAAGGCCCCAGTAGGGCCACCAATTAAATACGGCGCACGCGGCCTCACGAGTACCCCCGAGGTAGCTCAGGACCTTCACGACGCACAAACCACAACAGAAAGTGCCTTGGAGGGGTGCCCGTAAATTGATTGTTTGGGCTGGCTGTAACTGAGCTGTTCGCGGGTCTCTTCAGACAAAACATAAAAAAATTGCTGTAAATAGCATTTCTTAGATAAAGTTTCGGGGCCGCCTCAGTGTTAAAATATGTCAACCTTTAAAAATTTTGCCCCTTAAAAACTATAAATGCCAACGGGAAAAAAAATAGGACAATACCTGCGGACCCAGAGGGGCCTGCTTCTGAAGAGACGGGAGGAGGCAGAGAGGAAGGTGAAGTGTTAAGGTCACTTGAAGAGTGTGACGAATTACCGATCGGCACCGAGCAGTTGAACGCTTCGCAACATCTTTCGTGTCCCTTCGCAGCAGGCACCAAGCATCGTTGGGGCGTTGGTCCGATAGAGTACGCCCCACGTGGCTTAATGCCACGCCTACGCGTCACTCTCTCTCTCTCTTCTCTTCGGGCTGCGAGTCTCTGATTGGCGCGTCTTCTCGGGCAGCAACATGCAAAGGCTGATCGGCAGCCAATAGGAGAGCGGCTGGAATCCTCCATCGAAAGACCGGATACCAACGGATGACGTCCGCGCAGCATACCTATGGCTAGGTTTTCTCGGGGACGACGTGCGGCACATGCACGCGCTAGCCGCGTGACGGAAATGGTAATATTACAGGCCGGACGGCAGAAGGCGACCTGTCTCAGAAAACAATCGATTCATGTAGTAGACCGTGCTGTCGACCAGCGCGCTGCCGCTCGGGCTCCTAGAGCTGTCCTTGTGGGGACTTTTCCGTCGGTGAGCGCGGCTCTTCTCAAGAGTTGGCACTGTCACTCTATCGAGGCGTGTTGCTGTGATAACAAAAAAGTAACTTAGAATGAATTTCGTTGCGTTCAAGGGCCACAGTACCGCTGAGGCCAAGAGAAGGTGAACCACTCAATGTTCTTAGTCATGAGAAAATGTAGGAGCACTCAGAAGAATAATTGAAAGGGGCGGGTCTTATTATCGGTCACACATGTTTTCACTATGTTTTCAATTGTTCGTAAAGAACCGCACATGTATGTCTATTTTTCTCGATTTTTCAGCTGGAAGAGTAAAATTTTATAGGTTGTATATTTGCCCTATGATGATATCTTTTGGATTATTGACTTATTAGATTAAAGCGAGCTACAATAATTACCTGGATGACACGTTGCTACTATTCCCTCTTTTTTGACAGGTCGTCTCTTCATGAAATAGCTGCGAAAAATATGATTCGGTTTTTACAGCGATACCTGTTGCGGCGAGGTTAATCAGCAAATGCTTAGTAATGTTTGCCGCGTTCGTCGCCAAAAAGAATCATCGATCACGTGATAAAACCCGTATAGATAGCCGGTGCAGCCCGCTTTACGGTTAATACGCCCTAATTGGGTGGGCCGCATTAAAACGGGGCCACATGCCAAGAAACGCCGCTCAAGACGAACTCCTGAAATTAAAACCACCTTACCTGAACTGACTGCACAGGGCGTTCGGAATCCTGCGCGCCTGCGCATTAGCAGCAGCCGTAGTTATGATAAAGCCGTCTGCAGCAACGTGGCTCCTCAGTCGCGTTGCCGGAGGGCCATGTATGTAGCCGAGTCAGAGGGTTGTGCTTTGAAAGCTGCACGTATGCGGGAGGTTAGAGCCACTAACATGCGGCGGGTCGAATGCAGGACAGACGCCCTATATACGCTGCAAGTCAAAAAGCGCAAGTCGGTGCCAACAGATTAATCCCACCATAAAACTCTGGTTTCTACCCAGCCATCCCTCACTCGTCCGTGGCAGCAGCATTCAGAACAAATGCAACAATTGCTAAAGCCCAAAAGTTTGGGCAAGTTGGTGAGACATGCTTTGTGAAGAATGGCGCAGCAGAAAGGTGGAACTCACAAGAACAGCCAGGGTGCCAACTTGCAAATTCGCCGCTGGTGTATGCATCCTGCACCATTGCGGATGTCGGTTCCTGCTGCGTCATTCTCTGTAAAGCACAATGTGGAGAAGCTAGCGCTGATCGTCCGCATTACAGGGGTTGTAATTTCGTCCTTTCACCACGAAGGTGTCCAAATCCGCTTTTGTTAATTCGGCCGCACGTAATATATCTTTCGATTCTTCATTTTTAGGAAGCTTGCGGCTTTGTGGTCATGATAGAATGGAAATATGCACTTTGTGACCTGAGGCCAGCTACAGGAAGTGACTGATGGGAAAATTGGCACGTGATAAGTGACATGGTTTGCGAGCATTCCATGTTTTTAAAAAGTGAGCTGTGTACTTCACTCTGTACCCCGTGAGAAATAAATTTGGAGGGGACACTTAAGCTCCGATTGATGGATATGTCGCGATAGCGTTAATGATTTAATGCATGTAAATTCGGAATTGGCCATTCTGTATTTGCAGTCATAGATACTTTCGAGTCCTTACACCATTTATTTCGCCATGGTGCAGTGTTTAAGAGATGCGCCACTGTCCTGCGATTGCAGGCGCTGAACCTGGTGCGGCTTGTGCGACCCAAGTCTTCCTTTCCGAGCGACCTCTCGCGATCAATCATTAATTTAAAAGCCAGCGGCCACGATGGTCAGTTTACTCACAATCTGTTGGGCAGGTTGCGAAGACGCCACAAGGTTACGGGGGCATAGCTAGCCCACCTTGGTTGCTTTTTCGGCGGTTTACCAAATAGGTGACATTACGTCACCCTATCTTACGCTCAAACAACCAACACCGACAACGCCGACGGCGGAGTTTCTGGGTAATGTGGCCTTTAACGCTATCGCATTGATATATCTGAAAACCATCTCACAAAAACCTGCTTGGCTAAAATAAAACCACTAGAAGATGCATTTACAACGGAGGAAATAAATAAAGAGGAAAGCACGAGCGCAGGCTCAGCCGAACAGTTAAAGAGAACTTCTTGCTAGGCTAGTTGGTAATTCATTGTAAAAGTAAAGGCGCCAAAAAACCACGCACGCACACAAGACAAGAGAACGGGACAGAGCGCCTCTGTCCCGTTCTCTTGTCTTGTGTGTGTGTGTGGTTTTTTGGCGCCTTTACTTTTACAAAGAACAGTTAAAGGCAATGGACGCCCTATACTAGAACAGCTCTTGGTCGTTATCTGCACACATCGTCATGAGACAACACTTCGGGATATTCCGTTGATAACGCTGGTCTCTATTGGAGCAGCGGTTCAGGCCATTATACGATGGGAGAAGCTTTTCCGGCAGTCACACTTACTGAGATAAACAGCACAGGAGGTCAAGCGAGACAGGAGAAGTGGGCTTCACGACGCCAGCGGCAACAAACGACAGACCTCTGTCGAATGTTTTTTTTTTTTTGAAATTCTGTTAGGCTTGTGACGCGAAGAGCTAGGCTCAGAGAAGGTTGCGCGGAAGATGGACTGGCGCGATGATATCTCGTGCGTACTGTGATTGAAACGGCGGTAGTGTGGAGGGAACAGTTGCAGGCTAATGTAACATAAGGTAGAACCATGCATATTCCAAGCACTGTGATCGGCTGAGACGTACTATCGGGGACAAAAGACACCAGGACTTGCGAAAATCTACCTAGGTGCATAGGAGCGATATTTGCCAGAGGCCACCACATTTAACTACAACACATTAGAGAGCATTAGTCCGGCTTTCAGCTCCACAAGCGTGATTACCACCCACTGGCTAATAGCCGACATATCGGCTTTGGTTCCAGTTGAGGCGTTCTGGAGACTTTTGTCCCCGATATCACATACAGAGCGTAAAGGGGCGCTGAGGAGCATCAGCTTAGGTTTCACAATTCTAACCGGTCGCTGTGCTTGAAAGAGTTATCTGCCGGGGCAGTGACGCATCGCTTAACCGCTGATGAAGACTCCGCGCGGTCTATGAATTCGATTAGAGCGTCGTGACGCCACCAAGACCACATGCACGACCACCAGAGGATCAATTACATGACTCCGCCAAATTTCACAATCTGAGGGCCCCAAAACTTTGAAATTGGCCCACTGTCAAAATTCAAAAAGACTTCTTTGAAAATGTATTAAGCTGGATTAGTGTATGGGATAAGGTGGACAGGTTACTCGGATTAGTATAATCCAATATGATATTCCAACTGAAGGTACTCGAACATTATATAACGTGATGACTCATGCATACGATGTAAGGGCAACGCAACCTGTTCCAACCAGAGTTTTGGCGAGAAAATCGCAAGAACATTAGACACTCATTGTCGAATCTTAGGAGGCTAAGCAAATGCTATCGCATTGTCCTCTTTAGGAATGTAGTTAAGAAGGCCCTCAAGTTTTTTTTCTTCCTCTAAGCAGGACGTTGGAAAAGCAGGACGTTGGAAAGCGTCAAAACCGGAACAAATAAGATTGGCGCACTCGGCCGTACTTACGTGACACCTCAAGATGCCCGGCGGTGAGCATGCCATTAAGTTCCATCTGCACACCCGAACGGAGTCTTTGGGGAGAGCACGTCGCAATTAAGGCCCGTCAGATGGGTTACTGCGAGAACAGTGTGTGCTACCGCTGACGACAAGTAGTGGCACGGAGGCGTTCGTGTTTTCCAGAGGTCAGGCGTCCAATGAGCGGAGGTCACAGCTTTGTTCTCAGGCAATTCCGCGAAAGTAGGGACTGGAGAAAAGGCCAAGGCCACGGCGTCGGCCTCACACGAATCAGGCGTCTCCACAAGGGTCTGAGCAACTTTTCATGATGTAGACGTCTGGTCTGACGCGTGAAAATTTGGAGGAGCTGGTTAAGCATTGATTGCAAAACGCCTCTTTGTGTGTTATATTGTCATCATTTCGCCTTCTGTGTATGCGCCAATTTGTGGCTCACTGTACGTCACAGTGAACGAATACTCGTACAGACACGAAGATGAAATAACGTACTTAGCCCGTGGGATCTTTTAGCGAAGACAGGTAGGTCAGCTGAAAGCGTGAAGATCTGTCATGTATACATGAAATGCTCACTGACAGGAGTGGCTGTGTTCGGCGAAAGCCTACTCAAGAGCCAAACACACATGTTCAGTAATGGAGCGGTTTCACTCGGCGGCGGAAAGAAGGCAGTTGGCCTTCATAATTGAATTGAATTCATTGACGCGTTGATGGTCCGGCTAGTGTTGGGCCTGCAGAGTACCAGTCCCGTGTCCGCTGTCAATGGTGTGAACTTGAGCAGGGGTTGAAGCGTCAAAATTGGCTAAAATAGGTGGTTTGCGGTGGGGTGAACAACGCGATGGGCGACGAAGTTTCCCGCTGTCGCATGCACACAAGTTAAAGTCTTTCCTGGAAATACCATTAGTGGACTGTTTACGTCGCTGAAATGCTTTACGAAATGCGAAAATATGAACAAACATCGATCAAGACCAGGGATATCCTTCGTTTACTGGGGCAAGTCCGTATCTCCGCTGATGTTACCGGGCCCCATCGCACTTCAAAGCCGTCCACCAGGTAGCAAACATTAGTGGGCTGGTGGAGGCCGAACTGACGCTTCGCGAGATCGAGCAAGCCCAGCTTAACAACAACGAAAAACAAAGCAAACAACAACAGTATAAAGTGGTTCAGAGGTGTGTAGAAAACGTAGACGAGAAGCTCAGAGTACCGTGCAGGTACCAGTGAAAAGCGCTCCACTTCAAGCTCAAAGAAAAGAGTACAGCACCAGCTCGAAAATGACCGCAGCAATCCGCACTCAGTCGGCGTGGCTTAAAAGCGATAGAGATGATAAACATCAACGAATGTTGTCTTCGCTGCCCATACCATCCACAGCAATCTGCCGAAAAGCGGAACTGATATTGTTATATTATGCGCACCTATCTTAGTGTAAAAATTGCATATTTATTCGAGCAAAAAAGCCAGAAAACGCTAAGCGCTTACCTTCTTTTTTCCGAAAAGCAGCATTAAGGATGAACTGGACAGCGGCACAGTTTTCTGGCGTGGATGATTGTTTGGATTGTAAACTCCCTGGTTTAACGTACCTAATCCACACATGGGCTATGAGAGACGCCTTAAAGGTGCACTGAAGAGGAATCTGAACTCGTCTTTTTGCCGCGGGAGCTCTACACGTTCTGAGCATTCTTAGAAACTTAGATTTATTGAGCTGTGTGGCCGATTTCCCTAATTAAATCGAATTAATGTCCGGCTCCCGCCTTTTTTTTTAATTCTCCCTCGTACGGTGGGCGGAGTGCCTTTCACCAAGTCCCGTGGCGGCTTGCCGCTCTACCATCGGCGGAGTAATACGTAGTAATCCGCAGAAGCAAACAGTCCGCGCGTACTTTTATTTCTGCGGGCTTATTTTGCGGCTATATTATCAGCGAATGAAAGTATTTATTCACGGAAACGTAAAAAACAACATAAAGCGAAAGCAAAGCCTCCACGGAGCTGGCTGAAAGGCACTACACGCGTTGGTCGAATCCACCCAACGTACGAGGCAGAATTAAAAAAAAAAAGGCGGGAGCCGGACGTTAATTCGACTTAATTAGAGAAATCGGTCACACAGGGCAATAAGTCGAAGTTTCTAAGAATGCTCGGAACGTGTAGATCGAGTTCCCGCGGCAAAAAGGCGAGTTCAGGTTCCTCTTCAGTGCACTTTTAATAGAGGGCTCCGGATTAATTCTGACCAACAGTGTTTCTTTGACATGGACTTATATTGCGTGACAAACAGGCGTTTCCGTATTTCTCCTCCGTCGAAATGCGGCCGTGGAGACCGCGATAGAACACGCGGTCTTGGGATCAACACCTGAAAACTGAAGCTACATAGCCGACCCGGGGGGTTTGAATGCTTGGAATGGCGGTGTGAAAGTCAGGAGGACGAATAAATTGACAAGGAATCGAACTTTGAGTATGTCGTATCGTGTGTATAAATATGCTTAGCGATGCTTTCCTCGCAAACTGCGCGAAAATGAGAAGCAAGTGAGTCTTCATCGCCACATGAAACACAAATTCTCGAGTAACAAGCACATGGCGACACCCGCACTGAAGCTGCACCCCCCTCAGTGTTGCAGTCGGTACGGTACGCACCTATACTAGTGACGCCACTGGTGCTTGGTTATTACATAATGAGGTATGTTTATTGGTCGCAGCTACTGACATAAGGGATGTCAGCTGTTCTACTCTGTTACAGGCGAGTAAATATGCGTAAGCGTCATTTATGCATCGCCATCGGTGGCATTTACATTGATGCCTCCGTGATAAGAATTTCACTGATGGAGTTGCAGTGACTGTGTAGTAGTCTTTGCAAAGTGGAGTTCGTCACTTTGAGAATATGCATGCGACGGGTTTTGCAGTTCTTAGGAAATTGTGTGGCAATTTGTGGGTTTAGTGGAAATGTTATTAACAGCCCATGTCCAGCATTCCTGTTCAAAAATTTTGAATATTGTAACATTATAAGGTACTGTTATGAAAATATTGAACACAATGGTTCATTATTCTGATGCGTATCAAAATATTTCCTCAGCTCGCATCGAGAAGTTGCCACAGAAAAGCAATAGGGAGCATTTTTGACGATATCAAAAGCGGTAGTGGCGAAAAAATGGAAGCCTGCTGAAGGAAGATCCGGGGATACTGTAACTGATACAGTGAAATCTACCAATACATAAAAATATTGCATTCTTCAGCTGTTTAGCGTTGAAAATTACGTTTGTCCAAAATTACTGGGTAAGTCCGTGGTCGAGTGCGTGAGTGAACCTTTCATGTAAGGTTCTACTCGTCGACTTTCGTTCATTCTTAATGCATGGTTTGATCATTATCATCATCAGCCTCACTATACCCACTGCAGAGAGAAGGCCTCTTCCATGTATCTACAGTTAAACCTGTCCTTTGCGGCTTGCGGCCACCGTATCCCCGCAAACGTCCTAATCTCATCCACCCAGCTAACTTTCTGTTGCCCCCTGCTACGCTTTCCTTCTCTTGGAATCTGCTCTGTTACCCTTAACAGAGTGGATTTCAAGAGAAGGCAAACCTTTAAGGGTAACGGAGGGGAGTAGATAGTTGGACGATGCACACTAAGAAAGTGACTGTTCCCGAGAAATAAAATCCCTACCAAGACCTAAGCGTGAATCCTAACTAATCCACTGGTTGCCTGAGAATGAAAAATCATTAATTCCACGTTTCAACCGCTAATTCGACCAAATTAACACAGAAAAAAGCTAAAAAGGCTCAGTGGTTATGGCGACGTTCGGCTAAACCGGAGGTGCAGAGTTTAATACCGGAAATGCAGCGGCCGCCTTTTTATAGCCTGGAGACGAGAACAGTTATCATGAAAAATGCCCCATGCTAACAAAGAAAATTAATTGAAGGAATGCATTGAAGAATAGCAGAATATCAAAAAGAAAAAAACAAGACCAAATCCGAGGCTGTGCCATGGCCGTCCATGCCATCCACAGCTATCTGCCAAAAAGTGGGACGGAGATCGATGTATGAAGTAGCACCTACCGTCCTGCAAAAATTATATATTTATTGGTGAAAACAAAAAGCAGGAAACGTTAACCACTTGATTTTTGTTCTTCAAAACCAGCATAAACGAATACATGGACACGGCTTTTTCGTTCTTTTTGAATCTTTTTCTCAGCTCTCAGGTTTTTACCCGCTGCGTTGGCCTAAGTGCTCCTGATCCCAGGGTAGCGGGTTCTATTCCAGCCAAGGCGGCAGTATTTCGATGGAGGCGAAATACAAAACTGTGTTGTCTGATGTACGAGCATGCGCGCTAAAAAATCCCTAGGGTGTCTAAATTATTCATGTACCCTCCACTACGGCGTCCATCCCCGTGTATGTGTTGTTTCCGAACGTTAAATCCGGCAAAAAAAAAAGTTCAGCTCAATCTTTATATACCCCTCCACGAGGTTTTCTCGACGTTTGCAGGTGCTGGATGCTGATCAGCAAAGTTAAATTATTGTGGTTGCTATTTAGGCATTATTTGTGGAATACAATTAATCAGGGGGCCCTTGTTAGTCGAAGACCCTAATTCTCTCCTGAACACCAAAAATAAAGCCTTAGGTTAGAGCTATTATTGTGTGAGCGCACATGTCCACTGCAAAAGGTGTGTCTTAAAGAGCAATTTAGCATAGCCACTCTTTTTCGCATGTGAAAGAGAGTTTGGGCGGCTTTCTGCACTGTTCACAGGGTCTACGTTCATACTAGGCATAAAAAAGTGAGGCTGTGTTTGCACCGAATATATAGATTAAACCTGAGTAACTGAAAATGTGCTCAGATACACTGACCGCAATGAGGCACGATTCAGCATAAATTGAATATAAGTTTCTCGGAAAATAATTTTTTGACCCATGTGAAGCAATAATTTTGTTGACATTGCCTTGATTTCATCAACGACGTAGTGGTCTTGTTTAATAGCGGTGGAGTCTACGTCGGCACTACTTTACCAAACGCAGGTTTCAGTTTTTATGGGATGACCCCCTTTAGATGAGGTTTTTAAACAGCCAGGTTTTGCACATAACGTAGGTACGCACACCTTTTGATTATTTTGCCTTCTACCCAACGTTTTTTCTCTTTAGTGCCACAGATATGCTTCGTTCGCTTCACTCCTGTCGAATGGATATGCGATTTAGTTTCTTCCTCAGTGCATGAACACGAGTCTCCCGGCGTTATTGCAGATCAGACCGAACGGAGCTCGCTCCAATGTTGGAATGTGTTGCACAAGTAACAGTTCTTCCTCGTCGAAATGAATGCACCGCTTAGGTATCAATGTAACTTCATGCAGTTCGCGCCCTTCACGTACCGTTGTTTTCATTGCTGCTCTCTCGTACACGTCTTTAGGACACCGTGTAATGGCAGCGCTTTCACTGCTGCTCTTTTTCCTTTTTTCCCTTTGTTCTCCTCCCCAAGTGTAGGGTAGCCTACTGGGTATCGCCTGGTTAACCTCCATGTCTTTCCGTTCATTTCTCTCTCTCTCTCTCTCTCTCTGGCGCTGTCTAATGCTCTCCAGACCTTTCATCGTGTATTCCTAGCGTCAGTCTTTAATCAGTTTTCTCTTACTCTATCTTCGAAGCATCCGGAAGACCCATAGGACAAGGGCAAGGCTTTGGACCAGAAAAGGAAACTATTATCATTACTTCGGGCCCCGCCGAACAGCATGATGCCACTTTAGCACGAAGTGTAGCTTGCTACTGAAATAATTCGCTTGTAAAAACCCGCGGTGGTATCATTCTTAAACTTTGTATAATTAAGGCCTATTACCATTTATAAACAACAAACACTTGATTTAAACCAGGCACATGGTCGGTTGATTAGAAAATGACATGCAGAAACTCGTAACTTTTCGACAGCTTTCTACTTCACCGCGACTCAGTAAACAATTCGTTTTTTATCTCCCCTTTAAAGAACAGCCTCGTCAGCATTAAGCTGAGCTGCAAAGACTGGCGGAGAACCACGCCAGCTAAATATCCAATTATTTTATTTCAGGTTTAAGAATTAGGTGACGCTAAGTAACAAAATGTGGCGCTTTGCCCAATGTCGAATTTTGCCCCAGTATCCCTAATTTTGTCTCCTGTGAAGCAAAGAGAAGCCATGTCCGGAACGCGCACGTTTTAGCGATGGTATATGAATTATTTCTCCATCGTATTGTTCGGACGCACGCACTCCTACAAAATTTCTCCAATGTAGACGGTCGGTTTTGTTGAACTCTCAGTTAAATAATATTTTCCCGAAAGTGCGTAGAAAAGCACAACTGGCACGATCAGCATATGGAACATGTAAAAGTATAAGAGTCATTGATCAATTCGAAGTAATAATTGACGTTTCGGAACCTGCACGGGTTCCTTGTTAACAATGAGGCTAAAAGGATAAGCAGCCGCAGCTTAAATGCCCAGAATATGACGTAATGATTGCATGTAAACAAGTAGCATCGTCCCTTTCATCCGGGTCATGGTACCAGGCGTCGTTTTGTATGAACGATGACTCTTCAGATAAAATTGCGGCGTTGTCCCAGTGGATATCATGCGTTTTTTTTTTCGCGCGGATGCACGCCAATCCTATCGGAAGCTACTTTGCAGTTTTGGACACCGCGCTGATGCTCATTGGTTCTTCTCGGGAATTTTCCTGTTTCGCCGATTCGTGTGTAACCAAAGCTTTCTGACGTATTTTCGCGGAGTATAACCAACGCAAAGGACACGTGCCATCCAGCAAACTTCAAAACATGCATGTTAAAGTAAAGCACCCCCTGCAGATAGCCGCTTTCCTGGCGTTTACCATCAAATTCGCTGCTGTGATTGCGACCATGTCTACATCAGCGACTTGGGTGCCATCACAGCTCATACGCAGAAGGCGTATGACCTTCTCTGGGGGTTACGCTGCCATTTTGTACATCTCAGCTATAAATGCGGTGTTGTTGATGACGCCTTGAACATGAGTAAAGTTCTCTGCAGTAATGATCTGAAAAAAAAAACATATATTTGAAGCCGTATGAGGCCCGTGACTAAGCATTCCATCGAGAAAATATTTCATCGCTACTGTTGGTAGACTACAACACTAGAGCAGGGCGCGAAAGATTGATGCATGTGCAGGTAGCTGCAGTGTGAAAGCGAACACATCATCCCCACCCAACCAATGGTTACACCATAAATAAGTACGAGTGAAAAGTACACTTCTTTCATTGTCCTAAATAGTTATCTTCTGGACGAGTGATAACCAAGAGACATTTTAGACCAGTGCAAAAGTTATTGGAGCTACCTAGACGAGCTCATGTTGAGCATATTTTTGAATACAATCGTAACCGCCGATCTACCTTCGTATGGTATAAAGCCACCCTCCAATTTTAGCTCTATAGGCCAAGACTTCAAGAGATCACCATGAAGCCATTAAATCTGGTGTCGGTGTCTTGTCGCCCGGATTGTGCACTGGTCGTCCCTCTGGCTGCAATTCACATGGTGCATCGTTATGTCATGTTCAGACTGTCCTGAGAACAAAAGAAATGCCGAGCAGCAGAGCAATCAGAGTACGGTGTAAAGAAGACGCGCCATCATCGATTCCGTTTTCTCGTCAGAGCCGTCAGGTGGAGGCGTCCACAAGGCAACAGGGTGACGCGCAACGAAGGGTGTCAAGTGCACCAGTCAAACAACACGAAATCATCCGACTTAGAAAACCACAGAAGCGCATGCAGGCCTATAGAATACTGTTCCTATGGGAAGGACGTTTCTGCTACTGAACAACGCAAATACAGAACCCAGCACGCGTAAGTATAAGAGCCAAAATCAGGATGAGTTGTGCTTATCTGACGAATGCAATCCGTTGCAATAAAAGGCTCCAGGAAAAACTTAGACATTTCGGACTTTGGAAAAGAGTTATAAACTTCAATTTATATCCATCCGCCCAGTGAAGGAAGGCAAAAAGTTGAATGGAAAGCACGCTCTCGGTCTCTCTCACCCCCTCGATAGCACCGGCGCCTTCTTCCACGTCTTCTGTCCACGATAGCAGTAAAGGGTGAACCATTACGCAGCAGGAGCCCACGCCTCAGAGCTCTTACATTATAGATCACATGACCAAAGACTCCTGGGGTGCGCCTTTTATTGGTCCGATATACTGTTTGAAGATGAGCCTGTCTCATCTGAAGACTGCTGTCTACTGCTTTTGCAATTTTCTTTTCCGACGCCTTCGTTTTCCAACTTGAGCAAGAGATTGGTTTAGCTTCCGTTTCCATTCCTCTCTCCGTGAGGCTTGCCCATTGTGACATTCTCTACCTTACTTCGTTTCTTCTTTTCTGTTTCGCCGCTGTCATGCAGGGTGTCGAACCGGAATTTTTTCGGGTTCAATTCCGTTCAGGTTCCAAGAGGTCCAAGCCAGGGTTAAAAGGGTTCAGACTATTTAGGGAGCCGGAAAATCTTGACTGCGGATGAATTTTCTAATGAAACATGTGTAGGCTGTTTCTATTTTTGTGACGTCTGTACGCAGACTAAAAAGCAGCATGCTGTATTTATTTATTATTTATTTATCATTAATTTATTATTTCAGAATACTGCAGGCCACTGGTTTGCCCAAGCAGGAATGTATTTACATTGTTACATAGCATAGCATATTCATACGATATGTTTCGACTCGACATATTTGAATCTACTGCCGCGGTAAAAGGCAATATTATACGGCGAGTGCCGCACATTCCTGTAAAGTAAAACATTTTTTGGCGTACTATTGCAATCATGTACTTGAAAGTTTATAATTATTTTCATCTTCACTTTTTCAGTTTAGTGGCGTCGGGCATCCTATCTTTGTGGAAAAACGGCATTCGAAAGCAGCCACTTCAGGATATATAAAACATGTATCACGCTATTAATTAATAATGTAAGACGGGAATTAAAAGCTGCAACAGCAAAACAGCACGATCCACGCCAGAACTGTCTTTTTGTTCAAGCCATCAGCAAGAGATACCTTTCCTTTGCGCAAGGTCAGGTGTTGCTAATGTGGGGAATTTGCGAAGATATTTGCCGCAGTTCGTTCTTGTGTGGATCAGCATCAATAAGCTTATCCAGAAAAAGAGCCAAATAAGAGTTTTAAACAGATTTGGAATATAGTTGCAGGCTTTTCAGAATCTAAGCTTCCGAGAGTTCAAAGGAGAATTTGCGAAACCTAGGAGAAAATAGCGCAAACACATTATTTATGATAAGGGAGTTGTTACACACTAGCATCCGCACAAGAAAGCAAAGAAAGAAACGGTAAGATAGGAAAGCTATAGAGCTTCCGCAAAAACTTCGTTATTGAAGAAAAAACAAGCTACAAAGTTTCTGGGTATGTAGCTTTCCTTTGTAGCCGTATGACTGCGCATCAGTATATGTTATTGAAATTGAAAAAGTATTTATTTGAAGTGTCTCTACATACACTTCAGGAAGGAGGCCAAAAGGCGTGGTGCCTCACGAGGGCCTTCCTCTCTCGGGCAAGCAAATTGCATTCGGCACATACACACAAAACAAGCAAATACAATAAGTGTGGCGGTCACCGTGACACTTGTTGCTATGTTAAAAAACTGTACAGCAATGTGACAGTAGCTTCAGAGTTGTCGAGATGCATGCTGTTGGGTTATAGGGAGGTATAAAAGAAAGAAATATATATAATCATGTTAACTCTTATCAATTTACAGTATATCAAAGGATGTTACGGAAAGTGATGCAGTCACAGTGCGATCACTTTTCTCGCGTACATTTTCGACTTCGGCATTGATAGAGGAGATCATGAAAATTTGTTTTCCTTCCAAAGGTGGTCATTTAGTATCTAACCGTTTTGAACCCCCGTAATTTGTTCTTGCTTTTGGTGCTCGTATTGCCTTGTGCCGAAGGTAATACGGGTTTTTTTTTTGGTAGCGCTGGTGTTGCGAAAAACTGAGGTTCAAGAGGAATTTTGTTATACGTCTCAAGCGCTAGCCGAACAGTTTTTAATTGAAAAATTGTCAACAGCCCGAAGTTGTTCCACCTCGGGTACGTGCTTTCTAATTAACGTAGATTAGGAGTTGATCGTATGGCCTTTTTCTTCGTTCGAACCGCTACATCGCTCCGACAAGTTTGGTGACGCGGCACTTCTGATACCGACGCATCCACGGTGATACCGACGCATCCACGCCTGATATCAGCGCAGCCAACGCTTACCGATCGACACGTTTCACCTTTGAGGACCTGCAGCGACCCCTACTCCTACTGGTGTGGCGGAAACACCACCATCGCCTACTTAAAGGCTCTCACAACCCGCGAATGCGGGACAAGTTGGATGTAGAATAGTGGCGAAGGCCATGGGCGTCCGGAGGGGGGGGCAAGGGGGGGCGGCTGCACCCCCCTGGAAAATCACTCACTCGAACCGTGAGTGATGGCCGCACGCCAGGGGCGGTGGTGCGCTCAGTCAAAAGGGTAAAAGCAGCCCCGCATGGTCACATCTGCGAAATGCCGCGTCCGGGCGTGCGTCGTTCCGCCGTTTTCAAACCACGCCATCGTTAGCTCTACTGAAGGGCGACCTGTTCCAGACATACAGCGGCACCGGCGAGCATGTGTTTCGAGCCGCCTTGAGATGGGTGTCTGTTTCTTTGATCTCTAGAGAGATAGCGACACGGAGGCAGACAGTGCACGGGGCATCTTGTTTTCGCCTATCGTTACGCCGGTCACCGATGAATTCTTAAGGAGGGAAGGTAAAATCAGCCGTGTCCACCCCCGCTTTGTCGGGCTGCTCAGGGGCAAGCGGGCGATGAGTTGGCGCCGCCGCCGCTCGCTGTCTCCTCCGATCCACGGGTAGCGCAGTTCGGTAGAAGCGCCGCTTTCAGAATCTCCGGCAAAGGGGATTAGCTGCTTTTGTTCACGGCGACGCAGTCTCCCGAGGCGCCCCCACACCAGCGTTCTTTGCGTCTTCTGCGAAAACCAGCGCCTTTGGTCAACGCAGCCCGATGGCGCCTGCCTGGCTCGCCTGTCACCTCTGGCTGGGCCTCAAATCACAACAGCGCCCATGTACTGTGCGTGTCAGTGCATGGTAAAGAGACCCAGGTGGTCGACATTACCCGGAACTCTGTACTACTCCATCCCTCATAGCCTGAGTCGTTTTGGGGCTCTGAACCCCATAAAAACACAAAAACAAATTTTCCGACTGGAGTGGCGAGTGTCCCTTCCCCTCGGAAGTTGCGCGGCGTTCCTTTCACCCCCAAAAGTGCGCATTCGGGGATACTGCGGCAAGTAAGCCCTTGCACGTGTGCGCGCCTCTGTGTTTGTGCTTGGGTGTTTTTAGTGGCCGGTTGTCAGCGAAGCTGAGAACAACCAAGACAGCGGACGAGAAAACGACGAGCGGAGAGCAGTGTGTGTGCGGTTGCTCGACTGTGCGGATGCGCAAGCAAGATGGAGCGAGGTGTATGAAGCTGCGAGCGTGCATTTATCTTGTAAATAAGTTTTCGTTGTATATATAGTCATCTTTTGTTTTCAACGTACGCGTTCAACAGTTTTTCCAATCA
Organism: Amblyomma mixtum; assembly: GCF_055824585.1. Lineage (NCBI taxonomy): Eukaryota > Metazoa > Arthropoda > Arachnida > Ixodida > Ixodidae > Amblyomma > Amblyomma mixtum. The sequence goes on from NC_143014.1 coordinate 247,587,305, forward strand.
ATGTGTATGATGAGTGTGCACCGAGAGCGTGTAATGAAGCACAGAAGTGAATTTATCACACGTGTAATTACGCAATTCGCCCAGAAAAATCCGAGGCGCCTACAGTTGCTGTTCAAGGAAGACTGACTGAGTGACTGTAGTTGCGTGTTTGTGAACATATTGTGCTGTGTGCTGGTCATCAATCCGGGTGAGTCGACAACCCGTATGCAGCAAGACGGCTGGGTTTTGTGAGACGTACCCGCCGTCTGCTATCCCAGTGTTGCCATACTGTAGTGTTGCCAGACTTGCGCGACTTCCAGTGTTGCCAGGCTATAAGGTTGCCAGATTGTGAACTAAAACCCAGTGTGGCCAGACTATTTGTTCCCTCCCACTCTTCTCCACGAAGTGATATAGCATCTTTTTGCATTTTTATTAATTTTAGTTGTTTCTTCGTTGATAAACTCCAATGTACCTCTCCTAGCCGCGCTTTAATTTGCTGTTTGTAATTTTTCTTTCATGTGTGCATTTTGTTTAATTTTTATTTATATATAAATAAATAAATTTACTCCGCAAATAGCGCCTTTCTGCTACGAACATACCCCCCCCCCCCCCCGGGGCACCAACGGGGGGGGGGGGGGGGGGGGCATTCTGTGGAAAAAATTCTGCGGACGCCCTTGGCGAAGGCTGGGCCCAAAAACGGTTTAGCGCGACTGCAGCACAGCCACTTCGGGGGGCCGAAACACTTATATCATGAAATTCAAAGGCACAGATAAAAATGGTATAAAACAACAGAAAGAAATGAATATTTTAATGCCACATTTTATAAAATAGGTAAATTATTTCAGAAAATCATTACGCGAATTTTGTAATTTTTTGCAACGCTCTTGTTGCGCTCTCTGTTGATGAGTGTGCGGTGCATTTACAGCGCGACTTTGCAGGCCTTGTTGTGGTACCCGGCCACAGTGGCTGCGGGAGCTTACGAAGCGGTTTATTATCTCTAGCTGCCTGCTATGGCGCGCCTTGGAAAGCGTGCAAATTAAGCTCGCCGGTCTCGGAATGGCCCCTTTAAGAAGTTTTTGTCGTCTTTGCCCTTCGCTTCTCTGTCACCGTTTGGCAAGATCTGCACCCCGCTGCACCGCTGCAGCGTTTCCTTCGGTGTACGGCCAGTGCGAAACCTTTTCCCGAGGTTTCGCGCTCATCGTTTCAAGCGCTTAGCCCTGCATTTCAAGGTGAGGTTGCGGCATGTGAAGAAACCTTGCTCCGTGGCACATTGTGACAGCGTGGGTTGTGCCGTGGGTGCCTTACTAAGACTACACCGCTTCCCTATGGACTTTCGCAGGTGAGCTCTTTACGTTGTCGTCTGCTCTGATATGCTTTTGTCGGGCTTTTCGCGCCTATTCGTAGCTGTAACCGTTTCATACGCAGTTGGCTTCATGTTATCGGGATATTTAAGTAAATCACAGGGCACGCACCTGAAGTCATAAGGTGTGCAAAAGACACCCATCATTTGTCTTATTTATAGCTAGTTTCGTGCAGCCGACTGTCACCAACGTGAACTTGATACCGGGCTCTCATGAGCAACCACGTGCCCTCTACTTGCCGCATGGTCAATTTAAAACCAACTTCGCTGCCTAACAGCTCTGAGCATGACATTAGTGGGTTTTTCAGCATCGTGAAGCCAATTTGAGGATCCCCTCACAACTGACAGTATCGAAACTCAACCATGTGTATGTGCGCCGCATTGACTGTGCCTTAACTGAATTCGGCCAGCAGTAGTTATTGCCATTTTACGTGTACATGACCGGCAATGTAGTTTTAAACTCATTTGGCTGCATCGCTCTGGTCACTCTTTGAGTATAGAAAAGCAGCTAGCCGCGTGGTATCAGGCGAGCGTAACCGCGCTCTGAGGCGCGGAGGCTTGGCGCGAGCGTTTTCTGCCAGAGTTATAACGTACTGCATTTAGGTGAAAGGAATCTTGGCGTATTGACGTTTGGAGTATATGGTATTCATTTGGGTACAGTTGTATAACGTGGACGCTGCATCATGTCCAGGTGCAAAACGTGGGTACAGTTCTGCCGCAACCTCAGTCTGGAGAAGACGCCGTGCCAGCTGCGAAACCTGAGGGTTTCTTCCAAGCACTTCGAACTGCCTCCGTATCTGCGGCCAGGATGGCTGCGTCTCGATGCTGTGCCTACTCGAGGAAGGAGTGGCTGTATTGAATATCCTTGCACTTCACTTTAAACTGCACTTCATGTATGTTTTAGTTTGATTAGAATTGCTTCAAATTACTTCGGTTAGCGACACGGAAGTCTCGAGGGTGTGCGCAGGCCCTATATATGGTGTAATGCTCTAGCGTTGAGCAGGTTTGTTGATGCTATAACTTGTTTTAATATTGTCATGCAGGTGTAAACATAGCTGCTATACTCTTTCAGTTGAAAGAATGAAATGTGAAGAATAATTAATCCCTGTGTGCTGCATGGTCTATGTGTTGATGCGCCTACTTATGTCATGTTTGCCTCAATGGAAGCTGTCGTACCATTGTTTCCTTTACTTTTCAATTTCCTACCTGGAGACGTTCGTGGAACTTCAGGGCTTTTTCCTATCCGCACTGTGACCATTGAGATGAATAGCCAGCTTAAAAAACTACTGCTTGAGCTGCCTGTGATGCGCATTTTTTGTTGGTGTGCTTTATCACTGTATTTGTTTTGTTGCTGTAATAAACCATGAATATGAAAACCATACTTGCCGTGCACTGTATTGCAAACTGTGCACTTGAGACTGTGCTTTGTGCGTCATACCTTGATGTACTCAACAGTACTAGCACCAGTATTTCCACCAAGGTTTCCACTACGAATCATGCATGCTTAGCCAGCGTCTGAAAGTGTTGCTGCCTTTCTATGCTGCCTTCTTTGCCAGTCACTTTCATTAGGTTCCCAACTGCACATTAACAAGGCCATAACTAGCAGGAACTCGAGTACATTTAACTGGCAAAGGTTGGTGCGCATTGAAAGGCGGCCTTCAAGGATACCGGCTCGAAAATGCGGGTTCTATAAAAAGACCACTTTAAAATTCGCGTCAAAAGCATACGTATGCGTGACGTCATTCAACGTCACTCATACGTAGGTTGCCCCCCAGAAAGGGGGCGCTGGGGTGCCCCATGAGCCGCCATTTTTTAGACCAATGGGCGTCTATGGAGCCTTCGCTAACATGGTATATCTACCTTGCGCGGGATTCTGCGGCCAAATGTTCGTGCACTAAGTTCTACTCTGTTCCGTTCTAGGTGAGTATCTCCTGTTTTGTACAAGCTTGAACTTTGTAATTGGCCGCAGATCCCAGTGAATCTTGTGTGTCGTGGCTTGCTGAAATGGGTGTCGAATTGAACACGTACCGCATTCGTATCGGGTCTTTCCTGTACCATGGAAAGCAACGTGCTCAAAAGAGTTGTGGCTTGATGTGGTTGAAAGCTTGGTGTTGGTGTCCGAGCATGAAAACCATTCTACCTCCAGTATGCATCATGAAACTTATGCTATGTTCTGGCGATATAGAGCTAAACCCGGGTCCTGACCAACTGTACCAAATCCTGGAAGAAATCAACAGCCTTGAGAAAGCAGTCAGTACTATAGATGACCATCAGAAGAAGATTGAATCGCAACTTCAGACAATGTATTCGGAAATACATGATCTTAATAATCGAGTAGCCAGACTTGAAGGGAACAGTGGGGAAGGTGCTGAATTAGCCGAGGAAGTAAGTACAATCAAATGCAGTATAGATGGGCTGAGATCAGAAGTGAACGAAAAACAAGCTAGCAAGGGTTTGGCTGCTGTAGTTGATGATCGGAATAATCGACTTCGCAGAAACAACTTAATAATTAAAGGATTACCTGAGTCACAGCCTGAAACTTGGGACGAGAAAGAAACTATCGTGTGAACATTTTTTCGAAACCACTTGATGGTCGAAGCTGGTGATATCGAGCGGGCCCATCGCATTGGAAAGTATAATCCTAGGTCTTGCCGTACTATCATCATTTAATTTCTGAACTATAAAAGAAAGAATGCTATTTTAGGGAATGCTCATAAACTGAAAGATGTATCGACACCTAAAATGTGGATAGAGGAAGATTTTTCACCGAAAGTTCAACTATAGTCGGATACAACTTAAGTCTGCAGTGAAGCTCCGCCCACATTCAACCTCCGCGCACAGAATTCCTCCACGACAAAAAAGTAGTCCGCTGCTTAAACGTTTCTTGTTACCTAAACAAGAAGCTTGTCACGAGAAAAAAATTTATGAGCTCTAGAATTTTTATACGTGGATTGTTTGATACAGTCAAGCATTAAAAGGTGATTTGGTTTACTGTTGCGATTGGCCAGCGGAGTAATACAGGACGCCGCAGGTCGCGACCCAGTGTTAACAACTGCTGTTTTTTTAAGTTGTATCCTACTATAGCTCGAAAAACGTTGAGGGACTTTGCGAAGGCAAATAAAGGTGAAAGCAAGTACAGCTTTTCTTACAACAGGCTCAAACATAACGGCAGCATCTACATATATGACGCGACCGAGGACAGTGTTGTGCAACTTAAAACAAAACCAGCGCTGTCTCAGTGATGATCAGAGTCATTCCTTTCAGAACACACTCAGTTAGCAAACTAGGCCCGTTATCTTTTCTTCTTTCAAATTTCCGCAGTCTTATTCCAAAACAGGATGACTTATTGTCTCTGGTTGACACATGTGATGCTCATGTCATCTTAGGAACAGAAACCTGGCTTAATCCAAGCGTCTTGGACTCGGAACTTTTTTTTTCAAACACATTCACAATTTACAGAAAATACCGTATTGGAGCTGAAGGAGGCGGTGTTATGATTGCTGTGACCAATTCTGTTCCGTCTTCATTAGTTGAGATTGATTCAGAGCTGGAAATGTTATGGTGAATATCGGACTGGGCTTTCAAAAAATCTTAACTGGTGTCTGCTACTGGCCACCTAACTGTCATTCGGACTTGGGTGATACTCTTCACGATACTGTAGCTAAAGTTCAGTGGCTGTTCCCAAACGCGGTTTTAATTCTAGCAGGCCATTTCAATTATCCTGGCATCAACTGGACTAAAAACATTGTGCTCAGCGAGTGCACAAATAAAAGTGAATGCATGAAAATGCTTGATATAGCCCAAATTTTTTGTCTAAAACAACTTGTGACGTTCCCAACCCGTCACAACGCTCTCTTGTACCTGTTTTTTACCACCCACCCTAAACATTCTACAGCGTCGATAACTGACAAAATATGTGACCACTTTGCCGTTCATGTTACTCTATCTCTCGAAGTCGAGAAATGCGATCGTGCAAAGAAACAAATATATGATTACAGAAGGCCAGACGTGGAACACCTGACGTCAACGTTAGTCGATTTCATGCCTTTTTATCTCGATGGTTTTCACAATCGGTCAGTAAACGACAACTGGATATTGCTTCGAGGCAAATTACTTGAATGCCAAACTGCATGTGTACCGGTGTTAAAAATTCCCCCTTGTCACCGTAATGCCTGGTTCACCAGAACAATTATGCGAAGTATACGCAAAAAGAAACGCTTATACCGCCATGCAGCCAACTCGGACTCGGAGGAGCGTTGGAAGACTTATCATGCACCGTCTGTTCTCGTTAAAAACAAATAAAAGAAGCTAAGGATACCTTCTTTAATACTGATATTTCTAACATGATCACGAACAATCCTAAAAAATTTTGGAAGGTTGTAAATCCACGTTCTTCTAATGTTCTCCCGAGTTTCACCATGGATGACGTGCCGATCGATGAAACCCTTTTGGCGAACCATTTCAATATGTTTTTTAGCACTGTTTTTACTGATGAATAGTTGAGTTGTGAAATGGGTCTTCTTGAAACTGTCGGGTACGCCATGGAAGATATCATTGTTTCCTGTCCTGGCGTAGAGTGCGCCATTGATCGTTTGCCTTCGAACTGTAGCCCTGGACCGGATAGCATCTGCACAAAGCTACTGAAGCTAACTAAACACATATCGGGACCACTGCTGTGCAAGCTGTTCCAACAATCTCTTGCAACTGGAAAACTTCCTGATGATTGGAAAACGGCTCATGTCATTCCCTTGTTTAAATCTGGAGATAAAAATTCCCTTAACAATTACAGGCCTATCTCGCTCACTTGCGTTTCGTGTAAGCTCCTGGAACACATTATATCTTCCCAAATCATGCAGTATCTGGTGAATTCTAAGCTCACCTTTTCTAACCAACACGGGTTTCAACGTGGGCGTTCGTGCGAATCGCAGCTTTTTGAATTGATCACTGATCTTCACCAATCTGTTCATTCGTCTCATCCTATCGACTCCATTTTCATTGATTTCGCTAAGGCCTTCGACCGTGTTCCTCACCATCGATTAATCTATAAGCTTCACATTTTGAATTTGTCACCTCAGGTCATCAAATGGATTGAAGATTTTTTAACCAATCGTTCTCAGTCGGTTATCATTAATAAAAATGTCTTTGTTTCCTGTCTCGGTGAAATCAGGAGTTCCTCAGGGCTCCGTCTTAGGACCGGTTCTTTTCCTCATGTACATAAATGACTTGCATTACAACATCACCTCCAGCATTCGTTTATTCGCCGACGACTGCGTCATTTTCCATCCCATTAAAAATCCTCGTGGTCACAATTTTTTGCAGGATGACTTAAATGCTATTTCTGATTAGTGCACTAGGTGTCAAATGCAAATAAATATTGACAAAACGTAAGCACTCACGTTTACTAAAAAGAGACAGGTTGCACTTCACACGTACTTCATTAGAGGTGATGCCATTGAACATGTATCATCCACTAAATATCTAGGAGTTCATTGATCTTCTGATCTCACTTGGAATGTTCATAATTGAGTACATTATTAACAAGGCCGCTAAAACGTTACGTTTCCTGAAACGTAACTTGCATCAAGCAAACCAACAAACAAAACTTCTAGCCTATACATCCCTTGTCAGGTCCCAACTCGAATACTCTTCCATCATCTGGCACCCTCATCAAACTTAAGTAGTAAACTCCATTGAATCACTTCAGAATAAAGCAGCCAGGTTTATTGCCCACGATTATTCATTTCGGACCAGCGTAAATAGCCTTAAGCAACAATTAAACTTATTTCCGCTCCAAATTAGAAGAAGAAATGCCCACCTATCGTTTTTGCACAATCTATATCATGGTTCATCAGAATTTCGAGAATTGTTTCTGCGTCCTGTTGCCCACATATCTTCTCGTGTAGACTGCCAATTTAAAATCAGCCCCATATTCGCGGGCACAAATTTGTTCAAATATTCACCTCTTTTACTTGGCATCTCACAATGGAACAGTTTGCCTGCAGATGTCGCCTCCATATATAATCATGCATCTTTCCCTAAGGCTTTAGAAGATATCTTTTGTTAGGCTGTTTTTATTGCTTTCTTGTTATTGATGGTTTTAGATTACTTATCTCGTTTTTTTCCCTTCATGTACTGGGCTGTATTCATTACTGTATTGCGCTCCCTGCCCTGTATTGCGCGTGCTTATAGCTAATTCTGTTATAGCCTTGTGTAATCTTTCAAAAATATGTATGTATTGTATAAATACACAGGTTCCAAATTATTTTATTTCTCCCTACATTTTTTTCCTTTTCTGTATTTGTATGGTCACCTTATAAGTGCGTTTTTACTTGTGTCCATATATAACCAGTTTTGAATTGTATTCCCCCCTATGTAATGCCCGAAAGGGCCCTTAGGGTAAATAAATGAAATGAAATGAAAATAACGTATTTATATTAGTCTGTGTTAAGTCTCCCCATATCAGCAAACAATAGTGAAGATGCGAATGAATTAAATTGAAATAAAGTTGATTTTTGAGCCACATTCGTAATAGAAGACTAAATTTGTTTAGAAGGCCCATTGATTGCGAAATTTGTTTTCTTACTTGATTAATATGGTCCGTCCACAGCAAGTATTCATTAAATATCACTGCAAGGAATTTTATTGACTGTACATGATGTAAAACACTTGAATTGTATAATATGATTGGCTTATCATCTCTGATTTATTTTTAGCTCTGAATATTACATACTTCTTCTTCGTGATGTTTAATTCTAACCTGTTCGCCCGCAACCATAATGTAAGGTTTCCAACCAGAGATTTGCTCGACATTCTATTGCTTGCAAACTCGCGTCATTAAAGAACATATTTGTGTCGTCAGCGTATGAAACTTTTTCGGAGCAAGAAAGAATATTAACAATATCATTTATGTGAACTAGGAATAGAATGGGACTCAGTATTGAGCCCTGCGGCACACCAATGCGTGTAAGGCCTTAGCTGAAAGGTGTGTCGTTGATCATTGTGAATTTTACTCTGGATGATAAGTAGCTCTGAATAAGACTAAGCACGGAGCCTCGTATCCCATAGAATTGTAATTTGCGTAGTAAAATTTCGGGACAGACCGAGTCGAAGGCTTTTCTAAAGTGTAAAAATAGCTCAAGTGTAAAAACTTTGTTTTCTATATTGTTGATTATTTTGTCTTTTATGTCAAGTAAAGCTTTTTCCGTAGGTATACCTTGCTTAAATCCATATTGTTCTTTCGCATTAGCACCGGTCTTAATGAAGTATGAAGTAAGGCGGGTATTGATGACTTGTTCCGCAGTTTATGAGAAGACCGGAAAAACGAATATTTAGCGATAATTATTAGGATCGTTATAGCTTCCTGTCTTATGTATTACACAAACTCTTGCTATCTTTAATTTATCTGGAAACCTGCCTTCTTTGACCATTTGATTGCATATATTGGACAACAAAGATGCGATAATATCAAATGCAGCTTTCATTACATCACCCTTTATGTTTTCAGCTCCAACGGAACAGTTATTTTTTAGACGCATTATATACCAAGAGATTTCGACTTTAGTAGTTAGGGAGAGAAATATCGAAGGTTTTGGACCGTCTTTAAGAAAAGACACTGGTTCAGTGCATGTTGTTTGCGGAGGCTGATTTTGACCAACCGTCAGGAAGTCCTCGTTAAACATGTGTGATAAGGGACGACCTCTGAGTTGAACGCCATCTACCACAATCTCTACTGGAGTTGGCCGGGTTCGTTTTGAAACTAAATTGTTGTATGACCTGGGCAAGTTTATTAGCGAACGCTTTTGCGTAATATTCCTGTTTTGCGGTTTTTAGACCAGTCTTGAGCTTATTCCGTACAGCTTTATACAAGTTTAGTATGTCCTTCAAGAAATCAGCAAAGACATTATGTTTTTGTCTTATTCTTTCGTACAGCTCCTGCGTAAGCCATGGTTTTTAAGTCATTTTTTTTTCTAGAGCGGTGTACAAGAGGAAAAGCGCCATGACAGGCATCTTGAAATTTTTTCAAAACACATCGTAACAGCTACTAGGATCCTCTTCATTAAAAACTGGTGACCACTCCACCTCTGAAATCATGCATGAAAAGCGATTTATAGTTTCGTCATTACTTTTTCGACAGAAAGTGTTAGCTGCGCTGTAACTCTATTCTCAGTTAATATATCTATGTTAAAATCACCCAGCACGAACACAGATTGGCTATGTCCTGTAGGCGAGTGAAGCACAAAGTCAAGGAGACATTGGCTGAACATTAAAGGTGACTGAACATTAAATTTTCTTCAATAGTCCTAACGGAAACATGGCTAACACAGAAAGACACGGTACCACACTTGCCTGGTTGCAAGTGCATAAGCCTTAGCAGGAGTGTAAAAAGGGGTGGCGGCATAGGAATTTTTATCAAAGAAAGTGTACAGTATGAAGTGTTGAGCGACCTGACCAGATGCGACTAAGATATTGAAAGTCTGTTCGTAAAATTGTCAAACTTTATTGTCGGTGCGATGTACAGACCCCCGCAGGCAAATCAGCGGAATTTATTGAATTCATCGTCAGCACACTTTACTCTTTAAGGGCTCTAACGAAATCATTCGTGCTTCTTGGCGACATCAATATTGATACCATATCAGATAGGCCATACGCTTGTGACTTTCATGACATCTTGAATTCCCACGCCTCTGCTAATCTGAAATCACTACCAACCAGAATCACATCAGATACTGTCACATGTCTTGATGCGTGCATCACGAACGTGAATGATAACAATGTTCAAGCTGGCGTTCTATCATATGACATCAGTGATCATTTACCTGTATTTTGCTTGAGTTTTCCTTTCAACAAGGAATGTGTTTCTCCTGTGGAAAAAAGTCTGTATCACGACGCCTTGATGAGGTTTCATACCCTTATAGAGCAAGAGAACTGGGATAATGTATTCAAGGAGTGTAGCGCCAGAGTAGCTTACCAGGTGTTTTTGAAGAAATTCCAGACTTGCTATGACTTGGCCTTTCCTCTCCGAGAATCTCGCAAGCGACACAAAAGAATTAGGAAGCCGTGGGTGACTAGGAATCTGTATATCAGAATAAAACACAAAAACCGAAAGTTTCGAAACTTTATTAAGAACAGAGACCCTTGTCAACTGAGTGAATTTAAATAATTACGAAACAAAT